>NC_079192.1:81011152-82211152 GCF_029499605.1 Hyla sarda
TTCATAACAACTAATATTGTGTTGGGTTCGGTCATATTTATACCTACAGTTATGTGAACAGTATCATTGTTTACACTAAACAGCATCTATGTTCCAATGCATTATCTTGTACACAATAGTTACATTATTTAAGCAATCAGGTGGTATTACATTCTGTGTATGGGAACACTTTGATTGTTTTTGCATAGCACAGTACCGGGAGCACCTTTGTATAATTCATCATTCATTTTAGGAGGAGGGGTTCTTGGCCCTGCTTAGAGGTTGTGTGGTGGCTCTTAGTGAACATTTTAATTGCTTTTAATTGTCCCCTTGTATGTGACCTATTAACATTTTGATATTTAATAAAGCTATTTTGTGATTTCATATACAGTGGGGCTAAAAAGTATTTAGTCAGCCATCAATTGTGCAAGTTCTCCCACTTAAAAAGATGTTCACATTGTCTGAATTTATTTGCAAATTATGGTGGAAAATAAGTATTTGGTCACCTATAAATAAGCAAGATTTCTGGCTCTCACAGACCTGTAACTTCTTCTTTAAGAGTCTCCTCTGTCCTCCACTCGTTACCTGTATTATTGGCTCCTGTTTGAACTTGTTATCAGTATAAAAGACATCTGTCCACAACCTCAGTCACACTCCAAACTTCACTATGGCCAAGACCAAAGAGCTGTCGAAGGACACCAGAAACAAAATTGTAGACCTGAACCAGGCTGGGAAGACTGAATCTGAAATAGGCAAGCAGCTTGGTGTGAAGGAATAAACTGTGGGAGCAATTATTAGAAAATGGAAGACATACAAGACCACTGATAATCTCCTTCGCCCTGGGGCTCCATGCAAGATCTCATCCCTTGGTGTCAAAATGATCACAAGAACGGTGAGAAAAAAATCTTAGAACCACTTGGGGGGACCTAGTGAGTGACCTTCAGAGAGCTGGGACCAAAGTAACAAAGGCTACCATCAGTAACACACTTCGCCACCAGGGACTCAAATCATGCAGTGCCAGACATGTCCCCATGCTTAAGCCAGTACATGTCCGGGCCCATCTGAAGCATTTGGATGATCCAGAAGAGTATTGGGAGAATGTCATATGGTCAGATGAAACCAAAGTACCGGTAGAACTTTTTGGTAAAAACTCAACTCGTCGTGTTTGGAGGAGCAAGAATGCTGAGTTGCATCCAAAGAACACCATACCTACTGTGAAACATAGGAGTGGAAACATCATGCTTTGGCGCTGTTTTTCTGCTAAGGGACCAGGACGACTGATCTGTGTAAAAGAAAGAATGAATGGGGCCATGTATTGTGAGATTTTGAGTGAAAACCTCCTTCCATCAGTAAGGGCATTGAAGATGAAATGTGGCTGGGTCTTTCAGCATGACAATGATCCCAAACACACCACCAGGGAAACGAAGGAGTGGCTTCGTAAGAAGCATTTCAAGGTCCTGGGGTGGCCTAGCCAGATCTCACCAGTCCCCAGATCTCACCCCCATAGAAAACCTTTAGAGGGAGTTGAAAGTCCCTGTTGCCCAGCGACAGCCCCAAAACATCACTGCTCTAGAGGAGATCTGCATGGAGGAATGGGCCAAAATACCAGCAACAGTGTGTTAAAACCTTGTGAGGACTTACAGAAAACATATGACCTCTGTCATTGCCAACAAAGGGTATATAACAAAATATTGAGAGAAACTTTTGTTATTGACCAAATACTTATTTTCCACCATAATTTGCAAATAAATTCTTTAAAAATCAGACAATGTGATTTTATGGATTTTTTTTAGCATTATGTCTCTCATAGTTGAAGTATACCTATGACGAAAATTACAGGACTCTCTCATCTTTTTAAGTGGGAGAACTTGCACAATTGGTGGCTGACTAAATTCTTTTTTGCCCCACTGTCTACTTAGTGGTGTGCACTTTATATTCAATGATTGTTTTTCTTGGATGTCGTATGACGTTGTGTCTAGGGAACACTTATGGAGGGTATTCTAGTTTTAGCAAGTACAGGTTTTTGTTTGTATAATGGAAAGTTATTTGATTTTCTAATATACTTTCACAATAAAGGTTTATCAAGATCACTGCTTGCTGTCATTAAGAACCTTCCTTATTTACTATTAGTTTGAAACAGTCTGTCCTGGTCATGTGATAGACACCACTTGATAGGCTATGGTCACGCAGTGTAAAAATCAGTTCATATTTTATTCTACGTGCGCATTTTTGACTGTGATTGATAGAGATGTGCGCGTAATGTAAAATAGGCAGCCAAATTTTACTCTTATTTTTCATGTTGCACTCTACCCTGTTCCCCTTTGCTATATATAACAGATACATTGCTTTACATTTCACCTACATTATTATTTAAAGGGGTACTCCGGTGCTTAGACATCTTATCCCCTATCCAAAGGATAGGGGATAAGATGCCTGATCGCAGGGGTCCCGCCGCTGGGGACCCCAGGATCTTGCACGTGGCACCTCGTTTATAATCACTCCCCGGAGCGTGTTCGCTCCGGGTCTGATTACCGGCGACCACAGGGCCGACGGCGTGTGATGTCACACCTCCACCCCTCAATGCAAGCCTATGGGACAGCTATCACGCCCCCTCCCGTAGGCTTGCATTGAGGGGCAGAGCATGACGTCACACGGGGGGGGGGGGGCGGAGGAGTGACATCACACGCCGTCGGCCCTGTGGTCGCCGGTAATCAGACTCAGAGCGAACATTCTCCGGGGACTGATTATACACAGGGTGCCACGTGCTTGATCCCGGGGGTCCCCAGCAGCGGGACTCCCGCGATCAGGCATCTTATCCCCTATCCTTTGGATGTCTAAGCAGCGGAGTACCCCTTTAAAGCACAAGTTAATAGGGGCGAGGCTGGGCACTACAGTCTGTGCCTGAAGACTTCAATCAGTACTTCTAGGTTATGTCCCTAGTGTGCCAGGCAGCCAATAACCATGGGGGAGATTTATCAAAACCTGTGCAGAGGTAAAGTGGAGCAGTTGCCCATAGCAACCAATAAGATGGCTTCTTTTATTTTATTTTTTTTAAAAGGCTGTGAGTTGTTATGGGCAACTGCTCCACTTTTCCTTTGCACAGGTTTTGATAAATCATCCCTCATATTGGTAAATCTCATGTGTTTTTGCTGCATTGTGATTGGCTGGACAGCACACTACCGCCACATGTGAGTCAGTGGAGGGCAGGATCACACTATGTCAGTGTTTCCCACCGAGGGTGCCTTCAGCTGTTGCAAAACTACAATTCCCAGCATGCCCGGACAGCCGAAGTTGCAGCTGGGAGTTGTAGTTTTGCAACAGCTGGAGGCACCCCGGTTAGGGAACATTGCCTTAAAGGGGTTATCCAGGAAAAAACTGTTATATATCAACTGGCATTAGAAAGTTAAACAGATTTGTAAATTACTTCTATTAAAAAATCTTAATCCTTTTAGTACTTATGAGCTGCTGAAGTTGAGTTGTTCTTTTCTGTCTAAGTGCTCCCTGATGACACGTGTCTCGGGAAACGCCCAGTTTATAAGCAAATCCCCATAGCAAACCTCTTCTACTCTGTGCAGTTCCCGAGACAAGCAGAGATGTCAGGAGAGAGCACTGTTGCCAGACAGAAAAGAACAACTCAACTTCAGCAGCTGATAATTATTGAAAGGATTAAGATTTTTTAATCGAAGTAATTTACAAATCTGTTTCACTTTCTGGAGCCAGTTGATATTAAAAAAAAAAAAGCTTTTTCCTGGAATACCCTTTTAAGGACACAGTAAGTTTTAATTTTTTTCCTGCTCGCTTTCTAATAGCCATAACTCCTTCAATTATCCACCTACAGGGCCACATGTGGACTTGTATTATGGAGGACAAATTGCACTTTATAATGACTCATTTTACAACAAAATCATTTGCAAAGCAAAAATAAATAAATAAATAATTGCAGGGCAAAATTGAAAAGAAAATAATTTAATGTTAGCAAATTTTGCAGGTGGTTTGAGTTTGGGTGGTTTGAGCTGATCAGCAATCTTCGGCTCTCCCATAGAGTTTTATGGAGGGGGCATGGTGGCCTCCGATTCGGGCGGGTGTCATGACGCACTCCTGTGCTGGAGAACCGGGGCTCCAAACAGGAGATCGCGGGGGGCCCCAGCGCTCGGACCCCCGTGATCTAAAACTTATCCCCTATCCTTCGGATAGGGGATAAGTTTTTCTTCATTATACTTATCCTTTAACATTATATTTTAATATTTTCAGACCTCATGCAGCGATACTAAACATGTTTGTTATTTATGTTTACATAATTTTATTTGAAAAATTAGGAAAGGGGGGGGCGATTCAAACTTATTTGGGAAGGAGCTTATTCATATCATATTTGCATGCTGGGAGTTGTAGTTTTGCAACAGCTGGAGGCACCCTGATTGGGAAACACTGCACTCCGTATTTGCAGCCGTACCATCCTGAGTTCAAAGATAATTTGCTAACTCGGCCTGTGTGGAATTTTTTTTTTTTAAAGGAGAGAACTGGCCATCCAGGGGCGCTGCATTCAGATTCCTCTGCCAATGGATCAGATATTGATCGCAGGTGAGTTAATGTGGTATGTACAAAAAAGTTACGGTGAAAACACATGAGTTGTCAGACGCTTGCAGCCAAAAGGCGTCAGCCAGGCATTTGTGCTCCACTTACATCAGCATTAAAAAAATTAAGTACGGTAAGAATTGGCAATGTGTGTACTTGGCTCCTACTGCATACACCTCCTCCCTTTTGCAGCCAACATCACCGGGTCAGATTTATTAATCCCGTCTAATATTTACACAGTAAAGTAAACTTGGACTAAGCAGGATGAAGATGCGCCAGATGTTAGGGGTTGTCCAGGAAAAAACATATATATATATATATATATATATATATATATCAACTGGCTCCAGAAAGTTAAACAGATTTGTAAATTACTTCTATAAAAAAAATCTTAATCCTTTCAGTACTTATGAGCTGCTGAAGTAGAGTTGTTCTTTTCTGTCTAAGTGCTCTCTGATGACACCTGTCTCGGGAACTGTCCAGAGTAGAAACCTCTTCTACTCTGTGCAGTTCCCAAGACAAGCAGAGATGTCAGCAGAGAGCACTGTTGCCCGACAGAAAAGAACAACTCAACTTCAGCAGCTGATAATTATTGGAAGGATTAAGATTTTTTTAATAGAAGTCATTTACAAATCTGTTTAACTTTCTGAAGACAGTTGATATAAAAAAAAGAAGTAGTTTTTTTTTCTGGAATACTCCTTTAACACAATGGATCATGCTGTACAATAACACTGGGGGGAATTCATCAATAATTTTACACATCTAGATGTGTGAAAAAGGTGCAAATTTGGGGCATTAATGGTTTTGTGATTTTTTTCCAAACTTGCTTACTTGAATGATTTTGCCCTTTGACTTTGCAACGGCTGTGAATTTACGATGTGCTTTTCTCCAAATGTGTATTTCTCCAATACCCGCTCTCTATTTACTGACAAAACTTGCTTGCAACATCTCAAAAGCAAAAATCCCACACGTGCACATGCGCCAAATTTATCCCACTGTGTGTGACTTTTTGATAAATTAGGCCCACATACACATAATATGAGCACATACACGTAATATGAGCACATACACATAATGAGGGACATTTATCAATGTTTGCTTATGTATTCTTTTTTTTAGTAATTTTTTCCTTACTTTTTTTTTGCTTACGTGTGACTTATTTATCAACTGGTTTCATCCTGTTGATAATTTTCTTTCACGTAAGCAATTTTTCCTTTTTTCCTTTGGTAGTAGCTTTTTCAGCTCCATGTTTGAGCTGGAGTAAATTTAGTCAATTTTTAACGCTGTTGCGACTTTTTTTTGCGCAGTTGCGACTGTCGCAGTTAATAAATACCTGACTACCCGTAGTCCATTTTAAAATTATTACTACATAGTTAATTTTTGGAAAACTTGCTTTTCTCGCTTTCCAGTCAAAATGTCGCACGAAAAATCGTGTAGTCGCAGTTGCGACAATTATAGTAAAGAAAACCTAACTAAACCCGTTGATAAATGTCCATAAATATGAGCACATACACATAATATGAGCCTTGGATGTTAGTTTTCAAAACATGTGTAGCCAATCACACAATGATAAATCTCCCCCACAGTTGTCTAACTTTATACCAACTATTATAGGCAACTTTACTCCAGAATTGTGGAGCAATTTTTGTGCTCATGCTGCATTCACATCTAGTTTTTGCAATACGGTTCCCGTATCAGTTTTTTTGTAAAAAAAAACGTATGTCTCAAAACAAGACCGAACCATATACAACTGTGTACAACCGTATATACCTCTGTATGGTTTTAAACCGTATATGGTTTGAAAACGGATATCCGGTTGCATACGGTTTAATATGTTTTATGGGAAAAATAACGGATGCGGTTTTATGTTTGTCCTTAATTAAATAAAGTTTTTCTTGTTCTATTTGTGGGAAGAGCTTTTGGTGTGCACTGCGCATGGTCAAACTGCAAAACTGTATTGTGCAAACCGGATGGAACCGTACGCACATACGGTTCAGTACGGTTCCCATTGACCACCATTTTTTTAAAAATACTCGAGTATAAGCCGACCCGAATATAAGCCGAGCCCCCTAATTTCACCCCAAAAACCCAGGAAAAGTTATAGACTCGACAATAAGCCTAGGGTGGGAAATACATCATCCCCCCCTGTCATCATCCAGACCCCCGTCATCATCTCCCCCCCCCCCTTCATCATCACCGCCTGTCAATCCCTTTATCAGTGGTCTTCAACCTGCGGACCTCCAGATGTTGCAAAACTACAACTCCCAGCATTCCCAGACAGCCATCGGCTGTCCAGGCATGCTGGGAGTTGTAGTTTTGAAACCTCTGGAGGTCCGCAGATTGAAGACCACTGCGGCCTTCTTCATCATCCAGCCCCCCCCCCCTTTTTGTTTTGTACTCCCCTCGGCGGGAAGTTAGGGTGAGCTGGTCTGGGCCATCTATGCTGCAGGGACCGTCCGGTGGGGAGGGTTAGTCATTGCTGGCTGTCCATTTTCACCGGGGGGACCCTCTTCTCCGCTCCAGGCCCAGCCCCGGACTAGTGACGTTGCCTTGACGACGACGCACAGGGACGTTGCGCATGAACGTCCCTGTGCGTCGTAGTCATCAAGGCAACGGCGGAGAGTTCACTCGAGTATAAGCCGAGGGAGGCGTTTTCAGCACGAAAAATCATGCTGAAAAACTCGTCTTATACTCGAGTATATACGGTATATATTTAGGCTTACTACCCAGCGGTGCCCAAGTGTATAGTCACTGGGCCTCGTTTACTAAGAGTGGGGTGTAGTTTTGTTTGGGTTTTTTGTTCCCGACAGGTATTTTTCCATGGTATTTACTATTTATTATATGTTGTATTTGGTGATTTTCTCTACGTTTTGCTCTTTTTACACATACTCTGAGCTGTCAAGTTTTCCAGAGCTCAAATCCACCACATTTTATGTGGAAACAATTAGTACATTTGTAGGTATCTTTTGAAAATATAGGTTCCCTTACGTCCTAACCAGTAGCACAGATGGGGTATTCCACCCCCCGCGAACTGGTTAGGACAGATGGAAGTTTTATTGAACCTAATTAAACAATCAGTGAAGACACACCCACAACACCCTGTATAAGTAAGAGGGTCACCCTCTGCCCCATTGTGTTATTTTCTGTCCTCCCGGACAGTGGGACAGATGGTGACCCCCTTACTCCTGTTATATGAGTAGGGGGGGGGTTTTCTTACTTGCAAATCTGGGCATGGTTTGCGCCCATCTGCTTCTGTACCTCGGAGCCGCGACTCCAATCGCGGCCCCGGCCGGAAGTGCGTCAGCGGCGTCTGACGTCACTTCCTGTTTCTCTCTTTGCTTCCCGGCTCGTTTTTTTGCGCCGTTTTTGCTAATAATGCGGCGAAACCGAGCGGGGAGCCTCTTTCTATAACCCTCTAACTTAGGGTTCCTTTTTTTCCTGTTTTTTAAGACAAGATTTCTTTATCTCTCTGTAACTCCGCCTTGTGGGCAGAGTCTTGTTTTGGCGCCAGCCAGGGGGATATTTAAACTCCCCCTAGGCTGTCATTCAGCCTCCTAGAGCGCAGAGCTGTTGGTACTTCCACAGTCCTGTCTTTTTGAGTTTAGTAGTGCATCCTTGCGGATACTACTGATTCCCTATCTCTATCTCTTACCTGGTCTCTTGCTGAGAACTTTGGGTATTTTAAATTATATTTTAGCTAGCCGCAATTTTTTTCTTGCCGCTACATTATCTAATCCTCCTCTCATATTTATCTAGATATGTCGACCGAGGGCTCAGGGGATCGTGAAGGCTTGGCAAAAAGATCCGCCAAGCGCAAGCACCTCTCTTGCCATGACTGCAATACTCCCCTTGAGGATAATTATGAATTTTCCAGGTGCCCTCCTTGTAGGGCTAAGTCTCTACCTTCCCACCAGACTGAGCCTACAGTCCAAGATATGTATGTGTGGGTCTCCTCTAACATGTCGGCCATTCAAGCCTCTATTGAGGAGCTGAAACACGTTGTCTCTCAGAAACGCGCCAGACCTTCTTCACCTCCCAGAATGGAGACGTCTGTGGATCAGGAGAGAGAAGATTCCAAGTCCTCCTCTTCGGATGAGGAGGTCGCTGCATCCTATTTCTTTCCGCTGGAAAAGACCCAGCGTCTTCTGAGATCCATCCGGTCGGGGGACCAGGATGTTGATCCCGGGGAAGCCTCTACCTCCACCTCTAAGGGACCTAGGGTCTTTAAAGCGGATGATACCCTTCTGTCCGTGCTTAGAACAGAATGGAAAAAAACAGAAAAGGGTCCGGTCTTAACCAAAAGATTTAAGACCATGTTTCCTATACAGGAATCTCAGCTTTCCTCCTGGGGCCCTGTCCCTAAGGATGATATGGCAGTTGCCAAACTGTCCAAGAGGACAGTAGTCCCTGCTGAGGATGGGTCTTCCTTGCAGGATCCAATGGATCGAAAGGCTGACTGTGCCATGAGGCGCTCCTACTCCACTGCTTCTGCGTCTGCATCAGTGGCGATAGCTTGCTCAGAGGTAGCAAACTTTTTAAAGACCCGCCTTTCTAACATCCAGTCGGATTTGGACCAGGGGGTTCCTAGGGATGAAATTCTTTCATCCTTCAAGACGACCAATCTGGCCGTTGATTTTTTGTGCGATGCTTCCACCCAGCATCTTAAATTGGCCTCCAAATATGGCCCTGGCTTCTGGACGACGTCCTCTGTGGTTAAAACCTTGGAAGGTTGACAACTCTTCCAAGAACACCTTATGTGCTATGCCTTACGAACCCGGCATTCTTTTCGGAGCTGAGCTGGACCGCATTATGGAGGGACTTTCTGACAAGAAAGGTAAGTCCCTCCCTTATTCCTCCTTTCGTGGTCGAGGGTGGCGTTCTGGGGGCGGATCAGCCCCCCAGCCTAAGCCTCAGAGAGACTGGGGTAATCAACGCCGGGGCGGAAAACGCTCCCGTGGCCCCAAAGACAACAGAAAGCTCTGACTGCGGGCTTCTACGAAGCTCTGGGTTCCTTGCCGAGGTGACCTTTCCAGTTTCCCATCCTGCCCCCCAGATTCCAGTTGGTGGTCGTCTTCACCATTTTTCAAGCGCCTGGTCCCTCCACATTCAGGAACCTTGGGTCCTGAGATTAATCTCGGATGGTTATTCGATAGACCTCGAATCAATTCCCCCATCCAATTATGTGGAGACAAGAGTTCTTTCACCAATCAAACAGGGGGCGCTAGAAACTTACATTCTGGAATACATCCAGAAGAATGCCTTAGAGGAAGTTCCTCTTGCAGAGCGGGGGTCAGGAATTTATTCTCCAGTCTTCCTAGTTCCCAAGGTAACAGGAGACTGGCGGATGATTATAGATCTGAGATATCTCAATCAGTATGTAAAGCACAAACGCTTTCGTATGGAAACTATTCAATCTGTGGTCAACCTCATCTCGCCAGGGGATTACCTGGCTACTCTGGATCTAAAGGATGCTTACCTTCATATTCCTATTCATCCGGTATCCAGAAAGTATCTAAGGATCGCAGTTCAGGTAGGGGGAGTACTAAAACACCTCCAGTTTGTAGCCCTCCCGTTTGGAATTTCTTCGGCCCCACACACATTTACCAAAGTGGTGCTAGCGGTAGTTGCTGCTCTAAGGCTCCAGGGGCTCAGCATCGTTCCCTACCTAGACGATTGGCTCCTCAGAGCTCTTTCTTCTGCGATCCTGTCCCAACATCTGCAACTAGCAGTACCCTTCCTTCACCAGTTAGGGTGGATAGTCAATTGGGCCAAATCCAATTTCCTCCCAACGACCTCAGTGAGGTTCCTCGGCTTCATAGTCGACTCAATCTCCATGACACTTTACCTCTCTCCCGAGAGGAAATCTCGGGTTCAAGAATCAGCCCTTTTTCTCTCTGTACCCCGGAGAGTATCCATTCGCACTCTCATGCAGATGTTGGGACTTATGTCCGCTACCGTGGATGCGGTTCCTTGGGCTCTTTGGCATCTACGCCCTCTTCAATCAGAGGTGCTCGCCACATGGAATCTCAGGCCCTCGGGCCTAAACAAGTGCCACTCCCTGTCTTATCGAGTCCGGTCCTCTCTCAGATGGTGGTCTCACCTCGAGGACGGCAAGTCAATGATCCAACCCTCTTGGATCATACTTACTACCGACGCGTCCCTTGTAGGTTGGGGAGCGCATCTCTTGGATCTGTTAGTGCGGGGATCTTGGTCTCCACGGGAGAGAGGGTTAACCTCCAATCTCCTCGAGATTCGAGCCATCAGATTAGCACTCCTCCACTTTGCTTCTCTTCTTCAAGGGAAAGCAGTAAAGATCCAATCTGACAGCATGACTGCTGTATTGTACATCAACAAGCAGGGAGGCACTCGATCACAAAGCCTCCTCAGAGAGGTGGGTCTGATCTTGGATTGGGCAGAGAGGAACCTAACCCATCTTTCGGCAGTTCACATTCGGGGATCTCTCAATGTGATCGCCGACCGCCTGAGCAGAGGACTTTCAACTGGAGAATGGTCTCTCCATCCAGAGATGTTCAAACAAATAACACTCAGGTGGGGTGTGCCAGAAATAGATCTTATGGCAACAAGGTTCAACACCAAAGTGGTGAGATTTTGTTCCCTGTACAGGGAAGACAACCCAGTAGCAATCGATGCTCTCTCAATCCCATGGAGGTTCAGGCTGGCCTACATCTTCCCTCCAATTTCCTTGATCCCAAGGGTATTGATGAAAATCAGGCAGGACCAAGCCTCTGTCATAGCCATAATTCCATTTTGGCCCAAGAGAGCTTGGTTTACCCAACTCTTGCAAATGAGTCGGGGACAATTCTGGAGGCTTCCCCCAGAGCAAGCACTAGTGTCGGGGGACACTCACAGCTGCTCAAATCTTCAAATGTTCAACCTGACAGCCTGGAGGTTGACCAGTCCCTTCCACATCTAGAAGGGCTTTCTAGTGCGGTCTTGAATACCCTCTCGCATTCCAGAGCGGAGTCCACTAACAGAGCCTATAAAAGAATTTGGACAACTTTTCAGTCTTGGTGCTCCAAGAAACAACTACCTGGACAGAATCCAGCTGTTGCCACAATCCTCAACTTTCTCCAGGAGGGATTAGACAAGAATCTATCTCCTTCCACACTCAGAGTTCAGGTATCAGCCATCTCTGCCTTTCTCAATAAACCATTGTATCAAGACCCACTAGTCAAAACATTCTTGAGGGGATCCTCAAGGTTAAAACCTACAATTATACAACCTGTCCCAGCATGGGACTTATCGATGGTGCTCAAGGGGTTAGCATCTCCCCCCTTTGAGCCCTTGGAGGAGGTGGACATGAAATTTGTTACCATTAAAATAACTTTTTTACTGGCAATCACATCAGCCAAAAGGATTGGGGAACTTCAAGCGCTCTCGGCACTTGAACCATATACTAAATTTTTGCCAGATCGAGTGTTACTCGGATTTATACCATCCTTTATACCTAAAGTTCCATCATTCCAAAATATTAAGTTATATCCCTGCCAGTATTTTCTCCTCCTCCATCCTCCAATGAAGATAGTGCTCTTCATTGCCTAGATATCTCGAGATGTCTCTAGATCTATATAAGAAGATCTTTGGAGTTTAGGAAGGATGAAAATCTGCTAATTCTCTTTTCAGGACCCTAGAGAGGTCTTAAAGCTTCAAAGCCCTCCATCAGTAGATGGGTAAAAGATGCCATTCGTATTGCCATGGTATCCCAAGGTAAGGAGCCTCCTGAGTTTGTAAAAGCTCATTCCACCAGGTCTGTATCTACCTCCTTTGCGGAAAGGAGTCTTGTTCCCTTGGAACATATATGCAAAGCTGCTTCCTGGAGTTCACTCTCCACATTTATCACCCACTACAGACTTGACAGTAGATTGGCCGATTTCTCCTCATTTGGACGGACAGTATTATCTGCCGTCAGGCATGAGAGCCCTCCCTCATAGGGTTTCTGCTTGCCATTTCCCCATCTGTGCTACTGGTTAGGACATAAGGGAATCGTTAATTTCTAATGATAATTTGTTTTCCCTTAGTCCTAACAGTAGCACAACTTTCCCTCCCTAGTTAAGTTATTTTTTTCTATTCTTTGCCTTTAGTTCTTCTTGTTACTACACAATGGGGCAGAGGGTGACCCTCTTACTTATACAGGGTGTTGTGGGTGCGTCTTCACTGATTGTTTAATTAGGTTCAATAAAACTTCCATCTGTCCTAACCAGTTCGCGGGGGGTGGAATACCCCATCTGTGCTACTGTTAGGACTAAGGGAAAACAAATTATCGTTAGAAATTAACAATTTTTTTGGGGGGAGACACGCCCCTTTTCCCTGTTGGCCTTGCCCCTTTGTATGGTTTTCTGAGTAAAGTGGAAAGTTAGTAGGGTTTTTTTTTTTTGTCAAAAATGATGGCGCACAACACATGCAACACAAACAAAAAAACCACAAAATCTACTCGGAAAAGCCATAGTAAATGAAACCCAGAGTTTTTGTGTGCCTCAGCTAAGCGGAAATGGCTTCAGTAAAGGGGGGCATGGTCAAAGAGGCGACACTGTGTGCCACAAATGTGCTAAAATTCTGGTGCAAGATTGTGGTACAGATTAGGACAACTAATAGTTGGTCTACGCTAAGACTAGGTACCCACTACAGAATTTCTGTCAGATATAGCTGGAGATTTCAAGTGCGTACATTGCCATTACATAGAAGGCAATGCATTCCAGGTGGATTCTACCGAGAGAAGGAGCAAGGTAATTTTTCTGGATATGGAATTTCAGTGGTGGAACATCTGCCTGCTGGAATTCATTTGTGCGCACTGTGCAGCAGAATCCCAATGCAATGGTAGACTGCTGCACCGGAATTTCCAGGTGAAATTTTGAAGCTGAATTACAATCGGAAATTCCATAGTGTGAACCAAGGCATAGACTAGACAGTCTAAGAATGCATCACATCCTGTGATAGACTGTTTCTCATTTCCCATATTGATTTTCCTTCCTTAGCATTACCCTACACCTGAAGATCTCCTGCCCTCCATCACCGGCCATCAGCTATCCTAGGACTGCAGCCGGTGCTGTCCCACAGGTGAAGATTGAGATGGATTCAGAATATGATGACTCTGACATAGAGAAGAATCCTAGAGATCGGGGCAGTGAAACCACTTTATAGCAGCCATAACAGATCCCGTCTGCCAGGTTACCGAGGCCTCTGAATCCTGGAACTGTGAGAGGATGCGACACCAGGGTATCGGGGCATCTTTTTAAAGAGGTGTTAACACTGTTATCTCTATGTACAAAGGACTTTTGTGATTTATGGTTTTCCTAAAAGGTCAAAACAATTCTTTATATGGAAACAATTCCTCTACCTGCAGCCGCTGGTTACTTGAGGTCCAGAATCATTCAGTCAGGGCTGGTCATACTGTACAGGCAATATAGGCACCTGCCTAGGGCAGCAGTGATCATGGGTGTCATTCTGTTATGGTGACTTATTTATTTTGTTCCCTTAAGCCTTCTGTTCTTTCTTACTCTCTTTCATCAGTAAAATAATAGAAGAAAGATTTGTGTAAGGGGGTTAAGAAAGAAGGGGGAGGGGTGAAATTCATTTGGAGATATGTAGGGTTTGTCCAAAATAAGAAAAACACTGCTTCTTTCTTCCAAAACTACGCCACTAAGTTCATGTGTGGTATTGCAGCTCAGTTCTATAGCGGTTAATAGAGCCAAGTTATAATACCACACACAACCTGTTGGCAGATGTGGTTCTGTTTTTAGAAGAAACCAGCTATGTGTTTCTAATTTTGAATAACCCCTTTAAAGGGGTACTCCATTGGAAAACATTTTTTTTTCCATTTGAACTGGCTCCAGAAAGTTAAACAGATTCGTAAATTACTTCTATTAAACAATCTTAGTCCTTCCAGTACTTATCAGCTGCTTTATAATACAGAAGAAGGTAAGTTGTTCCTTTCTGTCTGACCACATTGCTCTCTGCTGACACCTCTGTCCATGTCAGGAACTATCTGGAGCAGGAGAGGCTTGCTGTGGGGATTTGCTCCTGCTCTGTCAGCTGAGCGCACTGTGGTCAGATTGGAAAGAAATATTCAACTTCCTCTGTAGCTTACAGAAGCTGATAAGTATTGGAAGGATTAAGATGTTTAATAGAAGTAATTTAAAAATCTGTATAACTTTCTGGAGCCAGTTGATATGAAAAAAATAGTTTTCCACCCGAGTACCCCTTTAACGCAGTCCTACAGACAAGTTACACGATATGGAAGGTTATTGTTTATTGCAGTGTGTAAAGCTATAGTTGTGTCTCCTTTATAATAGTTCAGCTGCTACAATAATAATTGATGGCCAGAATAATGTAATGAGGTAAAAGATCTTTCTACTCACATATGTCATATCTATAGTGAAATCTCTTGATCTGACTTGTATTGAGCCCATTATGACTGTGTCCAGTTCTTCTTGCTGGTAACATTACAGATGATATTATGAGACAATCACCACATTCCCAAAATGGTCTACCCATAGCTATGCCCCTCATCAGGGCCGCACCATCCATTAAACAAGATACAGTGATAAGTAATTCAAAGTCTGCACCTTTTACTTACTGCAGGGGGCAGCATTAACTGATAATTAGAAAGTCTATTATTTAATTTAGCAGATTGGGCAGGGGGATGGGGGGGGGGGCAGGCAACGTCATGTTGGTTTTGGGTAGTAGTTCAGTAGAAAACATTGCTTAAGAGGTATTCCAGCTTAACATATTTTCCACTTATCTACTGGATGGTTGATACATTCTAGTGTGGGCCTGACTTCTGGGAACTCTACAGATTGCCAGAATAGGAAGACTGCACATAGTTGGAGTTTATTTAGAGAAAGTCAAGTTGGGACCACAAATTTAGAAAGAAATACATGACCGCACAACCTCATGTTATTCATTCATCTATTTCTTCTCATCACGACTTCACCAACTCACATCAGTCCCTAGCTTAAATGGTGTGATGCCGGATAGTGACCACCATTGCCACAACTCTAGCGCCCATAAGACGAGCAACTCAGGCCCAGCAGCCCCACTACTGCCAGACCTAACCCCCTGCTGCAACAACAATGGCCCCCACACGGCGTCACACAAAATGTGAAGAAATCACTAAGCTTGAATATGTACCCTTCCACCCCATCGAACATTTCTGGCACTTCCAAAAAATAATACAGCACTCAGCCATGAACATTTTCCCTGGACAATCAGTGGGGGTTACAATGGTTGGACCCCGCCTAGCTAGCATTTACCACCTATCCAATAGATCTGTAAAAAATGGGTTAAACCAGAATACCTCTTTCAATAAGAACCAATCCAGATAACTGTCTCCGGTGGTCGTAGCAGGGAGCCATCATGTTATTATTATTATTATTATTATTATTATTATTATTATTAAAGGGGTTGTCCAGTAATGTATTTTTATTTTTTAAAGTGACACAACAAAGCTAAAAAAAAAAATGAAATATGCAATCCCTTGCAGCTGTCGTTCTGGCAGTGCCTGGTCACTACTTTCTGGTCCCCTGGCATTAAGAAGTGGACAATAAAACCAATGATTGATTGGGTAGCCTTTCTGCCAAAACAGAGACCAGGCAGTGGTGATCAGTGGGACTGGGCTTCACCATAATGGCAGCAGCAGACGGTCATGGCAGGTGAATATGGTTTTTAGATTTTAAAATTTTAGCTACTTTTAAAAATAAAATTCTGGACAAGTCCTTTAACTGGATTAGGCTTCTCTCACACTACAAAATTCGCTGTTTTTAAACATCCGTATGAAGTTCCGTCTGAAAACCATCTGAAAGTGGCAGTAACAAAATCCTATACGTCCGTTAGAAAATCCCATTACAGTCTATGGAGAGGGAGGAAGGCGCCTCATGTGCGGGATCAGTAGATCTTGCAGGTGGGGGTAGGGGACGGTGATTCCCAAGCCGCTTACCAAAGTTGGTTGTGCGTCCACACACAACAAGGTTAAGAGCAGAAGAGATATAGAAGAAGGTTCACTGCAGCCCTCCTGGGTGAGAGTAAAATCAAAACTGAATGACCAGGGAGTCAGGAGTTTATCTGGCGCAGAGAGGAACCATCAGGCAGCCAAGTAAAATCAATGGATTTATTAGATGCAACGCGTTTCGCTGCGCATGCGCAGCGAAACGCGTTGCATCTAATAAATCCATTGATTTTACTTGGCTGCCTGATGGTTCCTCTCTGCGCCAGATAAACTCCTGACTCCCTGGTCATTCGGTTTTGATATTACAGTCTATGGGATTTTCTAATAGCCATTTTAATCCATTATTGATAACGGACGTTATTTTGTGACGGAAGATGGTAACTGGAGAAATAGTTCATGAGCTATTTTCTTCCGAACTATCTTCCGTCACAAAATAACGTCCGTTATCAATAACGGACTATAATGGATTAAAATGGCTATTAGAAAATCCCATTGACTGTAATGGGATTTTCTAACGGACGTATAGGATTTTGTTACTGCCACTTTCAGATGGTTTTCAGACGGAACTTCATACGGATGTTTAAAAACAGAGAATTTTGTAGTGTGAAAGAAGGCTTATTTTGTTGGCACAATGCACTTGAAACTCCCTCCTTATAATCCCAAATTTGCCTCTGAGAGTGGTCCCCTTGAAATCAAAAATACAGGAATCATTTGCTTGTGTATATAAGCAGTTGTGTGTACCCCTCTATAGAACCAAGCCTCCACATATAGACTTCTGACCAGTAACTAACAGGAGCCCTCTGTACAGACACCGAAATGGTGACAGAATTCCAGCAAATGATTAATCACAGAGCTTCACATTCATTACTTGTGCTATGTAAAATAAAAATAAATAATATAAATGTAAAAGTAAAATGTTAAAGTATTAAACAGTAATAAAATGGTTATGGATATCTTTATGTTTGGCCTCTAAGGAGTTTTCACAATGGGCCTGCAATGGTTAATGCAATGACACTGGGGTGGATATGGGGATTATTCTGTTTAGGTGACTATCTACACTATTCCTTGAATAGTCAGGTGGGTGTGACTTAATTTACAACAGGAGCATGAATATGAGGCTGAGAGGGTGTGAATCAGGCTAAAGGGGTGTGAATATGAGGCAGAGGGGGTGTGAATGAGGCTAAGGGGGAGTGGATATGAGGCTGAGGGGGTGTGAATCAGGCTAAGGGGGTGTGAATATGAGGCAGAGGGGGTGTGAATGAGGCTAAGGGGGTGTGGATATGAGGCTGAGGGGGTGTGAATGAGGCTAAGGGGGTGTGAATATGAGGCTGAGGGGGTGTGAATGAGGCTAAGGGGGTGTGAATATGAGGCTGAGGGGGTGTGAATGAGGCTAAGGGGGTGTGAATATGAGGCTGAGGGGGTGTGAATGAGGCTAAGGGGCATGGACTAAGTTCAGGAGGGTGTTAATATAAGGCTGAAGAGTTTGAATAAGGGTCAGGAGGCGTGAATCTGAGGCAGAGGGGCATGAATCAGGCTCAAGGGTGTGAATATAAGCAGAGGAGGCATGAACCCAGCTCAGGTAGTGTGGATATGAGGCTTAGGGACATCAATATGTAAATATAAGGCTGAGAGGGCATAAAAGTGAATATGAAGCTGATGGGGCATGAATCAAATTCAGGGCTCTGAACACCATCCAAAAAGAATAAGACCTGCTCCATACAGTCCTGGAGCCTGGACAGGAAGATATCAGCCTCTGATTGTCCCCCTCTAACTAAGTAAGTATTACTACTCCAGAACGAGAGTGGACATAGAGAAATATGTGTGAATTCACTCTTTATCTCACCTTCTCGACCCCATCCACATCCCTGACCCCTTGCCATACAACACTGGGTATAATATAATACGCTGAAAACCTCTTCAGTCCCCACCATATTTGCATCATTAGCTCTGCCGTTCACAGGGAACAAATGTCATTGCCTCTGCAATAAACGACCAGGATTACAGGGCCATACACACTCTTACTAATGTCCACCACATGGGGCAACAACTGGTAATACCGAAGCCCAGGGGCGTTGCTAGGTATCCAGAAGACTGGGTGCTAGAGCCCATAGTCCAGGCCACGCCCCTAACCACACCCTCAGTTCTGCCCCTAATCAGACCCTCATCCACGCTAATCCAAATTATACTGCAACTTACCAAATCCTGTATACTGAGACCAATATTACCAATAATACCAGTATACAAGGAGGAATATTCTCCCCATACATATCCCCATCATACTGTTACTGACCAATTCCTGTATACTGAGACTAATATTACCAATAATACCAGTACAAAAAACTAAAGTTATCAGTATCTTCAAACAATCTCCCCATCTATAGGCCCCCAAACTGTAAAAAATCCCTTCTTGTTGTCCTTCAGAGTAAAAGGGCAGGTAGGTAAGTATCCAGAAAAACAGGTAACTAGGTAGGTAGATCAGGAAGCCAAATATGTAGTAGGTGACTAGCAAGGTAGGTTGCTAGCTAAGTAGTTAGGAAGCCATGTATGAAGGCCAAGTATATACATATTTAGGTATCCAGGTATGTAGGTAGGTAGCAAGATATGTAGGTAGGTAATTAGACAGCCAGGTATGTAGGTAGCTATATAGCCATGTATGTAGGTAAGTAGTTAGGCATCCAGGTATAAAGTTAGATAGCCAGGTAGTTAGTCAAGTAGGTAGCCAGTGGGTGTAGGCAGCAGAGTTCCCCCAGAGTAGGTGTAGGCAGCAGAGTTTCCCCACAGTAGGTGTAGGCACCAGAGGTCCCCCACAGTAGGTGTAGGCAGCAGGGTCCCCCACAGCAGGTGTGGGCAGCAGGGTCCCCTCACAGTAAGTGTAGGCAGCAGAGTTTTTCCACAGTAGGTGTAGGCAGCAGAGTTCCCCCATTAGGTGTAGACAGCAGAGTTCCCCCACAGTAGGTGTAGACAGTAGGGTCCCCCCACAGTAGGTGTGGGCAGCAGGATCCCCCCCACAGTAGGTGTAGGCAGAAGAGTCCCCCACAGTAGGTGTATGCAGCAGGGTCCCCACACAGTAGGTGTAGGCAGCAAGGTCCCTCCACAGTAGGTGTAGGCAGCAGAGTTCCCCCTCAGTAGGTCAAGGCAGCAGAGTTGCCCCACAGTAGGCGTAGACAGCAGGGTCCCCCCCCCCCCAACAGTAGATGTAGGCAGCAGGGTCCCCCACAGTAGGTGTATGCAGCATTGTCCCCCCACAGTAGGTGTAGGCAGCAGGGTTCCCCCACAGTAAGTGTAGACAGCAGTGTCCCTCATAGTAAGTCAAGGCAGCAGGTGTTCCCGCACAGTAGGTGTAGACAGCAGGGTCCCCCCAACAGTAGGTGTAGGCAGTAGGCGTAGGCAGCTGGATCCCCCCACAGTAGGTGTAGGCAGCAGGGTGCCCCCACAGTAGGTGTAGGCAGCACGGTCCCCCCACAGTAGGTGTAGGCAGCAGGGTCCTCCACAGTAGGTGTAGGCAGCATTGTCCCCCCCCCAGTAGGTGTAGGCAGCAGCCCCCCCCCAGTAAGTGTAGGCAGCAGGGTCCCCCACAGTAGGTCAAGGCTGCAGGTGTTCCCTCACAGTAGGTGTAGACAGCAGGGTCCCCCCCCCCAACAGTAGGTGTAGGCAGCTGGATCCCCCCACAGTAGGTGTAGGCAGCAGGGTCCCCCCACAGTAGATGTAGGCAGCAGGGTCCCCCCTGTAGGTGTAGGCAGCAGGGTCCCTCCCACAGTAAGTGTAGGCAGCAGGGTCCCCCCCCCACAGTAGGTTTAGGCAGCAGGGTTCCACTCACAGTAGGTGTAGGCAGCAGGGTCCCCCCTCAGTAAGTGTAGGCAGCAGGGTCCCCCCACAGTAGGTGTAGGCAGCTGGATCCCCCCACAGTAGGTGTAGGCAGCTTGATCCCCCCCATGGTAGGTGTAGGCAGCAGGGTCCCCCCACAGTAGGTATAGGCAGCAGAGTTTTCCCCCCCCAGAAGGTATAGGCAGCAGAGTCCCCCCCAGTAGGTGTAGGCAGCAGAGTTGCCCTGAATCCTCAGTAGCGGCAGCAGCGGCATGCGGGACGGTCTCTTACAGCAGCGGTAGCATACATTTTTCACTAATTCCACCACTGCTTTAAGACAGTAGCAGCCCGAGACCCGGGGCTATTAGCCCCACACCCGGGGCTATAGCCCCATTAGCCTAGTTAGACACTTCTGCAAAAGCCCACCAATGCTACACCATCGAATGTCTAGATTTACAAAGCCATCAGGACAAACAGTGAAACAGAGAGCACCAGGGATGGTATGAGAAGAACCATGGACATGTGGGTGACTGAAAGAAATATTTAAATTGTAAAACTAAATGCGTAGTAAGCACAAAACAGGTAGGAAGGACAAAGTGAGACTGTTAATGCAGTGAACCACTGCAAGATTGACAGACCAAAAATAGATGTGACGTTCACGTATCTAAGGACTCCAGATATTGACTGCCACCACTATGGGAAAAAAGTTTCAAAAGGGAGAGGTTCCTGCACAGACTGGCCTCACGGCAGCCCTACAGCCATAGGGCAGCACACTACTCCTTACCAAAAACCGTCTGGGAAACCACAGGACCCCGAGGCATCTATAAACAACTGCAACCCAACATTGCTGCGTTTCTCTGACCTGCAGCAAGTAGTCCCATTGGAATGACAGAGAAAAATCCACCACACATCTTAGTCAGCCTTAAGCGACCAAGTAATCCTGATATGGTGACCAGCAGATTTTGCTCCCCGTGTCGCCAAAAACAGACGCAGAGAAAAAACCTGGCTCGTAGACATCACACGGCAGGCAAAAACCAAATGACCTAGCAAAGACTGCAACATAACTTTTATAGTTGCCCAAACAACTTCAATCAAACCCTGGTGTTTTTCCAAATTGTCCACAGGCACCCAGAATATTAACTCCATGGAATGCCCAAAAAGGACAATGTGGTGACTGGACCCTCTTTTTTTCCTCAGGAACACCAAATGTCTGCACACAAAAAAAAAATGAAAGAGTTCAACATTTACCAGCATGCCCTGCTACTACCAGGGGCCACAAAAAGAAAATCATCGAGATAATGGATTATGGAACTGGAACCAGTTTGGTAACCCCTACCTACTGTAGAAATGAGCTGAACTTTAGAAAAATTACACAAAACAACCCATTGGGAGGCAAGTATCAAATAATAGCCCTCATCTACCTGGTACCCCAACAAATGGTAGCAATCAGGCGAAATATTCTCAGAATGTTAATGTCCTCAGGCAAAAACATTCACCGACCTACCCTTGGGTAAGAAAGATGATGAATGAGATGGAATTTACCTGCCCAAATGATTAACCACACAAATTCTAAAAGGGGGGGGACATTAGGACCAACAACCTTTCCCAACTCAATGTCTTTACCCAGCTTATCCAGCAAAGTCTGTGGGTTATCCTGAGCAGACTAAAAGGGGTTCTCCAGCCAAAACTAACTTATCCCCTATCCACAGGATAGGGGATAAGTAGCTAATTGCTGGGGGTCTGACTGCTGGGACCCCCCACCATCTCCGGAATGGGACGCCGGCTCTCTATAGGAGCGCTGAAGAGATCCGAGTACAGGACTCAGGCGTCTCCGGTGCTCCTATAGAAATAAATAGAGCAAGTGCAGTTTACCACACATGCTTCTCACTGAGAGATGGGGTTTCTTCTGGTTGATTTAAAAACTATTATTTTTTCTACCAAGTACCCCTTTAATCTTAGATTGCCTTTGAACATTTTTTTTCCCCAAAAATCTACAAAAGACAGTGTTGACATCAATTTTTTAGGAAAGAACTGTGGATAAATTCAGGGAAAAAAATGTTAAAACAATTTTTGTAGGAAAATATTTGTAAGATTTCTGCATGTGTAATATTGTCTACCAAACATTTCACTATTGAATCAATTCAGATAAAGTTTATTTTCACAATACAGAACCTACTGATAGTCCTCCTATCAGATAAGAGTCAGCTGGTGAGGCCATGGACCCCAGTGTTTAAACAACCATTCATTAAATAGGAAAAAGAATCTAAACACAGGTTGTGTAACATATGTAAATATAACATTCCTGTTACATAAGGGTCATTACATATGCAACCTCAGATAAAATATAGATCTGCCATCGGGCCGTGTGCAGTATTTACATGGCACCTAGATCAACCGGTTTCCAGTAATCTGCAGATGTTTGTTCACATAAATGTGTCTATTACATTCACCGACTGTGTACTGAGTGCATAACCTGGAAAATACCTTACAGGTTAAGGTCACAGGTCATGGCTGGATTTCAGCTCAGTTGTGTGTGGAGCCATAATAGATGACCCACAGAGCGCATGGGGCTTACTGTACCCCTACATGCCCACCAATTTTACATGGAGACATACCTATGCCAGAACATGATCTTTACATCTAGGATGGTGCTACATAGAACTACTGCTTGTATGGACGCAGGATTTTTTGCACTGTAAAACACTCCATCAATCAACCAATGTGTGTATATACTAATGTGTGTATATACTAATGTGTGTATATACTATGTGTGTCACACATAGTACACCCATAGGCTGGGCCAGGGGTGTAGCTAGAAACCACAGGGCCCAGATGCAAAATATTGCCTCAGGGCCCCTAATGGTCTCCTCGCCCCCCCCCCCCCCCCCCTGCACCCCATCCTTGGTCTTCTCAACTCCCCCTCCCCCCCCATCCTACATACTTTCCAAGTTTACACCTGAGACCTCTTGGGATTCTCTGGATTTTTTAATACTCAGAGTTGAAGCATGGAATGATAGGTTCATTTCTTTTTTTAACCAGATTATCAAGTTGTTTTACATAGTCCACTTTACAAAGTTCTTTTATGGTAGAGAAAGAAAAACCAGCCTCTGATGCTTGAGACAGAATGGATATTGGTTCATTATCAGAAAATGAAAACACTTCAGTTCTTGTGTCTGCTATTTGGCTTAGGTCTGCGAACGACATTTTTCGTACCCAATACTATGGTGTAACCCGATAGGCAAGCACATTCAATAGTAGGTGGTTACTTCACACAACACTTGCGTTATTTAGAGATGTATATTCAAAAATATATACACTGAAGGTAAATGGTGCTATCGTACACCATACACAGCAACTTAATGAAATATACCTGGGCTGTACTCTGCGAGCATATATCACCAGATAAACAAGTATTCACGTGGAATTACTCAAGACCACTACGTTCAGGTCTTCTTGCAGATTTCTTGCCTTATTTGCATGATTTTTCATTAATTTCGTTCACATTCGATGAGTACATAGTATCTGTAATCGGGGTACGATGGTTTACATCCCAGACGGGTAAGTTAACAAATACCTGAGCTCCAGCCTGCTGCCCAACCCCTTAATCATGCGGACAAGTGTGGAGCTAGCTACAAAAAAGAAAGGAACATATCCTTGTCTATCTTGCTCCCAATGTCACAGTATTATAAAAAGTGATTGTATTTATCATCCTACAAAAGGAACAACAAATTTAAAATAAAAGCTTCCATTCCTGTCAAAGCTCCAATGTGATTTACCTTCTAAAGTGCCCTTGCGGCAAAGCTTATGTGGGCCAAACATCTAGACAAATGAAAACAAGACTTGGTAAACACAAATCTATGATAAGCTGGTATTCACATTGGGAACAAGAGGGAACAGTAGAAACGCAATATGGAGAAACAAGTGTAGCGCGTCATTTTAGACAACTTGGACACACAGTAGCAGAGCTTAGATGGCAAGTTGTAGAAGAGGTGGAAGAGAGGAAAAATAAGGAAGAACATAGAAAAGCATTACTGAGACAAGGCATATTGGATAACAGAATTAGGAACGATTGAACCGAAAGGACATAAAAGGGTACTCCGGTGGGAAACTTTTTTTTTTAAATCAACTGGTGCCAGAAAGTTAAACAGATTTGTAAATTTCTTCGATTAAAAAATCTTGATCCTTCCAGTACTAATTAACTGCTGAACACTACAGAGGAAATTATTTTCTTTTTGGAACACAGAGCTCTCTGCTGACATCACGAGCACAGTGCTCTCTGCTGACACCTCTGTCCATTTTAGGAACTGTCCAGAGTAGGAGAAAATCCCCATGGCAAACATATGCTGTTCTGGACAGTTCCTAAAATGGACAGATATGTCAGCAGAGAGCACTGTGCTTGTGATGTCAGCAGAGAGCTCTGTGTTCCAAAAAGAAAATAATTTCCTCTGTAGTATTCAGCAGCTAATAAGTACTGGAAGGATTAAGTAAGTCATTTACAAATCTGTTTAGCTTTCTGGCACCAGTTGATTTAAAAAAAAAAAAAAAGTTTTCTACGGAGTACCCCTTTAATGAAGTGTGCAGTTATAAGGCATTTTTATAGGAGTCGTGGTTATATAAAATGATTAGTGATATATACATTTAATACTATATATATATATATATATATATATATATATATAGTATGAAATGAACCAGCGCTGAAAGAGTTAAGTATACTACGTTTACTAACATATTTAACCATGGTCTTGCTCCACACCTGTGCGCATGATTAAAGGATTGTTCTCTGCAACATAGCCCGGCAGGCTGGAGCTGAGGTATTTGTTAACTTACCCGTCTGGGATGTAAACCATTGTACCCCGATTACAGATACTATGTACCCATGGAATGTGAACAAAATGAATGAAAAATCATGCAAATAAAGCAAGAAATCTGCAAGAAGACCTGAACGTAATGGTTGTGAGTAATTCCATGTGAATACTTGTTTATCTGGTGATATATGCTCGCTGAGTACAGCCCAGGTATATTTCATTAAGTTGCTGTGTATGGTGTACGATAGCACCTTTTACCTGAAGCGTATATATTTTTGAATATACATCTCTAAATAACGCAAGTGTAGTGTGAAGTAACTACCTACTATTGAATGTAGTGTACCATAGGACAGCATTTCTGCCGCCTCAGGCCTGGGCCTTGATGGCCTATTGGTAAATACACCACTGGCAGTCTGTGGTGTATTTAGGTGTTGTGGTGTCCTAGGCTTGACTAAACACATGCACCCCCCATAATATAGTCCGCCTCTTCTAATCAAGACCACACCTTTTCCTGTTTAAGACACTCCTTTCTCTGTAAACACATCCCACATTTTGGCCCTACCTTTCCTCTTTATGCTCCAATCTTTCCTTTTTGGGTGCCATCTTTTCCTCTTTGCACATTAAACATGGATATAGAGTGCCTAATTATATATTTTGTTGTTTTGTATACCATTTTTATGTTTTGTCTAGAGTCAAACTTTAAAATTAACATGAAAAGTGTGTGGGGGGAGGGGGATAGAGAGTCGGTCTAATACATTGGTGTCACTGTTTCAGTGACAACTGTCCCGTGGTCTTTGGGCCTACTCATGCAGCAGGGTCCGAGTGCAACTTCAACCTCTGCACCCCCTATAGCTACACCCTTGTCCCTGAGTAAGCCCTTACCTTGTTATAAAGGATCTAACCTGTTTCATGTATAAAATGTTATAGATAGGATATGGACGACAGATGGCTGTGTGCAGTTTTTAAAGAGAAAAGCAACACGGGCATCGAAATGGAAAAAAATCCACTCTCCGAAACTGAACTCTCTGAACTTGATAACCTGTTTAACATTATCATTTCGGAAACATAGTAATAATATAACTTAGGGTTGACTGGTCAAGGACGGAACTGATGGATTCTGTTGTTTGTAAGAAGTCTTAGAGAAAATGAAAATTTGATTAAGATTAAGGGTATGCTTACATGTGCATCACTTAGAGCACACAATCCCACAGTAAAACATGGTGGTGATAGCATCATGCTTTGGGGGTCTCTTCTGCTGGTACAGGGAACCTGGTCAGAATGAATGGAAATGTGGATGGAGCCAAATACACGATAATCCTTGGATAAAATCTTATGCAGTCTGCAAGAGACCTGAGACTGTCACAGAGGTTAAAGGGGTATTTCGGGCAAAAACATTTTATCCCCAATCCAAAGGATAGGGGATAAGATGTCTGATCGCGGGGGGCCCGCTGCTGAGACCCCCCACGATCTCCTTGCAGCACCCGCATTCTATGTGGGTGCTGAATCTCCAGTTTCGGAAACCTCCGGGTTTCCGGGACTGGGGACGTGACGTCACGCCACACCCCCTCCATTCATGTCTATGGGAGGGCTACAATGGAAAGGTTTAGATCAAAGCATGTAAATGCCATAAAATGTAAAAATCCAAAAACAAAAGAAGGGGTGCAGCTCACTCTTTGTTTTATGACCGAGGTTACTGTCGACTCCTATACCTTAAAGAGTTGGCAACAATAAATACCAAGTAACCAAAAATAGACTGTCCCCAAGGTCATATACATAATTTATTAAAAATTAAATAATAAAAATGGTGACATAAATATTTGAAATAATATTAAAAAACCTAGAACATTGTATTGACACTCAAAAAATATTACCGTATTTATCGGGGTATACCACGCACCGGCCTATAACACGCACCCTCATTTTACCAAGGATATTTGGGTAAAAAAAAGTTTTTTACCCAAATATCCATAGTAAAATGAGGGTGCGTGTGTGCGCGTGTATACCCCGATATACCCCCAGGAAAGGCAGGGGGAGAGAGGCCGTCGCTGCCCGCTTCTCTCCCCCTGCCTTTCCTGGGGTCTAGAGCCCTGCTGTCGGCCCTTTTCACCCCCTGGTTATAGGCGCCGCTGCCCGTTCTGTCCCCCTGACTATCGGCGCTGCTGCAGGCCTCCGTCGTGCGTCCCCAGCGTCGTTGCTATGCACGGCGCGGCGCACTGACGTCATGCGCTGCGCCGTTCAGCGCATAGCAACGACGCCGGGGACGCACGCCGGAGGCCTGCAGCAGCGCGGACCCGACTCAGGTAATTATGCCACCGGGGATGGGGGGAGGCAACGGGGCAGCGGCGCCGGCAATGGGTGCCGCTGCCTCTTCTCTCCCCTGGCTGTCGGCGCCGCTTCTCTCCCCCTGGCTATCAGCGCCGGCACCGATAGTCAGGGGGACAGAACGGGCAGCGGCGCCGATAACCAGGGGGTGAGAAGGGCTCTAGACCCCAGGAAAGGCAGGGGGAGAGAAGCGGGCAGCGACGGCCTCTCTCCCCCTGCCTTTCCTGGGGGTGTATTGGCGTATAACACGCACACAGACTTTAGGCTAAAAATTTTAGCCTAAAAAGTGCGTGTTATACGCTGATAAATACGGTACTTTCTTTTTATATCGTTTCAACTATTGTCATAATATCTATACTGTATGTGATTGGACTTACAAGGGCCCTGTGATCCAATTTCATCATTTTTAATTATTTCATTTTAATAAATCATCTATATGACCTTGAGGACTGTATTTGGGTTATTTAATGCCCTAAAATGGCCCAGTTAAGAACTAAATCCATTGGAGAATCTATGGCAAGACATGACAACTGCTGTTCATAGATGGTCTGGTCACCATCTTATCTGACTGAGTTTCAGAATAGGCAAATATTTTCATTACAGCACCAAAAGGTAGTTTTACCAAATATTGATTCGGGGGAAGGGGGGTAAATACTTACGCATCCAACAACTTTTTTGTTCAAATTATTCTTTTTGTCACAATAAGGCCAAGTTCACCCTTGAGAAGCTCCAGACGGAAATTTTGGGAGCAGATTTTCCAGACAGAAAGTCTGCCTCTAAAGTGTGCACTGTGCAGCGGAATCCCAGCAATTTTCAGCAATGACACTGCACCGAAACTCCAAAGTGTGAGCCTGGACTAATAGGTATTTTTATTTAGAAAGTACTATGAATGTTATCTTAAAGGGGTTATCCAGGAAAAAAAAACTTTTTTATATATATCAACTGGCTCCAGAAAGTTAAACAGATTTGTAAATTACTTCTATTAAAAAATCTTAATCCTTTCAGTACTTATGAGCTTCTGAAGTTTAGGTTGTTCTTTTCTGTCTAAGTAATCTCTGATGACACGTGTCTCGGGAGCCGCCCAGTTTAGAAGAGGTTTGCTATGGGAATTTGCTTCTAAACTGGGCGTTTCCCGAGACACGTGTCATCAGAGATTACTTAGACAGAAAAGAACAACCTTAACTTCAGAAGCTCATAAGTACTGAAAGGATTAAGATTTTTTAATAGAAGTAATTTACACATCTGTTTAACTTTCTGGAACCAGTTTATATATATTAAAAAAAAAGTTTTTTCCTGGAATACCCCTTTAATTAAATAGTAAAAGTCTATTTGGGTCTATTTGAATTCCAGTTTGTAAGAGTAAAAAAATTGGCAAAAAGTCCAAGAAGGTGGAAGGGGGTTGAATACTTATGTAAAGCACTGTATTATAAAACATTGCTTATTTTCAAGGTAATTGTACAAGGCCAACTTTATCTCACAGTCTACCTTATCTCAAGGCCATAACCCCATAGTTGTAGCTAAATGGCGCCCCAGTGGAGACATTATTTGGAAAACATTACAAAGCCTATTTATTTAAGTCTACAAGGTCTATCAATTCTCCTGTTATAGAATAACCAAATAGATGTTGAACTTTACATCAATGTATGCTAATACAAGTGTTAGGGATGGGGTCATTGCCCCATGTGCAATCCTATACACATTAGACTGACATTTTTGGCTACTGTTAGATAATTAATATCTGTACACAAATGATAAATTTTTATGTCAGTTTCGATAGAAATGTATAATATTTTATTATAATCTGGAGGCTCTGGAGAAACAGATGGAGAAGAAATGTCAAAGTATATGGTAAAGTAAACTAAAAATAAATAAAGATTAACATGTATATGGAAAAGACATGTTATGGACATTAATCAAATTATTTTAAAAACATAAAATGCAGTAAAACTTCTCCAGAAGAACAATTTTTTGAGAAGTTCACCCCTTTAGCCTGACCAGATTCCATATAACATATTTTTTGTCCACCATACTTTATGCATCGTGGCCATTTTCTTTGTGAAGACCACTTTTTAGGGCAATTTGGGAAGGGGGGGGGGGTCACTGTACTATCAGACAGTTTACAATTTGTGGGTTTCTAAAGGGTTAAAGAAGCACTCCAGGAGAATGTTTACTCCCCTTCTGGCATCAGCGTAGAGAGAGGGTAAATGGCTGCCCTGCTCCCCTTTTTTGTGGGCAGCTTTGATTCCATGATACGTTGGCGTTTCGGTCCCCACTGCTCAGAAAGTGATAATTCACACCGTTCTTGCTATGTGGACAAGATGTCCCTTTCCTTATATAACTCTAAAAGACTTACATTGAGGGCAGCCATTTACTCTCACCAACTTGATGCCGTAAAGAAATAAAAACTTTTTCCTGGAGTGCTACCTTAAATCTAGGCTTAGGGTACGTTCACACGAGCGGATCCCCTCTGTATTTTACGCTGCAGATCCACCGCTGAAGCACCACTGTATGCTGCCTTTACAGGTGCCTGCTCGGAGCAGCAATACGCCGCTACGAGCAGACACACTGAAGCAATGTGTGATTCGCTGTGCATGCGCGGTGTACTCGCACACATTGCGGCCACTCCCCCTGTTCTATGAGCTAGGCCGAGAGCTGCAGCGATGTGCGAGTATACTGTGCATGCGCAAGGCAAATCGCACATCGCAGTGTGTCTGCTCGTAGCGGCGTATTGCTGTTCCGAGCAAGTACCTGTAAAGGCAGCATACAGTGGTCCTTCAGCGGCGGATCTGCAGCGTAAGGGTGGTTTCACACCACGTTTTGTATTTACGGTTTCCGTATACGGCTGGGAGGAGGGGGCGGGGCTTAATCGCGGCACCTGCACTCAGCCGTATAGGGGAACCATATTTAATGCATGTCTATGAGCCGACCGGAGTGAACCGCAGCCTCCAGTCGGCTGCGTTTTCGGCCGTATGTGGTTTACCGACCGCAGGCATAAACGTGGTTGACCGCAATTAAGCCCCACCCACCTCCTCCCAGCCGTATACGGGAACCGTAAGTACAAAACGTGGTGTGAAACCACCCTAATACGCGCTGGGGATCCGCTCATGTGCACGTACCCTTAGGCTGATATTATACGGGCATATTTTTGTGTCACCAGACCCAGAGTCATGGTGCAACTTGCACAAAGGAGCTTTTGCCATGAGGGCAGTTGCATGAGTTGCATCAGGCGGTACCACCTGCAGTCAGACAGGCTAGGGGCAGCACAGGAGGGACTCGCCTGCAGCCTCAATGCATCCTGAGCTGGCTTCCTTACAGTAAGGGCCAGGTAGATGATATCGGGGGAGATGATGGGAAGCTGGGGGATTTGTCACTCACAAGATTCTAGCTGGGCCATTAGTGGCCCATATCATGACAGCAGTGGCGTTGCTAGGGTTGGTGTCACCCGGTGCGGTAGAAAATGGTGTCACCCCCATACCTCCCCCCAGTAAGTTTTTAGCCTGTTGTGACAGACACCACTGTTGTAGCGCATTGTGAGAAATTCCAGTATAATAATCAGATATACCAGTTGCCACAGAATGGGAAAGTGTTAAAGAAGTTTTCACCATTTAAATATACAGCTCCCATCATTACTTAAAGGGGTACTCCACTGGAAAACATTTACTTTTATATCAACTGGTGCCAGAAAGTTAAACAGATTTTTAAATTACTTCTATTTAAAATCTTAATACTTACAGTACTTATAAGCTGGTGTATGCTCCACAGGAAGTTGTGTAGTTCTTTCCAGTCTGACCACAGTGCTATTTGCTGACACCTCTGTCCATGTCAGGAACTGTCCAGAGCAGGGTAGGTTTGCTATGGGGATTTGCTCCTACTATGGACAGTTCTTGACATGGACAGAGGTGTCAGCACAGAGCACTGTGGTCAGACAGAAAATAAATTAAAAAAGAAAATAACTTCCTGTGAATCGCTTATACAGCAGCTAATAAGTACTGGAAGGATTAAGATTTTTAAATAGAAGTAATTTACAAATCTGTTTAACTTTGTAGCACCAGTTGATTAAAAAAAAATGTTTCCCAGTAGAGTACCCCTTTATGCAGCGGTGAGGTTATGCTGGGAGTTGTAGTTTCACTGACCATAACTGTAGAACTGACAAGCAACTACAGCTCTGATAGGACATAGAGAGGAGAATGTACAATGATATCAGTGACTACAGGTGACGTCTTCTCTATAGTCTTTCCTTATCTAATTCAGATGGTACATACCGCCTGGTCCAGCTAAAACTTCTGTCTGTAGAATGTGACGCCCAGACGTCTCCTCATTATGTCAGCGCATTCTCATCCTCTATATGAAAACAATTATTATTATAAACCTGCCAGACACTGTATCCTCTAAATATAATACTACTATACACTATACTCTGATTATAAACCTTCCATACACCATACCCACTGAATATAATAATACCACACACTGTACATTCTGAATATAATACCAACACATACTGTACACTCTGAATATAAATCTGCCACATACTGTACCCCTGAATATAATACTATCACATACTGTACCCTCTGAATATAATACTACCATATACTGTACCCTCTGAATATAAATCTGCCACATACTGTACCCCTGAATATAATACTATCACATACTGTACCCTCTGAATATAATACCAACACATACTGTACACCCTGAATATATTACTACCACCCACTGCGCCCTCTGAATATAATACTTAGAGATGAGCAAACTACAGTAAATTCAACTCGTCACAAACTTCTCGGCTTGGCAGTTGATGGCTTTTCCTGCATAAATTAGTTCAGCTTTCAGGTGCTCCCGTGGGCTGGAAAAGGTGGATATTGTCCTAGGAGAATCTTTCCTATGAATGTATCCACCTTTTCCAGCCCACCGGAGCACCTGAAGGCTGAACTAATTTACGCAGGATAAGTCATCAACTGCTGAGCCGACAAGTTCGTGACGAATCAAATTTACTGTAAGTTCGCTCATCTCTAATAATACTACCACCCACTGTGCCCTCTGAATATAATACTACCACCCACTGTGCCCTCTGAATATAACACTACCACAAACTGCGCCCTCTGAATATAACGTTGCCATACAGTGCACCCTCTGAATATAATACCACAACCGCAGTAACACCCCTCAATATCCGTTAGCTGATGCTATTACCACGGGAGGGGGGTATTGGTGGTGTTGCTAGTGGATGATCGGGGTGCTACTACTGGGGGGTGGTGTTGCTGAAGGATGATGAGGGTGCTACTGGCCATCCCCCCTGGCAGTATCACCCCCATCATCCATCGGCAGGATCATCCTCCTGGAAGGAGCACCGCCATCATCCACCATCAGGATCTGCTGATGGAGGTGCCGCTGGGGGGGGGGGGGGTAGTTGCTGGCGGATGATGAGGGTGCTACTGCCAGGGGGGGGAGCATTAGGTAGGCAGCAGTTCCCCCACATTAGGTAGGTAGCAGTTTCCCCACATTAGGTAGCATCTTTTCCCCACATTAGGCAGCATAGATTCCCCACATTTGGTACCAGTTTCCCCACATTAGGTAGGTACCAGTTACCCCAAATTAGGTAGCAATTTCCCCATATTAGGTAGCACAGATTCCCCACATTAGGTAGCAGTTTCCCCACATTCGGTAGCACAGATTCCCCACATTAGCTAGCATAGACCCCCCACATTAGGTAGCATAGACTCCGCACATTAGGTATCATAGACTCCGCAATTTAGGTAGCATATACTCCGCACATTAGGTAGCATAGACTCCCCACATTAGGTAGCATAGACTCCCCACATTAGGTAGCATAGACTCCCCACATTAGGTAGCATAGACTCCCCACATTAGGCCGCAGGTTCCCTTGCAGGTTCCCCACAATGCGTCAAAGTCTCCCCCCACACACACACACACACACACACACATGCACACACACACATACAAAAAAAAAAAAAACACATACAACACAACACAGAGAGACACACACACAAACACACACAGTCAGAGAGACACACACTCACAGACAGACACACAGAGTCACACAGTCACACACACACACAGAGTCACACAGAGTCACACACACACACAGTCACACAAACACACAGTCACACACAGAGTCACACAAATACACAGTCACACACACACTCAGAGAGTCACACAAACACACACAGTCACACACAGTCACACACACAGAGTCACACACACACACAGTCACACACACAGAGTCACACACACACACAGTCACACACACAAACATAGATAGATAGAGACAGACACACACACACTCACCCATCCAGCGCAGCGCTCCTTCTCACCGGGCGCAATGCGAGTGACGTAACTGACGTCCCCCTGCGCGGCCATGCGGTGTGACGTCAGGCCGGCGCAGACGCGGGAGCGGAGGCCGGGCACAGTACTGGTGAAGGTGAGAGGGGGGGGGGGGGCGTGATGACGGACGGACGGGCGCACTGAAAGGGGGGGGTTGCTAATGGACGGGCGCACCGCACACACAGCACAGGGGGGGTGGCTGACGGATGGGAGGCCGGTCGGGCACATAGGGGGGTGTCAGTGTAGCTGGGGAGGGGGTGTGGGTGCTGCGGAGCGTCTTGGTGTCACCCCATTAGGTTGGTGTCACCCGGTGCGGGTCGCAACGCCACTGCATGACAGCACCACTGCGCTGCCTGCTAATAGGGTGACTTGTGGTCAAGCATTGAGTTCCTACTCTCCTCCTACATTCCCTAGGGGACTCGCATCTCAGCATCCTTATCCACATGATATGCCCTTAATGTCTCCAAGATGTGGATGGGAACTACGGGGGAGATGTATCAAAATCTGTGCACAGGAAAAGTTGCCCATAGCAACCAATCAGATCTCTTCTTTCATTTTGCAGAGGCCTTGTTAAAAATGAAAGACGCGAGCTGATTGGTTGCTATGGGCAACTTTTCCTCTGGACAGCTTTTGATAAATCTCCCCCTACGTCTATATTGACTTTGAGGGCTCATGGGTTCACCCAGCCTGTTTGCAGATGCAAAAAACGGAATAGTTACACTATTTGCGTGAAACCCATTGCCATTTCACAAACAGAATAGCCCCTGCGACCTACGCTGTTTACATTACACAGGAAGGGCTAAACCGTTTTTCCATAACATATGCTCCAAATCGGAAAAAAAATAGTTGAGGTGAAGTTGAAACAATTTTGTCAATTTGAAGGCGTTCCCTTTTTTTTAGCCCATTCACCTAATTAGTTAGTGGTCAAACTAACATGTAATACTTTAGGTCTGGGCGATTAATACAATATCAAATAAGTTTGCAGTGATGCCACCTCCAGGACAGCCGTGACCCAGTCTCAGCCTCTGGCAAGAGGTTTAACCTTCCGGTGCTCCGTGGTTGACCACAGTTTTAGGTCCGGTTGTAAAAGCGCATACGGCGCAAAAATGAGCCGACCGGACCGAACGTTTCACTCCGGTCGGCTCATTGAAGTGAATGACATACGGGAGCGCATACGGTGACATACGGGAGCGCGAGCTTTTAGCTCCCCCCTGCCGTATGCGCTCCCGTATGGGACAAAACGTAGTGTGGACCAAGCCTTACCCAGGCCCTACCCTAGTGTGCTGCAGTCTGCCCCCAATGTTTTATGGGGTGGATTTTTTTTTTTCATTAACCTTGTGACTGGACCCTCTGAGTTTTTTTTATAATTTTATTTTTTTATCACCTTTATTGGCAACTAGTGATATTTTTCCCTCTCCCTATCATCCAGTGATGAGCACCCTTAGATGGCAGCAGTGCAAGGCCAGAACCCCCTTGTGTAATTGACCCTGTCACCTGTACAACTTTTATAGCCCACCAGACAAGATTTCCTGACCCCCCCCCCCCCCCCCAATTGAGTTTTTTTTTGTCCATCAGCAAAAATGCCAGAAAAACTGTCCCAGCTTTTTCCTGCATTTTGTCAGTTTTTCTTGCGTTTTTTCTGGTGGGTGGAAGCAAAAAAATGTGCTAAACTTTGGTTCTTTTTTTCTTCAAAATTTAGATACGTGAATGCGGAGGACTATGTCAGATTTGGTGGATTGCAACGATGAACAGCGTTTTTTTTTTATATGTCAATAAATGGGTTAACGAGGGCTGTTGGGGAGTGTTTTTTTTTAATAAAATTTTTTCTTCAATGTGTTTTATATAATTGAGTTTTCAGGCTTACTAGTAGAAGTCATCCTGTAGACAGAATCAATTACTAGGCCGGGGCTTAGCGCTAACCCCCCAATTATTACCTCGGTACCCATAGCCACAGGGGTTCCGGGAAGAGTCGATGCCAACAGGCCCAGAGCATCAAAAATGGTGCTCCTGGGCCTAGGCTGTAAAAGGCTAGCGTTATTTAGGCTGGGGAGTAGAGATGAGCGCACTTACAGTAAATTCGATTCATCACGAACTTCTCGGCTCGGCAGTTGACTTATCCTGCTTAAATTAGTTTAGCTTTCAGGTGCTCCCGTGGGCTGGAAAAGGTGGATACAGTCCTAGGAGACTCTTTCCTAGGACTGTATCCACCTTTTTCAGCCCACCGGAGCACCTGAAAGTTGAACTCATTTATGCAGGATAAGTCATCAACTGCCGAGCCGAGAAGTTCGTGACGAATCGAATTTACTGTAAGTTCGCTCATCTCTACTGGGGAGGACCAGTAACAATGGTCCTTGCTTACCCTCGTAACATCAGGCTGTTGCTGCTTGGTTGGTTGGTATCTGACGGATACTAAAAAAATGAGGGAACCACACTTTTTTTTTAATACATAAACACATAGGGTTCCCCCTATTTTCAGTATCCGCCAGATACCAACCAAGCAGCAACAGCATGATGTTACTGGCCCTCCCCAGCCTAAATAACGCCAGCCTGTTACCGCCTACGCCCAGGAGTGCCATTTTTGACACTCCGGGCATGTTGGTACCGGCTCTTCCCGGCACCCCTGTGACGGTGGGTACCAGGGTAATAATTAGAGGTTAGTGTTAGCTGATTTTGTGGCTAACACTAAGCCCCAGCTTAGTAATGGATTCTGTCTATATGACAGCTTCCACTACTAACCCTGAAAATTCAATTATAAAAAAACACATTGAAAAAATTATTTTATTTAAAAACAACACTCCCCCACAGCCCTCGTTAACCATTTTATTGAAATTTAAAAAAAAAACGCTGGTCATCGTTGCAGTTCACCGAATCTGACGTAGTCCTTTGCATTCAGGTATCTGAAATGAGAAGATAAGAAAAACAAGAAATATGGGTTAGTAAATTTTTTGCGCTCTCCCCTGGGAAGAGCACACATAATGCAGCATATTCCTAAACAGGGAGCCTCCAACTAAACTACAACTCCCATCATGGGGGTCTGTAGTTAAGCAACAGCTGGAGTCTCCCTGTTTGGGAACACACTGCCAGAAAGGCTTTGTTCCCATTATGCAAAACGCATAATGTGAACAGAGATCTGTCCCTCTGCCCTTGGACTACTACTCCTATCATGGGACAGTCTGTCCTATGATGGGAGTAGTTGTAGTACCGCAGCGCTGCTGAGGGATGGCACTTGCACATCCCCCGGCTGCAGGACTTTTAGAACTACTACTCCCATCATGGACAGACTCTGCCCATGATGGGAGTTGTAGTTCACGGGCTGAGGTGCCAATCGCACAGGTTCATTCTGCAGAGACCCGCTGCGATCCGCATTTATTAACTACTAGCTGAGTACCCGGCATTGCCTGGTATTTCCTTCCTAATCCTTGTTGGGGAGGAAAATCAACAAAGGAGGAAGCTTTTTACTTCAAATCCCGTCCTCATATATTGTTGTCATATCCCAACCCCATATCCCGACCTCCTATCCAGTCCTCCTATGTCGACCTATCCCGTCCTCCTATCTCCACCTCCTATCCCGTCCTCCTATCTCGATCTCCTATCCTGACCCGTAATATGTGATCAGGTATTGAAATATCTCCAGCCGTACGGAAGTTATGTGGGAACATACATTTCCCCTAGATTTGCATAGGACTTTAAACAAAAACCCCGACCCTCACAAATGGGGGTAGTTAATGGTTAAATTAACTATCCTATATTTTAAGTGGACATATAAGTAACATGTGACCAAGTATTATCGAAATATCTCCAGCAGTTTGGAAGTTATACAGTAACATATATTTCCCATAGAGTTGTATGGAACTTTAAACATAAACCCCACCCCTGGCAAATGGGGATGAGTAAGGGTTAAATCACCTATCCTATGTTTGTTGTTGACATATAAGTAACATGTGTGCCAAGTTTCATGTTAATATCTTTAGCCGTTTGGAAGTTTTTGTGGAACATACATACACACATACATACACACACACACACACACACACACACAAGTTGAGTTTTATATACAGTGGTCCCTCAACATATGATGGTAATTCGTTCCAAACGACCCATCGTTTGTCGAATCCATCGTATGTTGAGGTATCCGTGCAATGTAAAGTATAGGAAGCTGTACTCACCTGTCCCCGTCACTCCACACCAGGTCCTCACCGCTCCCGATGCTGTCCCAGGGGCTCCCGATGCTGTCCCGCTGCTCCGGTGTCTTCTTCGCAATCCTCCGGCTTCTTCCGCATCTTCTGCAGGGTCTGGGCCTCGCTTTCAGGTGACATTATTACGCTGCTGCGCCTGCGCGGCGTGCGTAGGGACATAATAATGACGCCGGAAAGCGAGGCTCGGACCCTGGAGAAGATGCGCAAGACACCGGAGGATCGCGAAGCGAACCTGCCCGGGATGCTTAAACTGCTATCCGACAGCAGCTTAAGCATTTTGCGCTGTCGAATAGCAGTTAATGCGATGGCCCCGACATATGAAATCATCGTATGTCGATGCTGACATCGACATGCGATGGCCTCTGAGAGGCCATCGTATGTCGATTTTATCATATGTCGGGGCCATCGTAGGTCGGGGGGTTACTGTATATATATATATATATATATATATATATATATATATATATATATATAGACTAGCTGAGTAGCCGGCGTTGCCCGGTTTTTCCTTCCTAATCGTTGTTGGGAAGGAAAATAACAAAGGAGGAAGCTTTTGACTTCATATCCCGTACTCATATATTGTCATATCCCAACCCCCTATCCCGTCCTCCTAACCCGACCTCCTATCCCAACCTCCCATCTCGTCGTCCTATCTCGACCTCCTATCCCAATCTCCTATCCCGTCCTCCTATTTTGACCTCCTATCCCGTCCTCCTATTTTGACCTCCTATCTCGACCGCCTATCCTGTCCTCCTATCCTTATCTCGACCTCCTATCCAATCCATCTATCTTGACCTCCTATCCTGACCTTCTGTCTCGACCTCCCATCCCGACCCGTAATATATGACCAGGTATTGAAATATCTCCAGCCGTACGGAAGTTATGTGGGAACATACATTTCCCATGGATTTGCATGGGACTTTAAACAAAAACCCTGACCCTCACAAATGGGGGTAGTTAAGGGTTAAATTAACTATCCTATATTTTAAGTGGACATATAAGTAACATGTGACCAAGTATTATTGAAATATCTCCTGTCGTTTGGAAGTTATGCAGTAACATATATTTCCCATAGACTTGTATAGGTCTTTAAACATAAACCCCACCCCTGGCAAATGGGGGTGAGTAAGGGTTAAATCACCTATCCTATATTTGTTGTTGACATATAAGTTACATGTGTGCCAAGTTTCATGTTAATATCTTTAGCCGTTTGGAAGTTTTTGTGGAACACACACACACACTGACAGAGATATATACAGAATATATATATATATATATATATATATATATATATATATATATATATATATATATATATATATATATACACACACACACACACACACACAAGCTGGCGATACATGCGGCTACACTGCGCTGCCGCCGGCTCCTATAAACACTGTCACAATTCATAATCCCCACCGCCGGGACATGGGAGCTCTGATTGGTCAATAGCTATTCATCAATCAGTGCTCCCATCGGGGATTATGAATTATAAGAACTGTATTTAGGAGCTCGCAGGCTTGTATAGTTAATAAATGCGGATCGCAGCGCATCTCCAGAGAATCATCTGCTGCGATCTGCCCTTAGACTACTACTCCCATCATGGGACGGGAGCAGTTGTAGTACCGCAGCGCTGCTGAGGGATGGCACTAGCACATCCCCCAGCTGCAGGACTTTTAGAACTACTACTCCAATCATTCCAGGTCATTCTGCAGAGATCCGCATTTATTAACTGTAAAAGCCGGTGGTACATGCGTCTACACTGCGCACTCAGCCGGCTTCTATATACAGCTGTAATAATTCATAATCCCCACCGCCGGGAGAGGAGAGCTCTGATTGGTCAATAGGTATTCACCAATCAGAGCTCCTGTGTTCTGGCGGCGGGGATTATAAATTATGACAGCTGTATATAGAAGCCGGTGGGGTGCGCAATGTGGATGCATGTACCGCCGGCTTTTACAGTTAATAAATGCGGATCTCAGCGGGTCTCTGCAGAATGACCCGATTCGATCTGTACCTCAGCCCCTGGACTACAACTCCCATCATGGGCACAGTTTGGCCATGATGGGAGTAGTAGTCCTAAAAGTCCCGCAGCCGGGGGGATGTACTAGTGCCATCCCTCAGCAGCGCCGTGGTACAACAACTCCCATCATGGGACAGACTGTCCCATGATGGGAGTAGTAGTCCAAGGGCAGTGGGGCAGATCACAGCAGATCATTCTCTGGAGATCCGCATTTTTTAACTATACAAGCCGGCGGTAAATGCGTCTACACTGCGCTGCCCGCAGGCTCCTATATACAGTTCAAATAATTCATAATCCCCACAGGGTGACGGGAGAACTGATTGGTTAATAGCTCCCATGTCCCGGTGGCGGTGATTATGAATTATGACAGTGCGCAACAAAAACGCAGTTAGTAAATTAGATTCTACAGTAGAAAATCCTCTACGGTAAACTTAACCATAGACAAGGCGAGGAAGAATTCTATCAAAATTTGTGCAAGAAAATTAAAAAAAAACGCAAAAGAACACTTGCGCATATTTTTGCGTCAAAAAAATAGACACAAAACAGCACAATGATAAATTCCCCCATAGTCTCTACCCAGAGGGGGTTATTTGAAACTGCTTCAGTGCATAAGCCTGTAGGGGGAGCCACCTAAAGAGGTTTGCCTGTAGGAGCATTGCCGGGAGCAGTGTAACTTCTTCCTTCACAGCCTCTGAAGGTGCAGTTTTCTGAGTCAGTGCAAACAATGTAATCCTAGCATGTACGCGAGACTATACATCTGATCTACAATGAGTCAGCCGGCCATGGTGAGTGCGCATTTCCGTTCTACAGGGAAATGCCCACAGATACGTGACTGCTATTGCTGCAACAGGTTTATAGGAAAGGGGAACAAAAGAGAAGGTGCATAATGCTGTGTCTGTCCTATTTTACCAGTATATGTGGACTGCCAATAGGGAGAATGGTAATAGGGAGAATGGTAATAGGGAGAATGGCAATAGGGAGAATGGCAATAGGGAGAACGGCAATAGGGAGAACGGCAATAGGGAGAACGGCAATAGGGAGAACGGCAATAGGGAGAACGGCAATAGGGAGAACGGCAATAGGGAGAACGGCAATAGGGAGAACGGCAATAGGGAGAACGGCAATAGGGAGAATGGCAATAGGGAGAATGGCAATAGGGAGAATGGCAATAGGGAGAATGGCAATAGGGAGAATGGCAATAGGGAGAATGGCAATAGGGAGAATGGCAATAGGGAGAATGGCAATAGGGAGAATGGCAATAGGGAGAAAGGCAATAGGGAGAATGGCAATAGTGAGAATGGCAATAGTGAGAATGGCAATAGGGAGAAAGGCAATAGGGAGAAAGGCAATAGGGAGAATGGCAATAGGGAGAATGGTAATAGGGAGAATGGCAATAGGGAGAATGGCAATAGGGAGAATGGCAATAGGGAGAATGGCAATAGGGAGAATGGCAATAGGGAGAATGGCAATAGGGAGAATGGCAATAGGGAGAACGGCAATAGGGAGAACGGCAATAGGGAGAATGGTAATAGGGAGAATGGTAATAGGGAGAATGGTAATAGGGAGAATGGTAATAGGGAGAATGGTCGTCCACTCCAACGTAGGCGCACAACTGCACTTGGAGTGGAGCACCTTGAATCACCTCAGATGACATCAATGTAAGAGAATGGCAATATACCAATTTCTGTATCACGTTTGCTTTAACTACACAGAATATAGGTTGTGAATTCTCTTTTCTCCTGCCTTTATTTTCAGTTTTTATAACTAGTTCCCCCTGAAAAGTCCCAAAGCCCAACAGGGTTCATTTATTACACTACATTGTTCCCCTGTAAGTGGAGCTGACCATACTATAACTATACTAGTGTAAAGGCTACACAAAGACTTGTAGTGAGATTTTCCTGGAGATGTTACATTTCCAGAAATTGAAGCCATGGAAAAAAGTTTTAGGTTTAAAGAAAAATAAAAAAATGGACATTTTCTGGAAAAAAAAAGGCAGACTGGAGTAGTTTAATGAATTTTAAATAATTTTATCTGTGAAAGGCCGTGCATTATCAGTGATGGGGGAGAACATTATGTGTGGTGGGGAGAAAATAGGAATCCAATTAGATAAATGTCAATTGAGGTAATCTGGGAACAGAATCGGCAGCAGCCTTGAGGTGTCGCATAACCGTCCGATCCTGCATCAGCAGCCACGGCTGGTCACTGATATAAAGTGGCTGCAACCCACGCTGCCGGGACTGACAAGTGACACTCCTGACGTCTCACCAAAGAGCAGTGCGGGTGGACCTCCACTAGTTAGTGCTGCGATGCACAGGAGGACGTCACCCCACCCCCCTCCCAATATATGATGCAAGGTGGTAGGACTGGACATTCATTATGTGTTTAGACCCTTTCCCCCCCCAATCTCGTCAACAAAAGATGCAAATTGTTGGGATTGGCCAAGCATCATATATGTGTGGCACCTCTTCCCAGAAAATCTCCAAACAGATAAACACTACAGTGACCCCAACCCCCTCCCCCCCGACATACGATGGCCCTGACATACGATCATTTCAACATACGATGGCCTCTCAGAGGTCATTGCATGTTGAAGGCAGCATCAACATACGATGCTTTTGTATGTCGGGGCAATCGCATTAACGGCTATCCGGCAGCGCAGACTGCTTCAGCTGCCACCGGATAGCCGTTTACGATGCCCCGTGTGGTCCGCTGACGATCACTTACCTGTCCTCGGGGCTCCGGACCGTCCTCTTCGGGATCCCCTGCATCGTCGGCGCTCTCCAGGGCAGCGGTGACGGTCCGGAGCGGCGGGGACACGTGAGTATAACCTCCAATACCAGTGGTCTTCAATAGAGATGAGCGAATTTACAGTAAATTCGATTCGTCACGAACTTCTCGGCTCAGCAGTTGATGCTTATCCTGCATAAATTAGTTCAGCTTTCAGGTGCTCCTGTGGGCTGGAAAAGGTGCATACAGTCCTAAGAAAGAGTCTCCTAGGTCTGTATCCACCTTTTCCAGCCTACAGGAGCACCTGAAAGCTGAACTAATTTATGCAGGATAAGTCATCAACTGCCGAGCCGAGAAGTTCGTGACGAATCAAATTTACTGTAAATTCGCTCATCTCTAGTCTTCAACCTGCGGACCTCCAGATGTTGCAAAACTACAACTCCCAGCATGCCCAGACAGTCAACGGCTGTCCGGGCATGCTGGGTGTTGTAGTTTTGCAACATCTGAAGGTCCGCAGGTTGTAGACCACTGTCCTATACTTTAGATTGCACGGATCCCTCAACATACGATGGTCCGTTTGGAACGGATTACCATCGTAGGTTGAGGGACCACTGTATATAATTTTGAGACAGTACATTTTTTGGAAGCCCCTTATTCCTGCAGACTAATCTATTGGCAGGATGTAGAATACCATGATATGCAGATAAACCTAGTCTTACTGTATCAATATATTTATCAGTAGTAAATTTTTATATTTTCATTAGAGTAACGACAGAAAAATTGGGAATTCAGAATTTTAATTCATGTCACAATAGCACCTACATTTCACTCACATGGTGGTAAAATTAAACAGCAGGTACATATGTTCTGCAGAACACAAATTACAATTCCCAACATAATCCATATGAAATTCCCAAGCTCGATCTCCACAGCGTTCACTGGAGTAGCGCTCTCCATTCGTCATATCAAACCATACAAACCTGTATGAGCGGACGAGTTTTTAAAATAAACCCTGACAAGCCCACAATATACAGCTGGTTTTGGGAAGGACACAGACCACTGATATCCGAGCCTTGCTTTGCACCAATGATCAGTTGCTTCACCCATATAATCTGGTCCCCAGCTGTCACTGGAAATCAATGTACTCTAGTGGATGCCTAACTAACGCAGATGGTTAAGCTCTTAGCGTCTACCCCAAGTGGACACTCCACCAGCCACTGCTTAAATAAAAGGAAATTACCAGAAAAGCTGATAGACTGAATGACAATATTAAAAGGAGAATAGTGATGAGTGATTTAAAAATACAAAATAAATCCTGTTCATCACTAGCAAAAAAATATCCTCCATGGTTGACTAACGCATATATTTGGCAATGTAGTCCAGCTCGCTCCACCTGTACACCCTCGACACGGATTCGCACCCAGCCTGGTGCACACAAATCCAAACGCAAGAACGGCAATCCAGCGTGGGTAAGTAGAAAATCCAGACTATTAGCTCACGGTAAAAACGGTACAAGCAACCAGCAGATCAGACGCGTTTCAGGCGCATGCGCCTGAAACGCGTCTGATCTGCTGGTTGCTTGTACCGTTTTTACCGTGAGCTAATAAAGTCTGGATTTTCTACTTACCCACAATGGATTGCCGTTCTTGCTTTTGGATTTGACTAACGCATACCCTGTGACCAAATGAGTCTGGTCGGTCAGTAGTGGAGAACTGGGTTTAGTAAGGCCTTCCAGCACTGGAGAGATCTCCACATCTGACCCTGTCTTCTAACATCCTTGATGTAATGCAGAGTCTATACCTTTGGCTTTAGCATGCACTTGTAACAGTAACGTGACAACCACCTGTAACAGCACATGTGAGAAGAATGCATTCAATGGGCCCTGGGAGTCCTCGTTCTCATTGATCTGCGAGAGCAATAAATGCCACCTTCTCTAGAATAGAAATATTGCATTTTATCATCGGCCTGTTCATGGGTGTAGGTTTGGAATGTAAAGATAGTTCTTGGACAGAGTACGTGTTACATGGCGACAGCTTGAACGGCTTGTAGCTGTTCTGTGGGTTTAAGCAGTTTCTTTGCAGCAATGATGGTGTTCTTCATCAGCATGGCAACCGTCATGGGGCCCACTCCTCCAGGGACAGGCGTGATGTAGCTCGCCTTCTTTCTTACTTCTAGAAAGAGGAAACAGTGTCAACCCAAGTTTCTTATGAAATCTTATGTATACATATTCAGTATGGCTCATCATGATGCACGCCATAAGTTTACATCGTAATGGGACAGAGTCCTGAGACCCACTGTGATCATTAGTTATAGCCAGGTGAAGCACACGGCTTCACTCCTGGCCAGCCGGCTGATCTGACTTATTACGAATCGTAGCCAGTAAAGCTGCACGATATGGGAAAAATGTGCGATTGCGATTATTGGCCTAAAAATTGTGATTTTGATATGTGATGCGATATAATAAATGGTGAAATCCCCCCATTTCATGTCCAATCGCCTCCATTTCACATCCATCCACCTATTTTATGCCCACCACCCATTTCACATCTCCCCCATTTAATTTCTATCTCCTCGTCAAATTCTCCACCCAATGTCACATTCTCCCCCCCAGTCAGTCACATTCTCCCCCCCCCCCCCCTCTCTGCCACATTCTCCCCCCCCTCTCCCTGTCACATTTCCCCCCCAGCAATAAACTGGGTTTCCAGGACTGTTTTCAAATCTTCTGCGGGATCCGGGAAACCTAGTGTGTTTGAAGCTGAAAAAGACCTTTCCCCATCAGCCAATCACTTGACATGTGACACCGCTGCGGCCAGTGATTGGGTGAAAAGGGAAAGGTCCTACTAGTATGGAGAAGAGAGGAGACATCGGACCGCACGGAGACAACGAACGGCATCTGCAAGGATCAGGAGTAGGTGAGCAGAAGGTTTTTTTTTTGTTTTTTTTTAAATAATTTTTCTCCCTGTGACCGTTTTCTTTGCTCAGTGTTTTTCCACTAGGGTGCCTCCAGCTGTTGTGAAACTACTACTCCGGGCATGCTGGTGGTTGTAGTTATGCAACAACTGGAGGCACCCTGGTTGGAATACACTGACTTTTAGCCGGCCACGCCTGCAGCAGCACACGGGAGCCGGCCCAAGCAGATAATTGCATGTTTTCCCGGGGGGCCGTATCACTATATCACAAAAAGAAAAAAAATTGCGATTTAATTGCTTTTGCGATATATCGTGCAGCCCTAGTAGCCAGTTGGGGAGGGAAGTGCACGGCCACGCTTCACCTGGCTATAACTTATGATCGGAAGCAGGACTGACCTGTTTCGTACTAAACTTTTTACATGTCTGGATGACATTAAAACTTCTTAAAAATGACACTACTACTATGCAGTCTATACGACCCAGAGTAGAAGGCAGAAACTTCTCTTTTCCAACCTACATTGCATTAAAAACCACAACTTACAATAACCCCAAATTTTGCAATAACATTCACACACAATTTGTCAAATTTAAAGAAACAAAATAGGGAACCCATTGTAATACTTAACATTTAATTATTTTGTTTAACCCTGCCTAGAATGGGATGTAAAAAAATAAATCTTCGAAAAAAGATGAAGTTACTGGTGGGGAATATGGCAGTTTATGACTATCTGGACAAATCCTTTAAAGGGGTACTCCACTGGAAAACCTTTTCTTTTAGATCAACTGGTGCCAGAACATTAAACAGATTTGTAAATTAATTCTATTAAAAAATCCATTACTTATCAGCTGCTGTATAATACACAGAAAGTTATTTTCTTTTTGAATTTCCTTTCTGCCTGACCACAGTGCTCTCTGCTGACACCTCTGTCCATGTCAGGAACTGTCCAGAGCAGGATAGGTTTTTTTTATGGAGATTTGCTCCTACTCTGGACAGTTCCTATAATGGACAGAGGTGTCAGCAGAGAGCACTTATCAGACAAAAAATAAAAATAAAAAAAGAACTTCCAGCTGATAAGTACTGGAAGGATTGGGATTTTTTAATAGACGTAATTTACAAATCTGTTTAACTTTCTGGCACCAGTAGATTTAAAAGAAAATCTTTTCCAGTGGAGTACCCCTTTAACGCAACAACATTTACTAAAAAGTATGGCTATATCCCTAAAAAAAGGATATTTTGAAAAGAATACTGTCATTTATGGATACTGTCAGAATTTACCTTCAAAATCCACATCTCCCACAAGTCTGGATTTTCCAGTGACTGGGTCGTGGACCCTGTTGATCCCAACATCAATAACAGCAGCACCTTCTTTTATCATGTCAGCAGTAATAAGATTAGGAATTCCTAGACCGAAAAAGGAGGAAGGCTGTAATTTTTTGCAGTCAATGTACTTAATGATCAGATGTAGTAGAGTCGGCACCATACACTGTGGGCCCAGAATGTACTCACCAGCGGCAGCAACTACAATATCAGCAATCCTGGTGTGTATCTTCAGTTGTTCCTTGGGAGTGTAACGGTGAGAGATTGTAACAGTGGCATCTCCTGCAAAATAGACATCAAGATTACGCTGTGGAATACGGATTCTAATGATTCCAAATACTGTCAACTCCAGAGATCTATTTTATACTCAGACCATTAATCCTTAAATAAAACAGAGCTTGCCAAGAAATGGATCTGAATCAATAAGACACTGACCTCCAGGACGCTCGTGCCTGCCGTCTGTGTGTAGCAGCATAGCAATGGGCATTCCTACATTCTTAGATCTTCCAGCTACCACTACATTTTTGCCCAGAGTGGGAATTCCTGTACGAACAAACAGAAAAAGAAAAAAAAAAGGCTATTATTAGGGAAGGGGTAAAATCACATTTCTAAAATGTTATATTTATTTTTGCAATGTTATAGCCCCCATATGGGACTATAAATTGCAGTAGATTGATTGCAGACACTGATCAATGCTATGCCATAGCATTGATCAGTGTTAGAGATGAGCGAACTTACAGTAAATTCGATTCGTCACGAACTTCTCGGCTCGGCAGTTGATGACTTTTCCTGCATAAATTAGTTCAGCCTTCAGGTGCTCTGGTGGGCTGGAAAAGGTGGATACAGTCCTAGGAAAGAGTCTCCTAGGACTGTATCCACCTTTTCCAGCCCACCGGAGCGCCTGAAAGCTGAACTAATTTATGCAGGAAAAGTCATCAACTGCCGAGCTGAGAAGTGCGTGACGAATCGAATTTACTGTAAGTTTGCTCATCTCTACTGGTTACACCAGTGGTCTAAAACTGTGGCCCTCCAGATGTTGCAAAACTTCAACTCCCAGCACGCCTGGACAGCCGTTGGCTGTCCGGGCATGCTGGGAGTTGAAGTTTTGCAACATCTGGAGGGCCACAGTTTGAGACCACTGCGTTACAAAGACAAATTTATTATCAGGGCTGAAAACTGTTGGGGGAGGGACAAACGACTTACCTGTTCTCTTGATGATCTCCCATACACCCCAGGGTGTGGCAGGTAACATGGAGTCTTGGTCAAGGCACATCCTGCCAACGTTCACCACATGGAACCCATCAACATCTTTATCAGTGGTAACTGCATTGCACACTTCTCGCTCATCGATATGTTCTATAATAAATAAAGTTTTATTACATTTCAGTATTCCAGTCTAACGCTGCAGCTACACAGAAAGGTAAAACTCCAAAACTCAAATAATTGATTATATCTATACACTACATATTTGTTCTCTCGCTCAGGATCTGAGCTCGCATTATACCTGCACGGTCCCGGCTGCCATCAGCAGCCAGGACCTGTGGCTAATGCCAGACATCGCCGTTCAGGCAGATGTCTAGCATTAACTCTTTAGATGTGGCGATCAAAGTTTATTGCCACGCCTAAAGTTAAAAAATAAAAATAAATTTTAAAAAATTTAAATAAAAAACACATTCCCGGCAGTTCAGTCGGGCAGATCGGGACCACCGAGGTAAAACCCTACCTGTCCGATCGCCTATTCACTGCTCCGTGCCTGAGATCCAGGCAGGAGCAGTGGAGCGCTGACAACACCGATTAGAGATGAGCGAACTTACAGTAAATTCGATTCATCACGAACTTCTCGGCTCGGCGGTTGCTGACTTTTCCTGCATAAATTAGTTCAGCTTTCCGGTGCTCTGGTGGGCTGGAAAAGGTGGATACATTCCTAGGAAAGAGTCTCCTAGGAATGTATGCACCTTTTCCAGCCCACGGGAGCCCCTGAAAGCCGAACTAATTTATGCAGGAAAAGTCATCAACTGCCGAGCCGAGAAGTTTGTGACGAATCAAATTTACTGTAAGTTCGCTCATCTCTAGTTCGAAGTGTAAACTGTCATAACAAGATTCCTTATAACCGATTATTTTCTGGCCTACTAAATATATCGCCAATCTGAGCCCTTAAAGGGGTACTCTGCTGCTCAGCGTTTGGAGCAAACTGTTCCGAACGCTGGAGGCGGCAGCTCGTGACATCATAGCCCCACCCCCTCAATGCAAGTCTATGGGAGGGGGCGTGAAGGCCGTCACGCCCCCTCGCATAGACTTGCATTGAGGGGGCAGGACGTGACATCATGAGAGGAGGGGCTATGATTTCACAAGCTCCCGGTGCCGGCTCCAGCGTTCGGAACAGTTGGAGTACCCCTTTAATATTATGACTATAGAATGCTGCATTCCCCATTACAGGATACTGTAGCGCCCAGATGAGCAAAACTGAGCGCCTTGTCTAAGCAGCTTTTACCTGGCAGAGGGAGTTGCACCAGCACACCGTCCACATTGTGATCATTGTTCAGCTTGCTGATCAGATCTAGAAGTTCGTTCTGGGAGATGGATGAGGGCTTGAGAATGGTTTCACTGCTGATTCCTAAGGTAACAAAAACCATAAGAATTTTAAATCTATAATGTACAGATGTAGTAAGAGGAAACTGTAAAAAAATAAATAAATAAATAATTCTATTGACTTCTCTTGTGACCATATCAACAAACTAGAGTTCCCAGTGGTAGGGCTGGGCGGTATGACCAAATGTGTGTATCACGGTATTTTTTTTTTACTTTTGGCGGTTCCACGGTGTATAACGGTATTTCCTAGACTCCCCCCCCCCCCATATTATCAGCCCACATCCCCATCGGGGTAAATACTCACATGTCACCCGCAAGGGCTGCCCTCCTTGCCCTTTTTGTTGCAGCCGCCGGCGCTGACCTCTATACTGTACGGTATCCCTATGCCCGGGCTGCAAAAGGTAAACAAAATAAACTTTAACGCACCTACGTCGGCCTTATGCTGGGGACGGGAACGTCGGAGAGCTGTCAGCCTATCACCGGCCGCAGCGATGTTCCACCTCAGCTTGTGATAGGCTGAGCCCACTGTCATGTAAGGAGCCGGCCAACTTCTTACATGACAGTGGGCTCAGCCTATCACCGGCTGAGGCGGAACATCGCTGCGGCTGGTGATAGGCTGACAGCTCTCCGACGTTCCCATCCCCAGGAAACAAGTGAGGCCGGTACCGGACCAAAGGGAGGTGAGTTAAAGTTTATTTTGTTTATTTTTTGCAGCCTGGGCATAGGGATACCACACAGTATAGAGCAGTGGTCTCCAACCTGCGGACCTCCAGATGTTGCAAAACTACAACTCCCAGCATGCCCGGACAGCCAACGGCTGTCCGGGCATGCTGGGAGTTGTAGTTTTGTAACATCTGGGGGTCCGCAGGTTGCAGATCACTGATATAGAGTGTCAGTGCCGGCGGCCACAACAAACAGGACAAGGAGGGCAGTGCATGCAGGTGATATGTGAGTAGTACCCTGATGGGGACAGGGCTGGGCTAATAATTGGGGGGGCAGAACAGCGCTCGCAGGTCACATAGGATTAGTTCCCTGATGTAGGGACAGCGCAGCGCTGGGCTGATAATACATTCATTCCCGAGGGGGAGGGGCCAAACCGGTATTACGGTATGGGTTAAAATTCATATCGTGCAGCAGAAAAATTTCGTTATTCGGTATGAACCAGTATACCGCCCAGCCCTACCTAGTGGCCTAAATTTTATGAGCAAGAGAATATACAAGTCTGCTAGAGAAAAGCAGACAAACTTGTGCTAGAATACTATAGAATGTTTTATCGTACTTACCAACATCGGCGGCAGCTCTGGTCTTGTTGAGCACATATGAATGACTGGCAGGGTCCTCCCCGACCAGCACCACGCTGAGATGTGGCCTTTTGTTGCCGGCTGACACCCACTGCTCCACCTCGTGCCGGGCCTCTAGGCGGATTTGTCTGGCTAGCTTCCTTCCCGATATGACAACCGCTTCATTTCTGAAAAAGAAAAGCAGAAAATCAAGTCACAATCCGATCCAAACTGACGGACAAAATGAAAGGTAGCTTATAGCTCTATATCATGGAGTTCGATGTTCTGTGTAATTCTGACTGGTAACTAGAGATGAGCGAACTTACAGTAAATTCGATTCGTCACGAACTTCTCGGCTCGGCAGTTGATGACTTATCCTGCATAAATTAGTTCAGCTTTCAGGTGCTCCCGTGGACTGGAAAAGGTGGATACAGTCCTAGGAAAGAGTCTCCTAGGACTGTATCCACCTTTTCCAGCCCACCGGAGCACCGGAAAGCTGAACTAATTTATGCAGGATAAGTCATCAACTGCCGAGCCGAGAAGTTTGTGATGAATCGAATTTACTGTAAGTTCCCTCATCTCTACTGGTGACATCTGCTAAATACCTCGGGAGACTGCTTCAGCAAAGTCTTAAAATTAAACATCACTGAAGAGGACAAATCTCATTTCAGGAGACAACTGGAAATGGACGGTTCTGAGCAAACTGAAGTGTGAATACAAACCTGGACCGGATCGGTCTGGATACAGCCTGTTGGGCTGAGTTGTCTTAATTGCAGCAGCAGAACTAAAGGATGTGACTATTCGCAGGGGACCATGAAGTCCACCCCCACTATGGTTACTACGATTTTACAGCTATTTACACTGGGCAATGTCATTAGTAGTGACTGTTTGGAAATAAAATCCATAGATAAGATAAGACTTTCTAAGAATCTATTCAATGCACAGCAAGACCATACAAGACCCAAGGGCCACAACTAGGTCACTTACAGTAACACTCCCTGCAGCCCAGCCACTTATCTCTGAGTTGTCTTTAGTTATAGGAGTCACTAGTTACAGCCGTAGAGCCGCCTGGAATTTCCCATCATCAATCCACAAAGTATAGTCTAGTGGTCTCCAACCTCCGGACCTCCAGATGTTGCAAAACTACAACTCCCAGCATGCCCGGACAGCCAACGGCTGTCCGGGCATGCTGGGAGTTGTAGTTTTACAACAGCTGGAGGTCCGCAGGTTGGAGACCACTGGTCTAGTCCTTAGACTAAAGCCGTCATAAAGTGCCTGAAGCCACAGGTCTAGGGGAAACCTCCTACATCCAGACACTCCAATATTACTCTTCCATCTGTGACTAGAGGGATGTATATCAATATATGTATCTGTATTTGTTATTTAAAAACGGATACCGTATATCCCTTTAAAGGGGAACTCCGCAGCATTTGGAACAAACTGTTCGGAACGCTGGAGCTGGGAGCTTGTGGCGTAGCCACGCCCCCTCGAGGCTGCCACGCCCCTTCTACAGACTTGCATTGAGGGTGACCATAAATATCACTGCCCTGTAGATGAGAATTGTGTGGTTATGAGGAAGCTCCGTTTCCAACACCCCCTGAGGAAGCTCTGTTTCCAACACCCCCTGAGGAAGCTCCGTTTCCAACACCCCCTGAGGAAGCTCCGTTTCCAACACCCCCTGAGGAAGCTCCGTTTCTGAGCGAAACATATCTTGGGGTCTGCACACGCTTTGGTAAGCTTTGTAACATTCATATTGCTCTAAAGATCAGTAAGGGTCTGATTATTAAAGGGGTTCTCCCTTGTTTATACTGTTTTTTGTTATTATGTTAGTGTGTTATGTGTGTATAAGTATGTGTTTTTTTATGTGTGTTGTGATTATGTATATATGTATTTTCTTACCTTTTGTGAAGATCCGCAAGCTTGCCCCTTTTTCTTCCAGCGGCTTGCTGTGTAACCTCGGCTTCTGTCATGTTATGTTCGGTAAGTGGGATGTCGGGGGGTGTGTTCTTGCTTCTGTCCTTCCTATCTTCTGACGTCTGAGGCAAATCTTTTCTTCCCGTTTCTTCCATGGCTCAGCGACGAATCTTCCGGCGCATGCGCAGGTAGTTTTTTTTTTACCAATAAAGTTTTTTTTGTCTAATTGACAAACTGTCTGCGCATGCGCGAGTACGCAAGTGCTACGCTAACAGCGTAGCGTACGTTAGGTCTACGCTAATAGCGTAGCTTCGTGCAAGCGCAGACAGTTTGTTAATTAGACAAAAAAAACTTTATTGGTTAAAAAAAAAAAAAACTACCTGCGCATGCACCGGAAGAGGCCGCAGATTCGTCGCTGAGCCACGGAAGAAACAGGAAGAAAAGATTTGCCTCGGACGTCAGAAGATAGGAAGGACAGAAGCAAGAACACACCCCCCGACATCCCACTTACCGAACACAACATGGCGGAGGCCGAGGTTACACAGCAAGCCGCTGGAAGAAAAAGGGGCCAGCTTCCGGATCTTCACAAAAGGTAAGAAAATACATATATACATAATCACAACACACATAAAAAAATACACATACTTATACACACATAACACACTAACATAATAACAAAAAACAGTATAAACAAGGGAGAACCCCTTTAAGACCCTGACTGAGCCAAACTTTTGACATGTCTAGGAAACGCTAGGCATGCTAAATTTTCACTGTATGCATATGATAGGGGATCACAAGCTGACCAGTGGGGGTCCAACCTTTAGGACCACCCGTCAATAGCGCGCACCACACCTGTGCGGCCTCTACTCTACTCACTCTTTGGAATTAACCGTTTCCGAGTTCTTTGGATCGGCCCATGACTCCCACCGATCAGCTTGTTATCCCCCATCCCATGAATAGGTAACACAAGCTAAGATTGGAACACCCCTTCAAGACCTATTTAGATGGGCTATTAAGGTTAAGTTATCAAGTGTCTCCTCCACAGTTCTTCACAGTCCTTTCTAGGCATCAGCCCCTGTAGGCAGACTAAATTTAGACGGAACCGATAAGGTTACAGTAGTTACAGGACCAGGGTTTGTAACTTTTCTTTTAGGTTGCATTCGCATGTACAGTATATTGCACATGTTTGATAGATTTTTGCAGATTTGCAGATTTTAATGTAAACTTTTGGAATTAATACAACATTAAGTCCTGCACGTTAAAGGGGAACTCCAGTGAAAAACTTTTTTTTTTTTTTTTTTAAAATCAACTGGTGCCAGAAAGTTAAACAGATTTGTAAATTACTTCTATTAAAAATCTTAATCCTTCCAGTACTTATTAGCTGCTGAATACTACAGAGGAAATTATTTAGTTTTTGGAACACAGAGCTCTCTGCTGACATCATGACCACAGTGCTCTCTGCTGACATCTCTGTCCATTTTAGGAACTGTCCAGAGTAAGAGAAAATCCTCCTAGCAAACATATGCTGCTCTGGACAGTTCCTAAAATGGACAGAGATGTCAGCAGAGAGCACTGTGGTCATGATGTCAGCAGAGAGCACTGTGGTCATGATGTCAGCAGAGAGCACTGTGGTCATGATGTCAGCAGAGAGCACTGTGGTCATGATGTCAGCAGAGAGCACTGTGTTCCAAAAAGAAAATAATTTCCTCTATAGTATTTAGCACCAGTTGATTTAAAAAAAAAATAAAGTTTTCCACCGGAGTACCTCTTTAAATATGCACAGGATACTGTACATGTGAATACACCCTTAAGCTCATATAAGAAGGCTACACAAGTGATATGCATGTAAGGGAAGCAGTGGAACAAGTAGGCAGTGTTCTATAATCTCCATGGTCAACAGTCTCCATAAACATTCGACAGCCGGACGCCACACAATGTAAATACTGACTGCGAGCAAGATGTAAGGCCGAAAACAGAAGCCATGTGTGTAGTGACAGGAGGGGGGTGTTCCCAAATAGATGCTCACGTGGAAGATTCCTGCATTATACAGTAACCAGACAGGACACTGGAGCCATAAAGTCATCCTGGGCAAACGTCATAATTCACATGAGCGTCAATGGACCCTTAAAAGTGACGGCACATAAGTGGATACATCTTCTCAGCTGTCTGTGCATGATGGGAGTTGTTGCTGGAAGTTGGAAGTTGTAGTTCTGTAATAGTTAGAGACCACTGGTATACAGCAATGTTTCCCAACCAGCATGCGTCTAGTTGTTGCAAAACTACACCTCCCAGCATGCCCGGACAGCCGAAGGCTGTCCGGGCATGCTGGGAGTTGTAGTTTTGCAACAGCTGGAGGCACACTAGTTGGCAAACACTGCTATAGGGGATCTAATTTTGTAATAGTTTAAGATGACCCATCAGCTGTCAGGTTACAATTGTAGTTTGGCTATTAATGAACCATTACCATATCTGTCCATTAGTGACAAGGGGAGGGATGTAACACATCAATGTCACTAGAGGATATCCTGGTAAGTGTGGTGGAAACACAAGAGGCCTCATTCACCAACCAACAAGCAGCTTTTCTCTTTCTGGAGTATCAGTAAGTAGTAGATAAAAATTTCCGGGTGATGGGCGCAATCCACATGACGTACAAAATACAAAGTATGCTGGTAAAAATCCAAAGGTTCTTTTATTTGCTTGCGACAGACGCGTTTCGAGGTTTCATACCTCTTTTTCAATGACTACAGCATTGAAAAAGAGGTATGAAACCTCGAAACGCGTCTGATGCAAGCAAATAAAAGAACGTTTGGATTTTTACCAGCATACTTTGTATTTTGTACGTCATGTGGATTGCGCCGATCACCCGGAAATTTTTATCTACTACTTACTGAATCTACTAATGAGATCTCTGTCTGTGTTTTATCCTACTATAGTATCTTTCTGGAGTATGTTAAATCTTTTTAAAAAATTAAAATAATAATCTTAAAATGGGGACTCCCTGGAATTTTTTTTTATATAATCACCTGAGTGTTTATAAACTACTTCTATTTAAAAATCATAATCCTTTCAGTACTTAGCTGCTGTATGCTCCACAGGAAGTTCTTTTCTTTTTGAATTTCCTTTCTGTCTGACCACAGTGCTCTCTGCTGACACCTCTGTCTGTGTCAGTAACTGTTCAGAGCAGGAGAAGTTTGCTATGGGGATTTGCTCCTACTCTGGAAAAGTTCCTGACATGGACAGCGGTGTCAGCAGAGAGCACTGTGGTCAGACAAAAGAATTTCAAAAAGAAAAGAACTTTCTCTGGAACATACAGCAACTGATAAGTACTGGAAGGTTTCAGATTTTTTTTTTTTAACAGAAGTAATTTACAAATTTGTTTAACTTTCTGCCACCAGTTGACTAAGAAAATAAATAAATAAAAGTTTTCCAGTGGAGTACCCCTTTAAATAAAAGTCACGTTCTGATTGGCCAAGCTAGGGAACAAGGGCAGTTTCGATCCACAGGGTATTGATGCCAATTTCTTATGTGGCTATTGCATTATTCCCCATACGAGATGACCTTGTATTTGGGGGTTTCTTTTTACCCCATTGGCCTGGGCACACGTCATGTATACTACCCCCACATTTCCACATTTATCAAAGATGGGCATGTTCTTCAAAAAATTGTAAAGTAGATGAGTTCCAGGCTGGTGTGAAATTGCGCAAATATTTGAGTACTTGTGTAAAAAGTGGCATACATATAAAAAGTCACAGGGCATAAGTGTCTGACCACTGCAAACATGTCATCGTGAGCTACTACGTTCAAGTTTTCCTGAATGAGTCTAAATGAATTGCGCAAAAAAGTGTTGAACTTTTTGACCAATTGACCAAAAATTTACAACAACTTCTTACCCCAAAAAAAAAAAGTGTGTAAAAATCAATGATAAATTCTAGATTTATTGTTTCTAGATTTCTAAGGGTGCGTTCACACGGCCGTCTGTCCCCAGTTTTTTTATCCCCATTTCGGTTCCGTTCTTGCAGGGTGTAAACTGATTTAAAAAACTGTTTAAAAAAAAAGATATCCCATTCATGTCAATGGGATTTTTTTTACAATCAGTTTAAATCTGTTTGCACCCGTCTGCACTAATCCGTTTTTTGACGGCAGAAAGAAGGGCACATGCAGTATTTTTTTTTTCTTCTGTCAAAAAATGGAAGAAAAAAAAACGAAACAGTAAATTTAACATTGAAGTCTATGGAAAACAGATGAGCCTTTAATCCATTAAACGATTATGGACGTAAATGTCCTGGTTATGCGGGACTTCCCGCACCAGGACGTACATTTACGTCATACACGTCAGCTTCCGGCTGCTAGCAGCAGCCGGGGACCCGCCCGTAATGGCAGACATACGCGATCGCGCGAATGTCCGCCATTAACCCCTCCGATGCCGTGATCAATACAGATCACGGCATCTGCGGCACTTTGATTGGATGATCAGATCGCCCGCAGCGCTGCCGCGGGGATCCGATCATCCAGCATGACAGCCGGAGGTCCCCTTACCTGGCTACGGCCATCTCCCGGCATGTCCTGCTCTGGTCTGAGATCGAGCAGACCAGAAGATCAGCGATAATACTGAGCAGTGCTGTGTCCTATGCATAGCACTGCACAGTATTAGCAATCAATAGATACTGCTATAGATAGTCCCCTATGGGGACATAAAAAGTGTAAAAAAAAGTTGAAAAATGTAAAAATAAAAAGTAAAAAAAAAAAAAGTGAAAAATCCCCTCCCCCAATAAAAATTGTCCGTTTTTCCCATTTTACCCCCAAAAAGCGTAATTTTTTTTTTAATAAACATATTTGGTATCGCTGTGTGCGTAAATGTCTGAACTATCAAAATATAATGTTAATGATCCCGTACGGTGAATGGCGTAAACGTAAATTTTTTTTTTTTAAAGTCCAAAAATGCTGCTTTTTTGCCACATTTTATTAAAAAATTTTTTTATAAAGAATGATCTAAAAGTTTTATATATGCAAATGCGGCATCTAAAAAAAAGTACAGATGACGGCACAAAAAATGAGCCCTCATACCGCCCTATATTCGGAAAAATGAAAAAGTTATAGGTGATCAAAATAGGGCGATTTTAGATTACTGATTTTGTACAAAAAGTTTTAGATTTTTTATAAGCGGTACAAAAATATAAAAGTATCTAGCCATGGGTATCATTTTAATTGTATTGACCCACAGAATAAAGAACACATGTCATTTTTACCATAAAGTGTACAGTGTGAAAACGAACCCCTCCAAAATGTGCAAAATTTTGGATTTCATTTAAATTTCCTCCCTAAAAAAAAAATTTTGGGGGGTTCGCCGTACATTTTATGGTAAAATCTGAGGTTTTATTACAAAGTACAATTGGTCACGCAAAAAAACAAGCCCTTATATGGGTCTGTAGATGGAAATATAAAAGAGTTATGGATTTTAGAAGGCGAGGAGGAAAAAATGAAAACGCTAAAATAACCTTAAGGTGAAAATGGGCTGGGTCATTAAGGGGTTAATGCCATCCGTTTTTTCAATCCGTTTTTACTTCTGAGCATGCTCAGAACAAAAAGTAATTTTTTCTTTTGTTTATTAACTGAACAATAACGGATCCAAACGGATAACATCCCTTTGCATCCGTAATTGTCCGTTTTAAAATTTTTGACAGGTGAAGAATGGGTCTAGACGGCCGTGTGAACGCAGCCTAAGCCAGTATCCCAATAACCAGTTCTTGGTATTCCCGGTGGAGATTTTTCTTGAAGTGTTAAAGGGGTACTCCAGTGAAAACCTTTTTTCTTTTAAATCAACTGGTGGCAGAAAGTTAAACATATTTGTAAATTACGCAACATAAGAAAGAGAAAGCACCTTGGCACCGCTGGAGTTCCTTGATTTAAATGCCCACTGCAACAGCTGTGAATATCCTGAACTCCTCGTGTAAAGCTAAGGGTGGTGCTGCACGAACTGATATACAACATTGGCAATAACGTATGGAGAAGAATGAATCGGAGCACTCACCCAGTAGAAGTATGCAAAATCTTCAGGCTTTATTCAATATTGGAGCAGGTAACAAACACAGTGCAGGAGAGAGGATTGGCGTGGGGGATTGGGCAAACGGACCGTGTTCGCGCGAGATCGCGCTTCGTCAGGCCTGACGAAGCGCGAACACGGTCCGTTTGCCCAACCCCCCACGCCAATCCTCTCTCCTGCACTGTGTTTGTTACCTGCTCCAATATTGAATAAAGCCTGAAGATTTTGCATACTTCTACTGGGTGAGTGCTCCGATTCATTCTTCTCCATACGTTATATTTGTAAATTACTTTAATTAAAAAATCTTAATCCTTCCTGTACTTATTAGCTGCTGAATACTACAGAGGAAATTCTTTTCTTTTTGGAATGCTCTCTGATGACATCACGAGCACAGTTCTCTCTGCTGACGTTATTATAATAATAATAACGCTTTATTTATTGTTGTCCTTAGTGGGATTTGAACCTAAGTCCCCAGCGCTGCCCTTAGCATACATCTGCTATGCATGGTTGCTAAAATGGACAGAGATGTCAGCAGAGAGCACTGTGGTCATGATGTCATCAGTGTTCCAAAAAGAAAGGAATTTCCTCTGTAGCATTCAGCAGCTAATAAGTACTGGAAGGATTAAGATTTTTTTTTAATAGAAGTAATTTACAAATATGTTTAACTTTCTGCCACCAGTTGATTTAAAAGAAAAAAAGATTTTCACCGGAGTACCCCTTTAATATATGGCTCCCTATGCACCAAGCACCTTACATCACCTTTGGTACATAGCGGGTCTTAGGTGTAATCATTACTCTGTCCTACTCTGGCACTTCGCTGGTGCGCCACAAGATGCCGGCCCAGGATATGGCAGTATTGTTAATCTTCCCCTTCTCCAGGAAGGAATCTGTACGGATACCATGTAAAAGACTAAACATAATGCACGCCGCCCCTATTAGACTTATGTTAGCTGGGAATCCACAATCCTACAGCATGTCAGCCCTATACAAGCAGGACACAAGCAGCTGACAGGGCAGACACGGGGAGTATACGGATCATTCCAGCTACGCCCAGCAACCAGATCGCGGTATATTGTTTTCTATAAAGACGCCTCGTGTACTGCAGACAATGCCACTGCAATATGACTAAGCATTTCATACACCAACACTCTTCCCCAACCAGGGTGCCTCCAGCTGTTGCAAAACTACAACTCCCAGCATGCCCGGACAGCCTTTGGCTGTCCGGGCATGCTGGGAGTTGTAGTTTTGCAACAGCTGGAGGCACCCTGGTTGGGGAACTGTGAACTAAAATAACATATTGTTACACCCATTTATTACCTATATAACAGCAATATGCATATGAAGACAGCGTGGAAGTATATAAAAACATCCCCCACATGGCCTCACACAACTCCATCTGAGATATACACAATATAGTGCATTCAACGTACAGTAGATATTGCAGTAATGCAGCGTCTAGGATTGGTGATATGTTCGGTTATGTAATCCTAGGTCATGTCCTTTGCTGTATACGGACAACACCTTCCCTCTATTAAAGGAGAACTACGGGATTGGGGATAAGTTTCAGATCACGGGGGGGTCCGACCGCTGGGGCCCCCCTCAATCTCCCGTACGGGGCCGCGGCTCTCTGCATGGAGAGCGCGTGTCGACTACCGCACGAGGCGGCGGCTGACACGCGCCCTTCATTTACTGCTATGGGAGAGCCGAAGTGCTGCCTTCGGCAATTTCCGGCTCCCCATAGCAGTGTATGGAGGGGGTGTGTCGGCCGCTGCTTCGTGAGGTGGTCAACACGCCCTCTCTAACCAGAGAGCCGCGGCCCCGTACGGGAGATCGCGCGGGGGGGGGGGGGGCCCAGCGGTCGGACCCCCCGCGATCTGAAACTTATCCCCTATCCTTAAGATAGGGGATACATTTTTCAATCCTGTAGTTCTCCTTTAAAGGAGTATTCTAGGGGATAAGTGATAGATTGCGGGGGGTCCGAGTGCTGGGGCCCCCCGGGATCTCCTGGACTTGAAGTGAAGTTTCGTCCACAGCAGAAAGCCGCGGCAGCCCCCCCCCCCCATCCATGTATCTCTATGGGGTACAAGGAGGGGACATGTCGGCCGCGTCATGCGGGGACGGAACGCTCCCTTTCCAGCATACTGCCGCGGGCCCGTCCAGGAGATCCCAGGGGGGCCCCAGTGCTCGGACCCGCCACGATCTATAACTTATATTGCCCTACAGATCTCCTTTAAAGGGGTACTCTGTGGGAAAAAAAAATTTTTTAAATCAACTGGTGCCAGAAAGCTAAACAGATTTGTAAATGACTCCTATTAAATCTTTACCCTTCCAGTACTTTTTAGCAGCTGTATACTACAGAGAGAATCCTTTTCTTTTTTTTTAATTTGTTTTTTGTCTTGTCCACAGTGCTCTCTGCTTATGCCTGTATCAGGAACTGCCCAGAGACTCTGGACAGTTCCTGAAACGGATGATGTCCACAGAGAGCACTGTGGACAAGACAAAAGAAATTCAAAAAGAAAAGAATTACCTCTGTAGCATACAGCCGCTAAAAAGTACTGGAAGGGTAAAGATTTTTTTTTTTAATAGAAGTAATTTACAAATCTGTTTAACTTTCTCGCACCAGTTGATTAAAAAAAAATATATATATATATGTTTTCCACCGGAGTACCCCTCCTCAGTGAACGGACATATGCGAGTATAGATCTCCAAAACACACTATTGTGGCGCGTATCACATGACATTAGTATCATTAACAGCTATGGATAAATGCACGTGTAGCAGTAACTCCGCCTGGACTATAGTACTATGCACGTACAGAAGATTAAACAAATCTTAACAACATTCTTCAGATTTCCCCTTTTGATTTTGGTACAGATTCACTGGTGTATTCTGTAATGGATTATTCTTGCCCGTCAGTGCCTACCAGATAATGCTAATCCTTTCATCTATGGCAGCGTCATCTTTATAAACACTGATACATTGTCAGTAAAGCAGCTTTAAAGGGGCTTCACCATCTACACTGCGCACAAAAAATAAAGGGAACACTAAGATAACACATCCTAGATCTGAATGAATGAACTAATCCTATGAAATACTTTCGTCTTTACATAGCTGAATGTGTTGACAACAAAATCACAAAAATTATCAATGGAAATCAAATTTATCAACCCATGGAGGTCTGGATGGAGTCACACTCAAAATCAAGAGAAAAACCACACTACAGGCTGATCCAACTTTGATATGTTGTAAAGCATGTATAACCAATAGGTTTTTACAATTGTTTTCATTAGAAAATTTAAAGTATTTCATACTGAAAAAGCCAGTCAAACAACTGCCCCCCATCTGCTTGGGCGCATACCAGTCCTGCTGTGTCCATACATCACCTATGTCATGGACACACTTCCTTGATTGACAGCTGTGAGCGCAGGGCTCATAGCTGGAGGAAAAATCCTCCCACTGTCAGCTTGTGTCCACTACTGTCAGTGAGGACAAGCTGGGAGTTGTAGTTTTGCTAATGCTAGGGGAGATGTGAGCAGACAGCATACTGAGGGAGGGGGCGGAGACATGCACAGTGAGGCCCCGCCCCCTCCCTTTGAGAGGAATTCAGACTAGTGAGCTAAATTAAAAGTGTAATAAAAATAAAGGTGCTAGACACATAAAAATTAGATGTACATGGTCAGGATTAGGTAATGAGTGATATTTAAAAAAAAAAAAATGTGGTTGGATCTGACGGGTACCTTCACATGCCCGTATGACCTCCCTACAACACCTGGGCATGCTCCTGATGAGGTGGTGGATGGTCTCCTGAGGGATGCCCTCCCAGACCTGGACTAAAGCATCCGCCAACTCCTGGACAGTCTGTGGTGCAATATGGTGTTGGTGGATGGAGCGAGACATGATGTCCCAGATGTGCTCAATTGGATTCAGGACTGGGGAACGGGCGGGCCAGTCCATAGCATCAATGCCTTCCTCTTGCAGGAACTGCTGACACACTCCAGCCACATGAGGTCTAGCATTGTCTTGCATTAGGAGGAACCCAGGGCCAACAGCACCAGCATATGGTCTCACAAGGGGTCTGAGGATCTCATCTCGGTACCTAAGGCAGTCAGGCTACCTCTGGCAAGCACATAGAGGGCTGTGCGGCTCCCCCAAAGAAATGACACCCCACACCATTACTGATCCACTGCCAAACCGGTCATGCTCAAGGATGTTGCAGGCAACAGAACATTCTCCACAGCGTCTCCTGACTGTCACGTCTGTCACATGTGCTCAGTGTGAACCTGCTTTCATCTGTGAGGAGCACAGGGCGCCAGTTGAGAATTTGCCAATCTTGGTGTTCTCTGGCAAACACCAAACGTCCTGCATGGTGTTGGGCTGTAAGCACAACCCCCACCTGTGGATGTCTGGCCCTCATACCACCCTCATGGAGTCTGTTTCTGACCGTCTGAATGGACACATGCAAATTTGTGGTCTGCTAGAGGTCATTTTGCAGGGCTCGGGCAGTGCTCCTCCTGCTCCTCCTTGCACAAAGGCAGAGGTAGCGGTCCTGCTGCTGGATTGTTGCCCTCCTATGGCCTCCTTCACGTCTCCTGATGTACTGGCCTGTCTCCTGGTAGCACCTTCATGCTCTGGACACTACACTGACAGACACAGCAAACCTTCTTGCCACAGCTCACAGCATTGATGTGCCATCCTAGATTAGATGCACTACCTGAGCCACTTGTGTGGGTTGTAGACTCCGTCTCATGCTACCACTAGAGTGAAAGCACCACCAGCATTCAAAAGTGACCAAAACATCAGCCAGGAAGCATAGGAACTGAGAAGAGGTCTGTGGTCACCACCTACAGAACCACTCCTTTATTGGAGATGTCTTGCTAATTGCCTATAATTTCCACCTGTTGTCTGTTCCATTTGCACAACAGCATGTGAAATTGATTGTCAATTAGTGTTGCTTCCTGAGTGGACAGTGTGATTTCACACAAGTGTGATTGATTTGGAGTTACATTGTGTTTTTTAAGTGTTCCCTTTATTTTTTTGAGCAGTATAACCCATGTCTTCCTTTCTAGCGAGCGAGCTAAAGGGAAAAGAGGGAGAAAAGCAAGCGCGCTAACGAGGGGGGAAAAAAGCGAGCGCGCTAACGAGGGGGGAAAAAAGCGAGCGCGCTAACGAGGGGGGAAAAAAGCGAGCGCGCTAACGAGGGGGGGAAACAGCGAGCGCGCTAACGAGGGGGGGAAACAGCGAGCGCGCTAACGAGGGGGGGAAACAGCGAGCGCGCCAACGAGGGGGGGAAACCAGCAAGCGCGCTAAAGAGGGGGGGAAAACCAGCAAGCGCTCTACAGAGGAAAAAAACAGCAAGCGCGCTACAGAGGGGAAAAAAAGCGAGCAAGCTACAGAGAAAAAAAAAAAGCGAGCAAGCTACAGAGAAAAAAAAAGCGAGCAAGCTACAGAGGAAAGAAAAGCGAGCAAACTACAGAGGGAAAAAAAGCGAGCAAGCTACAGAGGAAAGAAAAGCGAGCAAGCTACAGAGAAAAAAAAAGCGAGCAAGCTACAGAGGAAAGAAAAGCGAGCAAGCTACAGAGGAAAGAAAAGCGAGCAAGCTACAGAGGAAAGAAAAGCGAGCAAGCTACAGAGGGAAAAAAAGCGAGCAAGCTACAGAGGGAAAAAAAGCGAGCAAGCTACAGAAAAAAAAGCGAGCAAGCTACAGAAGAAAAAGCGAGCAAGCTACAGAAGAAAAAGCGAGCAAGCTACAGAAGAAAAAGCGAGCAAGCTACAGAAGAAAAAGCATGCAAGTTAAAGAGAAAAATATGAGCAAACTACAGGGACAAAAGCAAGCAATAAAAAAGGAAGCTAGCTCGGAAAAAAAAGAGCGGGCTACAGAAGAATATAAGCGAGCAAAAATTAAAAAAAGTGCAGGGGAAATATAAGCTACAAAAATTAAAAAGTGAGCTAGAGAACTAAACAAAAAGTGACTTAGCGAGTATAGAGGAGAAAACTAGAGTGAGAGAAAGTCAGCGAGAATGTGCTAGAGAACAGGTGACAGCCGAGACCCCTCGTGTATATACACAGTAGACAGCCGACACACCTCGTGTATATACACAGTAGACAGCCGAGACCCCTCGTGTATATACACAGTAGACAGCGGAGACCCCTCGTGTGTATACACAGTAGACAGCTGAGACACCTCGTGTCTATACACAGTAGACAGCCGAGACCCCTCGTGTATATACACAGTAGACAGCTGAGACACCTCGTGTGTATACACAGTAGACAGCTGAGACCCCTCGTGTATATACACAGTAGACAGCTGAGACACCGTGTGTATACACAGTAGACAGCTGAGACCCCTCGTGTATATACACAGTAGACAGCTGACACACCTCGTGTATATACACAGTAGACAGCTGACACACCTCGTGTATATACACAGTAGACAGCCGAGACCCCTCGTGTATATACACAGTAGACAGCTGAGACACCTCGTGTGTATACACAGTAGACAGCTGAGACCCCTCGTGTATATACACAGTAGACAGCTGAGACACCTCGTGTGTATACACAGTAGACAGCTGAGACCCCTCGTGTATATACACAGTAGACAGCTGAGACACCTCGTGTGTATACACAGTAGACAGCTGAGACCCCTCGTGTATATACACAGTAGACAGCTGACACACCTCGTGTATATACACAGTAGACAGCTGACACACCTCGTGTATATACACAGTAGACAGCCGAGACCCCTCGTGTATATACACAGTAGACAGCCGAGACACCTCGTGTGTATACACAGTAGACAGCCGAGACCCCTCGTGTGTATACACAGTAGACAGCTGAGACCCCTCGTGTATATACACAGTAGACAGCTGACACACCTCGTGTATATACACAGTAGACAGCTGACACACCTCGTGTATATACACAGTAGACAGCCGAGACCCCTCGTGTATATACACAGTAGACAGCTGAGACACCTCGTGTCTATACACAGTAGACAGCTGACACACCTCGTGTATATACACAGTAGACAGCTGGGACACCTCGTGTGTATACACAGTAGACAGCTGAGACCCCTCGTGTATATACACAGTAGACAGCTGACACACCTCGTGTATATACACAGTAGACAGCTGAGACACCTCGTGTGTATACAGGAGGGGGAGGGGACGGGCAGCTGAACGCAACCAGTGCTGGAGATTTCATCAGCCGCCTGCACTTCCTGCATCCTCCGCTACTACACTCCATACACTGCTGTATACACGTGTACACACTATATACCGCACTATACACAGCCTGTGTACACACTATATACCGCACTATACACAGCCTGTATACACGTGTACACACTATATACCGCACTATACACAGCCTGTATACACGTGTACACACTATATACCGCACTATACACAGCCTGTATACACGTGTACACACTATATACCGCACTATACACAGCCTGTATACACGTGTACACACTATATACCGCACTATACACAGCCTGTATACACGTGTACACACTATATACCGCACTATACACAGCCTGTATACACGTGTACACACTATATACCGCACTATACACAGCCTGTATACACGTGTACACACTATATACCGCACTATACACAGCCTGTATACACGTGTACACACTATATACCGCACTATACACAGCCTGTATACACGTGTACACACTATATACCGCACTATACACAGCCTGTATACACACTATATACCGCACTATACACAGCCTGTATACACACTATATACCGCACTATACACAGCCTGTATACACACTATATACCGCACTATACACAGCCTGTATACACACTATATACCGCACTATACACAGCCTGTATACACGTGTACACACTATATACCGCACTATACACAGCCTGTATACACACTATATACCGCACTATACACAGCCTGTATACATACATTACACAACACACACATATACACATTATAGATATATATACACACACACACACTGTATACACCTCACAGCTGTACAGCTCGTCCCGCCATATACACAGAGGACACAGATACAGACGACACAGACACTGATTCACACTGTACGTTATGACTGCGGCATATACATAATGCAGCCGACCACAGAGCTGTCTCCGGAGAGCAGTGTTTCCCAACCAGGGTGTCTCCAGCTGTTACACAACTACAACTCCCAGCATGCCCGGACAGCCAAAGGCTGGTTGGGACACTGCCGTAGAGATACCCAGGCCGCCTCTCCATCACATCCACACGCACGGCATCACTGACAGCGCCCTGTACACACCCACACAAGCCGCAGCTACTTACCGGGCGGGAGTGCAGTGGAAAGCTCGGACTTGTGCCCGGGCAGCACAGCACAGGGACCGCAGGGAGCTGATGGTTGCCATGGTGACCTGAGTACAACGATCCTGGTCCGCGGACTAGCTACTAAGGAGAAGGAGCCGCGGCCACTCCGCCCTAATATAGCCTCGCTGACGTCACGGAAGGTTCGCGATGAGCACGCCCACGATTACCGCTAGGGGCGTGGCCTTGGCGATGACGTCAGGTGAAGTGACTGGCTGGCATTCTCCGGTGCAGACGCGGAGTGCAGTGATGTGTGTACGGGATGTTACCGAGTGCGGTACCGCACGGTCATTAGACAGTGTTCATTGAAGCTTTAGAAGTTTTGGCACCCCTTCATATTGCATACACGGGTCTCCCTTTATTGCATCCAACGTGCAGATCCCCAGCCAATGGGTGACACAATGACAAAATATTGTATAAAGTACAGCACGTCTTCCCAACCCCAAAAATCTGACACCAAACTACTTGTGGGGTGAGTTCACACCTGGCAGATCATTTCCACAACTGCCTCATTCATCTAGATCAGTGTTTCCCAACCAGGGTGCCTCCAGAAAAACTACAACTCCCAGCATGCCCTTGGTTCCGGTGGATCTAGGGGAGCTGCGGAAGGTAAGTCAAAGTTTATTATTTTTATTTTGGCGTCCCGGGCGAATAAGAGAAATAAATATTTTCGCAGGAGGGTGGGGGTCACACGTGACATATTTTGCAGCGTATTTGCTGCTGCGTATTTTCCTACCCATTCAAGTCAATGGGTAGCAAAATAAGCTGCATATTATATGGCAGAATTGCTGCAGAACGTATGTCGGAATTCTGCAAAATAGAAGACTGATCTTTCTGCGAAATGCTGAAAGTGGAATTTTCGCCACAAAAATTCCGCAGTCTGAATGGCACAACGGAATCCCATTTAAATTAAAACAGGCATTAAAGGGGTTGTCCAGTCTGTAGTATTTATACAGCATTTGGTCATTATTTTTAGCCAGAACCAGGAGACAAAATACGACCAGTAGCTGCCAAGGCTGCAGGAATGGCGTGCCGCACCTCTGTCCTTCGTGATAACAACCACTGTGTATACTGCTCCTTTTTGATAAAGCCTATTTCCATCTTCTTTGCTTACTCAGCACGACTCTTGTTCACCAGCAGAGGCAGCACTGTGATGTTTATTTCTAGATTTTTCTTACACCCATTGTAGGTCTGAGGGAGTAGTGTTTCTCCTAGTAAAGACCACCTGCTGGCTTATGAAGTCTAAAGCCATGTTCACACGGGTGAATGTCTGCACGGAAAAATTCAGTGCGGACATTCCCCTGACAGAACATGCCGGCGCTAGGACCACTCAGAAATGTGCCGTCTCCTAGATGGCAATGCATTTCTGTGTGGACTTAGGTATAACTTTTCACTCTGCAGACACCAGTAATCAGGATTTCCACAGTAGAAAAATGCAGCGGGAATTCCACTGTGTGTACACAGTGCAGCAGGATCCTATTAAAATCAATGGGACTCTGCTGCAGCGGAATGTCCGTGCGGAATTCCATCGTGTGAACATGGCCTTAGGGTCCATGTACACTATGGAAATTCCACCTGGAATTCCGCTTGCAGCAGCCTCCTACTGTTTTCTTTGGGATTCAGCTGCTTCTTGAACATTTCACAAGAACTTTGGACATGGATGTGGATTCTGCCAAAACAATGAACATGTTAATTTTTTCACCAGAATCCACCTTACAAGTATAAGGCCAAGTTCAGACTACAGAATTTCCACCTGCAATTCTGCTTTGAAATTGCAGGCAGAAATTCTGCTTGCTAAAATGCACAAGCTAGTGAATGGGTTTTCCGTTCACACTTCAGAGTTTTGGAAGCGGAATTTATGAACGGAACATCCGCCGGAAGAATGGGGGTGCTCTTTCTTCAGGCGGATATCCTCGCAGAACACATTTCAGTCTATTGGGGACAGCAATGTCCGCGCGGTCCTAGCGCCGACTGATTCAGGCTGATTGCACTCGGAATCTCTGGGTGGAAAGTTTCCGTCTGGAGATTCCGCAGTGTGAACCTAGCCTTAGGCACAGCACATAGTTCATTGTAACAAACTAAGTGCAACATTACAACAAATTTTTTTTTTTAGAACTTATTTTCCCCAAATTCTGGCAAAAATGGTGCTATTATACCATAATTGTTAAAAATGTGTCATTTATACCACGATTTTTGAAAATCACAGCTAAACTGCAGTAGAAAACATAAACAATGCTGTAGAAATTAATCTCCCCAGTTGTGATTATAGGTCAAATCCCTTTCTCCCCAATATTTCTCCAAAAACGCACTTTGAATAAGACAATGCAACAACATTAAGCATAAGGTGAACCGACCTCAATCCACTAATGAGTCTGAGCAGTGTAGGCTGCTGCCTGCTGGAGTCTCGCCAGGTGATACAGATCATTAGGTAAACTGCAGTGAGGAAATTCTTTGCAAAGCCAGAGGAATCATGGGAAATGTAGGACGCATTAGAAAATCACATCAGTGATTGAATTGGGATCATTAGGGCATTAATGGGGTACTCGGGTGGAAAACTTGGTACCAGAAATTTAAACATATTTGTAAATTACATTGGTCCCTCAACATATGATGGTAATCCGTTCCAAATGAACCATCGTTTGTTGAGGGATCCCTACAATGTAAAGTATAGGAAGTTGTACTCACCTGTCCCCGCCGCTCCGGACCGTCACCGCTCGTCATCGATGCCCTGAATGTCGCCCTCCCTCGCTGTCGCTGCGTCCCTGTGGTGTCCCCGACGCTCTGGACGTCTCTGCTTCTCCGGGATCGTCGCTCTCACGTCACTGTGCACGCCGCTCCTATTGGATGACGGGACGGCGTGCGGGCGACGTGATGACGACGATGGAGAGCGCCGGCGATGGAGGGGATCGTGAAGAGGACGCTCCGGAGCCCCGAGGACAGGTAGGAGACCATCACCGGAGCACACGGGGCCATCGCATGTTGAAATTATCGTATGTTGGGGCCATCATAGGTCGGGGGGTCACTGTACTTCTATAAAAAAATCTTAAACCTTCCAGAGGAATTTCTTTTCTTTTTGGATTTTTTTTGTCACAACCACAGTGCTCTCTGCTGACACCTCTGTCCATTTTAGGAACCGTCCAGAGCAGCATGTTTGCTGTGGGGATTTCTCCTTCTCTGGACAGTTCCTGAAATGGACAGAGTTGTCAGCAGAGAGCACTGTGGTTGTGACAGAAAAGAAATCCAAAAAGAAAAGAATTTCCTCTGTAGTATACAGCCGCTAATAAGTACTGGAAGGATTAAGATTTTTTAATAGAAGTAATTTACAAATCTGTTTAACTTTCTGGCATCAGTTGATTTAACCTCTTCAGGATGCCGGGCGTATGCATACACCCTGCATCCCGAGTCCTTAAGGACGTGGGGCGTATGCATACGCCCGTGGGAATTCCGGTCCCCGCCGCTAGCCAGTAGGGGACCGGACCGGGATGCCTGCTGAAATCAGTCAGCAGGCATCCTGGCACATCGCCCAGGGGGGTCCTGAGAACCCCCCCCCCCCCATGTCGGCGATCGCAGAAAATCGCATGTCAATTCAGACATGCCATTTTCGGGTCTCTGGTGACCCGATCACCCGGAAAATAAGGATGATCGGAGCTGTCAGTGACAGCCCCGATCATCCTGAGGGATAGGAGCAAGGTCACAGTGCTGCGATCTCCTCCTATCCCCTGCCATTGGTCAGAACTGATTCTGACCAATGGCAGCGCAGGACAGTGGGTTGCCATGGCAACCCCCAGTTCTGCCCACCCCTGGATGTCTTGGGGAACGTGGGGAGAAGATGGAGGCCGGTACCTGGAGGAGAAGATGCGTGGGGACCCTGGATCGTCGCTGGAGACAGGCACAGGTAGGGAAACAACGGTGGGGGGGAATGAAAGTGAAAGTAAAGTCATCTTTACTGTGGTAACCACTAGGAAGGCCAAACTGCAACTCCCAGCATGCCCAGACAGCCAAAGGCTGTCTGGGCATGCTGGGAGTTGTAGTTTTGCAACATCTGGAGGGTCACAGTTTGGAGACCACTGTTACAGTGGTGCCCAAACGGTAGCCCTCCAGATGTTGCCAAACTACAACTCTCAGCATGCCTAGACTGCCTAGGCATGCTGGGAGTTGTAGTTCTGTAACATCTGTCCCTTCAGATTTAGCAATTTTCATGACCTTTTTGAAAATTGCTGCTCTACATTGAAGCACTCTAATTTTTTTCAAAAAGTAAAAATATGTCCATTTTATGATGCCAACATGAAGTGGACATATTGTGTTTGTGAAGAAAAATAAAATTTATTGGGAATATCCATTTTCCCTACAAGCAGAGAGATTCAAAGTTAGAAAAATTCAAAATTTTCTAAATTTTCATGAAATTTTGGTATTTTTCACTAAAAAAGGATGCAAGTAACGCCGAAAATTAACCACCAAAATAAAGTAGAATATGTCACAAAATTCTACTGTACAGTAGTGTTTTTGCGTTATTAATGCGTAAAGTGACGGTGGTCAGAATTGCGAAAAAGGGCTCAGTCCTTAAGGTGAAAAAGGGCTCAGTCCTTAAGGGGTTAAATCTTGGAAGAGAGAAATCAACAATGACACGCCTGTCCCCTTGTCCTGTCCCCTTGTCCTGTCCCCTTGTCCTGTCCCCTTGTCCTGTCCCCTTGTCCTGTCCCCTTGTCCTGTCCCCTTGTCCTGTCCTCTTGTCCTGTTCTCTTGTCCTGTCCTCTTGTCCTGTCCTCTTGTCCTGTCCTCTTGTCCTGTCCTCTTGTCCTATCCTCAGTCAGGGTTCAGCCGTGATGAGAGGATTGTAGGCCAGTCTAGTCTAGTTTACAGGCTGAGTGCAACCATTGGAAGAAACTGTGAGTGGGAAAAGGGGTCAAGTCCTGGAAAAAAAAAGTGTGGGAACTCGCCCAAGATTTAAAATACCCCCCCCCCCAGTTTGCGCAAAAAAAAAATGAAAATAACAAGCAAAAAAAAAAACTTCCTAGCTAAAACTTGACATCCTGCACGATTCCAGGATTCTTACAGGCCACAGGCATACAGCTGCCTATGGAGTATAAGAGTGACACACTGTAACAAATCTCCTTCCATGTAATTACCTTACTGGGGTGACACACTGTAACAAACCTCCTTCCATGTAAGTACCTTACAGGGGTGACACACTGTAACAAACCTCCTCCTCATGTAATCTCCTTACTACTGGGGTGACACACTGTAAGAAACCCCCTTCTCATGTAATCTCCTTACTACTGGGGTGACACACTGTAACAAACCTCCTCCTCATGTAATCTCCTTACTACTGGGGTGACACACTGTAACAATCCTCCTCCTCATGTAGTCACCTTACTACTGGGGTGACACACTGTAACAATCCTCCTCCTAATGTACTCTCCTTACTACTGGGGTGACACACTGTAACAATCCTCCTAATGTAATCTCCTTACTACTGGGGTGACACACTGTAACAATCCTCCTCCTCATGTAATCTCCTTACTACTGGGGTGACACACTGTAACAAACCCCCTTCTCATGTAATCTCTTTACTACTGAGGTGACACACTGCAACAATCCTCCTCCTAATGTAATCTCCTTACTACTGGGGTGACACACAGTAACAAACCTCCTCATGTAATCTCCTTACTACTGGGGTGACACACTGTAACAAACCTCCTCCTCATGTAATCTCCTTACTACTGGGGTGACACACTGTAACAAACCTCCTCCTCATGTAATCTCCTTACTACTGGGGTGACACACTGCAACAAATCTCCTTCCATGTAATTACCTTACTGGGGTGACATGTGACATGTCTCCTCCAGCTCAGCCCCGCCTCCTCCACAGCATCACACAGGTCCTTCAACCATGATCTCTCCTCTTCTCCACAGCTAAGCTCCGCCCCAACCTGTGATGTATGACATCATCACAGGTCCTACATCTCCAGCACCTAGCAGTTCGGGCCAGGGGAGGAGACGGAAGGAGGGTAACAACAAAGAGGTCGGTCCTGCAGGACTAATGTAACAAGGACGGCGTTCCTCCCAAAGGACTCGAGCCCTGAGTGGAAATGTGTGCCACAGGGGTGCGATGTGAGGTGTATGGGGCAGATGTTGTAGCCCAGGGGCAGATGGTGTTAACCCCTAAATGTTCATGACGCCAGGGTGTGGTTTTAACAAAGAACCACCTGAACGGTAGCACCGCTAGTCCTATTTTGGCAGGGCAAATAAGAGTCCAAGGCCAGGTCAGGGTTAACGGTAGCTTTATTGAGGTAGACAGACGGTACAGTCTTTACAGTTAGGCCAGGATCCCAGAGAGGTGACCAGTAACACAAGAGACTTTGCAGCTTGCTGGGACTTGCAGTGATTTTGACAGACTTTAGGACAGCCATGTGACTATAATAGACTTAACTTGACTGAAGATAGTGACAGCAGACAGAGATGACTTGAATTACTGACTTTTGGCTGTAATTTAGACTTGAGGCCTCCAGATGTGCTGGACACTGGCTCTGGGACGTCTGGACTGGACTTGACCTCAGGATCTAAGAGAGTGATGGTAGTACCCCCCCCCCCTCTTATATGGAGCCCATAGTTTAAGCTGCAGGTCACCTGGTTAGCTGGAGCTCTCTGGGTAACAAAACATGTGACTTTAACATGTGGCAACCATTATCATGTGATCAATAACCATGTGACCATATCAAAGGTCCTTTACACATAATATACAACTATACAGATTATAGAGGTACAATGCAGGTGAGCCCTGGGAACATCACAAACCCCCCTACTTAACTAAAGTCATTCTCGACGTCCGTTCTGGAAAGCTTTGAGGAGCGAAACGGCCGTGGGGCCACATGCAGTCCTGGAGCATTGTGTCCAACGTCCATTTCCAGGCTGTTTGTTGTCAAGAACTGATAATACCATAGAGTCTCTGTATAAATGTCTATACATGCTCTGGTAGATTTTTGTATTTAATGGAGAATAAGGTTTATGTATAAGCATGACAACATTCCTATGACTATGGTATAACATGACAATAGACAATGGCTATGCATACTATGACATTTGGCTATGCATTATAACACTTTATATACCGTATTTATCGGGGTATACCACGCACCGGCCTATAACACACACCCTCATTTTACTAAGGATATTTGGGTTAAAAAAGTTTTTACGCCGGAGGCCTGCAGCAGCGCGGACCCGACCCAGGTAATTATGCCACCGGGGATGGGGGGAGGCAACGGGGCAGCGGCGCCGGCAATGGGTGCCGCTGCCCTTTCTCTCCCCCTGGCTATCGGCGCCGGCAATGGGGCGCCGGCACCGATAGTCAGGGGGACAGAACGGGCAGCGGCGCCGATAGCCAGGGGGAGAGAAGGGCCGGCAGCAGCGCTCTAGACCCCAGGAAAGGCAGGGGGAGAGAAGCGGGCAGCGACGGCCTCTCTCCCCCTGCCTTTCCTGGGGGTGTATCGGCGTATAACATGCACATAGACTTTAGGCTAAAAATTTTAGCCTAAAAAGTGTGTGATATACACCGATAAATACGGTATAACTAAGACATAACACTGGCGGATTGGGTTGCCAGAAGATTTCGGCCTAATGCCTTGGCTACTGGGGTCCCTTGGCATTACACACTTCTTCCCAGAACACTAGTTATGTTTATGTTAGACATTTTCTTATGCTAGACATTTTTTTTAAATAACATTTGACATTATGTTACCTTTGACTTTTTGTTGCATGCCTTTGTGGGTAACAGGAATACCTTCTGGCCAGCAAAGTATCCTGAGCACGAGGACACAAGAAATATCACATTTGACATTTTAGACATAGTAGACATTTTTATGGACTATGTGGTTGTAAGTGTTACAGTCCTACTGTACATGTAACATGTGACTTATGTGTAATTATGACTATGTGTAGTACACGACTTTACTGTTGACTGTACATGATGTTGGTGATAGGTTGAAATGTTGCTTCTCCTGATTAGTTCAGGACAACCCCTACAAGAAAACTACCAGACATCAGAGAATAAGGTACACTATGACTTTTTTTTTTTGGTGTACAACAAATTACCGTATTTATCGGGGTATACCACGCACCCTCATTTTACCAAGGATATTTGGGTAAAAAAAGTTTTTTACCCAAATATCCATGGTAAAATGAGGGTGCCTGTGTGCGCGTGTATACCCCGATATACCCCCAGGAAAGGCAGGGGGAGAGAGGCCGTCGCTGCCCGCTTCTCTCCCCCTGCCTTTCCTGGGGTCTAGAGCCCTGCTGCCGGCCCTTCTCTCCCCCTGGCTATCGGCGCCGCTGCCCGTTCTGTCCCCCTGACTATCGGTACCGGCGCCCCATTGCCGGGGCCGATAGCCAGGGGGAGAGAAGCGGCCCCGACAGCCAGGGGGAGAGAAGGGGCAGCGGCACCCATTGCCGGCGCCGCTGCCCCGTTGCCTCCCCCCATCCCCGGTGGCATAATTACCTGGGTCGGGTCCGCGCTGCTGCAGGCCTCCGGCGTGCGTCCCCTGCGTCGTTGCTATGCACGGCGCGGCGCACTGACGTCATGCGCCGCGCCGTGCAGCGCATATCAACGACGAAGGGAACGCACGCCGGAGGCCTGCAGCAGCGCGGACCCGACCCAGGTAATTACGCCACCGGGGATGGGGGGAGGCAACGGGGCAGCGGCGCCGGCAATGGGTGCCGCTGCCCCTTCTCTCCCCCTGGCTATCGGCGCCGGTACCGATAGTCAGGGGGACAGAACGGGCAGCGGCGCCGATAGCCAGGGGGTGAGAAGGGCCGGCAGCAGGGCTCTAGACCCCAGGGAAGGCAGGGGGAGAGAAGCGGGCAGCGACAGCCTCTCTCCCCCTGCCTTTCCTGGGGCGGTATCGCCGTATAACACGCACATAGACTTTAGGCTAAAAATTTTAGCCTAAAAAGTGCGTGTTATACGCCAATAAATACGGTATATACATTTTATTAACAACAACAACAATTATAGTGCAGGACCCCAAATATTTCCTTTGCGCATAACGGTGAACAAAATATATTACTATGGCATATTTACACAAATGTCCATGTATCGCTCAGTAGTCCAGATACAGTGGTCCCTCAACATACGATGGTAATTCGTTCCAAACGAGCCATCGTTTGTCGAATCCATCGTATGTTGAGGAATTCGTGCAATGTAAAGTATAGGAAGCTGTACTCACCTGTCCCCACTGCTCGAGATGGTGTCCCCGGGCCTCCGCTGTCTTCTCCGGTCCTCTGCTGTCTTCTCCGGTCCTCTGCTGTCTTCTCCGGTCCTCTGCTGTCTTCTCCGGTCCTCTGCTGTCTTCTCCGGTCCTCTGCTTTCTTCCGCAAGGCCTTACTGGGCCTGCGTAGCGACGTCATTACGCCGCTGCGTACGCCATTCCTATTGGATGACGTGCGCAGCAGCGTATTGACGTCATCGGAGAGGGCCGAGAAGACATCGGAGGACCAGCGCTGGACCCGGAGGGCACCCCGGAGCATCGTGGAGGGGTAAGTAATACTTACCGCACCACACGGGGAACATTAAGCTGCTATCCGGCAGCAGCTTAAGCATTTGGCGCTGCCAGATAGCAGTTAATGCGATGGCCCCGACATAAAAAAGCATCGCATGTCGATGCTGACATCAACATGCGATGGGCTCTGAGAGGCCATCGTATGTCGATTTCATCATATGTCGGGGCCATCGTAGGTCGGGGGGTCACTGTACACTATAGAGTTCAGGTTCATGAGAATCACGGCTGTAGCCGGGCACAACACTTACTAGCTTGGTTACTGCAAAAAAAAAAAAAAAAATTCACTTTCAAGTTTGTCATGCACTGTGCTTAAACGTTACTGTAGATTTTAGGAACTGACCAGAGCAGCATATGTTTTCTATGGGGATTTTCTCCTACTCTGGACAGTTCTTAAAATGGACAGAGGTGTCAGCAGAGAGCACTGTGGTCATGATGTCAGCAGAGAATTCTGTGTTCCAAAAAGAAAAGAATTTCCTCTGTAGTATTCAACAGCTAATAAGTACTGGAAGGATTAAGATTTTTTTTTTTTATAGAAGTCATTTACAAATCTGTTTAACTTTCTGACACCAGTTGATTAAAATAAAATAAAGTTTTCCACTAGAGTACCCCTTTAACCATGTTAGGGCTGCAGTGACTGGATCAAAACTACAGACATCATCAGAATGAGCTGCAGACAGAGGCTCCATCTAGTGGTAGTTGGAAAATATGACAGCAGTAAGTGCAGTGATATTATAGCTGTGGGCTTTGTATAGGAACTACGGACAGAGGCTCCATCTAGTGGTAGTTGGTGAATATGACAGCAATAACTACAATACAACATTTTTCTACACCTTTTTGTGTGTGCTGGTAATGTGTAGGAGCACCATATTTATTAAATTGTCGTAGAGCATTTCAAAAATTTTGTGCAGGTTACATTTTCAGAAATTTCTCTCTTAACATACAACAAAAAGCTAAGCTAAGTCTGGGTTGGTGTAGTTTAGAGACTTTTCAGGTGGTTTTGCGACTTTATTTGCACCTTTTCACAAAAAGACAGTTCATTAAACCCATCCATATCATGTGTATTGCCAAAATCAGTGGATTACAACTCAAAATCTGCAGAAATTTGTAAACCAAAAGACGCAAAAAAAAAAAAGGACACTTGCGCCAAAAATAGCACCAAATATAGAAGGGGAAAAAAAGGGGTAAACACTATGATAAATGCCGGCCAGTGTTTTTATATACACTTTTGGATTCCATGGCTGTGGGCTATTGGCAGGCATCCTTTGACAGGTGATCTCTTTAATGTAAAAAATAGAAGTAGCTGACCCTTTTTTACTACCTACTCCTAGGCACCATTTTAGTGTCCGAGAAGGCACATTAAAGCAGTAAGCCTATGTTAGAGCAGCGCCATCTATTGGCCAATCCCCGGTATGGTGTGTATGTACCTGCTGTACTTTTACTGTTTGTGTTATGACAGTTTGGGATGTTTAGCTTGTACACTAACACATGAATGTCAGATAGTGACAAATGTCATGTGAAGCATTCCCAGCTGTTTAACTTGACGTCCTCTTTGCAGGTAATCTTACAGAACGGTGTTTGTTCTTTACCAAGACCACAGATGAATAACCTTGTCATATAGCATTGTTTCCCAATGAGGTGCCTCCAGCTGTTGCAGAACTACAACTCTCAGCATGCCTAGTCAGCCTTTGGCTGTCTTAGTTTTTAGGTCCGGTCACAAAACCGGATACGGTGCAAAAATGAACCGACCAGAGTCACTGTTTTACTCCGGTCGGCTCATTAAGCCCTTAAGGACCAAGGACGTACTGGTACGTCCTTGGTCCAGCTCCCGTGATATAACACGGGGCTACACGGTAACCCCGCATCATATCACGGCGGGCCCAGCGTCATAGTGAAGCCGGGACCCGCCGCTAATAGCGCGCGGCGCCACGCGCTATTAACCCTTTAGCCGCGCGCTCAGAGCTGAGCCGCGCGGCTAAAAGCGAAAGTGAAACCATGCCGGTTAACTCAGTGGGCTGTTCGGGATAGCCGCGGCGAAATCGCGGCATCCCGAACAGCTTACAGGACAGCGGGAGGGCCCCTACCTGCCTCCTCGCTGTCCGATCGCCGAATGACTGCTCAGTGCCTGAGATCCAGGCATGAGCAGTCAAGCGGCAGAATCGTCGATCACTGGTTTCCTATGAGAAACCAGTGATCAATGATGAAGATCAGTGTGTGCAGTGTTATAGGTCCCTATGGGATAACAATGATCAGTGCATGCAGTGTTACAGGTCCCTATGGGAGCTATGACACTGCAAAAAAAAAGTGGAAAAAAAAGTGAATAAAGATCATTTAGCTCCTCCCCTATTAAAAGTTTGAATCACCCCCCCTTTTCCCATAAAAAAAAAAAAACACAGTGTAAATAAAAATAAACATATATGGTATCGCCGCGTGCGGAAATCTCCGAATTATAAAAATATATCATTAATTAAACCACTCGGTCAATGGCGTGCGCGCAAAAAAATTCCAAATTCCAAAATAGTGCATTTTTGGTCACTTTTTATATCATTTAAAAATGAATAAAAAGCGATTTAATAAGTCCTATCAATGCAAAAAATGGTACCGTTAAAAACTTCAGATCACGACGCAAAAAATTAACCCTCATACCGCCCCATACACGGAAAAATAAAAAAGTTATAGGGGTCAGAAGATGACAATTTTAAACGTATTAATTTTCCTGCATGTAGTTATGATTTTTTCCAGAAGTCCGACAAAATCAAACCTATACAAGTAGGGTATAATTTTAATCGTATGGACCTACAGAATAAACATAAGGTGTCATTTTTACCAAAAAATGTACTACGTAGAAACGGAAGCACCCAAAAGTTACAAAACGGCGTTTTTTTTTTCAATTTTGTCGCACAATTATTTTTTTTCCATTTCACCGTAGATTTTTGGGCAAAATGACTGACGTCATTACAAAGTAGAATTGGTGGCGCAAAAAATAAGCCATCATATGGATTTTTAGGTGCAAAATTGAAAGAGTTATGATTTTTTAAAGGCAAGGAGCATAAAATTAAAATGCAAAAACGGAAAAAAACCCGGTCCTTAAGGGGTTAAAGTCAATGGAGTTCGGCACCGGTCCGGCTGGGGGACGGGAGTGCATGGTTTTCCCCTCCCCCAGCCGGATCCGGGAGCCACTCCGGGAGGTCCAACCGCAGTGTGAAATGGGCTGGGTAAGTTCATGACAACATCTTTATATTATGGTCTGTTAGATGTGGATCAGAGTTTTGGAATCCCCACACTTTTTTACTTCATGGCAAAGCCTTAAAGTGTACCTGTCATCTATGGTGACTTTTAGGATAAGCTGCCCTGTGTGTACATGAGAAGCAGCACTATATCTGGCCATTATATAACTTGTAGGGTACGTTCACACGTACAGGATCAGCTGCATATTTCTGCTGCATATTTCTGCAGCTGATTTTGCTAGCCATTTAAGTTAATGGGTAATAAAATCAGCTGCACAAAATGTGGAAAAAATATGCAGCAGATCCTGTACGTGTGAACGTACCCTACAAGTTACATAATGGCCAGATATAGTGCTGCTTCTCATGTACACACAGGGTAGCTTATCCTAAAAGTCACCATAGATGACAGGTACACTTTAAGGCTTTGCCATGAAGTAAAAAAGTGTGGGGATTCCATTATTTTTGCCAGAAACTCCAAAACTCTGATCCACATCTAACAGACCATAATATAAAGATGTTGTCATGAACTTACCCAGCCCGTTTTCAGCACCACCTCCAGTCCTCACCCCCATGTCAGACGGCCATCTCTAGTTGTCCTGACGACAAAATATGTGGCAAAATAATGCAGCAGATCCTGTACGTTTGAACGTACCCGTATATAGTATTTTTCAGCAGACTTCTGCTCTGCAGGCCTTATCTCTAATTTGCAGATCTCCCAAAGCTTGTCTTGACTTTTCTTGCTTTTCTTGCAGACATAAGACAAAGCTGACTTTCACGGTATCATTACCGTACGGTATCATTAACATTTTATTTTAATAGTTCAGATATTTACACACGCGGCGATACCAAATATTTATATAAAATGTTTTAAACACTTTTTGGGGGTGAAATAGGGAAAATGGGGCAATTTACATTTTTATTGGGGGAGGGGGTTTTTCAAAATGTTTTTACTTTTACACTTTAATAGTCCCCATAGGGGACTATTTATAGCAATCATTCGCTTGCTAATACTGTTCAGTGCTCTGTATAGGACAGAGCACTGATCAGTATTATAGGTCATCTTCTGCTCTGGTCTGCGGGAAGGCAGCAGAGGCAGGTGAGGGGACCTCCTGCTGCCATGCTGGATGACCAGATCGCCGCCACAGCGCTGCGGGCGATCCAATCATCCATTTCAGTGACCGCGATGCTGCAGATGCCGTAATCTGTATTGATCCCGGCATCTGAGGGGTTAATGGCGGACATCCGAGGGATCGCGGATGTCCGCCATTACCAGCTGGTCCCTGGCTGCTATCAACAGCCGGGACCTGCCGCGCATGATCCGGGCCTCGCTCTGATGTTCGCGGTTATGCTTAGGACGTAAATGTAAGTCCTGGTGCGTTAAGTACCAGCTCACCAGGACGTACATTTACATCCTGCGTCGTTAAGGGGTTAAAGAGTACCTGTCATCAAACCATATTTTCTACACTAACTCAGATTATATTCCCTAACTACTCCTAACACCCCTCCTGCCCTTAGAATAATTTTCTGAGATTTAGAAAGCTCTGTATCATACCTTTTCCCTTGTGTGAGCTCCCGGAAGGAGAAAGTCGGCGTAATATCACTGAATCTTGCAAGAGCTGAGACTCGCCATGCCCCGCACACACTTCCTGAGTTTGGTCTCCTGTCAGGCCTGGAGGAGACCAAACTAACTGTTTGACTTGTGGCAGGGAAGAGAACAGAGCCACCTAGTGGTTTAATTCACATTAAAAACATATCAAGCTTGAGAAGTTTAACAGTAAGTAAATAGCAAAGTGTCTTATGATTACATAAGGAACAATATATTAAAAGTTAAGTTTGGTGACCGGTACTCTTTAAGTTACAAAAATGACAAAAAAAACATTCCCATTCCTATTCTCGATATGTAAATGGGCACTGTCAGATACAAAAACTTTTGATAGGTTGTAAAGCATGCAAAATCAATTGGTTTTGCAATTGCTTTCATAAGAAAATTTTCAGTATTTCATACTGAAAAAGCCAAACAACTGCCCCCCCTGCCTGCTTTGATACATACTAGTCCTGCTGTGTCCATGCATCATCACCTATGTCATGGACACACTTCCTTGATTGACAGGTGTGAGCGCAGGGATCACAGCTGGAGGAAAAATCCTCCCACTGTCAACTTGTGTCCGGCTACTGTCAGTGAGGACAAGCTAGGAGTTGTAGTTTTGCTAATGCTAGGGAAGATGTGAGCAGACAGCATACTGAGGGAGGGGGCGGAGAACTGCACAGTGAGGCCACGCCCCCTCCATTTGAGAGGGATTCAGACTAGTGAGCTAAATTAAAAGTGTAATAAAAAATAAATAAAGGTGTTAGACACATAAAAATTAGATGTACATGGTCAGGATTAGGTACCGAGTGATATATAAAAAAAAAGTTTTTTGTTGGATCTGACGGTACGATTTAACATACATGGACGACAAATGTGAGTGGGCTCGGGAGGCAGGGGCAGGATGTAGTAGGATAAGAGGCATTGTAGTGTATTGTTCAAGCATTTGTATGTTTTAGTCCCCTAGGGAGACTAAAAATATAAGTAAAAACAATCACATTTTATAATACATAATATGTAAGTAAAGGGTCGGGGAGATGGCATTCACCACCTCTACAATCAGTGCACAGGTAATAATGATAAAAGGAAAAAATGCATCTTGCCACAAAGTAAAGAGAATAAAAGCTTTTTTTATGTAAAAATCAGATCAACTCAGTGACATGGGTAGGAAATAGTCTGGATTTCTATCTGATGGAAAATGTATTATAAAATTTAAACACTTGGTCCAGGACAAGGCTCTATTTTGTCATTCTCTTCTGTCAGGTGATGTAGATTATTATTTATATTATATTATTTATTATTGGTGAAGTCCAGGCCTCAAAGAATCCAAGTATCATAAAAACCTGAAGAAAAGCAACAAAGTACTAAGCAGAACTTTAATTCTACAATTTTTTTCTGCATGTTTTTCTTCTACTTGATCTGAAAAACAAAAATCATATTCCAATTATTGCCCTGTGCACATGGCAGAAATTCAAACAGACTTTCTGTACTCTGTAGAAAGAATGATTCCGAGCAGTCAATAGCAGAGACTGATTGAGTCGGCCCATATGGGAATCATGCCAGACCCCTGGGCGAGTGCGGCTTTTGCATTCTTTAAAACACACACACAGCTTAAATTATGCTGCGCCCAGGAAATAACAAAGCCCTGCACTAGGAGCTACTATATGAAGGCAGTATAGGGGCCTTATACTAAATGGGGCCATTGTGGGGGCGGCCTAATACTATCTGGGGACAGTATGGAGTCCTAGTACTATATGAGGTCAGTATGGGGGCTTACTATTATATGGGGGCCTACCAGGGGCGTAGTCAAAAACCACAGGGCCCATATGCAAAAAATCAGCAACTCCCCCCCCACGCATGGGCCAGACTGGGACCAAAAATATGCCTGGGCATTTTAGAATAAGCAGCCCATTTTTTTGTTGGGGGTCTGGCTGTAGGGACCCCCACTGATCACCTCGGTTCAAGTGGCTCTCCAGCTGTTGGAAAGCTACACCTCCCATCATGTCTGGAGAGCCTCAGGCATTTTGGGAGTTGTAGTTTTGTAACAGCTGGAGAGACACAGATTGGGGTACAGTGTCACCATCATCACTGCAGGACTTATAAGTGACTACAGCAGTGATGGGACAGTCAGGAGAATACACAATGATATAATTGACATAAGTGATGTCTGTTGTTTTTCCTTTTCATCTTGTCCAGACGCCAGGTCTTCTTCCAGATACATCTTCTCTGCCAGAGTTTGACGCACGGACATCATTGGCTCCTCACTTTGTCAGATCATCATTCTCTATATGAATACAGTAATCATTATAACCCTGCTAGACACTATACCCGAAATATACTACTGCCACACACTGTACCCGAAATATAATCCTTCCACACACTGTACCCTGAATATAATACTGCCACACACTGTACCCTGAAAATAATACTGCCACACAATGTACCCTGAATATAATACTGCCACACACTGTACCCTGAATATAATACTGCCACACACTGTACCCTGAATATAATACTTCCACACACTGTACCCCTTGAATAGAACACTGCCACACACTGTGCCCTGAATATAATACTGCCACACACTGTACCCTGAATATAATACTGCCACACACTGTACCCTGAATATAATACTTCCACACACTGTACCCCTTGAATAGAACACTGCCACACACTGTACCCTGAATATAACCCTGCCACACACTGTACCCCTTGAATAGAACACTACCACACACTGTACCCTGAATATAATACTTTTACACACTGTACCCCTTGAATATAACCCTGCCACACACTGTACCCTCTGAATATAACACTGCCACACACTGTACCTGAAATATAATCCTGCCACACACTGTACCCTGAATATAATACTGCCACACACTGTACCCCTTGAATAGAACACTGCCACACACTGTACCCTCTGAATATAACACTGCCACACACTGTACCCACTGAATATAATACTGCCACATACTGTACCCACTGAATATAATACTGCCACATATTGTGTCCACTGAATAGAACACTGCCACACACTGTACCCACTGAATATACTACCACACACTTCACCTTCTAAATATAATGCTGCCACACACTGTGTCCATAATGAAATTGTCACACACTGTTTCTTCTTCAGCTGAACCCTATCCCTGCACTGTCCTCCCCCGACCTCTGTGTCCACCTCTTCCAGGCTCCTCTGTCCCCTCAGACCCCTCTATCCTCCTCCTCCAGACTTCTCTGTTTCACCCTCCCGACCCCTAATTCCTCTCCACGCTCCTCTGCCCCCCTCCCCAGATCCCAATGTCCTGCTCTAGAAGGCTGTCAGAACATAAGAGTTGTAGTTGTGCAACAGCTGGAATGGAGCAGATTGGAAAACACCAATCTAAACCAATATTCCTAAACCCTTCAGTGATGTATTTTAGTTTTTTTCTGCCCTAGGCCGACCCGTTCCCAATCACCCCCTAACCCCCCACCCCTCTGCATTGGTGTATAGTATATGTATGTATGTATGAGAGATGGGTATATGACTGGTGTATGTATGATAGATGTATGTAAGTATGATAGATGTGTGTATGTATCATAGATGTGTATATGCATGATAGACATATGTATGATAGATGTGTGTAAGTATGATAGATTTATGTATATGCATGATATATGTATGTATGATAGATGTGTGTAAGTATGATAGATGTGTGTATGCATGATTGACGTATTTATGATAGATGTATGTTTGTATGATAGATGTATGTATGATAGATTTATATACGATAGATGTGTGATCTATCATACATACACACATCTATCATACATAAACACATCTATCCTTCACACACATCTATCATGCATACACACACATCTATCATTCACACATCTATTAGGCATACACACATCTATCATACATTCACACACACACGCATCTATAATACTTACACGCATGATACATACATCATACATATACACACACTTCATACATACACACATCCATATACACATCATACACACATCATACATGCATACACATTATATATACATATACACCCCCCTCTTATCCACATCACCCCATAACCCTTGACCCTCAAAACAACCTCCTCCCCCCCGACACCTCATCCTTAATCTCCTCAACTCTGAACAACCCCTAACTAACCCCCCCCCCCATGTCAATTCGTCATGGATCTCCTTAAGAACCACCCCCCCTGGCACCTCGTCCTTGATCTCCTCAACCCTTAACAAACCCTACCCCCCCTCCCTCCACCACGTCAATTCATTATAGATCTCCTCAAGAACCACCAACCCCCCCACCCCATACTTGATCTCTTCAACACTCCCCCTGCCAGTTCATCCATACAGCAGGGGATTGGTGCCACAGTGTGAGGCGGAGGCTGCTGCTCCAGCCACTGCTGCTGCACAGTGGAGATTGCCTCTGCCAGGGATTGCGCAGGGACGGAGGCAGGGACAGGTCAGGTGATTGGAGCAGACGTGCATGCCTACACAGGGCACATCTACTCTCATCAGCCCCTGGCCGGTCCTGTCCTGCCCTGCCCTGAATTTTAAAGGGCCCACCCCCTTGAAAAAGGGGCAGCGTGTAGTAGAGACCTGACTATGAGGCCGGCTCGCTATTGTGACTTCTATATGTGGTGCCTTGGTGGGGTATGTAGGGTAGTTAGGGTGTTGCTGTTCTAGATTATAAAGGGCGCTGTTAACCCTTGTCACTCGTGACGCCAGGGTGAGGGTTAAATACTGTAATGTTGCTAGGGCCTATCGCCACCCTTCCCAAGAGCGATAGGTGAGTGCGAAATAAATGGATTGTCCACAACCACTGTCAACTGAAAACTTGCAGGAACTTTTACTGAAGATTTTCTGAAGCAGGCAATAGCATTAACAGTACAGATAACAAAGTCTATTTGTAGTTGAGCAGCGATTGACAGTTGGTTGGGATCAGATAAGCTCAATTTAGCTTGAGGAAGATTCTGTTGCATAGATCCGCTTGATTTAGGGGTGCGTTCAGGTCCAGTGATATTCCGGAGAGTAGCGGGGAATTATATCTATATAACCACTGTGGTATAGGCCGAGGCCGCAAGGCTTTGGCCTAGTAAACGTACTTGAAAATTGCAGAGGTCCTACCTCATTCAGAGTCAGCAACCCAAGAGAGCGATCAATGGCTGCAGCTCCCTTATATGTGCAGGGGCGGGCTGTTTTGGATTGGTCCAAAACAACTGTCACTCACCGTTACACGGCATTATGGGAAAACACGTGACTCAAGAACCACCTAAGGTCCTTCCAAGGCCGGCAGGATATTGTCATGCATAAAAAGAGGCATGGACTCGAGGGACAGGGACATAATACTCCCCCTTTATAAAGCATTGGTACGGCCTCACCTGGAATATGCTGTTCAGTTTTGGTCGCCTGTCCATTAAAGGGACACTGTGGAGCTGGAAAGGGTGCAGAGACACGCGACTAAACTAATATGGGGCATGGAACTTCTTAGCTATGAGGAGCGATTAAAGGAGTTACAATTGTTTAGTCTTGAGAAGAGACATTTAAAGGGTACCTCTCATCAAATAAACTTTTGATATATTTTAGATTAATGAATGTTGAATTACTTTCCAATAGCATGTTAATGAAAAATATGCTTCTTTCTATTGTATTTTTCCCGATCAGTCCTGTCAGCAAGCATTTCTGACTCATGCTGGAGTCCTAAACACTCAGAGCTGCCAGCCTGCTTTGTTCACAGCCAAACAGCCTGTGAACAAAGCAGGCTGGCAGCTCTGAGTGTTCTCCTTTGTGAACATAGCAGACTGGCAGCTCGTAGTGTTTAGGACTCCAGCATGAGTCTGAAATGCTTGCTGCAAGGACTGGTAGGGAGACCCCTAGTGGTCATTTCTTCAAAGTGGAAAATTTAATAGAAAGAAGCATATTTTTTAATAACATGCAATTGTAAAGTTATTCTGTATACATTAATCTATAATATATCAAAAGTTTTTTTGATGAGAGGTACCCTTTAACCCCTTAACGACGCAGGACGTATATTTACGTCCTGCACCGACTCCCGCGATATGAAGCGGGATCGCGCCGCGATCCTGCATCATATCGCGTCGGTCCCGGCGCTCATCAACGGCCGGGACCCGCGGCTAATACCACACATCGCCGATCGCGGCGATGTGCGGTATTAACCCTTTAGAAGCGGCGGTCAAAGCTGACCGCCGCTTCTAAAGTGAAACTGAAAGTGACCCGGCTGCTCAGTCGGGCTGTTCGGGACCGCCGCAGTGAAATCACGGCGTCCCGAACAACTGATCGGACACCGGGAGGGACCTATGGGACCTATAACACTGCAAAAATAATGTAAAAAAAAAGTGTTAATAAAGGTCATTTAACCCCTTCCCTAATAAAAGTTTGAATCACCCCCCTTTTCCCATAAAAAAAATAAAACAGTGTAAAAAAAAATAAAAAATAAACATATGTGGTATCGTCGCGTGCGTAAATGTCCGAACTATAAAAATATATCATTAATTAAACCGCACGGTCAATGGCGTACGCGCAAAAAAATTCCAAAGTCCAAAAAGGCGTATTTTGGTCACTTTTTATACCATTAAAAATGAATAAAAAGTGATCAAAAAGTCTGATCAAAACAAAAATCATACCGATAAAAACTTCAGATCACGGCGCAAAAAATGAGTCCTCATACCGCCCTGTACGTGGAAAAATAAAAAAGTTATAGGGGTCAGAAGATGAAATTTTTAAACGTATAAATTTTCCTGCATGTAGTTATGATTTTTTCCAGAAGTGCGACAAAATCAAACCTATATAAGTAGGGTATCATTTTAACCGTATGGACCTACAGAACAATGATAAGGTGTAATTTTTACCGAAATATGCACTGCGTAGAAACGGAAGCCCCCAAAAGTTACAAAATGGCATTTTTTTTCTCGATGTTGTCGCACAATGATTTTTTTTTCCGTTTCGCCGTGCATTTTTGGGTAAAATGACTAATGTCACTGCAAAGTAGAATTGGCAACGCAAAAAATAAGCCATAATATGGATTTTTAGGTGGAAAATTGAAAGGGTTAAGATTTTTAAAAGGTAAGGAGGAAAAAACGAAAGTGCAAAAACGGAAAAACCCTGAGTCCTTAAGGGGTTAAGGGGGGATATGATAAATGTATATAAGTATATTAATGGCCCATACAAAACATATGGAGAAAAACTGTTCCAGGTCAAACCCCCCCCAAAGGACGAGGGGGCACTCCCTCCGTCTGGAGAAGAAAAGGTTTAGTCTCAAGGGGCGACACGCCTTCTTTACCATAAGAACTGTGAATTTATGGAACAATCTACCTCAGGAACTGGTCACAGCAGGAACAATTAATAGCTTTAAAACAGGGTTAGATACATTCCTGGAACAAAATAACATTAATGCTTATGAAGAAATATAAAATCCCATCCCTTCCCCAATATCACGCCACACCCCTACCCTTCAATTCCCTGGTTGAACTTGATGGACATATTTTTTTTTTCCGACCGTACTATGTAACTATGTAATACCATAGAGTTCTGAACCATGTCACATGACCCGCAGGTCAACAAGTGAGTAACACAATATACATATTTACAATGATAATATTTATAAATATCAAGTTACTAAGGAGTGAGTAGGGGCTAACTAGGGAAGCGGACCCCGACAGTCCTAGGGACTCTGACTTTGGGGACCCCTGTAACCAAGGCACAGTATGAAATACGGAGCCGGGACACCACATATAGTTACTCCATTGGGGCCTAAAACTATATGGGGACAGTATGGGGCATACTACTATATGGGTACAGTAAGGGGGCCTACTAATATATGGGGGCAGTACAGAGCCTTATAGTATATGGTGGCAGTGTGATGGCCTTACTGCTATATGGGGACCTATTATATAGGGGTACTAAGTGGGCACTATTATTATGTAGGGCAATAGACATGGAAAGTTTGTATAGAGGTGGGAATTGTGTTGGATTGAGAAGCCAAGAATGTTTGTTCACCAGTCTCAGTATGCAGGATTTGGTCAGTATATTCCTCCTTGTATACGCTTATTATAGAGACCAGCATTTACGCTGCTATCCTTAGGACTTTATTAACGCCCCTAACAAGTGTCTGCGTTTCTTTATAAATAGAACCGTCGTGGATGCTCCGCCCACTTTAAAAGACTGTCTGATGGTAAAGCCAACCGCTGCTCTCCATCCCGTAGGGGGCGTGTAGCACCAGGGATGTGGGCGTGACTTTGCTGGGAGCGAGCGTCTGCTCCTCCTTACTTCCCGCGAGATTTGGCTTCTGGGCGGGCTCGGCCGGAAGTGGCTTGCTGTGTTCGGTGTCCGTGTCCTCCCGTCAGACAGTGAGAAGCGGCGGCAGTGGAGCGGGTCGGAGATCGCTGTCTCCTTCCCCGGCATCATGAGTTTCCTCTTGTGAGTGATGGGCAACCGGGAGACGGCGGCGGGGAGACAGCCCGGGGTTATCCGTGGTAGAGATAGGAAGGGGAAGTTCAGAGGGGAAGTGGGGGGCGGCCTCGGCTGTCAGGCCTGCAGACATCATCACCCGGGCTCCGCTACCCTCACACCGGGGTGACTGCAGCAGGCTGTGCGGGGAGGGGTACACAACTTGTGGGAAGTGCAGGTGAAGTTGTCTGGTGAAGTTCCCCTCCCCCACTAGGCAACATTTCTGCCACTTTTCTGGATGACAACTTTTGTCCTGATGCTTTTCTGTAGACCTCCCTGTACCCTGTTCTAGTAAACATATGGATGGGTGTGAGTGCCAAGTGCTTGCCATGGTATGTCAGATGGTATCATTGGGGTTTGTTAGCTGGGAGCCCCCAGTTGTTACCCTAAATGGGTCCATGATTCCCCAGCTTAGACTCCCCTCTGATGACATGACCCAGCGTAGACCCCCCTCTGATGACATCACTCAGCGTAGACTCCCCACCTCTGATGACATCGCCCCAGCGTAGACTCCCCACCTCTGATGACATCGCCCCAGCGTAGACTCCCCACCTCTGATGACATCGCCCCAGCGTAGACTCCCCACCTCTGATGACATCGCCCCAGCGTAGACTCCCCACCTCTGATGACATCGCCCCAGCGTAGACTCACCACCAATGACATTGCCCCAGCGTAGACTCCCCACCTCTGATGACATCGCCCCAGCGTAGACTCCCCACCTCTGATGACATCGCCCCACCGTAGACTCCCCACCTCTGATGACATCACTCAGCGTAGACTCCCCACCTCTGATGACATCACTCAGCGCAGACTCCCCACCTCTGACGACATCACCCCAGCGTAGACTCCCCACCTCTGATGACATCACTCAGCGTAGACTCCCCACCTCTGATGACATCACTCAGCGTAGACTCCCCACCTCTGATGACATCACTCAGCGTAGACTCCCCACCTCTGATGACATCACTCAGCGCAGACTCCCCACCTCTGACGACATCACCCCAGCGTAGACTCCCCACCTCTGATGACATCACTCAGCGTAGACTCCCCACCTCTGATGACATCACTCAGCGTAGACTCCCCACCTCTGATGACATCACTCAGCGTAGACTCCCCACCTCTGATGACATCACCCCAGCATACACCCCCCTGCTGATTTTGCTCCACTGTAGACCCCACGCCTCTGATGACATATTTTCAGCATAGACCCACCTAATGACATCGCCCCAGCGTAGACCCCCCCCTTAGACGTCACCTCAGCATAGACTGACCCACTGATGACATAGCCCCAGTGTAGACCCACCTGATGACATAGCCCCAGTGTAGACACCCCTCTTGATGACATCACCCCAGTGTAGACCCCCCTCTTGATGACATTGCCCCAGCATAAACCCCCCCCCCCCCCCCCGATGACATTATCCCAGCATACACCCCCCCTGCTGATTTTGCCCCAGCGTAGACCCAATGCCTCTCTGACGACATAGCTTCAGCAATCACATCGCTCCAGCATAGACACCCTAATGACCTGAACCAAGCATAGACCCCCAATTCCCCCCCCTTCTGATGACTTCATCCCAGCATAGACCCCTCCCCCTGACAACCCCCCCAGCATAGTCCCGACCCCCCCCCCCCTCTTTTTATGACATCCCTCGCCATCATTAAAAGTCTATAATACAACTTTTATTATGTTCTCCAGTGGCAGTCGATCTTCTAAAACCTTTAAACCCAAGAAGAACATCCCGGAGGGATCACATCAGTACGAGCTCCTGAAACATGCGGAGGCCACGCTGGGCAGCGGTAATCTCAGGCAGGCCGTCATGTTACCAGAGGGAGAGGACCTCAATGAATGGATCGCTGTGAACAGTGAGTATATACAGTACCTTATGTCATTGAGACGTGCAGGATGTGTAGACGATCGGCCTCCAAAAAGAAGAAAATAATTATTATAAATTGTTGAGAAAAAAAATGTTTGTATGTGATTTTTATTTGTTATACATTTGAGAACTTTTTACTGGTGACATCTCACTGGTATCGCATGTTTCTGCCGGGAATCGGTCTGCTGATCTTTTTTGTCCGTGCTTCTTATGGATCTCCTTTTTTTTTATTTATTGAAAAAAATTTTTCCTCACCTCATACAGTGGTCTTCAAACTGTTGACCTCTAGCATTTGCAAAACTACAACTCCCAGCATGGCCAGATAGCCAACGGCTGTCTGGGCATGCTGGGAGTTGTAGTTTTGCAACAGCTGTGTGGAACCTGGCTGATCAGTGGCATCTATTGTGCAGCAGCGATATCTACGGCTGCTACTAACAATGATTTTAAGAATCGATTGATTGGATAAAAACAAACTTGGGATTGAGGTTAAAGGGGTATTCCAGTAAAAAAAAAAAAATTGCCATATCAACTGGCTCCAGAAAGTTGAACAGATTTGTAAATTACTTCTATAAAAAAAATCTTAATCCTTCCAGTACTGAAGTGGAGTTGTTCTTTTCTGTCTGACAGCAGTTCTCTCTGCTGACACCTCTGTCTGTCTCAGGAACTGTACAGAGCAGGAGAGGTTTGCTATGGGGATTTGCTCTCCTCTGGACAGCTCCTAAAATGAACAGAGGTGTCAGCAGAGAGCACTGTGGTCAGATAGAAAAGAACAACTCAACTTTAGCAGCTAAGTACTGGAAGGATTAATATATTTTTTATAGAATTAATTAAAAAATCTGTTTAACCTTATGGAGCCAGTTGATATGAAATTATTATTATTATTTTTTTTTTTTTACTGGAATACCCCTTTTAACCCCTTAAGGACTCAGCCCATTTGGACCTTAAGGACTCAGACAATTTTATTTTTACGCTTTAGTTTTTTCCTCCTCCCCTTCAAAAAATCATAACTCTTTTATATTTTCATCCACAGACTAGTATGAGGGCTTGTTTTTTGCGCGGCCAGTTGTCCGTTGTAATGCCATCACTCACTTTACCATAAAATGTATGGTCGCAACCAAAAAAATACTATTTGTGTGGGGAAATTAAAAAGAAAACCGAAATTTTGCTAATTTTGGAAGGTTTTGTTTTCACGCCGTACAATTTATGGTAAAAATGACATGTGTTTTTTATTCTCTGGGTCAATACGATTAAAATGATACCCATGATAATATACTTTTCTATTACTGTTGCGCTTAAAAAAAAAATCGCAAACTTTTTAACCAAATTAGTACGTTTAAAATCCCCCTATTTTGAAGACCTATAACTTTTTAATTTTTCCGTATAAGCGGTGGTATGAGGACAAATTTTTTTGCAATAAAATGTTATAAAAAAGCAGCTATTTAGGACTTTTATTTTTTTATTTTATTTTTTTTTACATTCACGCCGTTCACCGTACGGGATCATTTACATTTTATTTTAATAGTTCGGATACTTACGGACGCGGCGATACCAAATATGTATATAAAATAATTTTTTTACACTTTTTGGGGGTAAAATAGGGAAAATGGGACAATTTACGTTTTTATTGGGGGAGGGGGTTTTTCAAGTTTTTTTTACTTATACTTTTTTTGCTTTTATTTTTACACTCTTATAGTCCACATAGGGAACTATTTATAGCAACCATTCGATTGCTAATGCTGTTCAGTGCTATGTATAGGACACAGCACTGATCAGCATTATCGGTCATCTTCTGCTCTGGTCGGCGGGAAGGCAGATCAGAGCAGAAGACTCCCGGAAGGCAGCGGAGCCAGGTGAGGGGACCTCCGGCTGCCATGCAGGATGATCGGATCGCCGGGGCAGCGCTGTGGGCGATCCGATCATCCTGTTAAGTGACCTCAATGCTGCAGATGCCGTGATTTGTATTGATCACGGCATCTGAGGGGTTAATGGCGGACATCCGCGGGATCGCGGGTGTCCGCCATTACTGGCGGGTCCCTGGCTGCGATCCACAGCCGGGACCTGCCGCGCATGATGCCGGCATCGCTCCAATGCCCGTAGTTATGCTCAGGACGTAAATGTACGTCCTGGTGTGTTAAGAACCACATCACCAGGACGTCCATTTACGTCCTGCGTCGTTAAGGGGTTAAAGGGGGGGGGGAGCGAGAGTGGACAGCACCCGAAGGGTTAAAGGGGTATTCCAGGGATTTTTTTTTTCCCCCATATCAACTGGCTCCAGAAAGTTAAACAGATTTGTAAATGACTTCTATTAAAAAAAAATCTTAATCCTTCTAGTACTTATCAACTGCTGAAGTGGAGCTGTTCTTTTCTGTCTGACAGCAGTGCTCTCTGCTGACACCTCTGTCTGTCTCAGGAACTGTCCAGAGCATAAGAGGTTTGCTATGGGGATTCGCTCCTACTTTGAACAGGTGTCATCAGAGAGCAGTTAGACAGAAAAGAACAAATCAACTTCAGCAGCTGATAACTACTGGAAGGATTAAGATTTTTTTAAATAGATGTTCACAAATCTGTTTAACTTTCTGGAGCCAGTTGATATATAAAAAAAAAAAAAAGTTTTTTCCTGGAATACCCCTTTAACAGGGGAGAGAGAGGACAGCACCTCAAGGGTTAGCCTATGAGCCGGAGCCTCGCTGCAGGGGAGATGCAGTAAATGGACCTTAGTGATGGCGTCCTGCACCAGGAAGATCTGTCACTGCAGAGAGGATGGAGAACATAGCTTCTGGTCTACCGATGGGGATCCCGTGATGTCAGGCACCAGGAGGTGGCGCTGGCTCTGACTGCACTCCAGGCCGTGGTCTCACTGCTGGAGCTAGGCCTCAGCGTCTTCGGGGAGGCAGAGGGGAACATGTAGGGGCAGGGAAAGTAGTAACTATAGATAGGTTTTTCATGTTTTTAGGCCCGCCCCTATCGTCAAATGCCACGCCCCCTAACTACAGATTATTCCATAACGGAAATGGTTATAGACGATTCCCTTTATCGATTTATTTTTTTAATTTTTTATTGATAGTAGATTAATGGTTGCAGCTCTAGTGACATTGGGTGTGAGTACAATGTAAACGGGGGTATACAGGTATACATGGCAACGTAGACATAAAAAAGGTCACAATGCAAGTGCAAAACACATTGAAGCAAAACAGCCATGTAAACAAACACTCCAGGTTACCAGGGATTCAACACAATATATGGATGGCATGGTGGTCTAGCTGCTGGTTGGCACTGTTAGCAGCAGTGGAGGAGTAGTGTAACTGGGCAGCAGGCATGCCACCCCACACATCACTTTAATCTAGGTGCCTGCTGCTCCTGGACTGGATCTGACTGTTCCCTTAAATAAAATTCTTCATGGCACTTATTGTCCGTAGGGGGTGAAAACAGAGCTGCTGAGATACCAGGGCATACCTACTCCCCTCTTATCTGAGAGACTAAACCAGTGTTTCCCAACCAGGGTGTTTCCAGCTGTTGCAAAATTACAACTCCCAGCACTGTCCGGGCATGCTGGAATTTGTAGTTTTGCAACAGCTGGAGGCACCCTGGTTTTGAAACACCAGACTAGATAAGGGTTTCTTTAGGGCAGTGGTCTCTAACCTGCGGACCTCCAGCTGTTGCAAAACTACAACTCCCAGTATGCCCAGACAGCCGTTGGCTGTCTGGGCATGCTGGGATTTGTAGTTTTGCAACAGCTGGAGGCACACTGGTTGGGAAACGCCAGACTAGATACTCATAATAGCTGCTGCTACCATGCGATGGTTATGTCGAGAGGGGGCCGCTGTTTACAGCAGTCCTTTACTGTTTGAGTGGCAGCCCCCTCTATGATGTGTGCCTGCAGGTCACCATAACCCCTCTGCAGGTGTCACTGATGCCTTTGAACTCAATCTCCTGTATTCTTAGGCATGAGACTGAAATAGCTTTCGGTGGGGGGGGGGGGGGGGGGGGGGGACGACGACGACAGTTCTAGCAGCTCAGCATCAGAGGTAAATATAGGAGCTCCTGAAAACATCTTTTTAAAGAATTTGACTATCTTTATTTTTTATTCAATAGCAGCAGAAAATTGTGTGGTATTGTAGCTCAGGCCCGTTCACTTCAATGCAACATTTAAAGGGGGTACTCCGGTGGAAAACACTTTATTTTATTTATTTTTTTGCCAGAAAGTTAAACAGATTTGTAAATGATTTCTATTAAAAAAATCTTTACCCTTCCAATCCTTATTAGCAGCTGTATGCTACAGAGGAAATTCTTTTCTTTTTGAGTTTCTTTTGTCTTGTCCACAGTGCTCTCTGCTGACACCTGATGCCCGTCTCAGGAAATGTCCAGAATTCCCATAGCAAACCTATGCTGCTCTGGACAGTTCCTGACACGGACAGAGGTGTCAGCAGAAAGCACTGTGGACAAGACAAAAAAGAAATAATAATAATAAAAAAAGAATTTCCTCTGTAGCATACTGCTGCTAATAAGTACTGAAAGGATTAAGATTGTTTTAATAAAGCAATTTACAAATCTGTTTAACTTTCTGGCACCAGTTCATTTAAAAAAATAAGTTTTCCACCGGAGTACCCCTTTAACCTATGGATTAGCAGGGCACTGTTATTGGATGGAAGAAGCTGCATTTTTCTCATCATTACAGTCCCTTTTTAAAGGTACTTATCCTGTGAATAGGGGATAAGTGTCTGATCATGTAGGTTCCAACCTCTGGGACCCCCTGCAATCTCTAGAATGGGCCAATGAATGCCCAGCTGCATGGAGTGTAGAGTCATGCACGCTGCATGCATTCCCTATGGGAGTATATATCAGAGTACGTAGCTTGTGTATCATGCGTGGAGAGATTCGGGGCACGGTTCTAAAATCGTGGAGGGTCCCAGAGATAGTGCCCCTTTGCGATTAGACATTAAAGGGAACCAATCATCAGATTTTACCCTATATAATGCTTGGCAAAGCGTTATATAGGGTAAAATTGTTGTCCTCACCATCCCCAGGGATGGTGAAGTTATAAACTAGTCGCCGCCCGCCGCCGTAAGTAGTCACCTGGGCGGGAGCTCCACTCGCCTAGTCCCGTTCTTCGGCCGGGAGAGACTCCCCCTCCGCTTGATTGATGGGCCGCGTCATTGTTCCGCTCACTGAACAGACAAAGCAGAGCGATGTCGCGGCCCATCAATCAAGCGGAGGGGGCGTCGCTCCCGGCCGAAGAACGGGAGTAGATGAGAAGGGCTCCCCGCCCAGGGGACTACTTACGGCGGCGGCGGTGACTAGTTTATAACCTCATATCTTCACCATCCCTGGGGGCAGGAGCGTCCCCCGGGAATGGTGAAAATAAAGATTTTACCCTATATAACACTTTGCCAAGCGTTATATAGGGTAAAATCTGATGATTGGTTCCCTTTAATGCTCTATACAGTGTGGACAGAGGATATGTTTTTAAACACATACTCTTGTAAGAACTTATTTAAAGGGGTACTGCATCCAAAGCATAGGGGATAAGATGTCAGATCGCCGCAGTCCCGCTGCTGGGTGCGGTGCGACGGGCCGGGGGGGGGGCTAGAGATTGGTCGCGGTGCGGCGGGTGGGGGTAGGTCATTATCGGCAAGGTAATTGTTGATACCTATAATGCCCAAAATCGTGATTATCGGCCGATAATATCGGCCATACCGATAATCGGTCGATCACTAATATACACTGCACATTCTGTTGCAGTCTATGGCAGTTGTTAAAACAGATCTAGGATGCTTATGTTTCCCGGACTCCCATAGTAGCACACAGCCTTAGCCTGGGTTCACACAACGTTTTTGCAATACAGTTCCCATATAAGTTTTCAATTTAAAAACCGTACGGAACCGTATTGAAAACCGTATGCATGGACTCTCCATTGAAAACCGTATGCCAAAAGATGCATCAGGTTGTGTTGCATCCTGTACGGTTTTGTCAGTTTTTTTCCCGAACCCAAAACCGTAGCAGCCTACCACTGTTTCTGGTCTGGGTGAAAAAACGTATTGAAACGTATATGCTTTTTTTTTAACATGGGATCCATTGGGAAACGTACAGAACCGTATGTGCGTACGGGTCTATCTGGTTTTCACCATCCGGTTTTTGACTTTGCACAGTTTTTTTCTCTGAATTTCAATCAAACAAGTGAAACTTTATTCATAATGGAATGAAAAGTTAAAAATGTATATTTTTTTTTCTTAAAAAACGGATACAACCGGACCTCATTTTTCATAGCGTATATGGATTAAAGTTTGTACACACGTCTTGATGCAGTTTAGCCAGGTTTTGAGGAATCAGTTTTTTTTTTTTTTTTTTTCTTCAGGTTTTTTATCCAAAATCTGATACGGGAACTGTATTGCAAAAACGTTGTGTGAACCCAGCCTTACCTGCGCAACTTTCAGTTTTCACTTTGCAGTGGTTGCAAATTTATGAAGTGCAGATGTCACACACAGACATTAAAAAAAAGCCGCACACCTAAGACGGGTCAGACCAGGCTCACAAAACTGCCTTAGGAAAGCCCTTTTAAAAAGTCGCAACAATGACTTTTTGTGAAAAAGAAGTCGCAGAGGAGGAATCACACAAAATGTTGTACTGAAGGGATTTACTGTTTTTTGTTTATATGCACTATTTTATCCTCCACCCCTTGATATTATAATAAATCTGTCGCACGTAAGCAAAACCAAAGCGAAAAAAAAACTCACTTTCTAAAGACAACAATGATAATTGTCCCCCTCTGTGTGTGTCCCAATGGGGATTTTAGTCAGGCTATCGTTACCTGGTGGTCTTAAAGGGGTATTCCAGGCCAAAACTTTTTTTTTATAGAACAATTGGCTCCGGAAAGTTAAACAGATTTGTGAATTACTTCTATTAAAAAAATCTTAATCCTTCCAATAGTTATTAGCTTCTGAAGTTGAGTTGCTGTTTTCTGTCTAACTGCTTTCTGATGACTCGCGTCCCGGGAGCTGTGCAGTTCCTATGGGGGATATTCTCCCATCATGCACAGCTCCCGGGACGTGACATCATCATTGAGCAGTTAGACAGAAAACTTCAGAAGCTAATAACTATTGGAAGGATTAATATTTTTTTATAGAAGTAATTTACAAATCTGTTTAACTTTCCAGAGCCAGTTGAGATATAGATAGATAGATATATATATATTATAATATATATTATATATTATATTATATATTATATATATTTATAATTTATATATATTTATAATTTATATATATTTATAATATTTATAATATATATATATAAATAAAAAGTTTTTGCCTGGAATACCCCTTTAAGGGTTTCTTTAGGGCAGTGTTTTTCAACCTGCGGACCTCCAGATGTTGCAAAACTACAACTCCCAGCATGCCCGGACAGCCGTTGGCTGTCCGGACATGCTGGGAGTTGTAGTTTTGCAACATCTGGAGGTCCGCAGGTTGAAGACCACTGCTTTTAGGGGATTAGATAAATGTCTTCCTATTAGAGTAATGATAATGAAGGCTAAAAATATCTCCTGACTTCCCTTTGACTATTTGTCACGGAGAGTCCTTTTGTTACCGGCTTGTGAAGAGTCACGTATATGGCCGCCTAAATGTCAGCATGTGCGGAGTGTACGCTCCAGTGTCTTCCCACTTTCCTTCCTATGTAAAGGACTATTTTTAGGGTATGGAAAGTGCTATTTGGGTAATGACATTGTATTAGGACATTACACGTAATTCCATTGCCTTATTGCATTCAGCTGCAGGAACACTTCACCATCATCATCATTTTCTACTTATATTTTAAACTAAAGTATTTAACTTTTGCGCAAGGCTTTTTTTTTTTTTTTTTATAAATTTTTTTTTTTTTTTTTTTTTTGCATGTTCGCTCAAATAAGCAATTTCCTAAGGATATCTGACAATTGTTTCAACAAATCCTAAACAAAAGCCATAAAAAGGGCAATAGCGGATATTGAATAATTCCTTCCTATCGTGTCTCGTACCACAATGAAAATAAGACAACATATACTCACCTACCTCGCTTCCTCGGGGGTCACCCACTGAATGCTCCGGCCACTATTGTCATCTAGACACTCGCCTATGTCAGCAGTTAGCTGAGCGGGTTGTCACTGTCCCGTTTAGACAGTCTAGGAGTCCCGAACATTGTGCCTCCAACTGTTTCAAAAATAGATGTGTTTTTGCAACAGCTGGAGGTACACAGTTTGGAAAACAAAGCCTTAAAGGAGTTATCCAGGAAAAAAACTATATATATATATATATATATATATATATATATATATATATATATATATATATATATATATATATATATAATTAGAGATGAGCGAACTTACAGAAAATTCGATTCGTCACGAACTTTTCGGCTCGGCAGTTGATGACTTTTCCTGCATAAATTAGTTCAGCTTTCAGGTGCTCCCGTGGGCTGGAAAAGGTGGATACAGTCCTAGGAGAATCTTTCCTAGGAATGTATCCACCTTTTCCAGCCCACGGGAGAACCTGAAAGCTGAACTAATTTATGCAGGATAAATCAACTGCCAAGCCGAGAAGTTCGTGACGAATCGAATTTACTGTAAATTCGCTCATCTCTATATATAATCTCAACTTGCTCCAGAAAGTTAAATAGATTTGTAAATTGCTTCTATTAAAGAAATCTTAATCCTTTTAGTACTTATGAGGTGCTGAAGTTGAGTTGTTCATTTCTGTCTAAGTGCTCTCTGATGACACCTGTCTTGGGAACTATCCAGAGTAGAAGCAAATCCCCATAGCAAACCTCTTCTACTCTGTGCAGTTCGCGAGACAGACAGAGATGTCAGCAGAGAGCACTGTTGTCATACAGAAAAGAACAACTCAACTTCGGCAGCTGATAATTATTGGAAGAATTAAGATTTTTTAATAGAAGTAATTTACAAATCTGTTTAACTTTCTGGAACCAGTTGATATATTAAAAAAAATTTTTTTCTGGAATACCCCTTTAAATGTTGGTTTAAATACCCCTTTACCGCTGTCCATTAAACATATACCTTTTATGAGAAAAAAAAAACGTATACATTAACAGATGCTAAAAACTGATGCTGGTGTATGGCATACAGCATAATCCGTTCCCCATTGACTTATATTATAACAAAGTATAGTAAAGCATAAGGTGTTTTTTATTTTTTTAAACCCCTTAAAGGGGTACTCCGCCCCTAGACATCTTATCCCCTATCCAAAGGATAGGGGATAAGATGGCAGATCGCTGCTGCCCTCCGCTATCATTACTGCGCAGAGCGAGATCGCTCTGCACGTAATGACGGGCAATACAGGGGCCAGAACATCGTTACGTGACGGCTCCCCTCCTCGTGACATCACGGCCCGCCCCCGTCAATACAAGTCTATGGGAGGGGGCGTGGCGGTTATCACGCCCCCTGCCATAGACTTGCATTAAGGGGACGGGCCGTGATGTCATGACGGGCGGAGCCATGACGAATTCGCTCTGCGCAGTAATGATGGCGGGGTGCAGCAGCGGTGATCCCCGGAGTCCTTTGGATAGGGGATAAGATGCCAGGGGCGGAGTACCCCTTTAAGGACGGACCCATTTTTTTTTTTTTTTACCTCTATGACCAGGCTCTTATTTTTAAAATCATGTATCTCTTTAAATGGTAATAACTTTAGAATGCTTTTTCTGAGCGGAGCGATTCTGAGATTGTTTTTTCGTGACATATTGTACTTTATATAAGTGGTGCATTTTTGTTGACACATGCAGAATTTTTTGTGAAAAACTTCAAAATATTGTGAAACTGGAAAACTTATGGCGTTTAAAAAATTACACTGTGCGGTAAAACTGATGTTATATTTATTCTGTGGGTCAGTACGATTATGGCAATACCCATTTTATATCGCTTTCTATATTCTTTTTCCTTTTCTGAGTAAATTATTTTTCGGCCATTCATTGTCCAACAGCCTTAACTTTTTTTTATATTCCGTCCGACACCATTGAGTAAAGGCTTATTTTTTGCGGGATGAGCTGTACTTTTTGGTATCATTTTTTGTGTTACCTTTTGAGGGTTTTTTTTTAATTCCGCTATTTGTACCAAAATTGGCGAATTTTGCGCTTTGTTTTATTTTTTTTATTTTTTTTTTTTTACGCCGTTCACCGTGCGGGATAATTTACACTATAGTTTTATAGTACACGTCATTACGGAAGTGGCATTACCTATTATGTATATGATTTGTGTTTTTGGTCATAATACAGGGCTTTTATTGGGAAAGGGGCATTTTTTTTTTATATATATATATTTTTTTTACACTTTATACTGTTATTGAAGAACCATGGCGACCCGCGATCATATTGCGGCGCTGCCGTTGGGGAACAGGGGAGAGAGCGCCCCCTGTCAACACCATAGATGCCGTGATCAGGATTGATCACGGCATCTATGGGGTTAATGCTGCCAGGATTGGCGCGATCGCGGCTCCGGCGGGACTCCGGCTGTGATTAACAGCCGGGTCCTGTCACCAATCCCCTGTGCTGCCCGCGGCAGTGCCGGCGATCCCTAGGACATATGCATACGTCCAAATGCGCGAATGTGACGGATGCTTGGACGTATGCATACGTCCTATAGCGGGAAAGGGTTAACACTCAATAGCGTCGTTGACTGTTTTTTGCATACAGCAAAATTGAACGTGCTGTAACGAAAAGTCAAATGGTGCAACAAACAGTGTGAACTTAGCTTTACTGCTGCTCATCTCCCATTGAAGTAAACAGGAGCTGAGCTGCAAGTACCCAGCGCGGCCATTATACAGTGAATGAAGCTGCTTTTGGCTCTGATCATGGTGTAGACCACTGCTCTGCCGATCAGATATTGATGGTTTATACTGAGCAGCAAAATAATCCATCAATATATGTAACTAGAAACCCCCAAAGAACCAACATTTAAGGCGTACCCCTGGTTTTATGTGACTTTTCAGGATAAGCTGTCCTGTGTGTGCACATAATGAGCAGCACTATTTCTATTCCTGAAATAACTTGTAAACATGCAGATTTCTGCTCTGCAGGCTTCATCTTTTCTTTGTCATTTTATCCTCTGGATTTTTTTATTCATGTAATTAATTCATTCATGTATGTGACTGAAGGATCTCGAGAAGAATTGGGAGGATGCTCATTTAAAATACATTTACATTTTTTTTTTCTTCCTCTTACAGAAGCCTATGAAAGCATAAAATGCCGTGCCCTCAACACGCTGCGATTTTGTAAATTGAAAAAAACACACTTGGGGTTTGGCATTTTATCTTTCTCCCAGCTAACATTTGACTGCAGCGTTTTTAGCTTAAAAAAAAAGCCATACAGTGAGAGGACATATTTTGGTCCAGAAGTGGAATCAGTCTTAAAGGGGTACTCTGCTGCTCAGCGTTTGGAACCAACTGTTCCGAACTCTGGAGCCAGTGCCGGGAGCTCGTGATGTCATAGCCCCACCCCCTCATGGTATCATGCCCTGCCCCCTCAATGCAAGTCTGTGGGAGGGGGCGTGGTGGCTGTCACGCGCCCTCCCATAGACTTGCATTGAGGGGGCTGGGCGTGATGGCATGAGGGGGCGGAGCTATGACGTCACGAGCTGCCGGCTCCAGTGTTAGCAACAGTTGGTTCCAAATGCTGAGTAGCAGAGTACCCCTTTAAGGGGTTAGCACACAAACAACTACAGAGTAGGTAATGTAAGTGTATGGTTCCTTGGGGTCTGACCATCAGGAACCATAGTGATCGTCTATTTATTGCCTGTTCTGAGGGTAGACCATACATTTGGTCTCTGGGCTCTCACCTTTTTTTTCTTTGCCGGTGCATTCGAGCAATAAAATATCTGGTTGAGCAGCAGTATATCGGTGCCTATTGACGAGGAGGGCATTGTTTCTTGGTGGGGATGTTGGCCGACTTGTAAACAAGTGCAAACCCATGTAAATAAGTTGTTAAAGGGAAATTCCATCTGACATTTTGGTTTCTGACATTTTACTGAAAGCCGCATGAAAATCTGTTTTTAGTAAGTAGCATATCAAGCATTGACTGCATTTACAGTCATTTTCCATTATTATTGATTTAACAGAATTTCTCATTTTATGGCTAGTTTTAGTTTAACATAATAGAACCACAAGTACCAGCCTGACCGCGGGTCTTATGACACAGTCTTAGAAATCTGTGATTGTTCGTAGGCCATTAGACCTACAAGTGGGCTGGGACTTGCAGCCGTATCACACTCGCCGGAAACCAGCTTTTGACCAATCCTGGTAATAGAGCAGCAGTAGAGAAACCAAATCCCAATATCTTCTATAAATACTGGAAGGGGAGATAAGCTACTCTCCCTCGTCTGTGCTGGTACAGGCTGCATACAGCAGGGCACATGGAGGCAGCACCCGGACGCTAAGACAGATTCATCACAGATCTGGCTACCACTGTGGATGGTTACCTTGCTATGCCAAGCATTTGGTCAACGTGGCTCAACCCGGCAGGGGGCCAGTGCATGTTTAAGGTTTCTTCCCAACATCCATATATGTATTTCATATGGGCAGGGTATGGCTTTTTGCCTATTTTATGCCCAAACCTGTACCTCTCATGTATATTCTAATTGTATCACACACTGTCTTGTTTCCCCTGATGATGTCACACCAGTACAGCAACAAAAACATGTAGGGAGTACAGTGTGATAGCCCTAGGCCAAGTTATCTATATGACTTAACGCCATCTTAATAGAAAGGTGATGGGTTATTACCTATAACAATTCTACAGAACCAGGTGACCCACCTGTGTGATCTATGGGTTAAATGGATTACCACAATTGCACACACTTATCTTGGTGAACATTTCCTAATAAAGGTTAGGTTTGATGCTTGTTACTTCTGTTGGCTGTACACCTTTACCTGGATTCTGCTGGGTGACTAACAAGCTGATGCCAGGTGACTGTGATATATAGCTGAAAGCAATCGCTGGGGCTCATAAAGGGAACCGTTCTGGGATGATATATATTAGGGAAGTGACTATTTGTGTAGTTCTCTGAAGATTAGATACATGGCTCACGAGGCTGGGTCACACCTGGATATTGATAATCTGTATGTTTCATTCCATTCTGAATTGTAAAGACATTTTATATCTTAACCTTAACTCAAGCGTTGTCAATGGACTCTGTAATGATAAAACAGGGTATTTTGTTATCTTAAAGGGGTACTCCACTGGCCCACGTTCGGAACATTTAGTACCGAACGCTGTGCTCGGCCACGCCCCCTCATGATGTCATGTTACACCCCCTCAATGCAAGTCTATGGGAGGGGGCGTGACGTTGTCACGCCCCTTCCCATAGACTTGCATTGAGGGGGCGGAGCGTGATGGTTTGAGGGGGCGGGGCTATGACGTCACAAACTCCTGAGTCCAGCGTTTGCAACAGTTTGTTCCAAATGCTGAGCAGCGGAGTGCCCCTTTAACTACAGTTTCCATCATGCATTGCTGACATCTGCTTTTCCTGTGCACTTCATATTGTGCTCCCTCACTGATGAGCCCCTCACAATTGTTCCTAGTTCCCATCCTGTTTCATAGAGCAACCACTCGCCTGCCTATAACTCCTAGTGCTGGAACTGAGCATGTGCACTAAGCTATAAGCATCACATTGTGTACCAGGGATTGCGTGGAAAACTATACATTTGTTTATTTATACATTTATTACAATATACTGAGAATTTTTACATTGTATTTTATACTTTCAATAGGAGTCAAATGTTTGTTTTTATACTGGAAAACGCCTAAAAGAAATGTCACCGGTAACTTCTTTTCTTATTTTCCAGCTGTGGATTTCTTCAATCAGATTAACATGCTGTACGGCACCATCACAGAATTCTGCACAGAGACCAGCTGCTCAGTGATGTCAGCCGGGCCCAGGTATGTCCAGTGCCAATATAGGAACAGGTAGAGGTCAGCGTGTAGGGGGGGTACCTGGACTTACCAGTTAATAGTTTATGTTCCTTCTATCTGGATACAACTGTTTCTGCATCTTCTGCAGCGCGGTTTCTATTCAGATCTATAACAATCCTGGAGTGGTTGAATGTGCTGCTGACATTCGAGATTAACCCACGTTCACTAGATACAGGGCCCTATGTTTCCTCTGAACATGCCAACATTATTTACTAAAAGTGGAGTGTAGGTTTCTTTGTGGGTTTTAATTACCCAAATTTTTTCCCCACAGAATTTACTAAGGTTTCCCTACATTTTTGCACGTTTCCCTACACTTTGCTTTTTTTTACACATTCTCTGACCTGTAGGGTTTTCCTCAGCTGAAATCCACCACATTTTCTGTGGAAACCTTAGTAAATATGTTGTTTTTTTTGTGAAAATGTCGGGAACACGCCCCTTTTCTGTGACCATGCCCACTTTTCCTGGTAGTCACACCCCTTTTTTCGAGTTTTCGCATTAAAATTGAGTTAGTCTGGTTTTTCTCAATTCTGGCGCAAATTTTGGCACCAGAATCTGGAGCACGTCCCGACAAAACATATCGGGTTTGCCATAGTAAATCAGGGCCAATGTCTTTTGTGTGGGGAAAAAGAATTAAAAAATAATTTTTGTTAAAAAATGACACTGCAGTTAGTTGCAGGAAGGACTTACATTTCTTCTGTTTGCTGAATATGCTTGGTTTTGACATATGGTTGATGTCCGGCATTAACCCTTTAGAAGCCATGATCAAAGTTCGTGGCTGCATCTAAAAGCAGGGAAAAAAAACTGCTGGTTAGTTTAGTGGGCTGATTGGGACCACCGCGGCAAAATCGTGGGGTCCCGATCAAGAGGGCATCAAAGGTCCTTTACCTCACTCCATGTAATCCAATCAGTGTTCTAAATGTGCAGTCCGCCTCAGCAGCCTGTAGTAATGGAGCACCAATAACACTGATCAATACTGTGCTATGGGGACTGAAATAAATTGTGAAATAAATAAATTAAATATTATATGAATAAGCTCCTTCCCAAATAAGTTTGAATCACCCCCCCCCCTTTCCTAATTTTTTTAATAAAATGATGTAAACATAAACAACAAACATGTTTTGTATCGCTGCATGAGGTAATGTCTGAAATATTAAAATATAATGTTAAAGGATAAGTATAATGAAGAAAAATGTATCCCCTATCCGAAGGCCCCCCGCGATCTCCTGTTTGGATCCCTAGTTTTCCAGCACAGGAGTACGTCACGACCCCCGCCTGAAGCGGAGGCCGCCACGCCCCCTCCATAAAGTTCTATGGGAGAACTGATCGGCAGTCTTTGGCTCACAGTTTTTTATGGAGGGGGCATGGCAGCCTCCGATTTGGGTGACGCGCTCCTGTGCTGGAGAACCGGGGCTTCTAACAGGAGATCACGGGGGGCCCCATCGCCCCCGGACTTCCAAACACCGCCCCCCCCCCCCCCCAAGCAATCTAAAACATGTCCCCCATCCGAAGATACTTATCTTTTTAATGAAACCACATGGTGAATTGCATAACCTCAAATACTAATTGCTGATTTTTGCTCTCTTCATGTACCAGAAAAAAAATTATAAAAATCTATCAAAAGGTCCTATCTAATCAGAAATGGCGCTGATAACTACTACAGATCACGGTGCAATATTTATTCCTCTATATGGCCCTGTTTGTGAAAAAATAAAAGGCTTATAGGCATCAGAAGAGTAGGGTTTAAGTATAGTAATTTTCTTTACAAAAATGTTCTCATTCTTTAAATTAGTATAAAATAAAACAATGCTTCTATAAATTGGGTATCTTTGGAATCATATTGACCTACAGAAGAATTAGGGTGTTGTCTTGGATGACGATTCATACACATTAATTCCATGACGTGTAGAAATGAATTTAGATGAATCATGTTGGTTACTTCTTGTTCATGTTGTTCCCCCAGGTTACAGGAGATTACAGTATTTAGGTGGAATGCTAGAAATGAATAGATAGCGGCCATGTTTACTTCATGTTCTGCATATTGTCTCAATTTCCTTGTGTTTTTTTGTGCTAGAGGCGTCTCATAAATCTAAGTGTCAGTTGTCAGGAGCCCCCCCTCTATCCATGCCTCCCACATGGGGGGTGGTCACCCTATCTGCGGCATCACATGCATATTTGTTGCTAAACTGCACAAAAAGAATTTAAAGGAGTACTCCGGTGGAAAATTTTTTTTTTTTTAAATTAACTGGTGCCAGAAAGTTGAACAGATTTGTAAATGACTTCTATTTCAAAATCTTTACCCTTTCAGTACTTTTTAGCAGCTGTATGCTACAGAGGAAATTCTTTTCTTTTTGAACTTCTTTTTTGTCTTGTCCGCAGTGCTCTCTGCTGACACCTCTGTCTGTGTCAGGAACTGTCCAAAGCAGCATAGGTTTGCAATAGGGATTTTCTCCTGCTCTGGACAGTTCGTGATACGGGCATCAGGTGTCAGCAGAGAGCACTGTGGACAAGACAAAAAATAAAAAATAAAAGAATTTCCTCTGTAGCATACAGCTGCTAAAAAGTACTGGAAGGGTAAAGATTTTTTAATAGAAGTAATTTACAAATCTATGCAATAAAGAAAGCACGTACGTGCACTCAATGGAGACTATTCGGTATGGGAGTCTGGGTCACGGGAAGCTGGGTTTCAGCATCGGTGCAGGTAGAACGGCGCTCGGAGGCTACGCCGGAAATTTCACATGTGAATTTGTGCTTCTTCCGGAAGAATAAGGCCAGAAGAAGCACGCATTCACGTGTGAAACTGCCCGCGTAGCCTCTGAGCGCCGTTCTACCTGCGCCAATGCTGAAACCCAGCTTCCCGTGACCCGGACTCCCATACTGAATTGTCTCCGTTGAGCGGTGGGTGCACGTACATGCTTTCTTTATTGCATACATTGATACTTCATACATTCGTATGTGCACCCCGCAGGAGATAATGAAATAAGATGCCGAGACCACGCTGCATCTTTACCCCAGGGGAAGTAGCCTTTTTGTGTGCTCTTTCCTTTCTTGCCTCTCCATTTTTTTATTTACAAATCTGTTTAACTTTCTGGCACCAGTTGATTTAAAAAATGTTTTCCACCGGATCACCCCTTTAAGTTATTAGGAACAGAGTTTTGGACAGTGACACCACGCGGTTATGCATTCAGACATCTGCAGGTTTTCTGCATCTAAAACAGTCATAGGGTATGTTCACATAGGTTTAAAACCTATCGGTCAAAGGCATTCATCATATACAGTTAGGAATATTGAGGAATTTGTATAATATGGTTTATAAAAATAGCACAAGGTTTTAGCTCAGTTTTGTGCAAACGCACTGGCGTATAAGACGCACCCAATTTATAGGTGCAAAATCTAAAAAAAATTAAGATTTTGAACCCAATAGTGGTCTTCAACCTGCAGACCTCCAGATGTTGCAGCCGTACTCGCATGTCCCCGCCGCTCCAGACCCGTCACCGCTGCCCTGGATGTCGCTCTGTCGCCGCGTCCCCGTGGTGTCCCCGTCGCTCCGGAACGTCTCTGCTGGCGGGTATCCTCGCTCTCCGTCGCCGTCATCACGTCGTTACGCACGTACGTGAAGACGTGATGACGAGGAAGGAGAGCGCCGTCCATACTGAACGGAGAAGACACCGAGGAGGCAGGTAAGGTCCCTCCCGGTGTCCTGTAAGCACTAACCCGGCTATTCAGTCGGGCTGTTGGGAACCGCCATGGTGAGATCGCAGCGGTCCCGAACAGCCCGACTGAACAGCCGGGTTAGTGTCACTTTCCCTTCAGACGCGGCGGTCAGCTTTGATCGCCGCGTCTGAAGGGTTAATAAACGGCATCACCCCGATCGGTGATGTCCTGTATTAGCCGCGGGTCCCGGCCGTTGATGGCCGCAGGGACCGCCGCGATAGGGGTGTATTCGCCGTATAAGTGCATCTTATACGGCGAAAAATACGGTATGTGTTTATTTTCAACTTTTGCACCACTCGCATTCCTACGCAGAGTACTAGGTCTCCAAAAAGATTACATGTTCCAGGTAAATGACAGCCATGATAACTTTTTGGCCTTTTAAAAGGGGTACTCCACTGCTCAGCTTTTGGAACAAACTGTTCCGATCGCTGGAGACAGCTCCGGGAGCTCATGACGTCATATCCCCGCCCCCCTCATGACGTCATATCCCCGCCCCCCTCATGACGTCACGTTTGTTCCGAAGTACCTCTTTAAAACCATTTGCACAGTAAGTTTTTATATGCTTTTATAATAAAAATAAATAAATATATATATACACTCTGAAGTTACTAATGTACTGGAATAAATATCTTACAGATATGAATATCACTGGGCAGATGGCACCAACATAAAGAAGCCGATAAAGTGTTCTGCTCCCAAGTATATAGATTATCTGATGACCTGGGTCCAAGACCAGCTCGATGATGAGACCCTATTCCCCTCCAAGATAGGTAAGTAGCTCTGCACTTCTTCCTTTGACTCTTATACAACTCCAGTAGTTGTAGGTAATGGATTTCTGTGGTCACAATATAAAATATTTCCGCATTTAAAGGGGGTATTCCAGGCAAAACCTTTTTTTTTTTTTATATATATATATATATATATATATATCAACTGGCTCCGGAAAGTTAAACAGATTTGTAAATTACTTCTATTAAAAAATCTTAATCCTTCCAATAGTTATTAGCTTCTGAAGTTTTCTGTCTAACTGCTCAATGATGATGTCATGTCTCGGGAGCTGTGCATGATGGGAGAATATCCCCATAGGAACTGCACAGCTCCCGGGATGTGAGTCATCAGAGAGCAGTTAGACAGAAAACAGCAACTCAACTTCAGAAGCTAATAACTATTGGAAGGATTAAGATTTTTTAATAGAAGTAATTTACAAATCTGTTTAACTTTACGGAGCCAGTTGATATATAAAAAAAGTTTTTGCCTGGAATACCCCTTTAAGCTACATAGATTATTGTAGTTTGCATTTAGTTACTTGTCCTTTACTATCCCTCAAAACACTTCTCCTCCTCCTATCTTGTTACCTGTAATCCGTACCGACAACTGTGCAGTCCGCTGCTCTGTAGCCCAGTGTTTCCCAACCAGGGTGCCTCCTGCTGTTGCAAAACTTCAACCCCCAGCATGCCGGAATGCTGGGAGTTGTAGTTTTGATCCAGTCTCAATACATTAGATACTGCGGTCTCAATGATGTCTTATAATTCATTAGAGCAGTGTTTCCCAACCAGGGTGCCTCCAGCTGTTGCAAAACTACAACTCTCAGCATGCCCGGACAGCCGAAGGCTGTCTGGGCATGCTGGGAGTTGTAGTTTTGCAACAGCTGGAGGCACCCTGGTTGGGAAACACTGCTGTAGCCTGTGGTAGCTTGTTTGATGACAAGTTATGACAACCAAAAAATGTATAACTTAGTAGAAGCATTATTACATTTTCTGCACTGTGGCTAATAGATATTTTATCATTGATTGTTACTTTACATTGTTCATAGTATTGGGTGATTGATCTGGGGTATACAGTTTACATGTATATTATATTATATATATATATATATATATATATATATATATATATATATATATATATATATATATATATATATATATTATATACATACTTATTGGGGGAGAATTATCCCAGCCTGTCCAGAGGAAAAGTTGCTGAGTTGCCCATAGCAACCAATCAGATCGCTTCTTTTATTTTGCAGAGGCCTTGTTAAAAATAAAAGGAATCTGGTTGCTATGGGCAACTCAGCAACTTCTGGACAGATTTTGATACATCTCCCCCATTGTGCCTAAGGGAACGGTTGTTTCAGGTAGCAAACATTTCTAGGTTTTTGTTAAAGGGGTTTTCCAGGGAAAAACTTTTTTTTTATATATCAACTGGCTCCAGAAAGTTAAACAGATTTGTAAATTACTTCTATTAAAAAATCTTAATCCTTTCAGTACTTATGAGCTTCTGAAGTTAAGGTTGTTCTTTTCTGTCTAAGTGCTCTCTGATGACACCTGTCTCGGGAAACGCCCAGTTTAGAAGAGGTTTGCTATGGGGATTTGCTTCTAAACTGGGTGTTTCCCGAGACAGGTGTCACCAGAGAGCACTTAGACAGAAAAGAACAACCTTAACTTCAGAAGCTCATAAGTACTGAAAGGATTAAGATTATTTAATAGAAGTAATTTACAAATCTGTTTAACTGTCTGGAGCCAGTTGATATATATAAAAAAGTTTTTTCCTGGAATACCCCTTTAAAGACTATAGCTGCAGGAACAGTCTAACAAGCAGCATGAGATCACCTCTCTCTGTTAAATCCTATTATCCGCTCCGATTGGTGAACATTCTTAACAAGACCGAACCGTGGCCTGACTGTGCAGAAGCTTCATTATTTACCTCCCATAGTTAACTTGCTTGCTCTGTGCCAATGCAGAGATAACGCCAAAGTTTCCAGACAGGCCTCATGATGCCAGCTTTTGTCTTCTGTGCAGTGGTCACATTTAGAGATGAGCGAACTTACAGTAAATTCGATTCGTCACGAACTTCTCGGCTCGGCAGTTGATGACTTTTCCTGCGTAAATTAGTTCAGCCTTCAGGCACTCCGATGGGCTGGAAAAGGTGGATACAGTCCTAGGAGACTCTTTCTTAGGACTGTATCCACCTTTTCCAGCCCACCGGAGCACCTGAAGGCTGAACTAATTTATGCAGGATAAGTCATCAACTGCCGAGCCGAGAAGTTCGTGACAAATCAAATTTACTGTAAGTTCGCTCATCTCTAGTCAGATTGCACATGTTCTTTGCACAGGCCGCAAAACATTATTGGGGAAATCTTATCTAAATTTGGCGCAATTGAATCAGAATGATAGTTTTAGTGACTGCAATCCCCCTTTGTGTTCATAAGCAAGAGTCATAGATAGATGTTTAATCACTATTTGTATTTATGGCTGTTCTATCTCCAGTGCCCAGGTGCCTCCTCCCTCTCTGCGTAGTTATTTCGGTGCCGTTTGTTAATCATTATAAATGTATTATACTGTATGATAGCTGGCGGGGTCCACACTCTACAGCTGTGTTATATGGCCTCTACAGACGATTGTACAGTACATTGTCCTAATTCAAACATATAACCATTCCGAATTCTCCTAGCCTACATATATTTTGTAAAGGCTCCAGGTGGATGTAAGTATTTTTGCTTTTAAAGGGGGTCGGCCATGCCCCCTTATGCCGTCACGTCCACACCCCCTCAATGCAAGTCTATGGGAGGGGGCGTGACTGCCGTCACGCCCCCTCCCATAGACTTGCATTGAGGGGGTGTGGACGTGATGGCATAAGGGGGCATGGCCGACCCCCACAGCGCAAACACAGCGTTCGGAACATTTCTTTCTCACGCTGGCCAGTGGAATACCCCTTTAAGTACAGCATAGGCAATGATTAGTGAATAATGTAGAGGTTCTTGTGCATGCCTTGTGCTTACCTGTTTAAATGTAGCAGGCATGGGCTAGACTCCATGTCGGTTTGGATTTTGATCACTAAAGTAATTCTATAATGCTGCCTTCATTTACTATGAATCCTCTAGCTGTGCAGAGATATTTGGTGTGGTGTTTGATCATTGCACCTTGTCATCAGATTAAGCTGCTAGGTCTGGAGTTCAGCCAGGTGAATAGATCTGGGTTGGGAGGGGAGGGTTATGTGAGCTAGTAGGAGGGAATCTGGTTGGTGGTCATCTGACCCAGGACTAACATCCTCTGACATAAAGTACAGTAACTTTGTGACAGTCAGGCTAGTGCTTACATTACAGTAATAATACACAGATTGAGGTGTGCTGGAATAGAACTAATAGTGCTGTATGACTAGTGGTGGGGAGTGTGCATGATGTGGGAAAAAAGAAACGGTGCATCTTTGAAGGGGTTGTCCAGGAGTAGAAAAACAGCGCCTGTCCGAAGGTTTTGTGTGGTATTACAGCTCGGTCCCACTGAACTTATTGGAGCCAAGTTGTAATACCCCATACAGCAGTTGTGGAGCTCTTTTTGGAAGAAATTATCTTTTTCTTTTTCTTTCTTTCTATTTTTGCGTAACTGCCTTAAAGGAGACCTAAACTGAAGCTGGTTTTGAAAAGCCTATTTCTATGACTGCTTTGTCCTTGATACAAGCCCAATGCCTCTGGCTGTATAGATCCCATGACAACGCTTATTATCCTGTTTACTTTAACATTCGGCATTGCCGCTGTGAGGTCAGGATTTTCATACATATATGGGACTATTAGAGAGAACGGAGTGGTTTGTTGTGAACACATGGCAGGTCTAGATGAAGTGAGATGTACCATCCGCCCATTGTATTTCTTGGCTCTGACTCGGGCACATCTGTACATCTCATACTTTACTGAATATCCCTGTATTTGTTGTTAGGCATTACAGGTAATGACAGGTTTGGGTTGTCTGTGTGTTTAGAAAAAGGCTTCATATTTCCGCTGCACACAACATGTCTGGAAAATGCTTTAATATGATGTAAGCCATCCAGTACAGCAGTGTTTTCTAATCCTCCTCTCAACAGCCCCACATGACAGTGCCCCAATTCATCCTATAGGAACAGAAAGCACAGAAGTTAAAAAGGCTTCTCCCCCGATTACCCCTCGATGTTTCTTGTTCCTATAGGAAGCATAGAAGTTGTACCTCCTGGTCTCGTGGCTGGCGATGGGATCAGCGGTTCTTGGAAAAATGCCAGGCAGTGTGGGGCGTTGTATTTCGGGTTCCCCCCTGCAATCTCCGCTCAGGGTCGCCGCATGGCCGGACCTGTTTTTCCTTCCGCGGCGCTCCTGTCGTTCATGCAGCAGGATTCATTGTTGCAGGGGTCTCGGGCGCACACGTGTGCTTCCCCTGACTTCTTCCGGTCTCTGTGTGTCCCGGTGCTGCGTGCGAGGTCAGCATTGACCTAGGCAGTATGGGGTTGCCGGAAATCCCTCCTCCTGTTGTGGCCTGACTTTCAAAATTCTGGTTTCTAGAGGTGGCGCTGTGTTCTGGCGTGTACTGTGCTCAGAAAAACTGCCGGACGGTAATGTTAGACCCCTGTGTTCCTCCTGCACTGCAAAAAGTGGCCAACAGGAAACACCTTCATTTATGGACCAATTAAAATATTATAAATCAGCAGGTTCAAGCATCCGTGACGGCCGCCTTGCCTACCCCTACAGTGTCTGAACCTCCTCCTGCCAAAAAATCCAAACCAGTGGTTGTGGAAGATTCAGACCCTGACTCAGATCTGGATCTTTCCTCTGATTAAGAGTCCAAGATTGAATTGCCCATTGTTTCTACAAAAACTGAAGATAAAAAGTATTGCTTTTCTGCTGAGGATACAGATAATGGCCGACATTTGTCATTGTCAAAAGGCACAAAAAGGCGCAAGCAGGGTTTATTTGCGCCATTTTTGCGCCTTTTTTGGTTTACACATTTCTGCTTATTTTGAGTTGCAATCCACTGATTTTGGCAATACACATGATATGGAAGGGTTTTATGGACTGCGCCTTTTTGGTGTATGTGAAGAAAAATTTAAGAAAATGTGACCTGCACAAATGTATCAAATGCTCTGTGACCACTTAATCAATGTGGTTCTCCTACACATTACCAGCACACACAAAAAAAGGTGCAGAAAAATGCTTCACTTACACCTACAATGATACATGCTTCACTTACACCTACAATGATACATGCTTCACTTACACCTACAATGATAAATGCTTCACTTACACCTACAATGATAAATACTTCACTTACACCTACAATGATAAATGCTTCACTTACACCTACAATGATAAATGCTTCACTTACACCTACAATGATAAATGCCGGCCATTGTGTTGGGCGCAGTTAAGTCCGCTATGAATATTGTGGATCCTCCAGTCACTCAAACTATTCAAGATGAAATGTTTGCGGGGCTAAAACCCAAGAAAAAAAACAGTTTCCCTATTCATGAAAATTTAGAGTCTAATTTTTGATGAAAGGCAGGAGCCTGAAAAAAAGGTTATCCTTATCCAAAGAGTTCATATCCAGATTTCCTTTTAATCTGGAGGACACTGAACAGTGGGTAGAAATTCCAAAAATATTCAAGTAACAAAGGTTACTAAAAAGACGTCCCTTCCTTTTGAAGATGCCTCCCAAGTGACGGATCCTTTGGATAGGAAAATGGATGGCCTCCTTCGCAAAGATTGGGACTCTTCTACTGCATTACTGTAACCTAACATGGCAGCAACCAGCGTTGCTAGATCTCTTTATATGTGGTTAATTCAGCTGGGAAATACTTTAGAAAATAAAAAGACCTGCTCTGTCAATTTCCGCCAGAAGAGCGCTCTGTCTAAAAAATTGTCATGGTGACAACTTCAAAAACAAAATCGTCTGCAATTCCCTTTTTAAGGAAAAAATGGGAGTTTCTGGATAACATTCTAGAAAAAGCAGCGGATAGGAAGAAGGGATTCCCGGAGAAGAAATCCCAGAAACCTAAAAAGAATTTTCGTCCCTTTAAAAACAAGCAAAAAGAATATAAAGAGAAAGGAAAAAAAACGGGCAGGGGGAGCTATCCCAAAGGAGGTAAAGGGAGAGTTTTTGCTCAATCCCAATACCTCTGACAAAAATAGTGACAACTCGGTGGTGGGGGGAGACTATCTCTCTTCCTCAATCAATGGTAAGAGATAAAGTGCTAAAGTGGAGATAAAGGTTACAAAGTGGAGTTTCTCTCTTCCACTCTTCAGTCCCCAAACTAAAAGCAGTTCTGATGGCATTGAAGGCGGCAGAAACCCTTGTTCGAAGGCACCACGCGAAAATCTATTCCGACAACACCACCACAGTAGCCTTCGTGAATCATCAAGGGGGAACAAGACACAAACCTTTACAAGACCTAGCAAAGAAGTTGTTTACCTGGGCGGAGATATTGTCTATTACTGCTGTTCACTTAAAAGGAACAGAGAACATTCAAGCAGACTATCTAAGCAGACACCGGATGGATCGGAGAGAATGGGAATTAAAGGGGTATTCCAGGCAAAAACTTTGTTTTATATATCAACTGGCTCCAGAAAGTTAAACAGATTTGTAAATGACTTCTATTAAAAAATCTTTATCCTTCCAATAGTTATTAGCTTCTGAAGTTTTCTGTCTAACTGCTCAATGATGATGTCACGTCCCGGGAGCTGTGCATGATGGGAGAATATCCCCATAGGAACTGCACAGCTCCCGGGACGTGAGTCAACGAGAGCAGTTAGACAGAAAACAACAACTCAACTTCAGAAGCTAATAACTATTGGAAGGATTAAGATTTTTTTTAATAGAAGTCATTTACAAATCTGTTTAACTTTCCGGAGCCAGTTGATATATATAAAAAAAAGTTTTGGCCTGGAATGCCCCTTTAAATTCTCAAATCTTCTGGGCAACCTCATTTGAATACCAGAAGATTGATCAATTTGCCAGCAGGAAGAATCGGTAAGTGAGCCGTTACTTTTCCATTCACCCGAAGGATTTTCCAGACGGGGTAGATGTCTTGCAACAACAATGGACATTCAAGATGGCATATGCCTTCCCTCCATTCCCACTAATATTGCGGGTGCTGCTAAACATCCAACAAGGGAAGTCGAGGATAATTTTAATTTGTCCAAATTTGCCAAAAAGAGGATGGTTCACACTTCTTCAGCACCTTTCAATAGACCATCCCTCTCCACTCCTGCTAAGATCTTCTCTCCCAGGGCCCTCTTCTTTACAAGGGATTACAGCTTCATTTTCAAGCCAAATATTGCTCAAATTCTACATTTTTAGCAGGAAGGTTTCAATAAAGGTCTATCTCTTAGTACCTTTAAAAGTGCAGACATCGGCATTGGGATGTATTTTTGATCATAAATGGATCAAGCGTTTTTCTCTGCAGTTTCCAGAATTTGACCTAGGATTACCGATCTTTCTCCTCCATTGGGATCTGAATTTAGTCTCGTCAGAATTAACTAAATCGCCATTTGAACCTCTATCAAACTACTTACCTGGAAGGCGGTGTTCATGGTGGCCATAACTACACCCAGGTGTGTAAGTGAACTTCAAGCTTTATCAGTAAACGAACCTTACCTGACAATTTTGGATGACAGAATCCTCCTCAAACTGGACCTGTCTTTTTTACCAAAAGTGGTACCAAGTTTTCATAGATCACAGGACATTATTCTTCCTACCTTTTTGTCAATCTCCAAAAAATGTTCATACCTTAGATGTGAGAAGGACTATTCTTCACTAGCTTCAGGTTGCTAAAGAATAGAGAAAATACTTTTTTTTAAACTTTTTTGTACAGTTTCAGGGCCCAAATAAAGGCAAAAAAAGCTACTAAATGCACTATTTCGATACTGTTTTTCACCCGGACCAAAAATCGTGGTAGGAACGGTTTTGGGTACGGGGGAAAAAAAACGGACAAAACCGTACAGGATGCAAAACGGACACAACCTGATGCATCTTTTGGCATACGGTTTTAATGGAGAGTCCATGCATACGGTTTTCAATACGGTTTCGTACGGTTTTCATATTGAAAATGTATACGGGAACTGTATTGCAAAACGTGGTGTGAACCCAGCCCAAGTCAAAATTCCATCTTTCCCAACCAGGGTGCCTCCAGCTGTGGCAAAACTACAACTCCCAGCATGCCCGGACAGCCAAAGGCTGTCCGGGCATGCTGAGAGTTGTAGTTTTGCCACAGCTGGAGGCACCCTGGTTGGGAAACAATGCAGTACAGCCTAGGAAGATGAATTGGACAGGACTTGGGCCTATGTTATTTAGTCTGTACCTGCTGTTCTGAAAATCTTGTTAAAGTGCAGAAGAAATAAATCCTATGGACTGAGAAGTGAGAATGTTGTTTTATTTTGGTTCCTCTTTTAAAGGCACGGTATCTGTGCGTTCACTCATATATATGTGACCTTTGACAACATGACAAGTCACAAGCTGTTTTGGGCAATAGCAGGCTGTGTACAACCAGGCACCTGGCCCTCTATCTCACATTGTTGTGTCCTGTACACATAGCAGCTGCCATCGGTCCCTTCATAAAGTATAAACTACAGAGCGGTGGCTACACATGGCGGTCATAGAAGTGAGGCTTAAAGGAGTACGCCCCTGAAAAAAAAAATGTTTAAATCAATTGGTGCTAGAAAGTTAAACAGATTTGTAAATGACTTCTGTTTAAAAAATCTTAATCCTTCCAGTACTTATCAGCTGCTGTTATGATCCACAGGAAGTTCTTTTAATTTTGAATTACCTTTGTCTGACCACAGTGCTCTCTGCTGACACCTCTGTCCATTTCAGGAACTGTCCAGAGCAGAAGAGGTTTTCTGTGGGGATTTGCTCCTGCTCTGGATAGTTAGTAAAATGGACAGAGGTGCCAGCAGAGAGCACTGTGGTCAGACAGAAAGGAAATTGAAAAAGAAAAGAACTTTTTCTGATACATACAGCAGCTGATAAGTAAAGCAAGGATTGAGATTTTTTAATAGAATTAATTTACAAATCTGTTCAACTTTCTGGCACAAGTTGATTTAAAAAAAAAAAAAAAAAAAAAAAATTTTCCAGTGGAGTACCCCTTTTAAAGACACAGACCAGGACAATGCTGCTGTTAAGTCCTGTGATAATTGGAAGGCGAATAGAGGAAGTTCTTTTCATGTGTTTATCAGCTGATATTGTTGCAGCTGAAGAATCTATATTAAAGAGTGATCAACATGCCCCCACTCTGCTGAGAGTCCGCCCAAAGCGTTTCGGCTTGACGCCTTTTTCCATCGACATCATCCTATGAATAAGGCATCAACCCGAAACGCGTCTCAGGGTGAGTTTGTCCTTTTTACCCTTAGACATTAAAGGGGTACTCCGGTGCTTAGACATCTTATGCCCTATCCAAAGGATAGGGGATAAGATGCCTGATCGCGGGAGTCCCGCTGCTGGGGACCCCCGTGATCTTGCACGCAGCTTCCCGTTTGTAATCAGTCCCCAGAGCGTGTTCACTCCGGGTCTGATTATGGACGACCACAAGGCCGGCGGTGTGCGACGTAATGCCTCCTCCCCCGTGTGACTTCGCGCTCCGCCCCTCAATGCAAGCCCCCTCCCGTGGGCTTGCTTTGAGGGGCGATTACATACGGGGTGCCGCGTGCAAGATCCCGGGGGTCCCCAGCAGCGGGACTCCTGCGATCAGGCATCTTATCCCCTATGCTTTGGATAGGGGATAAGATGTCTAAGCACCGGAGAACCCCTTTAAACACGCAAATGTCTGACTCTTCTCAGCTTGATGCTTTCTTCCATAGACATCACTTTATGAATAAAGCGTCGAACCGAAATGTGTCAGACTTGTATGTTTTATGTCTATGGGTGAGTTGGCCCTTTTTGCAAATGAAAAGAAAACATTTTACCAGCAACCTATACTGCTGTATCATATGTATTTTTTTTGTTATATATATATTTTTATTTATTTAATCTATTTTGGGTTATAACAAGCTATATGTACTGTCTGAAGCCTGGCAGGTTGACTGTATATATAGTTGTATGCCCGTGTGTTATAGTACATTGGTGAGAGATTAGTGGAACGATTTAGGTACTGTGCTTCTCTTGGGCTGCGTTCACACGATCGTCTAGACGTTCTTCTCAAAAATAAAAACTGACAAGAACGGATGCAAATGGATGTTATTCGTTTGTATCGGTTTGGATCAGTTATTGTTCAGTTAATAAATCAAAAAATATAATTTTTTGTTCTGAGCGTGCTCAGAAGTAAAAATGGATGAAAAAACTGATTGAAAAAGCGGATGCAAATGGATGACATTAAAGGCTCATCTGTTTTCCATAGACTTCAATGTTACATTTATTGTATCCATTTATTTATTTATTTTTTGTTGTCGGAAGAAAAAATACTGTGTGCTGTTTTTTCTGCTGCAAAAAAAAATGGAAATGAGGGCAGACTGGTTCAAACGGATGTAAACTGATTGTAAAAAAATCCTATTGACATGAATGGGATTTTTTAAAACCGTTTTTAATCCGTTTACAGCCTGCAAGAACGGAACCGAAATGGGGATAAAAAAAAAACTGGGGACAGACGGCCGTGTGAACGCACCCTTAGCACGGAGTCCTCTCGATAGGTCAGTGTTTTACAAACAGTTTCAAAAATACAACTCCCAGAATGCCCAGACATCCTTTAGCTGTCCGGGCATGCTGGGAGTTGTAGTTCTGCAACAGCTGGAAACACACTGTTTTGAAAACACTGATATTTACTGAATGGAAGAGATTACTTTTCAGCTTGTGCTGTGAATACTGAGGACAATCAGAAGCCATTACATCAAAGACAGGAAAGGTAACATCGCTATCATAAAGCTGGAGGTAGATAAGACAGGACCTGTCATTGATAATAGGTAATGATCTCCTCACCCTTCCTGCTCAGTCACTTTTTTGCTCCCTTCTCGTTATTTTAGCAGCTTCAGACACTTCAGTATAGCCATACTTCACATCATTCAGCTTAGCTGACTGGTGATGTAAATGTCTGCCTAACCATGGTCTCCTGGTCATATCCTTGTACAGGTAGTAACAAGCCAGATGATACTAGTCTATAGCTATGGTTAAATGGAATGGATCTTGTATATTTCAAGGGGTACTCCACTGGCCAGTGTTCAGAACGACATGCTCAGAATGCTGTTTTCGCGCTCCAGGATGGATCGACCACGCCCCTTGTGAAATGGTCACGCCCCCTCAATGCAAGTCTATGGGAGACTTGTATTGAGGGGGCGTGGCCAATGATTTCCCTGCTGGTCTCCTCACGGGCAGCGTTGACCAGTCTACTATCAGACCTGTATACACCACGTATTTCTCGAGGGCTCTTTTTCTTGTATATGAGATCATTCACATTTCTATGAACAGTCGGACTCCATCACAATAAGGGAAGTGATACTGATGTTTAGGTAACTGCGTTAGAAGTTATTTCCTAGTGTTATTTAATGTTACTCCAAGCTCAGATTTCCTTTTTATTTTATTATTTTATTTTTTTTAATAGAAATGTCTAATTTCCTAATTTGCTTGTGGTACAGAAAACAGGAAGTGGCATCAACCCAATGTGCACATGAAACTAAAGATGTTGCCCAATCTAAAAATAGGCATATGTTTTCTTTATTACGGTGTTCTCCATTGTGGCCTGTACACAGCCCCTGTATTTAGCTGGTTCTTCTGTGGGGCAGCAGTAAAATACCCCTCAGGCCTGCTGACTGTTATCAGAGCGATCCACATAGAGGGGGGCAATTCCATAATATAAAGCAACGATTCCAAACCTGCGACCTGCCAGTTGTTGAAGAACTACAATTACTCATATCTGGACAGCCAAAGGGCATGATGGGATTTTTAGATTTTCAACAACTGGTGAGCCACAGATTCAGAAACATTGATTTAGAGAATACTTTACATTCAAAGGTTTTTTTTTTTTTTTTTTGCAGTATATTGTGTAACACTTTTATTAGGGGACTTATAGTTTGAGGTTTTATGCTAATGAAAGTTAGTGTACCTGTCCCTTTACAGCATGTACTAAAGACAAAGATTTCATTGGTTGAACTCTGAACACACACAAACACTTAAATGAGCATGTAGAAAAGCTCGAGGCTCACGGATTGTGGGGCTGAGATGGGCCCATAAACATTATAAAACGGTCTGTCATTTAGAGCTGGAAGTTGTAGTTTTGCAAAATCTGGAGGCACCCTGGTTGGGAAACACTGATCTAGGGATTAGTGACTGGTATGTGGTTTGCCGGTGGCTGTGCGTGGCTTGCCGGTGGCTGTGCGTGGCTTGCCGGTGGCTGTGCGTGGCTTGCCGGTGGCTGTGCGTGGTTTGCCGGTGGCTGTGCGTGGTTTGCCGGTGGCTGTGCGTGGTTTGCCGGTGGCTGTGCGTGGTTTGCCGGTGGCTGTGCGTGGTTTGCCGGTGGCTGTGCGTGGTTTGCATGATTCGTTCGTTAAAATCATGCAATGATTTAATGATTGTGATGGTGGGTGCATACTTCTGTGACAGTGATGTATGTTTGAGGCTTTGAGTCTTGCAGAATTCTACATGACATTTATGGATGATTGTGTGATTCTGTGCTTATGATGCAGAATTTTCTGATAACATGATTGTGACGTATGATTCCTTAATTCTTCTATTGTAAATCTAAATCTGTGATTTTGATTCCTTGTTTGTGAGGGTCATGATTGTAATAGGTGACTTTAGTTATAGGTGATTGCATGATAGGGATCATGATGATTTTGTTGTGTGATTCTGCCATTTGAGAATGGGTGATACTTACTTATGAATATGTTTTTGATACCATGATTGTTATGGATCATAAGATGATTGATTGCAAGAGAAAACTGCATGATTTTGTTGGGTTTTTATTTATTTTTTTATCTCTGATTGTGATGGATGATTTTATGATTTGGCCTACCTTAACTTCTGTGGTTTTTATGATTATTTAAAGGCAGTGAATAATTTCATATTTGCATAATTTTGATGGATGATTGTGTGATTTAATTATGATTGTATGAGTTGTACTATGAGATGGATTTTTTTTTTTTTTTTTTTTTTGAATGGACAACTGTATGATTTTTGTTTTTATAGGTGATGGTTCAAAAAACCATCCTCAATACACTGCTATTTGAACAGCTTCTATCATCACCTATTGTCTATTTCCTCGTAGATTGTAAGCCCGTGCTGGGCATGATACTTTTTTACTCTGTACAAGCCTGTCACTTATTTTATCATGTTTATTATACTTTATAATAAACTTTGCACAAAGAGCCCTTATGTATAACTTCCCTGTGCTGTGGGGACAAGTTGTACCTAACTGCAGATACATTAGTAGCATTTCATATTACAAATCCCCTATTAAAGCAGAAACACAAAATGTCAGCGCTTTTCTCATATTAACTTCTTTACAGATTAATTTCAGCGTTAGGAGACAGTGTTAGGACATTGTTTCTCAACCAGGGTGCCTCCAGCTGTTGCAAAACTACAACTCCCAGCATGCCCGGACAGCCGTTGGCTGTCCGGGCATGCTGGGAGTTGTAGTTTTGCAACAGCTGGAGGCACCCTGGTTGAGAAACACTGGTTTAGCAGAAAGGATGGGCAGTGTTTGGCTGGGTTCACACTAAATTTTTGCAATACAGTTCCCGTATCAGGTTTTTGATAAGGATTCCTCCAAACCTGACTAAATTGTATCAAAACGTGTGTACAAATTTTAATCCGTATATGCTTTGAAAAATGATGTCCGATTGCATCCGTTTAAAAAAAATAAAAATAAAACTTTTTTTTTTAAAACAATTTTAACTTTTCACTCAATTATGAATAAAGTTTCACTTGTTTGATTGAAATTCCAAGAAAAAGAACTGTGCAAAGTCAAAAACCGGATGGTGAAAACCGGATGGAACCGTGCGCACATACGGTTCCCATTAAATAAATAAATAAATAAATAAAAAAAAGGAAAAAAAAAAAATATATATTTTACACACACACATTTCAATACGGTTTTTCACCCGGGCAAAAAACCGTGGTAGACTACGGTTTTGGGTACGGGTAAAAACCGGACACAACGGGATGCATCTTTTGGCATACGGATATCAATGGAGAGTCAGTGCATACGGTTTTCGATGCAGTTCCATACGGTTTTCAAATTGAAAACATATACCGAAACTGTATTGCAAAACCATGATGTGAACCCAGCCTTTGTGAGGTTGTGTAAGTGATCAGGAGGGCTGCTTCTCCCTGATAGCCTTATGTTCACAGGCTGATAAATGTCCACATTGTCTCTGGAAGATTCCGTGGGTGGAGTATTGAGGATCACAAAACACATGTAGAAGAAAGATATGACTGTGTATATATTTAATATGAAGTGACAAACTGCGATAGAGCCTCTCCTGCCCATTGGTTATCTGGAATTACAGCTCAGACCTATTTGTTTAATTGATCTACAATACTATATATACACCCTGTACAGGAATATGGCTTTTTTTTCTGATGGGAGAAGACTCTATATACATTCCATGAAGGCTTAACTTATGTTGGATAGTTTGTAATCTTTAGAAAACTCAAGCCATGTGTGTATTCATATGGTAGTACCATGCCGAAAGGCCTCTGTTAGGGTCAATTTTTTGGACCATGAGCTGTAGTTTTTGGCAGTACCACTTTTACATTGTATTGCCTTTTTGGATAAGGCTGGGTTCACACCACGTTTTTGCAATACTGTTCCTGTATACGTTTTAAATTTGAAAATCATACAGAACCGTATTGAAAACCGTATGCATTGACTCTCCATTGAAAACTGTATCAGGGATGTGGAATTCCTATCGCCCGGGACATGCAGTTCCGGGTGCCTGGCAGGTGAATTTTTCGGGCCCTTAGTCCGGCTTCGGGCAAGCAGGGCCGGACCTGCCAAGTGCGGAGGTGCTCAGCAGTCTGTATAGAGCGGGCTCCCGACTCATACCCACTCCGTACTCTGCAGCCCCCAGCTGTTCTCATAGCTGGGGGCCACCGCTAATAGCCAGCATGCAGCGATCAACGCAGCTGGCTATTAACCCTTTTAAATCACCACTGTCTAAGGTGACTGCAGTGTCTAAAGGGACTTGTGAATGCTCCCTGGTGGGCTAGTGGTAGGGGGGGGGGGGGAGGTTGAGATCCACTATAGAGGTAGCCGGAGGGCTTACCTCTGCTTCCCTGGTTTCCGTGGCTCTGTCATTGATAGAGCCTAGTCCAGCCAGGATCTATCAATGGATCGTAGAGCACACAGATCAATGGAGTTTAATAGAACTCTATTGATCTGTATGAGGAATCCTAATGATTCCTCCTAAGTCTTTATTTTTTTGTTTTACACTTTATAAAAGTTTCAATAAGAGTTTAAAAGACACACATTAACCCCTTCCATGTTAAAAGTTCAAATCACCGCCTTTTCCTATATAAAAACATGTAAACATAATAATAATCATATTTAATATCGCTGGGGGCGTAAATGTACGAACTATTAAAATATAACATTATGTATCCCATACAGTAAATGACATAAATGTAAAAAATAAATAAAAAAAATATAGCAAACCACAGAATTTCAACTTTTATAATATCCCAGAAAAAAAAGTTAAAAAGCAATTAAAAAGTCAGATCAATACCAAAATGGTACCGATACAAAAAACAGATTCTGACGCAAAAAATTATCCCTCATAGCTATAGGGGTCAAAAAATGACCGAAACTATACAAATCTGGTATTGCTGTAATCAGACTGGCCTAAATTATTAAAACAGCATGTTATCTCAACCACAAAGTAAATGGCGTAGAAAAGAAAACGACCAAATTTGCCAAATTATCTTTTATTATTTCGATTTTACTTCACCAATTTTATATATATATTTTTGGTTTGGAGAATGTTATTGAAAAATTAAAAGGTATCATTATAGTAGGTAGTTATAGCTATTAAAGAGGAGGAGGAAAAAACGAGTGTAAAAGTGAAAATTGGCCCGAACAAGTGGATCGTCATGAGGGACAAGTAGATTTTGCTCCGTTTTAGTCCCGCGGAAAAGTAGTTTTTTTAATTAAATTTCCACACCCCTGCCGTATGCCAAAAGATGCATCAGGTTGTGCCCGTTTTGCATCCTGTACTGTTTTGTCAGTTTTTTTCCCGTACCCAAAACCGTCCATGGTTTTTTGTCCGGGTGAAAAACCGTATTGAAACATATACATTATTTTTTTTTAACATAGGAGTCAAGGGGAACCGTGCAGAACCGTATGTGCTTATGGGTCCATCCGGTTTTCACCATACAGTTGTTTTTCTTTGAATTTCAAACAAGTGAAACTTTATTCATAATGGAATGAAAAGTTAAAAACATATGCGTATTTTTTTTTCTTAAACTGATTTTTCAAACCGTATATGGTTTTTAACACGTTTTGATACAGTTTAGTCAGGTTTTGAGGAATCCGTTATCAAAAACCTGATACGGGAACTGTATTGCAAAAAGGTTGCGTGAACCCAGCAAAGACAGTAGTCTAGCGCAGATATGTGCAGTTAAGAAATCCTTTTCATTCCATAGAGAGAAGAGCAAAGGTGCGCCATAGTGGAGTTTCACTAGTACAATGGTGAACCGGGAGAGGGGGAGGGGTGAACAGTTGCTTACTGCTACAGGTTATGTACCTGCATACACAACAATGGAAAGCATGTGGCATTGTGCGATGTCCTGTCTGCAGCCTTCCTGATGTAGTAGATTGCAATGAGATGGGGCTTCGAGGGAAAAACAGGAATAGAGATGGCGCTGACCGGGGTTGAGGGAGCAGGAGTCACAGCAATTCAAGCAAGTCACTTTATTCCAGCCAAGATGCAACGCGTTTTGCTGCGCATGTGCAGCGAAACACGTTGCATCTTGGTCGGAATAAAGTAACTTGCTTGAAAGGAAAACCAACTTCACACAAACTTAACCCAATACACTGGGCTATAGTGTGGGAGAACAGGAGTCCATACTTGGGCCGCTTACTTTTTTTATGCTTTCTTGATGCCGAGTTGTCATTTGCTAAAGTTCCGCTGTTTGCCCTTCATTTGTGCTCTGAAGGCGGGTCCCCCGTCGCATCCTTGCTTTGGGTCCCGCAGGAAGGGGCCTTAGACCGCCACCCCCCCCCCCCCACCCCCCTGTTCGCATATTCATTTTCCCCCTGAGCGCAGCGTGGCAGCTCTGTGCAGTGCAATACCCTGAAGCACCTCTTTCTGAAGTCTCGCTACTCCCGATTTCCAGGTGTAGCGAGGAACCGGCACATGCACAGTTACACTGCACAGAGCTGAAATGCTGCGCTGAGGGGGAAAATGAATATGCGAACAAGGGGGGCGGGCTAAGGCCTCTTCCTCCAGGACCCAAAGCAAGGCCGCCTTCAGAGCGCAAGTGAAGGGCAAACAGCGGAACTTTAGGGGACGACAACTCTTCAACAAGAAAGCATAAAAAAGTGTATGGACTCAGGTTCACCCACACTATAGCCCAGTGTATTGGGTTTAGTGTCGGTGAACTTGGTGACGGTTTTCCTTTTCAAGCAAGTTACTTTATTCCGACCAAGATGCAACGCGTTTCGCTGCGCATGCGCAGCGAAACGCGTTGCATCTTTGTTGGAATAAAGTGACTTCTTTGACGTGCGGTGACTCTTGCTCCCTCTATCCTGGTCAGCGCCATCTCTATTCCTGTTTTTCCCCTCGAAGCCCCTTGTGATGCGTTTCAGGTCTAATGCACTCCTTTAGTCATGTTGACTTTTTTTTAATCACTTTTTATAACCTTTTTTTTCTTTGATCAGGTGTGACCATACTTCAGCATTTTTTTGTCTTTATGCTGCTGACCGTGCGGTATTATAAAATTTATAATAGTCTGGATAATTCTTCTTGTAATAAGGAATATCACATTTTTTTTGTTGTATTTTGGGGGTGAGGAGAAATGAGACAAGGGGGGAGAGTTAAATTTTTTATTACAGGGGATTTATTTTTTCATAGTTTTAAAAACATAATGAATAAATGTGAATGCAGTCTGAAGGTAGACCTACACTTTAGCTATCAAGTCTATCCTGACCTGACGGAAAAATCTGGCATTCAGGACAGAGAAAATACTGTGACTCCTTTACACGTTTGCTCTTCATTTGCTGTTTTATAGAGGTTTGTACATCACTAATGTCTCCCCGCGTGGTGTATTACCGCCATGTATTCTCTTATATCCTGTATATGATTTGTGGTTGTAACGGGTGTTTCTGCTTCCTCTGCGCAGGTGTCCCTTTCCCCAAGAATTTCATGTCTGTGGCAAAGACTATATTGAAGCGGCTGTTCCGGGTCTACGCTCACATCTACCACCAGCACTTTGACTCTGTTATGCAGCTACAGGAAGAAGCACATCTCAACACATCATTTAAACATTTCATTTTCTTTGTACAGGTGAGAGCATAGACATTTCTAGAAGAACCTTATGGTTTCTATACGCATGGAAATAGAGCATCTAAGTTCTCATCCGAGGGGGGTTCTGTTTGTGAATACTCCACCTAAAGAACGACAAAAGAAAAGGCTGCATGTAGGTGTTTTTTTTACCAGTTATTTTCGAGTAGAATTATGGACACTAGCAGAAAACCCGACGGACTCCACCAAAATCAGTGGGTTTGGTCAGTGTGGGTGTCCATTATGCAGCGGACCGGTCAGCTCTGTGATCCAGCCTGGACTAGGGCCGCTGATGCCGATGGTAACCTGTCCTTAGTTACATTGTTCTCAGAGGAAATACAAACCTATTCACATTGGGGCCTGCTTTTTGCAGTCAGGCATCACTACTGCTGACGTCCCAGTCCATGCCCAGGTAATTTAGGAGCCTAAAGCTAGTGTGCCTCTGAGTTGCCCGCTATCGCTGTACTGTTAGTAACAGTAGTGGTCATGGTATATATTGCAGTGTAGTCCTGGTAATTTGAAAGGTACAACATAGCAGAACCTTGTACCACTAATAGAAGGGTGACTGCAGGTACAGAGCATGTATAAACAAACTAAAGCCCCTCCAAACAGCTGATATACATATGGGATGCTGGAAGTTGGACTCAGACCAATCTGATTTTGTTGGCCTGTCTTGAGGATAGTCTCATTCATTTTGTAAGTCTGAATAAGCCTTTTAACCCCTTAAGGACGCAGGACGTAAATGTACGTCCTGGTGAGGTGGTACTTAACGCACCAGGACGTACATTTACGTCCTAAGCATAACCGCGGGCATCGGAGCGATGCCCGTGTCATGCGCGGCTGATCCCGGCTGCTGATCGCAGCCAGGGACCCGCCGGCAATGGCCGACGCCCGCGATCTCGCGGGCGTCTGCCATTAACCCCTCAGGTGCCGGGATCAATACAGATCCCGGCATCTGCGGCAGTTCGCGATTAAAATGAACGATCGGATCGCCCGCAGCGCTGCTGCGGGGATCCGATCATTCATAACGCCGTACGGAGGTCCCCTCACCTTCCTCCGTGCGGCTCCCGGCGTCTCCTGCTCTGGTCTGTGATCGAGCAGACCAGAGCAGGAGATGACCGATAATACTGATCTGTTCTATGTCCTATACATAGAACAGATCAGTATTAGCAATCATGGTATTGCTATGAATAGTCCCCTATGGGGACTATTCAAGTGTAAAAAAAAATGTAAAAAAATGTAAAAGTAAAAGTGAAAAATCCCCTCCCCCAATAAAAAAGTAAAACGTCCGTTTTTTCCTATTTTACCCCCAAAAAGCGTAAAAAAAAATTTTTATAGACATATTTGGTATCGCCGCGTGCGTAAATGTCCGAACTATTAAAATAAAATGTTAATGATCCCGTACGGTGAACGGCGTGAACGAAAAAAAATTAAAAAAGTCCAAAATTCCTACTTTTTTAATACATTTTATTAAAAAAAAAATTATAAAAAAATTATTAAAAGTTTTTTATATGCAAATGTGGTATCAAAAGAAAGTACAGATCATGGCGCAAAAAATGAGCCCCCATACCGCCGCTTATACGGAAAAATAAAAAAGTTATAGGTCATCAAAATAAAGGGATTATAAACGTACTAATTTGGTTAAAAAGTTTGTGATTTTTTTTAAGCGCAACAATAATATAAAAGTATATAATAATGGGTATCATTTTAATCGTATTGACCCTCAGAATAAAGAACACATGTCATTTTTACCATAAATTGTACGGCGTGAAAACAAAACCTTCCAAAATTAGCAAAATTGCGTTTTTCGTTTTAATTTCCCCACAAAAATAGTGTTTTTTGGTTGCGCCATACATTTTATGATATAATGAGTGAGGTCATTACAAAGGACAACTGGTCGCGCAAAAAACAAGCCCCCATACTAGTCTGTGGATGAAAATATAAAAGAGTTATGATTTTTAGAAGGCGAGGAGGAAAAAATGAAAACGTAAAAATTAAATTGTCTGAGTCCTTAAGGCCAAAATGGGATGAGTCCTTAAGGGGTTAAGGATGTTTCGCTGCCATATTACTAGGGAATTTGCATGTGTATCTGGCATGGGATTGTTACTGTCACTTAGTGTACCTGTCATTTGCAAAAATGTTGTATATAATGCAGATAATAACATTATGGGGGAGATTTATCAAAACCTGTCTAGAGGAAAAGTTACTGAGTTGCCCATAGCAACCAATCAGATCACTACTTTCATTTTTCAGAGGCCTTTTAAAAAAAAAGCGATCTGATTGGTTGCTATGGGCCACTCAGTAACTTTTCCTCTGGACAGGTTTTGATAAATCTCCTATGTGTATATTTGTAATATGCATTGGTTAAAAAATGTGTATATTTTTCGGACAAGCAGGGGGCCGCTCTGTGCCCCGAGGACAAGCAGGGGGCCGCTCTGTGCCCCGAGGACAAGCAGGGGGCCGCTCTGTGCCCCGAGGACAAGCAGGGGGCCGCTCTGTGCCCCGAGGACAAGCAGGGGGCCGCTCTGTGCCCCGAGGACAAGCAGGGGGCCGCTCTGTGCCCCGAGGACAAGCAGGGGGGGGGGCGCTCTGTGCCCCGAGGACAAGCAGGGGGGGGGCGCTCTGTGCCCCGAGGACAAGCAGGGGGGGGGCGCTCTGTGCCCCGAGGACAAGCAGGGGGGGGGGCGCTCTGTGCCCCGAGGACAAGCAGGGGGGGGGGCGCTCTGTGCCCCGAGGACAAGCAGGGGGGGGGGCGCTCTGTGCCCCGAGGACAAGCAGGGGGGGGCGCTCTGTGCCCCGAGGACAAGCAGGGGGGGGCGCTCTGTGCCCCGAGGACAAGCAGGGGGTGCCCCCCTGACACACTTCCAACTCACACATCAGGATGATTACCAAACCAGGATCCTGCACAGAGCTGTTTGTCACCCACACTTCCTGTATTTGGTCTCTTCACAGGGTCACACAGGCAATAGCTGCAGGGACAACATTTTTCACCCAAAACACAAAAAAAATCTTGACATCTCATACGTTTTGATCAGGCAGGGTCTCCGTGCTGAGACCCCTCACCATGTCCATACAAGCATATATGGCTGTGCACTTCATTCCTTGGCTTGCTGCTTGACCTGACTTGTAGACGGGCTCCATAGACATACATTGAGGCCCGTCTCCTGCAATGAGTCGGATGGGGCACCAAGCTGGGGAGTGAAGTGCACACTGGCACTCTTTCCCCGGCTATATCTAGAGATCGGTGCTGCATTATAAGTAGATAACCAGTGGATTACTACTCTATATTGTTTACCTGTTGATTTTACACCGTTTTTTTCCCTGCAGGAATTTAACCTGATTGACCGTCGAGAGCTGGCTCCCCTTCAGGAACTGATTGAGAAACTGGGATCCAAAGACAGATAAGCGGAGGGAGGGGTGATCTTCCTGTGAGATCTGGTCTCCTCTCACAGCACATACCAGCTGCAAGCCTTTGTCATATAACCATTAGCTACCTGAAGGAAACCGATTACCACTGAATTCCCAGAGGAGGTCGCCACTGGAAGCCGTCTTTTACATAGAGATTGCCTTGCGTTATTTTTGTATGAACTTTTATAGAGATGCTCTAAAGGAACACTCCACTAGATGTGCATTTAGACTCTTTCGTCTTCTCCACGTCTGCTGGTTTTCTGCTATTGGGGAGGGCGGGGGTGAGAAAATCTTAATCTCCACAATTTTTTATCATAATTTTTATTTTTTTTTGTCTGCTGCAAAGCAGCCATTGGATGTGGCCTTTCTATACCACTGTATTCACTTCTGCGTTACTATTCTCCTTACTCTATGTACAGTTTTATATTCTTTTGTTTTGAAGGCTTCATGTGCAACAAACTTTATTTTAAAGTTTTTTGTTTTTTTTTCTCCTTTTATGGTCTGATATGTAACTGCTTTTAAGGGTATCCTGTTCTGCAATAAAATGGGGAGGAACAGGTAGAGGAGACGGGGGCATTATAGGCCCGGGCTGGGGGGCGGGTTGGGTGGGGTTACTCTTATTGCTCTGCCACGTCAGTCTTTTTATTCCACTTACATTTTTTTTTTTTTAATAAGCTTTAGATGTGATGAATTGACATTGCATTGAATACAAGTCTAATAGTCAAGAATTTTGGAACAGCTTTCAACTTCTTGCAATGAGTATCTATTTTTTTAAATTTGCTACGGTAAAGACGAGAGCGCCGGCTCTCTAGGATTGAAGTTGACTTGTGTTCTGTTTCATTACGTGAAAAATAAAAGTACGAGCGATGCAATGGAGACAGTATAAAGTGACATTTTTTATAGGTAGAGAGCCATGTCTATCAATACAGACGCATGCTGGGTTTCTGACCAGATAAGATACAGTGTGCGCATATAGATCAGTGGTTTTCAACCAGTGTGCCTTCAGCTGTTGCAAAACTACAAGCCCCAGCATGCCCGGACAGCCTACGGCTGTCCGGGCATGCTGGGGCTTGTAGGTTTGCAACAGCTGAAGGCACACGGGTATAGACAGTCATATAAATGGGTATAAACATGATTGGAATATCCAGAAGCAAGGAACAATATAAAGCATGGACTGATGCATAACCTCTGTTATCCATTATTCTGGTGATTGTGAGTAGGAGCCAGATATTTTGGATACTCCATTCTCCCGCTGCAGTTTATCTGCGATGGACCGTTTTCCTTCCAGCTCTAAAAGAAAGCGGAGTGCCAAAGAATGGGCATAGTTCTCAACTGAGGGCCATATTTCCTTCATTTTTATGGTCGGTCTGGGTCTCAGCTTCAGCGACCTTGCTGATCAAAACTTCTAACATGTTACTATGACATGTCAGAAGTTTGAGATATATATATATATATATATTAGCTGAGTACCCGGCATTGCCCGGTTTTTCCTTCCTAATCCTTTTTGGGGAGGAAAATAAACAAAGGAGGAAGCTTTTGACTTCATATCCCCTCCTCATATATTGACCTCCCGTCCCGACCTCATATCCTAACTCGTAATATGTGTACCAGGTAATGAAATAGCTCCAGCCTAATGGAAATTAGATGGGAACATACATTTCCCATTGATTTGCATGGGACTTTAAAAAAAAAAAAAAAAAAAACCTGACCCTCACAAATGGGGGTAGTTAAGGGTTAAATTAACTATTTTTAAGTGGACATATAAGTAACATGTGACCAAGTATTGTCAAAATATCTCCAGCCGTTTGGAAGTTATGCAGTAACATATATTTCCCATTGACTTGTATGGGACTATAAACATAAGCCCCGCCCCTGGCAAATGGGGGTGAGTAAGGGTTAAATCACCTATCCTATGTTTGTTGTTGACATATAAGTAACATGTGTGCCAAGTTTCATGTTAATATCTTTAGCCGTTTGAAAGTTTTTGTGGAACATACACACATACATACATACATACACACACACACACACACACACACACACACATACATACACATTGTTTATATATATATATATATATATATATATATATATATATATATATATATATAATCATAAAAAAAATCCTTTAAAGGAAATCTGTCACCAGTGTCACCTACACGAACCTGTCGGTACAGACAGGTGGTGCAGGTGACACCAATGACAACGGTACTTACCTCGTCTCGGTCCGTGGCGGGGATCTTCTGTAATTTTCCCTGGTATCTTCAGATCCGGGCACGGGCGGAGCTTAAAGGGGCACTACCGTAGAAAACTTTTTTTTTTTTTCTTTTTCAACTGATGCCAGAAAGTTAAACAGATTTGTAAATTACTTGTGTTAAAAAAAAATCTTAATCCTTCCAGTACTTTTTAGGGGCTATATACTACAGAGGAAATGTTTCTTTTTGGATTTCTCTGATGTCATGACCACAGTGCTCTCTGCTGACCTCTGCTGTCCATTTTAGGAACTGTCCAGAGCAGGAGAAAATCCCCATAGCAAACATATGCTGATCTGGACAGTTCCTAAAATGGACAGCAGAGGTCCACAGAGAGCACTCTGCTCGTGACATAAGAGAAATCCAAAAAGATAAACATTTCCTCTGTAGGATACAGCCGCTAAAAAGTACAGGAAGGGTAAAGATTTTTTAATAGAAGTAATTTACAAATCTGTTTAACTTTCTGGCACCAGTTGATTAAGAAAGAAAAAAAAAAAGTTTTCCACGGTAGTACCCCTTTAATGACGTAACCGCTGCTGTTCTCAGGACCCAGCAGAGTCACGAAGCTCCGCCCATGCCCCAAGCTGGGTGCCCGGAACTGAAGATACCGGAGAAGATTACAGGAGATCCCCGTCATGAGGTAAGTACCGTTGTCATCAGTGTACCCTATACTACCGGTCTGTACCTAGTGCAGGTGACACTGGTGACAGATTTCCTTTAAGTCTTACATTGGGGAGAATTACACTTCTATTTGGTTTCCCAGGGCCTTGCATGAGGTTTAAAAAAAACATGGCTGCTTTCAGCCATGTTCACACAAAAATGTGCAGAGTGTCTGGCAGAAAATATAGGTGTACATTCCGCACCTTTTACTTGATTCGGCAGCACTAGGACCACTCGGAAATGCACATCTCATAAACAACAAGGCAGTTTGGAGAGGAAACCGTGGAAACATTGAACAGGTTTTCAGCGGCAGATCAGACAATGCAGCAGAATCCCATTGAAATCAATGGGACTCTACTGCAGCGGAATTCCACTTGGTCTCCTACTGAAAAGGGCCAGATTTGTCCATAGGCTGTGTCTGGCTTTGCATTCACTTAAATAGGGGCCGGGCTGCAATACCAGACACTGCCTATGGACAAGAGCGGAGAGAGGAGCCCCTGTGTTTTTAAATTTTTTTTTTTTGAGGAAGGCAGACCTGTTTTTAAAGGGGTACTCCCCTGGAAAAAATTTTTATCAACTGGTGCCAGAAAATTAAACATTTGAAAATTACTTCTATTTAAAAATCTTAATCCTTCTAGTACTTATCAGCTTCTATTTGCTTCTTTTCTTTTTGAATTTCCTTTCTGTCTGACTACAGTGCTCTCTGCTGACACCTCTGTCCATTTTAGGAACTGTCTGAAGCAGGATAGGTTTGCTTTGGGGAATGGGGATTTTCTCCTGCTCTGGACAGTTCCTAAAATGAACAGAGGTGTCAGCAGAGAGCACTGTGGTCAGACAGAAAGGAAATTCAAAAAGAAAAGAACTTCATGATAAGTACTAGAAGGATTAAGACTTTTAAATTGAAGTCATTTACAAATATGTTTAACTTTCTGGCACCAGTTAAAAAAAAAAAAAAAATGTTTTCCGGGGGAGTACCCCTTTTAAGCTTATATCGGTGATCTCTAAACTGTGCACCTCCAGCTGTTGCAAACCTATAACTCCGGCCATTAGTTGTCTGTTCATCCTGGTAGTTGTAGTTTCCACGGTTTGGAGACCTCTGCTATAGAGGATATTTGATGCACACTTGAGTAGTCAGGGATTTGGTCATGTCACATGTCTATCTTACCTAGTGATAAGGGAGTGCACTGAAGACCTGCCGACCATCCATCCGGCTCTAGAAGATGAATGACCTCTGACCGTTTCAGTATAACAATACATATGATGGGCACTCCTAGTATTAACACAAGATCAACAACTACGTCATAAATTACCGATTAGGATTACCCGCCTCAGGATTTAACCCACTGCATGAACGCTGATCCTGCAAATGCGGTTTTATCTGGGCTTGGATTCGTTTTACCTGCTTGTGGGTGGAACAATTGACTTTTATGCCCTACAAAAATGGCCTCTTGTTATTCATCCTGATGTTATTTACTTTGTTTTACTGAGCACTAGATTTAGCTCCGGAGTGGTCATGGAGAGCAGGAAGGGAATCCTCTTAAGGTGTGTTCTTGTTTTTCCTTACACATTCAGAATGTCTTTAGGACACGTTCACATGGGGCTGAAATGTGATTCGGGGCAGAATTTAGAAAATCTGCAACAAATCTGCAGCATTTCAGTCCTGTGTGAACATTTTTTGGTGCAGTCTTTCTCAACCAGGGTGCCTCCAGCTGTTGCAAAACTACAACTCCCAGCACGCCCGGACAGCCAAAGGCTGTCCGGGCATGCTGGGAGTTGTAGTTTTGCAACAGCTGGAGGCACCCTGCTTAGGAAACACTGCTTTAGGTAATGCTCACCTGTGTGGATTTGTTGGGGGATTTTGACTTTCCTATAGTCGCCAAATCCAAACATGCGAATATCCCGGGCTGGTGCACGATTTACAATACTTAATGTAATAAAATATTTGTATGACGTTATGAAATGTCTTCCTCTTAGGCTGCATTCACACTTCGCTTTTTACATTACGGGTGCCTGATCCGGCTGGGGGAGGGGCAAACCAGGCTCTACCATACCCCAGCTGGACCAGCACTGAAATCCATTTACTTTAATGAGCCGACCGAAGTCAAACAGTGACTCCAGTCGGCTCATTTTTGACCCGTATCCGGTTTTGTGACCGGACCTAAAACCGTAGTATACTGGGTCTGGTCAGGAAACCGCATACGGGTCAAAAATGAGCCGATCAGAGTCACCGTTTGACTCCGGTCGGCTCATTAAAGTAAATGGAGTTCAGCGCTGGTCAGGCTGGGGTACAGGAGAGCACGGGTTGCCCCTCCCCCAGCCGGATCCGTAATGTAAAAACGAAGTGTGAATACAGCCTTACTGCAGAAACCGTGTTACCCTTTTCATGGGTTGTCTAGTATTGCAGGGCATCCCGTTCACTTGAATGAGACTGAACTACAATACTAAACAGCGCATGGTTAAGAGTGGCGCTGTCTCTGCGATAAAAAAGTGTTGTCGGCAATAGAGAAGCAGAGATAATTTTTTTCCCCAAAAAACAGCACCACACCTGTCCCCAGGTTGTGTGTGGTATTACAGCTTGGTTCCGTTCACTTCAATGGAACTGAGCTGAAATTCCACAGGACAGAGGTAGCGCTTTTTTTTTTCCGAAAGAAATCAGCTCGTAGCAGCCTAGCGTTATGTGGACACTTTATTTATCCAAAACCAATAGAGATAAATTGTGCAGCCTCCCAGATACTAGTATTATGGGGGAGGTAGAAAATACAAGAAATGTGTTGCTTTGGGCATCAGTATTATATTTTACCTGCACTAAAGGCATATAAGGCCAATGGGGGAGATTTATCAAAACCTCTGCAGATGAAAGGTTAACCAGTTGCCCATAGCAACCAATCAGATGACTTCTTTCAGAGGCTTTTTTTTTTTTTTTTTTTTAAATGAAAGAAGGGATCTGATTGGTTGCTAGGGGCAACTGGTCAAGTTTACCTCTGATTTTGAGATTTTGATAAATCTCCCCCCATATTACCAATACAATATGGCTGGTATTCCCATAGTGATAGTAACCCCATTACTAGTACCCCTCTCTACATAACTGCACAGGAAACAATGGCAATAATATTTGGCCGGTGTATGTGGTGGTTTGTAGCAGCGATATTGTCCCCCCATAGACTGAAATTAGGATTTATAAATTGGGTACCATATGGCCACCAAGATATTGTAATCTATAGGGATAAGTAATCTGTTCCAGAACAAGATCACTAACTTTTTGTGACACTTAAGGGAGTTACCAGGATTAGGAAAGCATAGATTGTTTAATCCAGAAACAGCACTGCCTTTGTCCTCAGGTTGTGTGTGGTATTACAGGTCAATTCCATTGCAGGTGAATGGTGCGGAGTAGTAATACCACATGCAACCTGGGGACAGGTGTGGTGCCGTTTCTGGAAGAAAGCAGCTTTTTTTTTTTAAATCCTGGAATCCTGGATAAGGCTGGGTTCACACCACGTTCTTGAAATACAGTCCCGTATAAGTTTTCAATTTGAAAACCGTACGGAACCGTATTGAAATCTGTATGCCAAAAGATGCATCTGGTTATGCATCCTGGATGTTTTTTTTTTTTTTTTTTTTTTTTTTTTTTTTTTTTACTTTTTATCCGTACCCAAAACCATAGCCTACCACTGTTTTTGGTCCAGGTGAAAAACCGTATTGAAACATACTTCTTTTTTTTTTTATAATTTTTTTATTTTACATGGGAGTCAATGGGAACCGCACAGAACCGTGTGTGCGTACGGTTCCATCCGCTTTACACCATATGGTTTTTGACTTTGCACAGTTTTTTCTTTGGAATTTCAATCAATCAAACAAGTGAAACTTTATTCATAATGGAATGAAAAGTTAAAAACATATGTTTTTGTTGTTAAAAAACGGACATCATTTTTCAAACAATTTGTACACACGTTTTGATACAGTTTAGTCAGATTTGGAGGAATCCGTTTTTTTTTATTCAAAAACCTGATACGGGAACTGCAAAAACGTGATGTGAACCCACTCCTATAAATTAGTTTGCTCTCCTCAGACATCATATGCTTAGTTGGCTTGTAGACACAGCGGGGGATCAAAACCTGTCCAGAGGAAAAGTTGCTGAGTTGCCCATAACAACCAATCAGATCGCTTCTTTCATTTTTTTTCCAGGCCTGGTTAAAAATGAAAGTGATCTGATTGGTTGCTATGGGCAACTGGTGAACATTTCCTCTTGACAGGTTTTGATAAATCTCCTCCAGCTTCCTCAATAGTTTTTGTGTCCTTTTACCAACTTTGCTTTACATAAAAAAAAATTTATAAAAAAAAAAACCCAGCTTCCAGGTCAGACTATATATCCAGAAATCAGGAGTCTGTCTGATAATCTCTCCCACATTCAGTGCCTGTTCCTTGTGACTGTTTGTTGCTGCCAACCCGGAAGGCGTCTTGTGCCTCCTGAGCCGCAGCCTTCAGTGACTATTAGTCAGATATAGAATTTACATATCAGATGCACTTGGTGCCAGAAGATGCAATGTAATCCTTTGTTACAGATAATCTTTTCTACATCTTATTAGTATTGTTCCTGTTTTTTGAGCATTGTAATAAAAAAAATGTTTTGACTCGATTTGCGCATTTTGTTCGATTCGTGCATCATTCAATGATAAGAAAGCACTAAAGTCACCAGTAACTTTAAAGGGGTACTCCACTGCTCAGCGTTTGGAACAAACTGTTCCGAATGCTGGAGCCAGTGTGTGGTGAGATTTCTGAACCCATGCAAAAACCGAACCGCTGGAGCGGTTCGGTTTTTGCATGGGTTCGGAAATCTCACCTCACACTGGCGTGGGAAGCTCGTGATATAGCCCCCTCATGACGTCACGCCCTGCCCCCTCAATGCAAGTCTACTGTCACGCCCCCTCCCATAGACTTGCATTGAGGGGGTGGGGCTATGATATCACGAGCTCCAGCATTCGGAACAGTTTGTTCCAAACGCCTTGCAGCGGAGTACCCCTTTAAAGGGAATCTGTCAGCGGCATCCCCTGCACTAAACTCTTTATACATAGTAATGGTGTGGGTGATGCTCAATCTATTGCAATCCAAGTATGGAAATGATAATCTTGGAGCACTGGGGGTGTGCCCAGCCCCTTGGGGCACCATTCTGCCCGCCAGACTGGTCTCTGTGATCCAGCTCCTTCTTAGATATTGATCTTCTCGCTGTTGCGAGTGCGTGTTGTCACGTATGGCCGCGGACCATGAGCGTGCATGCATTGCTACCCCCTTGTGCTGTAGGGCTAAAGATTAATCTTAATGAAGGAGCCAGATTAGAGGCACTAGCCGGGTAGGCAGAATAGGGCACCAAGGGGCTGGGAAGACCCCTCAGTGCACAAAGATTATCACTTTGTATATTTTCATTTGTGTGTTTTTCTCCGAAACAGTGTACGGGTGGGTTAACACCACGATTTTGCTATACGGTTCCTCAAAAACTGATTCCTCAAAACCTGACTAAACTGTATGGAAACGTGTGTACAAATTTTTTTGCATACGGTTTGAAAAATGATGTCCGGTTGTATCCATTTTTAAGAAAAAAAAACTTATACGTTTTGAACTTTTAACTCCATTATGAATAAAGTTTCACTCGTTTGTGGAGAGTCAAAAACCGTATGGTGAAAACTAGATGGAACCGTACGCAAATACAGTTCTCATTGACTCCCATGTTAAAAAAAAAAAATGCGTACGGTTTAGTATAAAGCCTGATGGGCTGTATTTGTGCGAGGGGCGGAAGTAATTATCGCTCCCTGCACTTCCAGGTGGGGCTCATTGGGAACAGGTGGGGGCGTGTGTATATAACTCTCCCCTCTCCTACAGGGGCGGAGCACGTGTCATTTGTGGAACCCTCCCAACCCTCCCTTATCTTATTCCTTCACTATAGTGCATGCCCTCTATAGGCGTGCCCTCATTGCGCGGTTATGGCACAACTCAGACCGCTATGCTAGGGTAAGATCTTGTATAGGTATGTAGGCAATCTTTCCTGTCACTAGTACTCGTATGGAGCCCCGATCACAAATACAGTTTTTCACCCGGACCAAAAACCGTGGTAGGCCACAGTTTGCTGTCCCGGAAAAAAAAAAAAGAGTAAAAAATGTGTTTTTTGAAAAAAGGAGACACCCGTATACAATATGGTGCATACGGTTTTGAATGGGAAGTCTATGGGCACGGTTTTCTGTGCGGTTGCATATGTTTTTTTTTTATGAAACCGTATGCCAAAACCGTATAGCAAAATCGTGGTGTGAACCCACCCTACCTAAATTTAAAATAAAAAAGGTAACCTGCTTAGATTTTAGTATCTCTCACACCATTACCCTGTATAAACTGTTATAGTGAATAATGCTACTGACAGGTTCTCGTGAATGGAACAATTCAAGTCTTGGACCCTTGGTGGTTCTTGAGGACCAGGTTGGGGACCACTGCTATAGAAGACAATGGCCGACATTTATCATTGTGTCTAGAAAAGGTGCAAAAAAATAAAAAAGGCGCAAGCAGGGTTTATTTGCGCCTTTTGGTTTACACATTTCTGCTGATTTTGAGTTACAATCCACTGATTTTGGCAATACCCATGATATGGAAGGGTTTTATGAACTGCGCCTTTTTGTGAAAAGGAGCGAAGCCACTGAAAAATCTCTAAGGGTGCGTTCACACGCTCTTTGTTTTCGCGGGTTTTCCGCTGCGTATTTGAAAGGGTGCGGACTCTTCTCGGCTGTCCATAGCAGATTTTCTGTGGCGGAATTTACACTGCGGAAAATCTGCAGCAGTCCCTACTGACTTCAATAGGGCTTGTGGCAGATTTTCCGCAGCGTAAATTCCTCTGTGGAAAATCTGCCGAGAAGAGCCCGCACCCTTTCAAATACGCAGCGGAAAACCCGCAAAAACAAAGAGCGTGTTAACGCACCCTAAAACGACACCAGCCCAGACTTGGTGTATGTGAAAAGAGAAATTTCAGAAAATGTGACCTGCACAAAATTTATCAAATGCTCTGTGACCACTTAATAAATGTGGTGCTCCTACACATTACAGCACACACACAAAGGTGCAGAAAAATGCTTCACTTACACCTACAATGATAAATGCTTCACTTACACCTACAATGGTAAACGTAAGCCGATGTATTGTGAAAAGTGATGGTCTATCTCAGTGTTTCCCAGCATGGCCGGACTGCCTTTCTAGCTGTTGCAAAACTACAACTCCCAGCATGCCCGGACAGCCTTTGGCTGTCCGGGCATGCTGAGAGTTGTAGTTTTGCAACAGCTGAAGGCACCCTGGTTGGAAAACACTGGTACAGTATATGATATGGAGAGAGCCTTGAATCTCAGATCTTTCCCTCTGGCGCCATCTAGCTGCTAATCTAAAAACAGCAGTCATTCTACATCCTTATGAAGAAACATTCTCCTAATGTGAAGCACTTAGTGATCCCTCAACTGAACACGGCCTCAACATACAATATTTCGAAACTTACAATGGTCTTTTCTGGACCATTGTAACTTGAAACCAGACTCAATATACAATGCTACAGACCAGAGATAAGTGAAGTTACAGTGATTCAATTCGTCATGAACTTCTCGGCTCGGCAGTTGCGGACTTTACCCTGCATAAATGAGTTCAGCTTTCAGGTGCTCCGGTAGGCTGGAAAAGGTGGATACAGTCCTAGGAGAGAGTCTGAAAGCTGAACTAATTTATGCAGGCTAAAGTCAGCAACTGCCGAGCCGAGAAGTTCATGACGAATCGAATCACTGTAACTTTGCTCATCTCTACTACGGACAGTTCAGATCTGCAAAACGTGCCAATACCTGGAAGTACTGACCTATCAGAATGGGCATTTCATTGGTAAAACCCCTGTACTCCTGAATGCATGCACTGACTGGCTGTCTGGTAGCGCCCCCTACAGTACAGGGAGGTACTGCATGTTCTGTACTACGCTACCTGTGCCAGGTATAGCTGCTTCAGGTGAGGGCGGCTCCATGTTACTTTTTTTTTTTTTTTTTTTTTTTTTTTTTTTAAGAACACTGTGTGTACTGTACAGGACCCCGAAGAAGCTCCTGTCCTCTACATAGACAGTAGAGATGAGCGAACTTACAGTAAATTCGATTCGTCACAAACTTCTCGGCTCGGTAGTTGATGACTTTTCCTGCATAAATTAGTTCAGCTTTCAGGTGCTCCGGTGGGCTGGAAAAGGTGGATACAGTCCTAGGAAAGAGTCTCCTAGGACTATATCCACCTTTTCCATCCCACCGGAGCACCTGAAGGCTGAACTGATTTATGCAGGAAAAGCCATCAACTGCCGAGCTGAGAAGTTCGTGACGAATCGAATTTACTGTAAGTTCGCTCATCTCTAATAGACAGTGATTTACAGCTCCCAGCAGATGTTTCTTACTTTTATATATAAGGATTTGCTTTATCTGTATTAGTTATCTATGTATTTTTCTTTAATCCTTACTTTTTCTTATTGTTGGATGACACTTTGGGGCTTTAGAACCATTTACCAGGTTTCCATGGAGTTATGGTCCCAACATACAATGGTTGCCCTAGAACCAATTAATATTGTAACTTGAGGGACCACTGTATAAGGGAGCCTCCTTGCTGATGCCAAATAGATGCCCCACCTACCTAAGAATTGGCATAGAATAATAACTTTTTTTTGCTGCATAAATACACAATACACGCGTCCCCAGGCACTGTAAACATCAGCATACATCACATTATGATCCCACTGACTAATTTCTATCACCAGATCCTGATATAGTTTCACTGTACAATGTAATCTGTAATAGAAGTTTTAGTGTTTAATAGCGTAACTAAGGCCCTGAGGTATATGCTATATGGGGGAGATTTATCCAAACCTGTCCAGAGGAAAAGTTGCCTATAACAACCAATCAGATCGCTTCTTTGATTTTTAACAAGGCCTCTGCAAATTGAAAGAAGCATTTGGACTGGTTGCTATGGGCAACTTTTCCTTTGCACAGGTTTTGATAAATCTCCCCCTATATGCCCTTAGGGGTCAATTATCAGACAGAGGCTAGCAGTGTCCCAAAATAAATGAAGTATGGAATAGGATGATAGATCATACTCTTCCATACATCTGGACCCCTTACATGGACCCCATATAAGCCTAAGGATGTGTGGTTATATGGCATCTGTCAGAACATTAGGACAGCACTATAGTGTATATTTATGGACACTTCTATAAAGTTTATTAATACACAGAAAATCCCCAAGTACCTCATAAAAAAATATATGAGCACATAGGGGGAGATTTATTAAACCTGTGTAGAGAAAGAGTGGTGCAGTTTCCCATAGCAACCAGATTGCTTCTTTCATTTTTAAAAAGGCTTCTGAGAAATGGAAGAAGAACCAAGTACGAAGAAGAAGAACCAAGTATGAAGGAAGAAGAACCAAGGAAGAAGAAGAACCAAGGAAGAAGAAGAACCAAGGAGAAGAAGAAGAACCAAGAAGAAGAACCAAGGAGAAGAAGAACCAAGGAGAAGAAGAACCAAGGAGAAGAAGAACCAAGGAGAAGAAGAAGAACGAAGGAAGAAGAAGAACCAAGTACGAAGGAAGAAGAAGAACCAAGTACGAAGGAGAAGAAGAACCAAGAATGAAGGAAGAAGAAGAACCAAGGAGAAGAACCAAGGAACGAAGGAAGAAGCAAGTAACGAAGGAAGGAGAACCAAGGAAGGAAGGAAGAAGAACTAATGAGAAGAAAGAAGGAGAAGAATTATGGGCAACTGCGCCACTCTTCCCCTACACAAGCTTAATAATTCACCCCCTATAGGGGAGATGTATCATTGTTTTCTTTGGAAAGTGAGTTTTGAAGTACTTTTTTTCTTTGCTTTGGTTGTGCAACATATTTATCATACTAATAAATTTATAAATTTGGCACACATAGGCAAAAATAAACAATAAATCACTTTAGAACACCATTTTGTATGTTTCCTCCACTATTCTGTGACTTTTTCAAAAGTGCCCTCCAAAAGCAGTTTTGTAATCCAGGTCTGACCTGGCTTTGACCTTCGACTTTTTGGAGGGGGAGGTTTGCAACTTTATTTTATGCCTATGTGCGACATTCGCACATCATGAATTCGCGACCAGTGCAAAAGTGAAAATTGAAAGTTGCTCAGGTATGGCTGTTTGCTACTTTCTGCGTACCCTCAAAAGTCGCAAAAAAAGTGCCTAGGCGCACTAGGTAACTTTGGAGCAATCGGCTTTCTTCTAGGAGTGGAGAATGTATGCCCTCGAGATGCCCACAGTGCATATGTTGGAATGTACTTTATGTATACCTCCAAACAGAAGTCCAAAACATGACCTGAACATGGCCCACGTAACTGTTGAATGTAAAGCATCAATGTCATTTGTAAAAACTTTTGACACGTTATCCAGTCATGTCAGATGTTTAGATCACATTGGGTCTTTCTCTTCAGTCTACCCACATAGGGGGTCCTATATACAGGAGGCAAACTACCCACACAGGGGGTCCTATATACAGGAGGCAAACTACCCACACAGGGGGTCCTATATACAGGAGGCAAACTACCCACACAGGGGGTCCTATATACAGGAGGCAAACTACCCACACAGGGGGTCCTATATACAGGAGGCAAACTACCCACACAGGGGGTCCTATATACAGGAGGCAAACTACCCACACAGGGGGTCCTGTATACAGGAGGCAAACTACCCACACAGGGGGTCCTATATACAGGAGGCAAACTACCCACACAGGCGGTCCTATATACAGGAGGCAAACTACCCACACAGGGGGTCCTATATACAGGAGGCAAACTACCCACACAGGGGGTCCTATATACAGGAGGCAAACTACCCACACAGGGGGTCCTGTATACAGGAGGCAAACTACCCACACAGGGGGTCCTATATACAGGAGGCAAACTACCCACACAGGCGGTCCTATATACAGGAGGCAAACTACCCACACAGGGGGTCCTATATACAGGAGGCAAACTACCCACACAGGGGGTCCTATATACAGGAGGCAAACTACCCACACAGAGGGTCCTATATACAGGAGGCAAACTACCCACACAGGGGGTCCTATATACAGGAGGCAAAGTTCAGGGGAGTCTAGGGTGGTAAAATCTTCTTTGTAGGGAACTCATAAGGGCCTCCAGTGCAGCTGAAACCTTATTCAGTACTTCGGAATACATGAATATTCTAGTAATGCCCTATACAGTATAGTTTCAAAATGCTGTATTCCTATTCACTTTGTCTAAATTATGTCTAAACTACTGTGCCGAATAATCTGCAATACTCAAACTAGCCTCAGACAACATGATAACATTTAAGCAAAACTTAATACAGCTCCTATGCAGACTTATGTGTCTCTATGGTTACAGATTATAAACAAACCCCATGTAGTTGTGTGTTGCCTTTCGGCATCTGTTCTTTATCACAGCATGAAGGGTTAAGAGGGTTATCCAGGAAAGAACTTTATATACATTTTATACATACACACACACATATATATATATATATATATATATACACACACACACACACACACACACAGTCATGGCGGTAAATGTTGGTACCCCTGAAATTTTTCTAGAAAATGAAGTATTTCTCACAGAAAATGATTGCAGTAACACATGTTTTGCTATACACATGTATATTCCCTTTGTGTGTATTGGAACTAAACCAAAAAAGGGAGGGGAAAAAAAAAAAAAAAGCTAAATTGTACATAATGTCACACCAAACTCCAAAAATGGGCTGGACAACATTACTGACACCCTTTCAAAATTGTGGAAAAATAAGATTGTTTCAAGCATGTGATGCTCCTTTAAACTCACCTGGGGCAAGAAACAGGTTTGGGCAATATAAAAATCACACCTGAAGACATAAAAAAGGAGAGAAGTTCACATAGTCTTTGCATTGTGTGCCTCACTAAGCACGGGCAACAGAAAGAGGAGAAGAGAGAACTATCTGAGGACTTGAGAACCCAAATTGTGGAAAAATATCAACAATCTCAAGGTTACAAGTCCATTTCCAGGGATCTAGATTTGCCTTTGTCCACAGTGCGCAACATTATCAAGAAGTTTGCAACCCATGGCACTGTAGCTAATCTCCCTGGGAATGGACAGAAGAGAAAAATTGATGAAATTGATGAAAGGTGTCAACGCAGGATAGTCCGGATGGTGGATAAGCAGCCCCAAACAAGTTCCAAAGATATTCAAGCTGTCCTGCAGGCTCAGGGAGCATCAGTGTCAGCATGAACTGTCGACATTTAAATGAAATGAAACGCTATGGCAGGAGACCCAGGAGGACACCACTGCTGACACAGAGGCATAAAAAAAGCAAGACTACATTTTGCCAAAATGAACTTGAGTAAGCCAAAATCGTTCTGGGAAAACATCTTGTGGACAGATGAGACCAAGATAGAACTTTTTGGTAAAGCACATCATTCTACTGTTTACCGAAAATGGAATGAGGCCTACAAAGAAAAGAACACAGGGAAATATGGTGGAGGTTCAATGATGTTTTGGGTTGTTTTGCTGCCTCTGGCACTGGGTGCCTTGAATGTGTACAAGGCATCATGAAATCTGAGGATTACCAACGGATTTTGGGTCGCACTGTACAGCCCAGTGTCAGAAAGCTGGGTTTGCATCCGAGATCTTGGGTCTTCCAGCAGGACAATGACCCCAAACATACGTCAAAAAGCACCCAGAAATGGATGGACACATGGAGTTCTGAAGTGGCCAGCAATAAGTCCAGATCTAAATCCCATTGAGCACCTGTGGAGAGATCTTAAAATTGCTGTTGGGAAAAGGCGCCCTTCCAATAAGAGAGACCTGGAGCAGTTTGCAAAGGAAGAGTGGTCCAACATTCCGGCTGAGAGGTGTAAGAAGCTTATTGATGGTTATAGGAAGCAACTAATTTCAGTTATTTTTTCCAAAGGATGTGCAACCAAATATTAAGTTAAGGGTGCCAATAATTTTGTCCAGCCCATTTTTGGAGTTTGGTGACATTATGTCCAATTTGCTTTTTTTCTTCCCTTTTTTGGTTTAGTTCCAATACACACAAAGGGAATAAACGTGTATAGCAAAACATGTGTTACTGCAATCCTTTTCTGTGAGAAATACTTCATTTTTTAGAAGAATTTCAGGAGTGCCAACATTTACGGCCATGACTGTATATATCAACTGGCTCCAGAAAGTTATTAAACAGATTTGTTTCAGTACTTATGAGCTGCTGAAGTGGAGTTGTTCTTTTCTGTCTAAGTGCTCTCTGATGACACCTGTCTCGGGAACTGTCCAGAGTAGAAGCAAATCCCCATAGCAAACCTCTTCTACCCTGTGCAGTTCCATAGACAAGCAGAGATGTCAGCAGAGAGCACTGTTGTCAGACAGAAAACAACAACTCAACTTCAGCAGCTGATAATTATTGGAAGGATTAAGATTTTTTAATAGAAGTAATTTACAAATCTGTTTAACTTTCTGGAGCCAGTTGAGATATATATATATAAAGTTTTTTCCTTGAATACCCCTTTAACAAAAGCTTTATGGAATGGAGGATCAGACAACACACAAGATCTGCATAGAAGCTGCATACACAAAACGGTGGATTTCTCTATTAGGACTATTTGCATAGTTGCTTCATTATTTTACTTTAGATACATTGGAGCAATGAAGAAAAAAATACATCACAACTGCACACACTGTTACTTTACTTTATTAGAATATTTCATTCTAGGTAGCAAAACTATAATGTGCAATGTCTGTAGCTTCATATAAATATACTGTATTTCTCATTCTCTCTGCAGCGACATGGATTATTGCATGAACCCTCTTAGGTGTGCACAGCAAGTGGCGTCCCCTCCTACATCAGGCGTCTTCAGTGTTTTGGAACAGAAGTGTAGATTCGGAGGCCGTGCATTGATTTAATCTCCTCCTGAAGAGCCTAGATGGAGTGAAAATGAAAGACAACACAAACTTCACTTTGACCAAATAAATATAGATTAGTCCCTTTTTATTTATTTTTTTGCTTTAACAAACCCATACAGGTCAGTGTTTCCCAACCAGGGTGCCTCCAGCTGCTGCCACACTACAACTCCCAGCATGCCTGGACAGCCGAAGGCTGTCCAGGCATGCTGGAAGTTGTTGTGTGGCAACAGCTGGAGGCACCCTGGTTGGGAAATACTGATACAGGTTCTTGTGACTTGCAGAACAAGCTGTCACACCCACTCTCATAGACATGCATGGAGGATGGGTGGAGTGACATGACGAGGGGGCATGGCAACTAGGGATCGACCGATTATCGGTATGGCCCATATTATCGGCCGATAATCACGATTTTGGGCATTATCGGTATCGGCAATTACCTTGCCGATAATGCCCCGCCCCCCACACCGCACCGCACCTCGACTGCCCCCCTGCACCGCGTCGCACCGGTATGAACCGGACACGGTTTTTTTTTTCTCCCACGGTATGGATTTTTGCCCATACCACTATACTGGTCGGGCCCCTCCCCCACCCTCCGAGTCAATAAAAAAAATTAAACTTACCCATAATGGGGATGGTCCGGGCCATCCATCCTTCCTGTAGTGTCCAGCGGCATTCCGGGTGGAGGGTGAACCGGTCCGGGCTGTCCTTCTTCTCCGGGGGTCCTCTTCTCCACTCCGGGCAGGCTCCGGCCTAGTACGCTGCATAGACACCGCTACGCCGTGACGTCAGGTGCGTCGCTGCGCAGCGGCGTCTATGCAGCGTTACTAGGCCAGAGCCTGCCCGGAGTGGAGAAGAGGACCCTCGGAGAAGAAGGACAGCCCGGACCGGTTCACCCTCCACCCGGAATGCCGCCGGACACTACAGGAAGGATGGATGGCCCGGACCACCCTCCCCGGAAGGTCCCTGCAGCAATTGGGAAGGTGAGTCAGGGTTCTGGGATGGACAGGGGTTTGTATAATATACTATACCTACAGTAGGCCCTCCAGCTGTTGAGGCCCTCCAGCTGTTGCAAAACTACAACTCCCAGCATGCCCGGACAGCCGTTGGCTGTCCGGGCATGCTGGGAGTAGTAGTTTTGCAACAGCTGGAGGCACCCCTAGGCGTGGTGCGGCGCGGCGGGAGGAGCGGTGGCGGTGATAGGTCTCAGGACCCCCGGAGAGGCAGGGGGAGAGAACCGGGTGGCGGCGGCCTATGGCACCGCAAAAGCCACTGCAGTGCATTGATTTAAAGCGCCCACTTTAAATCAATGATCTGCAGCGGTGTCGCAGGGGGATAAATAGCCGATAACTTATACTGGAATATCGGTATAAGTTATCGGCTATCGCCCTTAACCTCCACCGATTATCGGTATCGGCCCTAAAAAAACGATATCGGTCGATCCCTAATGGCAACCACTGCCGTTGAAACCCAGTGCTGCGCAGAGATCACTGGGACACCCCCCGCGATCAGACATCTTATTCCCTATCCTTTGGTACTAATGAGCGGCATAGGCCATATTAGAATTTGAGAAATTTTGCAAATATACGGCCGAATATTCGTCCTATATTCGCAAAATTTGCACATTCACTATGTTCGTTTTATTTTTTTCATGCGAAAATTTTTACTGAAATTCACATAGTGCGCATGCGCGATTATATCTTTCACCTAAAAGAAGGGAGGGATCAGTGCTGAAAGTGCTAATAATCGCGAATATTCGCAAAAAAAAATAAAAAAATAGAATATTTTTCATTACGAATGTATATCACTATATGCTAAATATTCGCAAAACCGAAGTACCGACATTCACAGTAAAAATTAGCATTTCTAATATTCGCGCTCAACACTATCCTTCGGATAGGGGATAAGATGGATCGGTGGACTACCCCCTTTCATCAAAAATCCTGTAAATTGGTTCTAACATGTTTCACCATACACAAGGTGGTGTCCTCAGGGACAATATATAGAAAAATGCACAGGCATAGTACTGGTACATGAGATAACCTTGAACCAGATAGAAGTCTCTCAAGGGTTGTCTCTAGGGCTGGCATACAGCATTGAGAAGGTTAAAGGGGTTATCCAGGAAAAAACTTTTTTTAAATATCAACTGGCTGCAGAAAGTTAAACAGATTTGTAAATTACTTCTATTAAAAAAATCTTCATCCTTTCAGTACTTATGAGCTTCTGAAGTTAAGGTTGTTCTTTTCTGTCTAAGTGCTCTCTGATGACACCTGTCTCGAGAACCGCCCAGTTTAGAAGAGGTTTGATATGGGGATTTGCTTCTAAACTGGGCATTTCCCGAGACACGTGTCATCAGAGAGCACTTAGACAGAAAAGAACAACCTTAACTTCAGAAGCTCATAAGTACTGAAAGGATTAAGATTTTTTAATAGAAGTAATTTACAAAATCTGTTTAACTTTCTGGAGCCAGTTGATATATAAAAAAAAGTTTTTTCCTGGAATACCCCTTTAAGTGCCAGGATGAGCGTTTTCTCTGCAGTTGTGGTGGGCACGCCAGCTGTCCTCCTGTGGCTGTTCGTGCACCAACAATATGTGTGGTCACTTGGACATAGTAGAGTCATGGGGGGAGATTTATCAAAGCTGTCTATGTCCCACATCAATATAGACCAAACTACAGAGTGTTTGGCCGGTCTTTTGTGCGCCAAATTTATCCAAAGGCGCACGGCTCTTGATAAATTCTGCGCATGGACTCCGTGATCTATGCATTAGACTGTATATAAACCTGCTCCAGCACGGTCTGACATTTCAGCGTACTTTCAGCCGATGTGACTTGTCGCTGAAAAGTCACTTTTGATAAATTCAGCACCAATACATTTTTCCGTCTGAAATAGACCAAAATGCATCATGTCCTAAAAATCCTCTAGAGCAAAAGTCCCAGAAAAGTCGCACATATTTAGACTGCGACTTTCTGTGCGACAACTTTAGACAGGAAAAAGCAGTCTAAATCCTTTGATAAATATCCCCCATAGTATATCAAGATGGCTCAACCACCTAAGACTCCACATACTGTTCTATCAAGGTGTGAAAGGGGAATAAGAGTCTGGATGAAGAAGTAAAATACCCTTCATGTACCACTGAATAAACACAAAGCTCACTTCATTGATCATCTTATGCTGCTGCACTGTGCGCTTGTCTTTGAATTCTTCAGACTCCACATGGATTTCATACATTGCCCCACATCCTCCTGTAATAGAAGAGGCCTAGATTATATCTAGATTATACACCGACCCATCCATCTTTAGCACAGTACTATTTATCCAGTCCAACTAGAGATGATGTCAACCACCCAGACCCAATCCAAGTCCACTGAGGAGAACAATAGAATGGCGCAGCAAAATATGCAAATGTAAAAAAATATATTGGCCCAGATTTATCAAACTGTGTGAGAGAGAAACTGGAGGGATTTTCCCACAGCAACCAATCACAGCTCAGCTTTCACTTTACCTCAGATCGTTAGCTGAACTGTGATTGGTCGATGTGGGAAAATCCCTCCATTTTATTCTCTCACACGGTTCGATAAATCTGGGCCATTGAGCCTATGTCAAAAAGATGCAATGTTTCATGCATGCTTAACCCCTTAACGACCACGGACGTAAACGTACATCCTGGTGAGGCGGTACTTAGCGCACCAGGACGTACATTTACGTCCTGTGTATGACCGCGAGCATCAGAGCAGTGCTCGCGTCATACACGGCAGGTTCCGGCTGCTAGCAGCAGGCCCGCAGGTAATGGCCGACATCCGCGATCGTGCGGATGTCTGCCATTAACCCCTCAGATGCCGTGATCAGTCACGGCATCTGCAGCAATGAGCATGTTAATGGCGGACAGAGGTCCCCTCACCTGCCTCCGTCCATCTCCCGGTGTCTCCTGCTGAGATAGAGCAGACCAGAGCAGAAGATCACCGATAATACTGATCAGTGTTTTGTCCTATGCATAGCACTGAACAGTACTAGCAATCAAATGATTGCTATAGATAATCCCCTATGGGGACATAAAAAGTGTAAATAAAAAAATAAAAAAAAGTGAAAAAAATAAAGTGAAAAATCCCCACCCCCAATAAAATTTAAATTGTTTGTTTTTCCCATTTTACCCCCAAAAAGCATAACAATTTTTTATATAAACATATTTGGTATCGCCGCGTGTGTAAATATCTGAACTATCAAAATATAATGTTGATGATCCCGTACGGTGAAAGGCGTAAACGTAAAAAATAAACATAAATGCAGCTTTTTAGTCACATTTTATTCCAAAAAAAAAAAAAAATGTATAAAAAATAATCTAAAAGTTTTATACATGCAGATGACGGCGCAAAAAAATGAGCCCTCATACCGCCCTATATATGGAAAAATGAAAAAGTTATAGGTGGTCAAAATAGGGCGATTTTAGATTACCGATTTTGTACAAAGAGTTTTAGATTTTTTTTTAAGCGGTACAAAAATATAAAAAAAAGTATCTAGCCATGGGTATCATTTTAATCGTAGTGTCCCACACAATAAAGAACACATGTCATTTTTACCATAAAGTGTACAAAATTGTGGTTTTCTTTTAAATGTCCTCCCTAAAAAAATAATTTTTGGGGGGTTTGCCGTACATTTTATGGTAAAATGAGAGGTTTCATTACAAAGTACAATTGGTCACGCAAAAAACATGGCCTTATAAACGTTTAGACTGGTTACAATATCTTCCAGACTCTGGAATTAAACAACAATGAATGAATAAGTCATACATAATACAGAACAGATTCCTAAATATGAGTGTATAGACAGTCATGACTGTAAATGTTGGCACCCCTGAACTTTTTCAAGAAAATGAAGTATTTCTCACAGAAAAGGATTGCAGTAACACATGTTTTGCTATATACATGTTTATTCCCTTTGGGGGAGATTTATCAAAACCTTTGCAAAGGAAAAGTTGCCCAGTTGCTCATAGCAACCAATCAGATCGCTTCTTTCATTTTGCAGAGGCCTTGTTAAAAATGAAAGAACCTGATTGGTTGCTATGGGCAACTGGGCAAATTTTCCTCTAGACTGGTTTTGATAAATCTCCCCCTTTGTGTGTATTGGAACTAAACTAAAAAAGGGAGGGAAAAAAAAGCAAATTGGACATAATGTCACACCAAACTCCAAAAATGGTCTGGACAAAATTATTGGCACCCTTAACTTAATATTTGGTTGCACATCCTTTGGAAAAAATAACTGAAATCAGTTGCTTCCTATAACCATCAATAAGCTTCTTACACCTCTCAGCCGGAATGTTGGACCACTCTTCCTTAGCAAACTGCTCCAGGTCTCTTATTGGAAGGCGCCTTTTCCCAACAGCAATTTTAAGATCTCTCCAGAGGTGTTCAATGGGATTTAGATGTGGACTCATTGCTGCCACTTCAGAACTCTCCAACGCTTTGTTGTCATCTATTTCTGGGGGCTTTTTGTCATATGTTTGGGGTCATTGTCCTGCTGGAAGACCCAAGATCTCAGATGGAAACCCAGCTTTCTGACACTGGGCTGTACAGTGCGACCCAAAATCTGTTGGTAATCCTTGCACACATTCAAGGCACCCAGTGCCAGAGGAAGCAAAACAACTCCAAATCATCATTGAACCTCCACAATATTTCACTGTAGGTACTGTGTTCTTTTCCTTGTTGGCCTCATTCCGTTTTTGGTAAACAGTAGAATGATGTGCTTTACCAAAAAGCTCTATCTTGGTCTCATCTGTCCACAAAATGTTTTCCCAGAAGGATTTTGGCTTACTCAAGTTCATTTTGGGTCTCCTGCCATAGCGTTTCATTTAATTTAAATGTTGACGGATAGTTCGCGCTGACACTGATGCTCCCTGAGCCTGCAGGACAGCTTGAGTATCTTTGGAACTTGTTTGGGGCTGTTTATCCACCATCCGGACTATCCTGCATTGACACCTTTCATCAATTTTCTCTTACATCCACACCCAGGGAGATGATCTACAGTGCCATGGGTTGCAAACTTCTTGATAATGTTGCACACTGTGGACAAAGGCAAATCTAGATCTCTGGAGATGGACTTGTAACCTTGAGATTGTTGATATCTTTCCACAATTTTGGTTCTCAAGTCCTCAGACAGTTCTCTTCTCCTCTTTCTGTTGTCCATGCTTAGTGTGGCACACACATACCCGCAATGTAAAGACTAAGTGAACTTCTCTCCTTTTTATCTGCTTTCAGGTGTGATTTTTATATTGCCCAAACCTGTTATTTGCCCCAGGGGAATTTAAAGGAGCATCCCATGCTTGAAACAATCTTATTTATCCACAATTTTGAAAGGGTGCCAATAATTTTGCTCAGCACATTTTTGGAGTTAAGTCCAATTTGCTTTTTTTTCCTCCTTTTTTTGGTTTAGTTTCAATACACACAAAAGGGAATAAACATGTGTATAGTAAAACATGTGTTACTGCAATCATTTTCTGTGAGAAATACTTCATTTTCTTGAAAAATTTCAGGGGTACCAACATTTACGGCCATGACTGTATACAGTATGCTCCAGAATAATGCCAAAAGAGCTGGAGATATTTTGATTAAACTCGGTGAAACATCTTTCTTATATGTCAAATAAAAATAAAGTAGAGTTTAGGCATGTCCCGATACAGACAACCTCCACAGCCAAAGATCAATGTGATCAGAAGATGTATTGGAAGTCCTATGCAAAGTTGCACGGGAGGATTAAACATCCTGCCGCTGGACCAAACATGGTAAAGTATGATTAAACTGTCCAGCAGGCAGGTGTAGAGAATAGATAGTGAGGGGGCAGGGAGAGGAGAGAAGACATCAGTGCGGGGCAGGGAAAAGGCATGCAGTGGTGCTGCAGTGAGGAGTGTAGGGAGAACAAGTATCACTGCTGCGGCTTCAGGAGACTGGGAGAGCTGGGTAATACATAGAATGCATGTCATTTAGACAGATTCCACACACCCATAGTAAAAATCTAAAATTAGTCACCTGCAGTAAATGTACAGGTTCATCTCCCCGAGTTTGGTGCCATATCTGCTCCGTTAATAACTGTGCCAGATATACAAACGATAGGTAATAATAAGAAGAAGAACAGACCAAAAGTTTGGACACACCTTCTGATTCAGAGTTTTCTTTATTTTTATGACTATGAAAATTGTAGATTCACACTAAAGGCATCAAAACTATGAATTAACACATGTGGAATTATATACATAACAAAAAAGTGTGAAACAGCTGAAAATATGTCATATTCTAGGTTCTTCAAAGTAGCCACCTTTTGCTTTGATTACTGCTTTGCACACTCTTGGCATTCTCTTGTTGAGCTTCAAGAGGTAGTCACCTGAAATGGTTTTCACTTCACAGGTGTGCTGGTGTGGAGGAGGAGGTGTGATGGTGTGGGGGTGCTTTGCTGGTGACACTGTTCGGGATTTATTCTAAATTGAAGGCATACTGAACCAGCATGTCTACCACAGCATCTTGCAGCGGCAGCATGATATTCCATCCGGTTTGTGTTTAGTTGGACCATCATTTATTTTTCAACAGGACAATGACCCCAAACACCTCCAGGCTGTGTAAGGGCTATTTGACCAAGAAGGAGAGTGATGGGGTGCTGCGCCAGATGACCTGGCCTCCACAGTCACCGGACCTCAACCCAATCGAGATGGTTTGGGGTGAGCTGGACCGCAGAGTGAAGGCAAAAAGGGCCAACAAGTGCTAAGCATCTCTGGGAACTCCTTCAAGACTGTTGGAAGACCATTTCAGGGGACTACCTCTTGAAGCTCATCAAGAGAATGCCAAGAGTGTGCAAAGCAGTAATCAAAGCAAAAGGTGGCTAGAACCTAGAATATGACAGATTTTCACACTTTTTTGTTAGGTCTATAATTCCACATGTGTTAATTCATAGTTTTGATGCCTTCAATGTGAATCTACAGTTTTCATAGTCATGAAAATAAAGAAAACTCTGAATGATAAGGTGTCCAAACTTTTGGTCTGTACTGTATATAGCGCACACAACAATAGTAATCCACATGTCTGTCCGGCTTCACACTCTATATAATAAACATGAATTGTATATATATATCTCTCTGTAAATATCATTGTGAATACACCACAATGTCTTCTATTGTTTGCAGTTCCCCCTTTTCCCTCTTTATTGTAAGGAACAATAGGCTATTTGTTAGCCCAGGGACCTCTGCTGGGTATATATTATAAAGAGATCTAATGGCTCTGAAGTCTTCATTACCTGAGATATCTACCACCCTCACAGAGGAGGCCAGAGGAAACTTTCTCTTCAGCACCTGTGTGATCTGGTCTTCTCCGTCTGTCTTTGAGGCGAATGATCTTCTGAGGTTGCAGAGGACACAAGTCTTCCGGGAGAGAAGAAAATTCATTCTTAAATTTGTCAACTGGAAATTGCAAGATTCCATTTGGCTTTTTTAGTTGTTGACATAACACCCCAAAGACGCCATTCGTGCTCTAGGGTTTTCTCTTTTGGGCCAAAAACACAGCAACAGATGCTGCATTTCCGGACCGGACCCAGTATACTACGGTTTTAGGTCCGGTCATAAATCCAGATATGGGTAAAAAATGAGCCGACCAGAGTCACCATTTGACTCCGGTCGGCTCATTAAAGTAAATGGAGTCCAACGCTGGTCTGGGGTACAGGAGAGCCCGGTTTGCCCCTCCCCCAGCCGTATCCGGCACCTGTAATGTAAAAACGAAGTGTGAATGCAGCCTTATCTGGATACCAGTAGGGAAGTATTAAATGCTAGACACACATTTTTCTTTTGGTGTTTCTTGGCTCAGGGTTAGTTTTCCAAAATTACATCATGTTGAGGGTATGGCATTTTATATACACACATATACATGATATTATATCGATATAGAGAGATACTGTGACAGACATAGATATGAGATCGATAGACAGATACTGTAGATAGATAAATAGATATTAGGGACATAGATACTGTAAGTATATTTCAGTATATATTACATATAGATGATCTATATATATATATATATATATATATATATATATATATATATATATATAGATACTATAGATATGAGATAGACAGATAAATAGAATATACTCAGGGGTGTGGAAATTTTATAATAAACTACTTGTCCTAGGGACTAAAATGGAGCAAAATCTACTTGTCCCTCATGACGATCCACTTGTCCCGGCCAATTTTCGCTTTTACACTCTCGTTTTTTCCTCCTCGCCCTATAATAGCCATAACTACCTACTATAATGATACCTTTTAATTTTTCAATAACATATTCTCCGAACCAAAAATAATAATATATATATATATATATATATTTAAATTTCTTTCTTTCCTATATTTTTTTATATTTTGTTTTTTATTATTTCCTTTTTATTTATATACCATCAATGGATAACCGAGACCACATTGAGTATGATTAATGCTGCTATGATAACAGAGAAGCTCCAACCAAGATGTAGGTGGGTAGACGGAGACATGTTGGGACCCTACAATCCCAATGTCACTGTCCCCCGGTGACAGACACCCCTTTGGAGATCAGAGATGACTCTGAGGGATGAAAGTCCTACACAAGAGGAGCGGTTCTGAGATGTAAATGTAAGGTGTGTCTGGGTATAAAATTGCCCTAGAAAAGAAGGGATCCTTATAAATAAGGAATGATATTTATTTATAAAAATTTCTTATTATTTATAAAAATTTCTTTTTATTTGTTTATTTATTTATCTTTTTTTATGTATTTTTTTAATTATTTTCTATTTTTAAAAAAAAAATGTTTTCATTTTTTTATTTCCATTTTTATTTTTTTATTTTTTATTTTTTATTTTTTTATTTATTTCCATTTCTTTGTATTTTTATTTTTTATCTAATATCTCTGTTGGTCAATGAACTGACCTTCATGCACTATATATATAGATCTGGTTAATAATAAATATATATCACTAGTTTTTATGGAATAACTTGTATTCAAGTCTGGCATGTACCTTTATAACATTCGTCATGCCTGTTTCCTGCTTTACACCAGGGCTGATCAGCACAGGTGGTAACCAGGACTACGGGCGACGCTTTCAGTGCAGTAGTATGCGGAAGTGATCACATGACCCGGGGCTAGTCATGTGACTTGTTCGCGTGACAGCTCTGGACTGAGACCGCTTCCTGCACAGGCGCAGTGGTGTTTTCACCCACGCCACTGGACGCCATTAAACGAGTACAGAGCGGGTAAGAGTCAAACTCCCCATTTCATTATATTATATATGTATAATTGTATTATACAGCTGCTATGTATCAACATAATGTCAGTGGAGTATCCAATTTCGAGCGCAGCTATGTTTTAAAACACTTATATGCACTAATATGCACGAATTTGCACTTTAATATATAAAAGATGCACTGAAGATCTATGATATATACACAAGGGAAGATGTATGCATACACTGTTTACAAAATTTTAATGTTTTTATGTAATGAGCACTTAATTGAAATTTGTATGATGTTTAATGCACATGGGTATTTAAACCCCCTATTGATGTGTGACACTAAGCTTGAAAATGGCTCCATAGGAGCAGAAACGTTGCTTGTACTGATGTGACAAGAATAAATCAACACTTTTTTCACCGTTCTTTGGAGTGCTGCGTTATTGTTGGATCCTAAATATATATATATATATATATATATATATATATATATATATATATATATATATATTAAGGGAAGTGAAATTGAAATAGTAAAAGATAATTTAGCAGATTTGTTGGTTTTCTTTTCTGCGCCATTTACCTTGTGGTTGAGGTAACATGTTAGTTTTATACTTTAGGCCACCTGATTACAGCGATACCAGATTTGTATCATTTACATCATGTTTTACTAATTCTGGACTTTTTCCAATTTTTTTAATTGCCATTTTTTAACCCCTGTAGCTTTATTTTTTTTTTCCGCATACCAGACTGTATGAGGGCTCATTTTTTGCGCCATAATCTGTTTTTTGTATCGGTACCATTTTGGTATTGATCTGAATTTTTAATCGCTTTTTAACTTTTTTTTCTGGGATATTATAAAAATTGCAAATCTGTGGTTTGGTATATTGTTATATTTTAATAGGTTGTACAATAACGCACAAAGCGATACCAAATATGTTTATTTTTTATTATGTTTGCATGTTTTTATATAGGAAAAGGGGGTGATTTGAACTTTTAACATGGAAGGGGTTATTGCAGCGGTCTTCAAACTGTGGCCCTCCAGATGTTGCAAAACTACAACTCCCAGCATGCCCGGACAGCCAACGGCTGTCCTGGCATGCTGGGAATTGTAGTTTTGTAACATCTGGAGGGGCACAGTTTTAAGACCACTAGGTTAATGTGTGTCTTTCAAACTTTTATTAAAACTTTTTTTTTTTTTTTTTACACTTTATTTTTACACTCGGTTTTACACTTATAGGAGGAATCATTAGATTCCTCAGGCAGATGAATAGATTCTATTGAACTCTATTACTCTGTGTGCTCTGTGATCCATTGATAGAGCCTGGACCAGCCAGACTCTATCAATGACAGAGCGGGACAGGAGGAAGCAGAGGTAAGTCCTCCGGCTACCTCTATAGTAGACCGCCCCCCTGCGATCGCGCTGTGGGGGGGCGATCCACCCCCACTAGCCCACCAGGGAGCATTCACATCTCCCTTTAGACGCCGCTGTCAGCTTTGACAGCGGCGATCTAAAGGGTTAATAGCCAGCCGCGGCGATCGCCGCATGCTGGCTATTAGCGGCGGCCCCCGGCTACTGAGAACAGCCGGGGGCTGCAGAGCATGGAGCGGGCTGGAATCCCGAGCCCGCTCCATACATACTGCAGAGCGCCGCAAGCATCTCCCCACGCAGACGCGCCTCCTCCCCTCAGCTCTCCGAAGCTACAGCTGGGGGGAGTGAAGGCAGAGGACGCAGGTCTGCACGGGGAGCAAGAAGCCACGCCCCCTCATCTCCCCCCGCATGTCTGCAGAGCAGGGGAGAGAAGACACATACACAGCTTCTCATCTCCCCTGCTCTGCTTCGGAGGACACAGGCTGCAGAGTATGGAGCGGGCAGGAGTCGGGAGCCCGCTCCATACAGACTGCAGATCGCCGCCGCACTTGTCAGGTCCGGCCCTGCTTGCCCGAAGCCGGGCTAAGGGCTGGACAAATTCACCTGCCTGGCGCCCAAAACTGCTTGTCCCGGGCGTCGGGCGATAGAAATTCCACATCCCTGATACTGTAGATAACAATGAGATGGATAGATATTGCTTTAGATAGATAGATACTGTAGATAACAGATATAACAGTATCTAGTCTAGTATAGATACTGTATATATAAATGAGATAGATTAATAGATACTGTAGATATTGATAGTGTAGACAGAAAGTGTAGATAAAAGATATCAATATAACTGTTTCCAGTCTAGTATAGATACTGTAGATATAAATTAGATAGATATGTATTTATACTGTAGATATATTTGTATACACTGCTCAAAAAAATTAAAGGGAACACTAAGATAACACATCCTAGATCTGAATGAATGAACTAATCATATTGAATAGTTTTGTCTTTACATAGTTGAATGTGCTGACAACAAAATCACACAAAAATTATCAATGGGAATCAAATTTATCAACCCATAGAGGTCTGGATATGGAGTCACACTCAAAATCAAAGTGGAAAACCGCACTACAGGCTGATCCAACTTTATGTAATGTCCTTAAAGGGGTATTCCGCCCCTAGACATCTTATCCCCTACCCAAAGGATAGGGGATAAGATGTCAGATCGCCGCGGTCCCGCTGCTGGAGACCCCTGGGATCCCCGCTGCGGCACCGCGCTATCATTACAGCACAGAGCGAGTTCGCTCTGCACGTAATGATGGGCGGTACAGGGGCCGGAGCATCGTTACATCACGGCTCCGCCCCTTGTGATGTCACGGCCATGAAATCACGAGGGGCGGCGCCATGACGTCACGCTGCTCCGTCCCCCGTATCGCCCGTCATTACGCACAGAGCGAACTCGCTCTGTGCTGTAATGATAGTGCGGTGCCGCAGCGGGGATCCCGGGGGTCCCCAGTAGCGGGACCGCGGTGATCTGACATCTTATCCCCTATCCATTGGATAGGGGATAAGATGTCTAGGGGCAGAATACCCCTTTAAAACAAGTCAAAATGAGGCTCAGTAGTGTGTGTGGCCTCCACGTGCCCGTATGACTTCCCTACAACACCTGGGCATGCTCCTGATGAGGTGGCGGATGGTCTCCTGAGGGATGTCCTCCCAGACCTGGACTGAAACATCCGCCAACTCCTGGACAGTCTGTGGTGCAAAGTGGCGTTGGTGGATGGAGTGAGACATGATGTCCCAGATGTGCTCAATCGGATTCAGGTCTGGGGAACGGGCGGGCCAGTCCATAGCATCAATGCCTTCCTCTTGCAGGAACTGCTGACACACTCCAGCCACATGAGGTCTAGCATTGTCTTGCATTATGAGGAACCCAGGGCCAACAGCACCAGCATATGGTCTCACAAGGGGTCTGAGGATCTCATCTCGGTACCTAAGGCAGTCAGGCTACCTCTGGCAAGCACATAGAAATGCCACTCCACACCATTACTGACCCACTGCCAAACCGGTCATGCTGGAGGATGTTGCAGGCAGCAGAACGTTCTCCACAGCATCTCCAGACTTTGTCACATATGCTCAGTCTGAACCTGCTTTCATCTGCCAGTGGCGAATTTACCAATCTTGGTGTTGGTCTGCCAAATGTCAAACGTCCTGCACCTGTGGACGTAGGACCCTCATACCACCCTTATGGAATCTGTTTCTGACCGTTTGAGTGGACACATGCACATTTGTGGCCTGCTGGAGGTCATTTTGCAGGGCTCTGTCAGTGCTCCTCCTGCTTCTCCTTGCACAAAGGCAGAGGTAGCGGTCCTGCTGCTGGGTTGTTGCCCTCCTACAGCCTCCTCCATGTCTCCTGATGTACTGGCCTGTCTCCTGGTAGCACCTCCATGCTCTGGACACAGCTCGCATTGATGTGCCATCCTGGATGAGCTGCACTACCTGAGTCACTTGTGTGGGTTGTAGACTCTGTCTCATGCTACCACTAGAGTGAAAGCACCGCCAGCATTCAAAAGTGACCAAAACATCAGCCAGGAAGCATAGGAACTGAGAAGTGGTCTCTGGTCACCACCTGCAGAACCACTCCTTTATTGGGGGTGTCTTGCTAATTGCCTATAATTTCCACGTGTTGTCTGTTATATTTGCACAACAGCATGTGAAATTGATTGTCAATCAGTGTTGCTTCCTGAGTGGACAGTGTGATTTCACAGAAGTGTCATTGACTTGGAGTTACATTGTGTTGTTTAAGTGTTTCCTTTATTTTTTTTGAGCAGTGTGTGTATGTATAAGGCTGGAACTCCACTGAGTCAATATCGTGTTTCTCCGAAAATAGGACCGGGTCTTATATACATTTTAGCCCCAAAAAACACACTAGGGCTAATTTTCAGGGTAGGGCTTATTTATTTATGGTAAGGTATGCACATTGAACAACATGGCGGTTCCACGGTATTTACCCCCCCCCCCATTATCATCATGTGATATGCGCAAGCTGCGCATATCACATGATGATAATGGGGGGGGGGGTGTAAATGCCCCCCAACGTCCCTAACCCCCCCCCCCCCGGTTTATCAGTCCAGCGCTGCACCCCACAATCCCCACATCGGGGTACTGATCCTTTGCCACCCGTGAGCGCAGCTTCTCTCCCCCCCTGCCAAATAATTATCAACCGCTGCGCTGTATCTATTCCTGTGCACGGGCTGCAAATATTAAAAAGCAATCATTAACTTACCTTCGTCCTCCGTTCCCCCGTTGCTAAGGCACCGGCCTCATGGTCCCTCCGCTGTTCTTGCTGCTTCCTGGTGGTGTGACGTCTCAGAGCCTTCAGCCTATCACCGGCCGCAGCGATGTCCCGCCTCTGCCGATGATAGGCTGAGCCGACTGTCATGTAAGAAGCCGGCCGGCGAGTGAGAACAGCGGAGGACAGCGAGGCCGGTTCCTTAGCAACGCGGGAACGGAGGACGAAGGTAAGTTAAAGATTGCTATTTAATATTCGCAGCCCGGGCATTGTCTAGGTCAGTGGTCTTCAACCTGCGGACCTCCAGATGTTGCAAACATTTGCAATAACTGGAGGTCCGCAGGTTGGAGACCACTGGTCTAGGTCTAGGTCTAATTATCCGGCTAGGGCCTATTTTCGGGGTAGGTACTATTTTTGGGGAAGCACGGTAGTAAACTGCAAAATGCCAGATTCACTTGGCGTTTTTCAGTTTGGCGTTTTTCAGCAATTTTGGGCTCAGAGGCTGGATTTTCAAAATGCCCGACAAAACCTAGTTTGGCGTTTTTTGCCCTGAAATCGTGGCATTTTTATTCTTTTTTGGACTTTAGCGATCCAAAAAAGTGGCGGAGATACCTTTTTTTATAAAAATTTCGTAGGGTACCATTAAAAAAAAATTATAAAAAAAATACAGTAGTAATGGAAAAAATTGTATCTAACGAAATGTATCTTTTTTTATTACGAAATGTTTATTCATTTTTAAACAGGGATCAAGTTATGTGAGCGGGTAAAGCACTAAAAATGTAGCCGACAATAATAAGAATGTAGTGTGTGCCTGTTTTTCACTTTATTTTTTTACATTTTTAGGTAGTACTACTACTCCCAGCATGGAACACACTCTTCCATGATGGGAGTAGTAGTTACCTGTACTAATTGACAGATCGCCGGGGTCCTTTGCGATCCTCTTGTATAATGTATAGATGCTGCGGCCGCTCTTCTATGGTCCCCTGCACTCACGTATATATACACATATTCATATTTCCCGCAGAGCTGTGATTGGCCAGATGGTTCCAACCAATCACAGCTCTCTGTGAGAAATCGGAATATGTGTATATATACGGCCGTGTAGGGGACCATAGGAGAGCGGCCGCTGCATCCATACATTATACAGGAGGATCATAGTGGGTGTCAGGAGTGATACCCGCACAGTGATCTTTCCTATTACTACTCCCAACATGCAGCACACTCTGCTCCATGCTGGGAGCTGTAGTACCTGCATTAATAGACAGATCACAGCAGGTGTCAGAAGTTACAAGCTGCGATCTGTCTATTAATGTAGGTACTACAGCTCCCAGCATGGAGCAGAGTGTGCTTCATGTTGGGCGTAGGAGTACCTGCAGTTAAGGACACATCACAGTGGATGTCACTACTGACACCCGCTGTGATCGTCCTGTCTATAGCAGAGATGGAGCGGCTCTATACAAATCGCTCACATCCCTGCTCTGCACTATGCTCCGGGCCGGCCACTCACTCATTCATCTTTTCCTCAGAGCTGTGATTGGCTGCAACCATCCGGCCAATCACAGCTCTGGGTGGAAAATATGAATAGAACATCACTCAGAGTACAGAGCAGAGGTGCGAGCGCTGTATAGAGCGACACCCGGGGCTATATGTCTATAGTACAGGTACTACTACTCCCAGCATGGAACAGTGTGTTCCATTCTGGGAGTAGTAGTACTACATAAAAAATGTTAAAACGTTAAACACACACACACTTTACAAAAAAATTCATTAAAATTTTGTTATAAAAGATAAACATTTAGTTAAATACATTTTTACATCCCTACTGTATCCTTTTTTTTTTTTTTTTTTTTGGGTACCCAACTATTTTGTAAAAGAAAACTCCAAAGGGGTCAAAAATGGCAAATTCCACACAAAGGTAAAATCACAAGAAAAAAAACGCAAGAAAAAAACGCAGGGAAAAACTGTGGCAGTTTTTCTGGCGTTTTTATGCCACAAAAATCGCAGGGCAAAAATCTCTGTGGAGTCCTAGCCTAAATATATATATATGTTATACAGTGAATAACATATAGAAAATTGCATCCAGTCTAGCATAGATGCTGTGTGTGTATATGTATATATATATATATATATATATACAGCCTAAACGATCTCCTGTGCCTCCACACTGAAGCAGATTGTCAAAACAGAGGGATCTGAGCACTCCAGAGCCTGGATACCACTGTAACAACCCCTCAGCTGTGAGCACTCCTGTGTACAGTAATGTCTGACTAATGTAATGACTACATACTCACCCTCGTCCTGGAGATCAGGTACCCGGCCGCCCACATGATCCCAACCTACAGGCAGATCGTCAATGTCACTACTGTACAGCCATAGGGAATAGTCTTTATATGCGGCGCGATACAATGACGTTATCGGAACCTACGGCAGCCATGATTGTTACTGGCACACCCGATATTCTCCTACCAGCAGTATATTCTCTCAGCAGAAGAAGCCACAAACCAAAGCCATACTTGTATTACTGTATATTCTTACAATTGTCGTTAACGTTTTGTCTCTGATGTTACTGAGAGATAACCGAGGAGGCGGCGAGAAGTGACGTCATCAACGCGCGTCTGCGGCATCCATGTGTAGGCGCAGTGTTTATCTGTACGGAGGAGGGAGCCCTGCAGTGTTGTGTAATGAAGGTTGTTTGTATTGTTATATGCGGTTTGTAAATAAAATATATTACATTGCATTGTATATAGTTTAGCATATTCTTCACACTGTGTATTTTATGTTGGATCTGTAGTTTTTTTTCTAAACAAGTTGTTGAAATTGTTGCGTTATTTCGCGTTTTTACGTCTTTTCATTTTTCCTGTTTTGCGTTGGGATTTTGTTATTCCAGCTGTTATTTCTTTCTTGCTCACTCCTTTAAGGAATTACACATATTTCTCATACGATCTGTGCACTGAGGGCTCATTTTAGTCATTTTATCCGGGCCTTTATTTGGGTTGGATAAATCCCAGGTCATCATGGCGCCATAGCTTTTGTCAGCACTTTCCAATAGGGATTGTTGATCTTAGAAAGACACCAAACCACCTGTTATACTTACCTCTGTCTCAGTTCCTGCGCTAATACCCCAGTTTGCTTCAGGACACACTCCGTGTAACATGAGGCCACTGATTGGCTGCAGCAGTCACATGACATCCACTGCTGAACACCGGAGCACCGACCAAAGACATTTACTGCCAGACACAGAGGGGACATCAATGACTGTGACACATGGGAGAAATGAGGGGACACTAATGACTGACACATAGTAGAGATGAGGGGGCATTAATGACTGTGACACATAGTAGAGATGAGGGGACATCAATGACTGTGACACAAAGAGATAAGAAGACACTAGATGTGGTACCACTGGTGGTGTAGGTGTTATCCTATACACAGTCCAAGGTAGAGACAGCTTCTCCTGGGCCAGACACAAGGAGTAAATGAACACGCTGACGTCAGGTTACAGATAACTTTACTGAGCAGGATGCAGATTGTATTACACTGACAGTCTGGTGCAGAGTGAGAGGATGCAGCGTAACCCCTTGGGAGCCCTGTTGCCTTGCTGGGACTTGCATTGCTTTCAATCAATGAATTGATACTGACTTGAAGTTTGATCCAGGTAGCTAGGGTTCTGTCAAGGTCTTGTAGCTTCCTCCACCACCATATATAAGGCTGGGTTCACACTACGGTTTGGTCGACCACGTTTTTGCCTGCGGTCGGGAAACCGCATACGGCCAAAAAAGCAGCCGACCGGAGGCTGCGGTTCACTCCGGTCGGCTCATAGACATGCATTAACTACGGTTCCCGAATACGGCTGAGTGCGGGCGCCGCGATTAAGCCCCGCCCACCTCTCCTCCCAGCCGTATACGGGAACCGTAGTATGAACCCAGCCTAATACAATGCAGCCAGGACACTTCAGATCCTTCTACCCACTACAGTAGAGAAAGGATTACCTTGGTGGGTGGTGCAGTGCACCGTCTATTTCTATTATTATCGATCTATGTTATATGGCTACATTAAGACAAGAACATCCACTACTGCTACTATATAAAGACTACAACCACCAATATTATAACAACTATTACTACTATGACATGGATGATTCCACAAATCAACAACATAGGGGATAACAAACAAATTGGTGGGGGTCTGACTGCTGGGGCCCCTGCCAATCCCAAAAACGGGGATAATTGTCCCTAGAAATGCACCTGCCCAGCCACTGCTCCATTTATTCTCTATGGGGCCTCTGATCATTTCCACTTGGAAATACACTGCTCAAAAAAAAAAAAAAAAAAAAAGGGAACACTAAGATAACATATCCTAGATCTGAATGAATGAACTAATCGTATGAAATACTTTCTTCTTTACATAGTTGAATGTGTTGACAACAAAATCACACAAAAATTATCAATGGAAATCAAATTTATCAACCCCTGGAGGTCTGGATATGGAGTCACACTCAAAATCTAAGTGGAAACCCCACTACAGGCTGATCCAACTTTGCAGGAATTGCTGACACACTCCAGCCACATGAGGTCTAGCATTGTCTTGCAATAGGAGGAACCCAGGGCCAACCGCACCAGCATATGGTGTCACAAGCAGTCTGAGGATCTCATCACGGTACCTAATGGCCGTCGGGCTACCTCTGGCAAGCACATGGAGGGCTGTGAGGCCCCCCCCAATGAAATGCCACCCCACACCATTACTGACCCACCGCCAAACTGGTCATGCTGGAGGATGTTGCAGGCAGCAGAACGTTCTCCACAGTGTCTCCAGACTCTGTCACATGTGCTCAGTGTGAACCTGCTTTCATCTGTGAAGAGCACAGGGCGCCAGTGGCGAATTTGCCAATCTGGGTGCTCTCTGGCAAATGCCAAATGTCATGCACGGTGTTGGGCTGTAAGCACAACCTCCACCTGTGGATGTCGGGCCCTCATACCACCCTCATGGAGTCTGTTTCTGACCGTCTGAGTGGACACATGCACATTTGTGACTTGCTGGTGCTCTTTTTGCAGGGCTCTGGCAGTGCTCCTCCTTGCACAAAGGCAGAGGTAGTGGTCCTGCTGCTGCTGGGTTGTTGCCCTCCTACGGCCTCCTCCACGTCTCCTGATGTACTGGCCTGTCTCCTGGTACCACCTCCATGGTCTGGACCCTATGCTGACAGACACATCAAACCTTCTTGCCACAGCTCGCATTGATGTGCCATCCTGGATGAGCTGCACTACCTGAGCCACTTGTGTGGGTTGTACACTCCGTCTCATGCTACCACTAGAGTGAAAGCACCGCCAGCATTCAAAAGTGACCAAAACATCAGTCAGGAAGCATAGGAACTGAGAAGTGGTCTGTGGTCACCACCTGCAGAACCACTCCTTTATTGGTGGTGTCTTGCAAATTGCCTATAATTTCCACCTGTTGTCTGTTCCATTTGCACAACAGCATGTGAAATTGATTGTCAATCAGTGTTACTCCCTGAGTGGACAGTGTGATTTCACACAAGTGTGATTGACTTGGAGTTACATTGTGTTGTGTAAGTGTTCCCTTAATTTTTTTGAGCAGTGTATTTGGTGGCCCCATAGACAATGAATGGAGCCCTGACCGCACAGGAGCTGTCTATTTATCCCCTGCGGTTAGGGGATAACTGATCAGTGAGGGTCAAACTCCCAGCATTCCCAAATTCACAATCTTCATTTTTTACACTTGCATGTTCTTGTAGACCCAATTTTTGAATTTTTGCAAGGGGTAAAAAGGAGAAAATTTTTACTTGTATTTGAAACCCAATTTCTCTCGAGTAAGCACATACCTCATATGTCTATGTTAATTGTTCGGCGGGCGCAGTAGAGGGCTCAGAAGGGAAGGAGCGTCAAATGGTTTTTTGGGGGCATGTCACCTTTAGGAAGCCCCTATGGTGCCAGGAAAGCAAAAAAAAACCACATGGCATACCATTTTGGAAACTAGACCCCTCAGGGAACGTAACAAGGGGTAAAGTGAACCTTAATACCCCACAGGTGATTCACGACTTTTGCATATGTAAAAAAAAAAAAATTTTTACCTAAAATGCTTGGTTTCCCAAAAATGTTACATTTTTAAAAAAGATAATAGCAGAAAATACCCCCCAAAATTTGAAGCCCAATTTCTCCCGATTCCGAAAACACCCCATATGGGGGTGAAAAGTGCTCTGCTGGCGCACTACAGGTCTCAGAAGAGAAGGAGTCACATTTGGCTTTTTGAAAGCAAATTTTGCTCTGGGGGCATGCCGCATTTAGGAAGCCCCTATGGTGCCAGAACCGCAAAAAAAACCACATGGCATACCATTTTGGAAACCAGACCCCTCAGGGAACGTAAAAAGGGGTAAAGTGAACCTTAATACCCTACAGGTGTTTCACGACTTTTGCATATGTTAAAAAAAAACATTTTTTTTTTCCTAAAATGCTTGGTTTCCCAAAATTTTTACATTTTTAAAAAGGGTAATAGCAGAAAATACCCCCCAAAATTTGAAGCCCAATTTCTCCCGATTCAGAAAACACCCCATATGGGGGTGAGAAGTGCTCTGCTGGCGCACTACAGGTCTCAGAAGAGAAGGAGTCACATTTGGCTTTTTGAAAGCAAATTTTGCTCTGGGGGCATGCCGCATTTAGGAAGCCCCTATGGTGCCAGAACCGCAAAAAAAAAAAACACATGGCATACCATTTTGGAAACCAGACCCCTCGGGGAACGTAAAAAGGGGTAAAGTGAACCTTAATACCCTACAGGTGTTTCACGACTTTTGCATATGTTAAAAAAAAAAAAAAAATTTTACCTAAAATGCTTGGTTTCCCAAAATTTTTACATTTTTAAAAAGGGTAATAGCAGAAAATACCCCCCAAAATTTGAAGCCCAATTTCTCCCGCTTCAGAAAAACACCACATATGGGGGTGAGAAGTGCTCTGCTGGCGCACTACAGGTCTCAGAAGAGAAGGAGTCACATTTGGCTTTTTGAAAGCAAATTTTGCTCTGGGGGCATGCCGCATTTAGGAAGCCCCTATGGTGCCAGGACAGCAAAAAAAAAAAACACATGGCATACCATTTTGGAAACTAGACCCCTCGGGGAACGTAACAAGGGGTAATGTGAACCTTAATACCCCACAGATGATTCACAACTTTTGCATATGTAAAAAAAAAAATATAATTTTTACCTAAAATGTTGGTTTCCCAAAAATTTTAGATTTTTAAAAAGGGTAATAGCAGAAAATACCCCCCAAAATTTGTAACACAATTTCTCCCGAGTACGGCGATACCCCATATGTGACCCTAAACTGTTGCCTTGAAATACGACAGGGCTCCAAAGTGAGAGCGCCATGCGCATTTGAGGCCTAAATTAGGGATTGCATAGGGGTGGACATAGGGGTATTCTACGCCAGTGATTCCCAAATAGGGTGCCTCCAGCTGTTGTAAAAGTCCCAGCATGCCTGGACAGTCAGTGGCTATCTGGTAATACTGGGAGTAGTTGTTTTGCAACAGCTGGAGGCTCCGTTTTGGAAACAGTGGCGTACCAGACGTTTTTCATTTTTATTGGGGAGGGGAGGGGGGCTGTGTAGGGGTATGTGTATATGTAGTGTTTTTTACTTTTTATTTTATTTTGTGTTAGTGTAGTGTAGTGTTTTTAGGGTACAGTCGCACGGGCGGGGGTTCACAGTAGTTTCTCGCTGGCAGTTTGAGCAGCGGCAGAAAATTTGCCTCAGCTCAAACTTGCAGCCGGATACTTACTGTAATCCTCCGCCCATGTGAGTGTACCCTGTACGTTCACATTGGGGGGGGGGGGGGGGGAACATCCAGCTGTTGCAAAACTACAACTCCCAGCATGTACGGTCTATCAGTGCATGCTGGGAGTTGTAGTTTTGCAACAGCTGGAGGCTCTGTTTTGGAAACGGTGGCGTACCAGACGTTTTTCATTTTTATTGTAGGGGTATGTGTATATGTAGTGTTTTTTTACTTTTTATTTTATTTTGTGTTAGTGTAGTGTAGTGTTTTTAGGGTACAGTCACATGGGCGGGGGTTCACAGTAGTTTCTCGCTGGCAGCTTGAGCTGCAGCAGAAAATTTGCTGCAGCTCAAACTTGCAGCCGGATACTTACTGTAATCCTCCGCCCATGTGAGTGTACCCTGTACATTCACATTGGGGGGGGGGGACATCCAGCTGTTGCAAAACTACAACTCCCAGCATGTACGGTCTATTAGTGCATGCTGGGAGTTGTAGTTTTGCAACAGCTGGAGACACACAGGTTGTGAAACACCGAGTTTGGCAACAAACTCAGTGTTTTGCAACCAGTGTGCCTTCAGCTGTTGCAAAAGCTACAACCCCCAGCATGTACGGACAGCGGAAGGGCATGCTGGGTGTTGTAGTTATGCAACAGCGGGAGGCATACTACTTTGGCTGGGGATGCTGGGGATTGTAGTTATGCAACAGCTGGAGACACACTGGTTTGCTACTTAACTCAGTGTGCCTTCAGCTGTTGCAAAACTACAACTCTCAGCAGTCACCGACAGCCAACGGGCATGCTGGGAGTTGTAGTTATGCAACCAGCAGATGCACCACTACAACTCCCAGCATGCACTTTAGCTGTTTGTGCAAGCTGGGAGTTGTAGTTACACAACAGCTGAAGGTACACTTTTCCATAGAAAGAATGTGCCTCCAGCTGTTGCAAAACCATAAGTCCCAGCATGCCCATAAGTGCATGCTGGGAGTTGTGGTGGTCTGCCTCCTCCTGTTGCATAACTACAGCTCCCAGCATGCCCTTTTTGCATGCTGGGAGCTGTTGCTAAGCAACAGCAGGAGGCTGTCACTCACCTCCTGCTGCTGCTTGATCGCCGCACAGGTCAGTCCCGCCGCCGCCGTCGTCGCTCCTGGGGCCCCGATCCCAACATTAACGCCGGGGATCGGGGTCCCCAGCACCCGGGGTGCACGTCCCGCACCCGCTCACGTCCTCCGGAAGAGGGGCGGAGCGGGTGCGGGAGTGACACCCGCAGCAGGCGCCCTGATTGGTCGGCCGGTAATCCGGCCGACGAATCAGGGCGATCGTGAGGTGGCACCAGTGCCACCTCACCCCTGCAGGCTCTGGCTGTTCGGGGCCGTCTCTGACGGCCCCGATCAGCCAGTAATTCCGGGTCACCGGGTCACTGGAGACCCGATTGACCCGGAATCGCCGCAGATCGCTGGACTGAATTGTCCAGCGATCTGCGGCCATCGCCGACATGGGGGGGGCATAATGACCCCCCTGGGCGATATGCCGCGATGCCTGCTGAACTATTTCAGCAGGCATCGGGCACCGGCTCCCCTCCGGCTAGCGGCAGGGGGCCGGGAAAGGACAGGACGTACTCCTACGTCCTCGGTCCTTAAGGACTCGGAAACGGGGGCGTAGGAGTACGTCCATTGTCCTTAAGGGGTTAAAGGGAATCTGTCTGTTTTCTTTACCAGTACCATAAAGTAGAATATGTCACGAAAAAACTATCTTGGAATCAAATTTATAAGTAAAAGCATCCCAGAGTTATTAATGCTTAAAGGGACAGTGGTCAGATTTGCAAAAAATGCTCCCGTCCTTAGGGTCATAATGGGCTCCATCCCCAAGGGGTTAATATCACTTGAACAGAAATTACAGTCGTTTTTGAATATCTCCCCCATTGGCCCTGATTTACAAAGAGCGTTGTGTAGTCTTCTGTGTGTTTTTTTTCCCCCCCGACAGACATTTTTTCCCACAGTATTTACTAAGGTTTCCCTACATTTTGCACTTTTCCCTACATTTTTAATTTTTTTATTTTTTTTACACATTCTCTGATCTATAGGGTTTTCCTCAGCTCGAATCTACCGCATTTTCTGTGGAAACTTTAGCAAATATGTTGGGATTTTTTGACAATATCAGGGACACGGCCCTATTCTGGTGACCACGCCCCCTTCCCTATGACCACACCCCTTACCCGATGGTTACGCCCCTTTTTTCGTGTTTTCTCAATAAAATGGAGAGTTGGTCGGGTTTTTTTTTTCAATACTGGCGCAAATTCTGGCACAGACAGAATTTCTGGCACAATGCGCCAGAATCTTTCGCACAACCAGTCCAAACATGTCAGGTTTACAATAGTAAATCAGGGCCATTATGTTCAATGGAATTCCACTGTGCCATTACAGCGATGGAAGTTTCGCAATAATATAAGACCTGTCTTTAATTTTGTGGAATTCCATCGCAAAATCCCATTGAAGTCAATGGGGCTTTAAACTTTGGCGTAATTCTGCGTGTTATGTGCACAGAAATTCTGCCAGAATTCTGCTCAAATTCCGCAAAACTGCATAAAATCTGTAGTTTTCTTTTCTGTGTGGAATCTGAGCAGAATAGCAGAAATTACGTCGTGTGAACATAGCCTACCCGGCAATTACGTACTTGTTATGTTTCCACTTTTGCCCCCCACCGCTGACAGTATTTTCTATCAGCATTGAATGATCATTGCCTTTTAGTTCTGTGTGCAGCTTGGGTTGTGAGCAGAGCATTATATTCTCCTTGGGGGAGATTTATCAAAACCAGTACTGAGGAAAAGTTGCTGAGTTGCCCATAGCAACCAATCAGATCGCATCTTTCATTTTTGAAAAGGCCTCTGAAAAATGAAAGCAGCGATGTGATTGGTTGCTATGGGCAACTCAGCAACTTTTCCTCAGTACAGGTTTTGATAAATCTCCCCCATATGTGTCCATGTGGGTTTCCTGTGAGTGATATGGTTTCCGCTGGTAAGATATTTGTCTTCCTGTATGAGCGGCCATACTTCTGTGGTAAGGAACAGAAACGGTGGGGAAATATGTAAACTATTACTTTCTCCCAGTGGCGTGAAAATAAATTTGGGGGCCTCCTTGTGAGACCTACTGAGGGGCCCTAAGTGTCTCCAGGGGTCAAGTCTTGGGAAAAAAGTGTGGGAACTCACCCTCTTGGCGCTCAAGGGCTGGTCCTGCAGGATTCCTGCTAATGGAAACAGTGTTTATGCGCTGGAATAAGTGCAGGAACTCAGTTCCCCCTGTGTTCCTAAAGGATTTAAAGGGGTACTCTGGTGGAAAAAAAAATTCTAATCAACTGGTGCTAGAAAGTTAAACAGACTTGATAATTACTTCTATAAAAAAATGTAATCCTTCCAGTACTTATCAGCTGCTGTATGCTCCAGAGGAAGTTGTATAGTTCTTGCCAGTCTGACCACAGTGCTCTCTGCTGCCACCACTGTCCATGTTAGGAACTGTCTGAAGCAGGAGAGGTTTGCTATCGGCATTAGCTTAAAGGGGTACTCCGGCGCTAAGACATCTTATCCCCTATCCAAAGGATAGAAGATAAGATGCCTGATCGCGGGGGTCCCACCGCTCCTGGGGACCCCCATGATCTTGCACGCAGCACCCCGTTACAATCCGTCCCCGGAGCATGTTCGCTCCGGGTCTGATTAGTGACGATCATGGGGCCGGAGCATTGTGCCGTCACGGCCCCGCCCCCATGTGACATCATGCTCCACCCCCTCAATGCAAGCCTATGGGAGGGGGCATGCACAGCTGTCACAATGCTCTGGCCCAGTGATCGCCAGTAATCAGACCCAGAGTGAACATGCTCCGGGGACTGATTATAACGGGGTGCTGCGTGCAAGATCACTGGGGTCCCCAGCGGCAGGACCCCTGCGATCAGGCATCTTATCCCCGATCCTTTGGATAGGGGATAAGATGTCTTAGCGCCGGAGTACCCCTTTAAGATTGTTAAATAGAAAATTTTAAAGATTTTTAAATAGAAGTAATTTTCAAATCTAAAGAGATTGAGTGGCTAATATGGATAAAATTAGTGTCTGTACCAAGATACTGAGTTACACTATACCCAATAGTGCCATAGACTTGTGCAATCAAAAAATAGCTGAGACTCAGATCTCAAGTTGCAGACAAAATTAAGAAATGTAAACTGTAACAGAATAGGATGTGTCTGGTTTCTCTATAATCACATGTTTTTTTTAATTAATGATAAAAATCATATAAAAAGCATATATCAAAAGCTGGAATCCCAGCAGGACCCTTGCTACAGATTCAAATGATATATATATATATATATATATATATATATATATATACGCAACAGAACGATAAAATTGGTCACAACATATAAGGTAATAGAAATAATTGAATAGTGTGAAATGCCACCCTGCTGGACTAAGAGTCAGTTAGTCTCAATTAAAATTGCATAAGGATTATTGCAGGCAGTGTGACTGATAAGGATGCATAATGAATATCTCAATGGTAACAGTCTTGGATTGTATCTATGTCATAGATCCAAAGAAAAAGTCTTAGTAACAGAAATACAGCTGAGATATAAAACTGGTGTCCGTGCTGTAGGTTCACACAGGTTGGCACGGGTAGCTCCCGGCCTAGGGAACGTAATACCTGTGGTTCCAGAAGGTCAGCAGGTCAGCAATATTGGGGATTGTTGCTAGTAATGGATATCCCTAGGTTGCGCTGGTTGCAGCAGTTAGAACTTGAGGAGCTCAAACACACAGGGCGGTGGTCCTGGTTTGGGGAGACTGCAGCACTTGCGAGGGATGGACTCAATGGTAGGTAAATGCAGAAAGGTGGCAATACTGGTCAAAGCAGTAGGGTGGATAATCCAGATGCGTTTCCGGGAGGTCCCCCTTTATCAATGGCTTAACCCCTTCCCGCTATTGGACGTATGCATACATCCACGCGAACTACACGTTCGCGCAAATGGACGTATGCATATGTCCAAGCGATCTCCTGCTCTGCCGCGGGCAGCGCAGGAGATCGCCGGTGGGACTCAGCTGTCAATCACAGCCGGAGTCCCACCGCAGCTGCCGGGGCCGCGATCGCGCCGGTCCCGGCAGCATTAACCCCATAGATGCCGTGATCAGCTCTGATCACGGCATCTATGGTGTTTGCAGGGGGAGCATTCTCCCCCTGCCCACTAACGGCGGCGCCGCAATAAAATAAGGGGGATCGGGGGTGTCCAAGACACCCTCGATCCCCGTGAAGAGATAGGAGTGAGGTGGCAGGGGTGCCACCCCCTCCTATCCCTGCTATTGATCGGCGGAGTGACCGACCAATAGCAGACTCGGGGGTTAAAGTTCAGTTCCCCCCGCTATGCCCACCCATTGGTGTCCGGGCACAGCGGGGGGAAACCGTGTAGTAGGTGCGGCGGTGGTGGTCACTTACCCGGCGGCGGAACTCCAGATGACGTCGGCGGCTGTGATCATGGTGGCGGTGGAGGTGAGTATGGCGGCGGCGTGTCCGGGAGTCTGTTGCCTAGCAACATCTGCAGGGCGACAGTTTGGAGAGTGGTCTCTAAACTGTGGCCTTCCAGATGTTGCAAAACTACAACTCCCACCATGCCTTGACAGCTGTTTGCTGTGTTGGCATGCTGGGATTTGTAGTTTTGCAAGATGGGGTTCAGGCTAGAGATCACTGACAGTGGTCTCTAAACTGTAGCCCTCCAGATGTTACAAAACTACAACTCCCAGCATGCCCAGACAGCAGTTTGCTGTCTTAGCATGCTGAGATTTGTAGTTTTGCAACATCTGGAGGGCTACAGTTTAGGGACCACTGTCAGTGATCTCTAGCCTGAACCCCTCTAAATCTTGCAAAACTGCAACTCCCAGCATTCAGGAACAGCAAAAGGCTGTCTCGGCATGCTGGGAGTTGTACTTGCGTGCCTCCAGCTGTTGCAAAACTACAACCCCCAGCATGCACGTTCTGTCAGTGCATGCTGGGAGTTGTAGTTTTGCCCCCCCCCCTGCCATGTGAATGTATAAGTTACATTCACACTGGCGGCGGATTACAGTGAGTTCCCCGCTTCAAGCTTGAGCTGCGGCAAATTTTCCGCCGCAACTCAAACTCCTAGCGGGAGACTCAGTGTAATCCGCCACCAGTGTGAATGTAGCCTAAGAACACTACACTACGCTACACTAACACAAAATAAAGAGTAAAACCCTACATATACACACATACACTGCCCCCCCTTCCCCCCCCAATAAAAATGAAAAACGTATCCTACGGCAGTGTTTCCAAAACTGAGCCTCCAGCTGTTGCAAAACAAAAACTCCCAGCATTTCCGGACAGCCATTGACTGTCCAAGCATGCTGGGAGTTTTGCAACAGCTGGAGGCACTCTGTTTGGGAATCACTGGCTTAGAATACCCCTATGTCCACCCCTATGCAAATCCCTAATTTAGGCCTCAAATGCGCATGGCGCTCTCACTTTGGAGCCCTGTCGTATTTCAAGGCAACAGTTTAGGGCCACATATGGGGTATCGCCGTACTCGGGAGAAATTGCCTAACAAATTTTGGGGGGCTTTTTCTCCTTTTACCCCTTATGAAAAGGTAAAGTTGGGGTCTATACCAGCATGTTAGTGTAAAAAAAAACATTTTTGTACACTAACATGCTGGTGTTGCCCCATACTTAAAAGAAAAAAAGCCCCCAAAATTTGTAACGCAATTTTTCCTGAGTACGGAGATACCCCATATGTGGGCGCAAAGTGCTCTGCGGGCGCACAGCAAGGTTTAGAAGGGAGAGTGCACCATGTACATTTGAGGTCTAAATTGGTGATTTGCACAGGGGTGGCTGATTTTACAGCGGTTCTGACATAAGCGCAAAACAATAAATACCCACATATGACCCCATTTTGGAAACTACACCCCTCACGGAATGTAACAAGGGGTATAGTGAGCCTTTACACCCCACAGGTGTCTGACAGATCTTTGAAACAGGGGTCTGTGAAATTGAAAAAAAAATTTTTTTATTTGCACAGCCCACTGTTCCAAAGATCCGTCAAATGCCAGTGGGGTGTAAATTCTCACTGCACCCCTTATTACATACCGTGAGGGGTGTAGTTTTAAAAATGGGGTCACATGTGGGGGGGTCCACTGTTCTGGCACCACGGGGGGCTTTGTAAATGCACATGGCCAAATTCTCTCTCCAAAAGCTCAATGATGCTCCTTCTCTTCTGAGCATTGTAGTTCGCCCCCAGTGCACTTCACGTCCACTTATGGGGTATTTCAATACTCAGAAGAGATGGGGTTACAAATTTTGGGGGGTATTTTCTGCTATTATCCCTTGTAAAAATGTAAAATTTGGGGGAAAACAAGCATTTTAGTGTAAAAAAAATTTTTTTTTTTTACATATGCAAAAGCCGTGAAACACCTGTGGGGTATTAAGGTTCACTTTATTCCTTGTTACGTTCCTCAAGGGGTCTAGTTTCCAAAATTGTATGCCATGTGTTTTTTTTTTTTTGGTGTCCTGGCACCATAGGGGCTTCCTAAATGCGGCATGCCCCCAGAGCAAAATTTGCTTCCAAAAAGCCAAATGTGACTCCTTCTCTTCTGAGACCTGTAGTGCGCCAGCAGAGCACTTTTCATCCCCATATGGGGTGTTTTCTGAATTGGGAGAAATTGGGCTTCAAATTTTGGGGGGTATTTTCTGCTATTACCTTTTTTAAAAATGTAAAATTTTTGTTAAACCAAAAATTTTATTTTTTTACATATGCAAAAGTCGTGAAACACCTGTGGGGTATTAAGGTTCACTTTATCCCTTGTTACGTTCCTCAAGGGGTCTAGTTTCCAAAATGGTATGCCATGTGTTTTTTTTTTTTTTTTGCTGTCCTGGCACCATAGGGGCTTCCTAAATGCGACATGCCCCCCGAGCAAAATTTGCTCTCAAAAAGCCAAATATGACTCCTTCTCTTCTGAGCATTGTAGTTCGCCCATAGTGCACTTCAGGTCAACTTATGGGGTACCTCCATACTCAGAAGAGATGGGGTTACACATTTTGGGGGGGTATTTTCTGCTACTAACCCTTGCAAAAATGTGAAATTTGGGGGGGAACACACATTTTAGTGAAAATTTTTTTTTTTTTACATATGCAAAAGTCGCGAAACACCTGTGGGGTATTAAGGCTCACTTAATTCCTTGTTACGTTCCTCAAGGGGTCTAGTTTCCAAAATGGTATGCCATGTGTTTTTTTTTTTGTTGTTGTTTTGGCACCATAGGGGCTTCCTAAATGCAACATACCCCCCAAAAACCATTTCAGAAAAACGTACTCTCCAAAATCCCCTTGTCGCTCCTTCGCTTCTGAGCCCTCTACTGCGCCCGCCGAACAATTTACATAGACATATGAGGTATGTGCTTACTCGAGAGAAATTGGGCTACAAATTCAAGTATAAATTTTATCCTTTTACCCCTTGTAAAAATTCAAAAATTGGGTCTACAAGAACATGCAAGTGTAAAAAATGAAGATTTTGAATTTTCTCCTTCACTTTGCTGCTTTTCCTGTGAAACACCTAAAGGGTTAAAACACTTACTGAATGTCATTTTGAATACTTTGGGGGGTGTAGTTTTTATAATGGGGTCATTTATGGGGTATTTCTAATCCACTTCAAACCTTCAAATCCACTTCAAACCTAACCTGGTCCATGACAAATAGCGAGTTTGAAAATTTAGTGAAAAATTGTAAAATTGCTGCTGAACTTTGAAGCCCTCTGATGTCTTCCAAAAGTAAAAACACGTCAATTTTATGATGCAATCATAAAGTAGACATATTGTATATATGAATCCAAAAAAAAAAAAATTCTTTGAAATATCCATTTTCCTTACAGGCAGAGAGCTTCAAAGTTAGAAAAATGCAAAATTTTCAATTTTTTCATCAAATTTGGGGATTTTTCACCAAGAAAGGATGCAAGTTACCACAAAAATTTACCACTATGTTAAAGTAGAATATGTCACGAAAAAACAATCTCGGAATCAGATTGATAAGTAAAAGCATTCCAGAGTTATTAATGTTTAACCCCTTAAGGACCCAGCCCAAATATACCTTAAGGACCCGACCATTTTTTTAACATCTGACCACTGTCACTTCAAGCATTAATAACTCTGGGATGCTTTTACCTTTCATTCTGATTCCGAGATTGTTTTTTCGTGACATATTCTACTTTATGTTAGCAGTAAAATTTTGTCGATACTTGTATCATTTCTTGGTGAAAAATTCCAAAATTTGATGAAAAAATTTAAAATTTTGCATTTTTTTCAACTTTGAAACTCTCTGCTTATAAGGAAAATCTATATTCCAAATAAATTATATATTGATTCACATATACAATATGTCTACTTTATGTTTGCATCATAAAGTTGACAAGTTTTTACTTTTGAAAGACATCAGAGGGCTTCAAAGTTCAGCAGCAATTTTCCAATTTTTCACAAAATTTTCAAAATTTGATTTTTTCAGGGACCAGTTCTGTTTAGAAGTGGATTTGAGGGGCCTTCTTATTAGAAATACCCCATAAATGACACCATTATAAAAACTGCACCCCTCAAAGTATTCAAAATGACATTCAAAAGGTTTGTTAACCCTTTTGGTGTTTCACAGGAATAGCCGCAAGTTGAAGTAGAAAATTCAAAATCTTCATTTTTTACACTCGCATGTTCTTGTAAACCCAGTTTTTGCATTTTTACAAGGGGTAAAAAGAGAGAAATTTTCTTAAAATGTGTAACCCAATTTCTCTCGAGTAAGGAAATACCTCATATGCGTATGTCAGGTGTTCGGCGGGCACAGTAGAGGGCTCATAAGGGAAGGAGCGACAGTGGCATTTTGGAGAGTGAGTTTTTCTGAAATGGTTTTTGGGGGGCATGTCACATTTAGGAAGCCCCTATGGTGCCAGAACAGCAAAAAAAAAAAAAAAAAAACAACACATGGCATACCATTTTGGAGACTAGACCCCTTGAGGAACGTAGCAAGGAATAAAGTGAGCCTTAATACCCCACAGGGGTTTGACGACTTTTGCATATGTAAAAAAATATATATATTTTTTTCACAAAAATGTGTGTTTCCCCCCCAAATTTCACATTTTTGCAAAGGGTTAATAGCAGAAAATACCCCCCAAAATTTGTAACCCCATCTCTTATGAGTATGGAGGTACCCCATAAGTTGACCTGAAGTGCACTTCGGGTGAACTACAATGCTCAGAAGAGAAGGAGTCATATTTGGCTTTTTGAGAGCAACTTTTGCTCGGGGGGCATGTTGCATTTAGGAAGCCCCTATGGTGCCAGAACAGCAAAAAAAAAAACCCACATGGCATACCATTTTGGAAACTAGACCCCTTGAGGAACGTAACAAGGAATAAAGTGAGCCTTAATACCCCACAGGGGTTTCACGACTTTTGCATATGTAAAAAAATATGTCGTATTTACTGCCAGAAAAGCAAAAAAAAAAAAATTACATTTGTAAATACATTTCTTTGGAAAAAGGACATACCTCATATCTGGGCGTAAAACGGATCTCCGGGTGCACACTGGTCACGGAGGAACAGGAGGGCAGTCAGGGGCCTTGAGCTTCTGCCTATGGAGCCAGAACAGTGGGAGCCCGCCCTCAAGGGGCATTATATGGGGTACACTAATAACTAACAAGGGGTACAGTGGGACATAAAAGGATAAAACAGGTTATGTTCCCAGAATGATGACCCAGAGCATAGCCAAAACTAAAAAATATGCCCACCCCAAACCCTATGCTCTGAATCATCATTCTGGGAATGTGATGTGTGTGGCCGTCCCTAACCTGTTGCCTCAAATGCGCACCCCGCTCAGGTGGAGAGAGAGCGCTGCGCATTTGAGGCAACATAAAAAGTCCCCGATGATAGTGACTCAGTGACCCATGACCCAGAGAAAAAAACACCCCCAGAGGTCTTATCAGTTTTTTTTTTTATGAGAGTTTTTTGGGCAATTTAGTGGTTTTATGGGGTTAAAACTTGGAATGTACTCTGGACTTGGTACATTGGGGTCAAATTATGGAAAATTAAAAAGAAAAGGGAAAATTTAGTACTGCATGGAACTGTGATACTCCCTGAAGCAGTTTTTAATGCAGAGGCCCGGATGATCAGGGCAAGTGTCACATTGATAGGTGGTGTCCTTCCGTATCCCCCTCCTATTACACACTCTGCATTTTTTCTGGGATCATCCCTTCTTTCCAGTGTGGGGGACCTCACCTGGAAAGTGTTGGCCTGGGACGATCCTGGCACCTATTACTCCAGTTCTTTCTGAACTCCGGCCTGCTCGTTCCCGGTCAGCAAAGATAAGGACCTTTAGGACTTCTTCTTGGAACTGAAGGTATGTCCCTGTGTTGCCAGCGTTCTGGTACAGTACAAAAGAGTTGTACATGGCAACCTGTACCAAGTAGACCGCAACTTTCTTGTACCATACACGTGTTTTCCGCATGGCGTTATATGGCTTCAGGATTTGATCAGAAAGATCAACTCCCCCCATATACCGATTGTAGTCCAGAATACAATCGGGCTTGAGGACCGTTGTTGTGGTACCTCACACAGGGACAGGTGAGCTGCCGTTACCATGAATAGTGGTCAGCATAAGGACATCCCTCTTATACTTGACCAGCAACAGGTTTTCATGGGTAAGGGCACGGGACTCACCCTTAGGCATAGGTGTCTGAACAAAATTTAGAGGGAGGCCTCTCTGATTCTTCCGCACGGTCCCACAAGCGGACGTCGATCTGGTGGCAAGGGATGTGAAAAGAGGGATGCTGGTATAAAAGTTGTCCACGGACACGTGGTAACCTTTATCCAGCAATGGGTACATAAGGTCCCAAACGATTTTCCCGCTAACACCCAGAGTGGGGGAACATTTTGGGGGTTCAATACGGGAATCTCGTCCCTCATACACCCTAAACTTGAGAGTGTACCCGGAGGTACTCTCACAAAGTTTATATAGCTTCACGCCATATCGCGCCCGCTTCGAGGGAATATACTGGCGGAAGATGAGTCTCCCCTTAAAACTGATGAGAGACTCATCTACAGAGAGCTCCCTAAGCGGTACATAGGCCTCCAAAAATTTGGCCCCAAAGTGATCGATGACCGGCCTCACTTTGTAAAGCCGGTCATAGGTGGGATCACTTCGGGGTGGACATGCCGCATTATCTGCATAATGCAGGCATTTCCGAATGGCCTCGAACCGCTTCCATGCCATGGCCATACTGTACAACGGGGTCTGGTATAGGACGTCCCCGCTCCAGTACTGCCTGACACTTGGCTTTTTGACCAGGCCCATGTGCAGCACGAGGCCCCAAAATGTCCTCATTTCGGCTGCACTGACGGCGTACCATTTATTGGACCTGGCCAAAAAAGAATCAGGGTGGTGGGCGATGAACTGCCTGGCGTACAGATTCGTCTGCTCCACCATGTGATTGACCAGGCTGTCACTGAAAAAATAACTGAAAAAGTCAAATTCAGTGAACCCAGCCGTGTCAATCCAGATTCCGGAGTCGCCAACAAACTCCGGAATCCGTGGCTGATAACCCTCTGGGGGTCTCCAGACAGGTTCACCGGAATGGAGCTCCGGTAAAATTGCCTGGGGGGTCGGACTCCTAGTACGAGCGGCATCACCACTCGCACTAGTGCCAGCCACTGGGGCACTTTCATGGGGGGTGCGTGGCCTCGCCTGGCGGCGTCTCCGCCGCCGTGCAGGGGGCTCATCATCAGTACTAGATAATGAGGAGGACGATTAAGAACACAGGAATGTTGGATCTTCATCGTCCTCACTGACAGATTCGGAGTCGGAGGCAAGAAAAGCGGTGGCAGGGGGGGAGGGGGTGTGTGTGGGGGGTGGCGGGGATGTATGTAGTGTGTGTGCTTGGTGTATACTATATATATTGGTGTGTGATAAGAAATCACACCGTTATATGAACAAAAATAAAAAGCTGCGGCCAAATAAAAATGGGGGGCCAAATGCCCGGGTCAAGCTAAAAAATCTCAGGCAGACCCTTGGGGACCTATTAGGGGGTCAGGGGGGGGATTTTTTTTTTTACTTTTATTTTACTGTTTTACACTATTTTTTCCTACCTTTCCCTGGGGTTTTTTCTGTCCCTGCTCTATGGGGGATCGTCGGTCCTGAGGGGGCTCCAATCCTCACAGGGGGGGGGTCCCTGGCACCTTCGAGCAGCTTTGCCCGCTGACTGAACTCAGCTAACGGGCAGAGCTGCAAGAAGATGCAGTTAACCCCTCCCCAGCCAATAGCAGCGCTCCTGGGGGGGTGACGAAATCGCCACCTCCCCATAGATACAGTGGGTGATAGGGGGTGTATTGTACACCCCCGATCACCTTGTATCTTCGGGTCAGCGGGTCACACGTGACCCATATGACCCGAATCGCGGCAGATCGTTAGTGTGAATTCACCAACGATCTGCCGCGATCGCCGACATGGGGGGGTCTAATCACCCCCCTGGGCATTTGCGCGGGATGCCTGCTGAACGATATCAGCAGGCATCCCGGTCCGGTCCCCGCCCGGCACGCGGCGGGGACCGAAATTCCCACGGGCGTATGGATACGTCCTGGGTCCTTAAGTACCAGGACGTCAAGGCGTATCCATACGCCCTAGGTCCTTAAATGGTTAAAGTGACAGTGTTCAGATGTGCAAAAAAGGTCTGCGTCCTAGAGCTAAAAATGGGCTGCATCCTTAAGGGGTTAATAGGACTGACTTGGACATGGTGGACTTATATACTGTGCTCCTTAATTGGCACCTCTGTTGGTAATTTGAATGTCTGACCTGGAACTTGCTGGTCGGGAACAGGAGTTTAATGGTAAATAGAAAACCAGGTTAGACCATGTGTCTATATATACAAACAAAAGTGGTGTTTACCATCAATGTCCGATAATATTTTAGGGAAGAATATATGGGAAATGAATGTGAAAAGAAGATTACCAGCTAAAAGCCTTATTATTTTTATGATGTTTTGAAATGACAGCGGTAAAAGAGCAAATAGATAAATATAAATACTCCTTCAATGAATGCAGTGTGGTGGGTTGTTAGGTAAGTGTAGTTCTGAAATAACGAATAAGTGTTAAATGTAATCATGTTGAATTAAATGACAAATCATAAAAATGAATAAATGGGACTGTAAAAATAAATGAGACTGGAAAAATAAATGTGAATAAAAAAGAAAAAGTAAAAAATAATAATAATAATTAAAAAAATTAAAAATATAAAATAAAAATAAATAAAAAAGGAAAATAAGGATGAGAATGAAAATAAATGAAAAAATAATAAGTATTAAGGATAGGAGTAAGAATACCGTATTTATCGGGGTATTCCACGCACCGGCCTATAACACGCACCCTCATTTTACCAAGGATATTTAGGTAAAAAAAGTTTTTTACCCAAATATCCTTGGTAAAATGAGGGTGCGTGTGTGTGCATGTGTATACGCCGATACACTGTTTCTGACCCCGCAGAAGCCCCCAGGAAAGGCAGGGGAAGAGAGGCCGTCGCTGCCCGCTTCTCTCCCCCTGCCTTTCCTGGGGTCTAGAGCCCTGCTGCCGCTGTTTCTCTCCCCCTGACTATCGGCGCCGCCGCCCCATTGCCTCCCCCATTCCCGGTTTTATAATTACCTATTGCCGGGGTCGGGTCCACTCTGCTTCTGGTTCCGGTGTGGCGTCTCCTGCGTCGCTGCTATGCGCTGCGAGGCGCAATGACGAGTGACATCTTCAATGTGACATCACTCGTCATTGCGCAGCGCATAGCAACAACGCAGGGGACGCCACACCGGAGCCAGAAGCAGCGTGGACCCGACCCCGGCAACAGGTAATTATAAAACCGGGGATGGGGGAGGCAATGGGGCAGCGGCGCCAATAGCCAGGGGGAGAGAAGTGGCGGCAGCAGGGCTCTAGACCCCAGGAAAGGCAGGGGGAGAGAAGCGGGCAGCGACGGCCTCTCTCCCCCTGCCTTTCCTGGGGGCTTCTGCGGAGTCAGAAAAAACAGGGATGGGGGAGGCAATGGGGCAGTGGTGTCGGCAGTCTCTGGACCCCAGGATAGGCAAGGGCAGAGAATCGGGCAGCGACGGCAGGTCTCTGGACCTGCAAAAGCCGTTGCAGTTCATTGATTTAAAGCGCCCGCTTTAAATCATTGAACTCCAGCGGCTTATCGGCGTATAACACGCAGATAGACTTTAGGCTAAAAATTTTAGCCTAAAAAATGCGTGTTATACACCGATAAATACGGTAATAGAATTAGTAATTCAGGTAGAAATAAAACGGATCTTTATGCATCTTTGGAATGGTATAAAATACGGGAATTCTTACTTGTGTTCCTACTAAAAATAGTTTTTCTTTATCTGTGAGTATCCCAATTTTACTTGCCTCATTGCATAAATGTTCAAGTTCTATGCTGTATTGTTGAGACAGACACTCTCTTTTGTACAGATATGTATCGAGTATAACAATACCCTCGCCCTTGTCAGCGGGGCGTATTGTGATCCTTATCTTTCTGTAATTGTTGTATGGACTGTCTTTACTTGAATGTCAAATTAGATTTGTGATTTTTGGAAGGATTGAGTATTTGAATATCATATTCAACTGCTTGTTGGAAGGCAGTGATACTGGCATCTCATGTCTGGGAAAAAGAACTTGATTTAAGTGTACATTTGGAGTGGATGTACGGAGCTGATGCAGTGACAGGGGGCTCTAAGGGGTGTTTCATAAAGTACTTTTTTTAAACATAATTTTCTGATGAATTTTTACACAACTCAATAAATTTGACACATACATAGGTATTGAAAAATTCATCAGAAAATTATGTTTAAAAAAGTACTTTATAAAAACACCCCTTAGAGCCCCCTGTCACTGCATCAGATCCATACACCCACTCCAAATGTACACTTAAATCAAGTTATTTTCCCAGACATGAGATGGTACCCAGTATCACTGCATTCCAACAAGTAGTTGAGCATGATATTCGAAGATAAAGACATCACAATACGCCCCACCGACAAGGGCGAGGGTATTGTGATACTCGATACAGTTCTGTACAACAGAGAGTGTCTGTCTCAACTGACAGAAACAAAGACGTACCAACCATTACCAAAAGACCTAACTAAGCAATACAGCACAAAACTTGAACATTTATGCAATGAGGCAAGTAAAATTGGGATACTCACAGATAAAAAAAATTTTTTTTGTAGGAACACAGTAAAGAATTCCCGTAATTTATAACATTCCAAAGAGACATAAAGATCCATCCAACCCCCCCGACCGCCCAATTGTTTCCGATATAGGCTCCATCACATCAAGTTTATCACAGTACATAGATCAATTCTTACAACCGTATATTCAGAACACTCCCCACTACCTAAAAGGCACAACCCAAATAATCAATATCATTGAACATTTAACATGGAATCCCACTTATCTATTAGCTACACTTGATGTAAGTTCTCTATACACCATCATTCCACACGATCTGGGTGTAGAAGCAGTAAAAAAAACATCTCCAAAAAGGCAATGTACCACCATTAGGCAGCATCAACATACGATGCTTTTGTATGTCAGAGCTCTGACTGCTTCAGCTGCCACAGGATAGTCGTTTATGGTTCCCCGTGAGCTCCGGTGATGTCTCTTACCTGTCCTGGGGGCTCCGGCGCGTCCTCTTCGGGATCCCCTGCATCGTCGGCGCTCTCCATCGACGTCATCACGTCGCTGCGCACGCCGTCCCGTCATCCAATAGGAGTGGCGTGCGTAGCGACGTGATGGCGGCGCCGGAGAGCGCGGATGCAGGGGAAGCAGAGGCCTTGCCGGAGCGTCGGGGACACCCCGGGGACGTGGTGACAGCGATGGACGGCGACATCCCGGGCAGCGGTGACGGTACGGAGCGGCAGGGACAGGTGAGTACAACTTCCTCTAACAGTGGTCTTCAACCTGCGGACCTCCAGATGTTGCAAAACTACAACACCCAGCATGCCCGGACAGCCAACGGCTGTCCGGGCATGCTGGGTGTTGTAGTTTTGCAACATCTGGAGGTCCGCAGGTTGTAGACCACTGTCCCATACTTTACATTGCACGGATCCCTCAACGTGCGATGGTTTCAACAAACGATGGTCCATTTGGAACGGAATACCATCGTATGTTGAGGGACCACTGTATGTTGTGACCAATTTTATCATTCTGTTGCTTATGTATATATATATATATATATATATATATATATATATATAGGATCCAACAATAACGCAGCACTCCAAAGAACGGTGAAAAAAGTGTTGATTTATTCCTGTCACATCAGTACAAGCAACGTTTCTGCTCCTATGGAGCCATTTTCAAGCTTGAAAATGGCTCCATAGGAGCAGAAACGTTGCTTGTACTGATGTGACAGGAATAAATCAACACTTTTTTCACCGTTCTTTGGAGTGCTGCGTTATTGTTGGATCCTATTTAAACTGAGGACTTTAGGTCAAGAAGTTTTTTGGACGCTGGCACCCACACATTGAGGCTGAGTAGTGCTGCAATACTTTTTTGGCTTTTATCTATCTATATATATATATATATATATAATTTGAATCTGTAGCAAGGACCCTGCTGGGATTCCAGCTTTTGATATATGCTTTTTATATGATTTTTATCATTAATAAAAAAAAAAGACACGTGATTATAGAGAAACCAGCCACATCCTAATTTACAAATCTGTATAACTTTCAGACACCAGTTGATTTAAAAACATTTGTTTTCCACTGGAGTACCCCTTTAATGCTAGTAGTATTTGTCAAAATAAGAAACAGAAATTGGTTTTGTTTTATGCTGCGCTCTTTGTTTATCCTTATATCTTTATGCTACAAATGCTGTTTACTTATGTTGTTTTGCGTTCATATGGTTTATGTCTTTTCCTGAAACCTTTTTTCATTTGAAAAACAAAAAAGACCGCACAAATGACCTTTTTTGACCATATCAATCACTCTGCAGTAAATGTCACTCTGATCACATTCCTTTGCCCATTCAGATGTCTGGTGTAAGCAACAACTCAACTATTTGACGGTGTCTGCACTGAGTTGTTGACGCATGGTTAGGTGACATTGTACAGACATACTTGAACATACATCCCATTTATGTAAAACAGCACTGACTGCTAATCCTTTTTATTTATTTATGTATTTTTACGCTGATCTATTGTTCAACATACACCATTTTTACCAAATTAAAGGGGTTATCCAGGAATAGAAAAACAGAGCTAATTTCTTTCAAAAACAGCTCCACATCTGTCCCCAGGTTGTGTGTGGTATTAGAACTTGGCTCCGCTCCCTTCAATGAAACTAAACTGCAGAACCACACCCAACCTGGAGACAGACCGGGAGAGTTTAAAAAAAAAAAGAAATTAGCTCTGTTTATCTATTCCTGCATAACCCCTTTAACGTGAGGTCAAACTATATAAGACCACTTGCCATTTCACAGCAACTTTCAAGTGGGCTCTTAGTCTTAGGTTTCTCACTGCACAGCAGCCACTCACAACTGTAGGGGTGTTACCCAGCATCATCACTGCTGCCTGGCAAAGCCCCCTTAGGTTTTATAGCCCCATAGACAATGTACCATAGCAAGAGGCCACTACCCAGCACCAAAACCTTTCCATGTGGCCTAAGTTAATGGACTGAAACAAATAGGTAGATACCATGATGCAGTCTCCTGCTGGTTATTACTATAGCAAAAATGTACAGGATATAATATGGAATTATATCTGGCTATACAAATCAGACAGGGTGATGGCAGCATAGAGACCTGTGGTTCTATCATGAACATGTGGGCCACCTATGTGGACCTGGGCTTGGAGTTGTGGTAAGAGGTCATTGTGAAGTAAAAACTGGGCTTGATCAAATGTGAATGAAGACCCTCATAATCATTTTTGAAAAATGATATTAACATATTTGAATTGTTAAATGTGCAATCTGTGTATTCTTTTCTTTAGTGACATACCTGAGTGTATACTCCCCTTTGGAACCCATTCCTTGCTGTAATCCCCTCCCTTTAGCTTATTATCATCAGCAGTTCACTGCTTAGACCAGTGATGCTTTTATTGGGTAATCCCTTCCTTCTAACAACCTCTCCCCCTCCCTTGCTGGTTGTTGTCAGCAGCACTTTATTGTTTAGACCAGAGCTGGCTTTCTGTGATGTTGTTGTTTTCCTTTCGACTTACAGAGCACCTTGTAATATCAGTGCACCAATAACCCCCTTCTCCTCCCCACATGCCATCTATAGTGTTTTATAAATCAGCCCCCAGCACATTGCAAGCCTGTTCAGTCCAGTCTCCTTTCTCCAGCAATATGCAAAGAGGAGTTGGTGCTGTTCTGTGATTGGCCAGAGAACTAAGAGAAAGGGAGTCCATGTATGTGTACTACTGGCAAACAGCCTAGCTCTGATCCTACCCTCTGAACTGGATAGAATGACAAATAACCGTGTACTATGGAGGGGAGTCTCAGGGGTTCAATATCACCAGTGAAAGCCAAAATATCACTTTGTCATCACTCTGAAGGGCTAATCCAACAAAACCCTACAGATTTATGAATTTCTTTTACAAGAATAGTTACGGTAAGTAATTAAATCAAAACGCAGAGTTTGAGTGCAAAAAATAAATATAAAATTTATTGAAACACCCACAATATTTTAGTTATCAGGAATAATACATTTCACAAACAGGTTGCTTGTGAAAATGATAATAAAATACAAAAAAAAATGAAAATAAAACATAAAATGATTCATACTTGGAATTTTTTAGGCATCCTAAAATGAAAATTACAGATCACAATAATGGGAGCAAAAGTAAGGAAAAAAATACAAAAACATGGAAAATTATACAAAATAAAATTATCAGCATCAATTTACTGTACTAGTCATATCTGCAGTTTAATACACATTAATCCTAGCGCCTTCAGATATCGTAAAATCTACCATTCATCAGATCAACCCCAAAATAAACAGAATTTTCAAGTAACCACAGTCACAAGTTGAGATATATTCAAGTGTGGCCTACAAGCCTAGCTCCATTGGAGAATTTTGTGGCCAGAGAATTTAAAGACATGAAATCAAATACATCAACATCTATTTTCTAGCTAACTATACTGCATTAATTTATGCCACAAAACCATTTTTTTTTCCGTATTCCAATTAACCGTTTCCACCGCTGAACCGATTCAGCACTGGAAAGGATTCATTCAAATACATAAAGATAAAGAGTTGACAAAGTCATACCTAAAATGTACAAGTTTTCCCATTTGACATTATGCATAATAAAATGACATAGGTTATCAAAAATCTGAATGCCTGTATCTGTAGTATGGTGTCTGGAGATGTATCCCTGAACAATTACATTGTAATGGTGGCAAAAATCTCTGTTCAAACTATCCCTGATAAGGTCATTGGAAGTAAAAAAAAATAAAAAATAAAATGCACTCTGCATGCTACCAAGTAATACCCCAGTGTATGGTTTTGCATCCCACCAACTAAAACATATTGGAAAGTAGACTTTCCAATTCTTATTAAAGCACCATGAGCACGCCAAAAAGACTTTCAAAGTGTTCGTCTAAAAATTACAGAAACAGGATCATCTTTTTTCCCCAAAAAAACAGCGCCACCATAATCCATGGCTATGACTGGAATTGCAGCTCAGCTTCATTCAGATAAACAGTGATACATACACTGCATGGTCAGACACAGCCCATAGACAAGAGTAGAGTAGATTAAAGGAACCAATAGTGGAACCTTTTTTCTGATATTGAACAACCCCCTTTAAAAACTTTGTGACCATATCTGTTATATAACATATATAAAACCTGTTTATCATCTTAGTTTATGGTTGAATACGTAAAAAGCAGTTGTAGGGAATTAAGTAAAGAGACAAGGGACGAAAAACCAGGAAACCTTCTCAGATTGCAAATTTCAGACTAAAAGTTTGTAGGTCTATTGCAGGCAACTATGGTGTGGAAACTGACATTGTACATGCAGCTATCGAAGCCCTACTTGTATCTGCTCACGAACAAATTGCAGTGATGTATTCTTGAGGTATATTTCGGAAAAGAAAGGTGTGTTATAGTAATGGAAGTGAAAAGATGTGGGGAAAATGGTTCTAACAAATAAATTATGTGCACCATTTTTTCCCCTCCCAAAAATAAACAAAATAGCACCATATATATATATATATATATATATATATATATATATATATATATATATATATATATATATATATAAAGTTTAACACGAGGTACAAAGCTTATATATTTGTTTAGTATAATATCTAAATAAAGAAACGTCAGAAAGAAGAACATTATATGGTAAAGACATAAAAACAGAAAATGTATGATATTCAGATCACAACAGTAAAAAATAATACAATAAAAAAATGAATCAATGTCACTGTGTGTGTACTGTACCTGAAATTACTGACCTAGCTTATTCACCAGTATAAATCTATGGAGATGCGATACACAGACTGCATCACTGTCATCTACACTTCAAACTAAAGAAGGACTGAGTATGTTGTATTTTAACCTGCCTAATCCTCTCTTCCAACATGAGATAAGCCACTGCCAAGGTGTCAGGCATCAGCTTCTTTCCTTCTCTCTATAGAAAGAAACATGTATCAGCCAAGCATGCGTCTCCTTCAAGGGAATCTGTCAGCTGTATTTGCTGTTAAGAGCTGAAGACATGATTAGATAGCTTTTAGGATATAAAAGCAAACAGCATCTTTCCTTGAGCTGATGATGGTGGCTAAACTTATAAAGTTGCAATTTGTTTTCTCAGCGAAGTGTCAAGGAGGTGGAGAAAACAGCTCAAGTGTCACAGCCTGGCACAGCATTTTGCTCCTTCTCACTTCTCAGCCCCTCCTTGACGGACATACAGAGCCCTGTACATTAAGCAAGGAGGGGCTGGAAGGTGATGATGAATGAGGAGGCGTGCCAGACTGTGACACTTGAGCAGTTCAGCTTCACCTGCTTAACACTTGGCTGTGAGAGAAGTTTGGAAACCACCATAATCTCCAGGAAAGGTACAGTTTGCTCTTATACCCTGACAACTATCTAATGGTGTCTACAACTCTTAACAACAAATACAGATTCCTTTTAAAAACACTCCTTAAAATCTGAGCATTTCAGTTTTTTAAAAGATTGAATGGCGAATGCAAACATCTGCCACCATATGTCTATGGCCATCTTTAGATAGTAACTAAACCATCTGATATCACTGGTAACTTTTTGGGTGAAGAACAATCTTACTACATCTAGAATCCCAAAGACTCTTGACAAAAGACCTAAGGCGTTGTTCACTCATTACTTAAACAGAGTAAAACTCTATACAAAAGACTTTTAATGGATCAAACTCCCTTTTGGATTAAAACAAGGCCTAAATCTGTTATTATATTTGGCTTATAGTGGTTTTTCCATCTTGTAAAATGATGGCCTATTGCTAGGATATGCCAATGCTTTCTGGTCGCTCATGGTATGATCTTTAGGATGCCCCAAATTCTTAAGAATGAAGAAATTGCAGCGCTGTTGAAGGGCAATGTGTGCATTCTTTCCCCACCAATCAAACACTGTATGAGATGGGAATACACCCTAGTCTATTACTGTCATTAACATAGTCCCTGCAATACTGATGTCCATCATGAGAGTTACAAACCTAGAACTTCAAACGACTGTTCTAAAATATGGAACTTGACAAGTCTCTCCAGTGGTTGGTTGCATTAGACCTTTGAGATTACATTGTTTCAGTCATCAAAGGGGCTAGTGTGGTATATGTGGGATTAACATATACTGCCTGATAATTGTATGATTTTATTCTGAATACAGAAGAAAGCTAAAACCTAAACATATTTGCGAAAAAATGGCCTGATGATAAATATATTGGATACACTTACTAAGGAAAGCTATTACCAGAGGCGTAACTTGAAGCTTTTGGACCTTGATGCAAAACCTGGTAAGGACAGCCAAATATCAATTATATATAGTACAGGTCGTCTCATATTGGTGAGAGAGACCTTTTGGGATTCCCTTTGGCACCAAGGTCTGGGTGCGTCTGCATCCCCTGTAGTTACACCCCTGGCTTTAACCAGAAGTAATGTTCTAAAAGGAACACTGACAGATGGATCAACCCCACTTAACTGAATATACAGTTGGTTAGTGTGGGTCATCCTGAGTAAAACGATGTATTCCTTACCTCAATCTGTTCAGCCATTTCCAATATATAGCACAATATTGCAATATGTAAATTAACCCTTAACTGCACCAAAGGGTGAGTTGAAGACTCTCGTCCCCTCTGATGCCATATCTGGGTCCTGTTCCTGTAGCACTGCTCGTAAATAATCATCTCCTATATGAGCAGCACAAAAAGGACCCAGGGATGGCCTCAGAGGTGCAGATAGTCTTCAACCCTACGTTTGGTGCAGTTAAGGGTTAATTTACATACTGCAATATTGTACTATATCTTAAAGAATATGTTGTTTTACTCAGAGTCATCCACACTAACCGCCTGTATATTCAGGTTAGTGGGGTTGATTCATCTGTCAGTTTCCCTTTAAGTGTGTATAACAGAGAAAGTTTCCCTTCTAAGTTCTGTTGGGTCCTACATAAATGGAGAACACCAATGGATACCATTCCTTACCCAATTGAGACATATATATATTACCATATCACCTGCATTAGTAGATGTATACTTACTGTTTTATTCAGATTAATTTGAGGGTTTCAAACATTTCTATACCGAGGGCAACACGCAACTAGAGGCTTGACCAAGGAATAATAGCAACCAGATCAGTGCAACCACCACCAACAATTGAATGCACAGCTTCAGAAAGAATACAGACACAAACCATGTCTAAATAGGTAAAGATTTAATACCATGACACCAGTGAAAGCAAAACTTCCAGCAGTTTCTCTCCAGACATATTATTACAGTTACAGAAACCAACCTTAAATCATTACACTCATACAAAATGGATATCTATATTCAACACAATAAGGGGTAATTCATGTATATATCATATACATTGTTGCATGCAAACAGTAGTTTGCCAGTGCCTTGAATTGGTATTGGGTGGGGATTGGGTGACATACATTATACTCAGAAGTGATAACACTATAGAAGTCCATCAAAAGTTTTTGAAGAATAGGGAAAATGGTGATTATTAAAGAGTATTCAAAAAAGTTGAGCTGCCAAGTTATGCATAGCACAGAGTATGATGCAGGCAGAATCAACCCCCAACCATGTCCAGAACTATGGTCCTTCACTGGTAGGAGAGGGTTAAAGCAAGGAGTCTGAGGTAGGACAGATGTAGTGTAAAACACAGCCACAATATCTTTATATTTTTGATCCAAAAATACGCACAATCTCAGTTTGTTCAAGTCTCTTGTGTCACTATGCATTAAAATCATCAATGTTTGCTAGTAACAAAAATCACAAATTTAAATCCTATGATATTTTTTCAGGTTTTGACTCGACTCACTTAAGCACCACTGGAAATTAGGGGGGAAAAATACAGAGCTATATTTAGTAAAATAGGGCAAAAATACATCATAGACATATACAAGTGCATTACAGCACTAATCCGGCATCTTCCAACACAGAAGGTTGAAGCCTACATCTGTCAAGACCCATAGCTAGCCACTTCATCGACCCGTTATGATCAAGTCATATACATATACTTAAGGCTGATCACACAGATGAGGTGTACAGTAGTACGGTTGGGTATTTATATATATAAATTTCTAATCCTTACATTAGGTGGTCATAAATTCTTTTCATCCTAGAATAGTACTAAGCAGTCCTAGAAGAACAGAGGCAAACCAGTTTCTTCTATTTTGTCAATTTCATCAGGGGAAATATATATGTGCTTGAAAAAAACATGAGCTTTGGTGTAATGTTTTGCTATTATATATTTAAGATACAGTTAACCTATATACAGTTTATTGTCTCCTCTAAGATAGACTGCATTCAAATAACAGATTGGTCATTGCACAGCCGGAGCAAAAATAATAATAATTTTATTTTTTACAAAATGTCCATTTCATGGATAAATATGTTTACATTCCAGATGAAAAAGCCCAGTAGTTTAAAAAAACAAACAAACAAAAAAAAAATATTTTGGCTACTTTCATTCGCACTATTTTAGTCAGTATTTTACATCTGTTTTTGTAATCCAGATTATGGAGTGGAACCTATTCAGAAAAAAACACATCTTCTGTGTTTTGGACCCACTTCTGGTTTAGTTTACCAGTTCTGGTTATAAATACTGACCTAAATAGTGCTATGTGACATTGGCCTTAAAGTGGATTTGTTAAGTCCCTATGTTGAGACCAGCATTGGAAAAAGGGGGAAATGCTTAATTCGTAGATATATAGTTTTATATTATTTTAATCAGTATTTTAGGTTTAAAAAAACTTACATTCTGTCTGGATAGAAATAGCCTGTAAGTCCTGCTGACCCCACCCACACACTGATTGCTCTGCCTGCCCACCATGGGGGCGGAGAAAACAAGACTCACAGGCTTTTTCTATGAGTCCTGACAGCTTTTTACCTAAAAATAATGAATCATCTCATAGAAAACTATATATCACCAAGCTCCTTTGCTGCTTTCAAATAGTTGACTTGACAGATCCCCTTTAAGGCAAGCCTTATGGAGATTTTTTTGATTAATAGTAGCTCTTTCACAATTGTTGGTAAAACTAGTGCACAAGCAGATGAGCAAAGTTACAGTAATTCGATTCGTCACGAACTTCTTGGCTCTGCGTTTGCTGACTTTAGCTTGCATAAATTAGTTCAGCCTTCAGGTGCTCCGGTGGGCTGGAAAATGTGGATACAGTCCTAGGAGAGAGTCTTTTAGGACTGTATCCACCTTTTCCAGCCCACCGGAGCACCTGAAAGCTGAACTCATTTATACAGGCTAAAGTCAGCAAACGCTGAGCCGCGAGGTTCGTGATGAATCGAATCACTGTAAGTTCGCTCATCTCTACTCAGCCTCATTTCTAGGTCCACATTTGATGTGGACACATTTTGGTATAAAATATTTAGTACTACATTGGACAATTGTGCACACTGTGGGTTTAGACTTGGGTCTTTCCATATAACTCTCAGTATATGGTTTCCCTATTTATCTCAACATGGTCATTGCCTCCTGCCATGTCAGCATGTCCATTCAAAAATCACAATGCAATTTCCCATGCAAAAAGAGTGACTGCCAATATGTTATAATCAAGATTCAAGGGGCCTCCAAGTCAAGAGAGGAGATATAGCGATGGTCACTTATTATTGGTAGGTGGTAACCTGAAAAAGGTCTATTCTTTTTTTTCTCCCCATAAACAGTGCCACTTATATGCATGTATTGAGTTTTGAAATTGCAGCTCATTTCCATTTTAAATAAATAGGGCTAAGCTGCAATAATAGGCACAAACTGTCATCAAAATATAGCGCCATTTTACTAATACGCAACAAATGGTACCCAACAAATGGCCAATCTAACAAAACATTGTGTTAATGTATAGGAATGACTAGACATTGGCAAAAAAATATTTCAACTACTGAACTCATCTTAAATGTCCTATTTTATTCTGTAACAATCTGTATTAACTATTCCAAAAATGAAAACTCAATTATAATTTTATATGTTTATTCTATCAGGTGAAGATGTTGTCAATTTCTGTCCTTGCAAGGGGTCTAAGCCCAATTTCTGGTTACCATTTTTCCATATATATATATATATATATATATATATATATATATATATATATAGTTACTGATTTTTTTTTTTTTTTTTTGTAAGGAACTAACTTTTTTTTCATCAAAAAACACGAATGAATGATTTATCTATTCAGATGAAGGGTGAAGAGTTTATTTTATACTGCAGATGTCAAAGGCAATTTTTATACAAGGTAAAAATTCTATGTAAATTTCACGGAGCCGATAGGTTGCTTTTTTTTTTTTTTTTTTTGGTCTTCCTTAGCAAAAACGCCACACAAAAGTCTTATGACGTCAACTTGTGCCAATGGTCTTGACCTATGTTCCCAGCCTGTGAGAAATGTACAATTACTCAATAACATTTATACAGAGCCGCACGGTATATTGTGGGGGTGGAGTGGCATTATATTATTCTTCTAATGGTTGCTCTAGACTGTACAATAGCAACAATTCTGTAGCTTACAAATTACAACTAAAAAAATTATATATATATTTTTTATATATATATATAAAAGCAGATATAGTAGTTGGTAGGACGGCCACATTGCGTTAAATATTCTACCTCTATATACATTTCTCCCATTATCTATGTATTTGCAGCAGGATAAAAAGTGCTTTAAATTCAAATTATGGAAACAGGCAAAAAAAGAAAAGAAAAAAGAAATGGAAAAAATAAAGCTATTTACAGACTGATGGTTCCAAATGCGTTATAAACCTAAATGCAACAAAAACAATTTATAATATTAAAAATTGAGTTAGAATTGGATTTACATTCGGTATTAAACAAACCACCCAATAGTTGGGACAGTCAATTATTATAGGTGCAATGTTTTTTTTTCTTAATTTTTTCACACGCTTGCAACCTTTACCCAATCTAAAGACTGATACATTTACCTGCTAAAAATCTAAATAGTCTTAATTCCACTACTTTCATAAAAATACTTTTATTTAATTCTTCTTTGTAGCACCTGCAATCTTTAGGCCAAAAAAATAGGTCTTGCTGTCATAGATATTTTATGTTGCAATAATTGTCTGGTTTCTAAGGAGATTAAGCACCAAACTCCTTTTACTCACCCCCTCCCACCAGAAAAAAAACAAAACACAAATATATATAAACAAAACCATAAAAATTAAATTACAAAAACGGGTTCAACACATTTACAGTAAAAAATAAAATAAAAATTGGTGGAAATTTTTCTAAAACATAATTAAAGGATACTGTGGTCCGCATGGCAGTGTTAATGATATAAATCAAACAGAGAATGCCCCAGTGCCTACCAGCCCCACGTATGCTATCCATCAGATACAGACAACAATGGCATAATATTCACAGTTTTCATTGGATGCAAGATACAGCAGCCCTTTTGTCTACAATTTAAAAAATAAAATATATTCCACTACTGCAGTAGTAGTTAAGTTGTTTTTAATATGTATAAGAAGCTCTAAAAAGGAGAACAAAAACAGATGTGCATTGAAAATGACAAAAAAAATTCCAATCATTAATTTCACTTAGGTGCAAAAAGTAGCAGCAAAAAGATTGTTAAAAGGATACTTTACAAACACAGGCTTTGTCTCCCACATGGTAAAAATAATTATATTAAATTATTACTTTTAATATTTCATTAAATACAGTTTTACATACATCACGACTGGAGGGTGGAGCCTGTGTTTTAGGTGATGAATAAAATGATTAGATTTTTTTTATAAATATATTTTAAATGTTTAAAAAATGCCACTTTAAATAATATATGGATTTCATCTATAGATTTTAGGCAGTCATATTCTCAAAGACATCTATCTCACAGGATGGTCATGATCGTTATGACAAATCCATTTTTAGATCCGTCAAAAATAGCGGAAAGCCCAAATGGACCCCCATTAATACTAGTGTAAACAAAAAATTCTGGTGGTCCAGCATAAGTTATGTTTGGGTGCCAATAATTTACAAGATCCAAATTGTTTATAAAAGGGCTACTGTATCTGTGGTATAGCCCGCTGCCATAGATCCATCATTACAATCGTCTACGAGAGTACTAGACCGACAAATAATGTACTTGCGAGCATACTTTTTGGTGGCAAAACAGCTATGATTTTGAGTAGCTTAGAAAACCTTTGCAGATGTGATTCAGCTATAAATTTTGCACCATTATTGTTCTATAAAATCCAATAAATATATGTTTGAATGTGATTAAAAATCTTTTTTTTTCTTTTTTTAATGTGTGTGTGTCTTGTAAAAGGACGCCAAGATATTCCTGTCATTGGTTGTACAACAGTAGGTTTAAAAAAAATGCAGATATAAATCTTCTTTTTGTTTTTTTTTAGATTAATTGAAAAAAAAAATATACAGTAATAGTTCTCTTGTGGATCATGTCCTGGGAGATGTGTACAGATACAGGATCCCCCTGTGGTACACAGGAGAAAAGAAAAGCACCAAAAATAGCACCATATTTTACAGTGCCGTCAAATAGCTTGAGGTACAATGGCCACAACGGTAGCTGTTTTAATCTCATATCCAGCGACTGTATGGTCCCGTAACCTTGGTATAGGCATAGGAAGATGAAGTGGTAAAAGAGTTTGTCAACATAGGAGCTGCTTGTCGAGTTGGAATACTGTCCTTCTTTTCGACAGGTGGGGTCTCTGTAGTAGCAGCACCACCCCACTTTCTCTTTTTGCCTTTAACTTCCTGTTTGATCCCCAATCTAGCAGCTTCCTCCTGCCTTAATCGTGCTCTTTCTGCCAATTGCTTCATTTTGGCTTCCCAAAGTGCCAGTCCATGGTTAGGCTGATTCAAGTTTTTGTGTTGATAGAACACCAAGGAAATGCGGGTTGGATGACAGCGATTGGGCTTCTTTAGAGGTGTGGTGGCATGAAGTTCTCTACGTGCACACTCTATAAGGATGGAGCCATGGGCCGGCGCTACAGCAACTCCTCCAATATTTTCATCAAGGAAATTGTGCTCACTGTCAGACCAGACTTCTTCATCCTCCTCCTCCTCTTTCTTGACCGGTGTCTCGTTCATGTTATCATCTAAACTAAATGGATCCCAAGTATCTGCTTTTAAAGGGGTTGATGGAGTGGCTGGAGAAGCAAACATATTCCATGACCTATCCTGCATACTGGCACTAGGTGTCACACTGCACCTATCATTACCAGCAACTGAATTCCAGAGCTTTTCTTGAAACATTTGGGTCTCCTTCATCGCACGCCCACTATTCCAGTTCTCTTGAGCATTTGCAGAATTTTCACTGAGCTTGCACGAACTCCAGACCTTTCCTGGAGTGTTCGAATCACGCTGACCAGTCTGGGTATCCATCCCATATATACCCCATTGCTTATTTGGTCCATGTATGTTCTTCAAACCCATGCCATTTGATTGGACACCATAATAATCTCTCTTATCCAGACCATTTGTTAAACTGGTTTTATCAGTGTTCATAACCATATTCTGGGGACCTGATGAATTTGGCCTTTCAGAAGAGGACAATGCCCCATTTGCTTTATAGGGAATGGCCTGATCATTTTTCGGTAATGAAAGATTCAAAGCAGGACTTTGAGAAAGAGAATGGACACTTGGGGATCTCTGGAATGCATCATGCAAGAATTCATTCATAGGTTCCTTCTTGATTACTTTGTTGAAACAGGATGAATAAGGAGTGTTATCCATTGGAGCCGGTGTAGTCCGGTGGGGGGTACTTGCAGATTTTTGTCTGTTTGCATCATGGAGGTTGTACTGCTGCATTATGTCTCCAGACCGCCCATAATTTTGCTCAGAGGACTCATTGCCATAACCATGGTTTAAACTTTCTGCTGCTGGTTGCATTTCAGACTTTTTGTCAAATGCGTTGCTCATCCATCCACCAGTCCTTGTGTCATTGGAACCATAATTCATAAACTGAGAAGGGACCACAGGATTGTTGGATAAGCCATAATATCCAAAGGGAGGAAGAGCAAATTTTGTGTGATAGCCATTTATAGAAGGCAGGTTAGGTGCTTGTGCATAGAAAGAATGGTAGGAGTAGACACTATTCATGCTGTATGGATCAGAAGGTCTGCAGCTGCCCAACACAGAGTAACTCTCAACAACTCCGTTTGCATTATACTTGTAGGTATTGTAGTGATTTGTAGGCTCCACTTTTATACAAGGCTTTACCTGTTGTGGCTGGGCACCTGTGGATAAACAGAGTACATTGGAGTTAGCAGATTTAAAACAGACAGTACTGTTCCTGAATGACTACGACTATACAGTATAGTTTACCAACAAGTCTACAGCCTTAAAAATCATGTACAAAGCAGTATTATAGTTCAGTACAAACTATGAAATGTTGGGGGCCATGCTGTTCCTCTGTGTGTTTCAGAGTATTCTTCTATTGGAACTATTGTATTTTGAATACACTAAAAGAATTGTCCTACTTTGTTTTGAGACAATCATTTAAAGGACATCTGCAGCGTTACAAACACTTATCCCCTATCCTCAAGATAGGGGATAAGTGTTTGATCGCGGGGGGTCCGAACGCTGGGGCCCCCGGCGATCTCCTGTACGGGGCCGCGGCTCTCCCGTGCAGGGGGGGCGTGCCAGCCGCAGCATGACGTTGCTGCCGGCACGCCTCCTCCATACATCTCTATGGGAGAGGCGGGGAGGCAGCATTCGTGCCTCCCCGCATCCTCCATAGAACTGTATGGGGACGGGGAGGAGACGGGGCGTCACCGTCGACCTCTAGGTCAATGCTACGCGCCTTAGCACTCACCATGAGCGCTTATGGCGGCGCCCCGTTAGGGAGATCGGGGGAGATAGGGGATAAGTGTAATGCCGCTGCAGTTGTCCTTTAAGACATTGCCATCTTATAAAGCAGGTTGAATCTGAGAAGAGATAAACAGCTTTAACCCAATCCATGAGCCCATAATGACATACTTAAAGGGGTATTCCAGGCAAAACCTTTTTTTATATATATCAACTGGCTCTGGAAAGTTAAACAGATTTGTAAGTTACTTCTATTAAAAAATCTTAATCCTTCCAATAGTTATTAGCTTCTGAAGTTTTCTGTCTAACTGCTCAATGATGATGATGTCACGTCCCGGGAGCTGTGCATGATGGGAGAATATCCCCATAGGAACTGCACAGCTCCCGGGACGTGAGTCATCAAGGAGCAGTTAGACAGAAAACAACAACTCAACTTAAGAAGCTAATAACTATTGGAAGGATTAAGATTTTTTAATAGAAGTAATTTACAAATCTGTTTAACTTTCCGGAGCCAGTTGAGATATAAAAAAAAGTTTTGGCCTGGAATACCCCCTTTAAAGTAGAAGGGATAATAGCCCATAGATAGGTGGACTGTTGTTTCACCCAGTGTTGGACTGGGGTGACCATGGTCCACCCCACAATTACTGTACATATTAATCGATCACTATTAGGTCATACATATAATGGCATGCTCTTACCACTGTTGATCAAATGGTAGGCCATTGTAGTACTGTTATGTCAAAGTGTAGTAAGAGATTTTTCCCATAAAGGATTAATCCAGGGAAAGTTTTTTTTTCCTGCACAGTCTGTCTATCTATTAAAAAAAAAAATATATATATATATTTACCCCCAGCTAGCTCTGCTATTGCTGCTCCTGATCCCCACTGTGCTCCACTTCCTGGTGCTGGGGGTCAATGCATAATATTACCACTCAACCAATCATTAACTGAGAAGGGACACCGCTGTGGCTCGTGATTGACTGAGTGCCAATATGATGTATTGGCCCCTCGCACCAGGAAGTAACGTGCAGCAGGGCTCGAGAGCAGCGATACTGAAGGAAGCAGGGAGAGTGCAAGAACTAAGTGTTTTTATTTTTTTATTTTATTTAGGCAGGCAGGCTGGATTAATTGATATTTGCCACTTGTACAGCCAATCAGCCACATAGACACAGTCAGTCACTGCGTCTATGTTAAATTTGGACACAAGAGGGGGCCTACTCTAGGTCAGAGGCCCACAAGAGGATTTACTTGCTTCCCTGTGTGCCAGTCCAACCCTTCCACCTAAGGAGCATATCTATCCCACATATACACTGATAATTAACAACATTGCCAATTTTTAAAAACATGGAGTCCTTTTTGAACAAGCTAAGTCATGACAAACCTTGGTTCTGCTGGTCTGTTGGCATCTCTGCTGGCTCCAGCTTGGTTTTATCCGGGGTGGTAAGTTTCTCTTTTAGAAGCTTTTTCTTCTCAGCTGCTAACCTCTTGGCTTCTAGCTGTCTCTGCCTACAAGACTTGGCGGGTTCAGAAAGCTTTCGGACTTCACGGGGGAAAGACGATAGCACCTGTAGTCCCCCTTTCCTCATCTTTTCTTGCTGACCTTCCTCACTCCCAAACTCATCTGTGTTGGAGACCTTGTAAAGCGGCAGCACATGGAGTTGCTCATCTTCAGCAATCTTACCAACCATCCTGTTGTCCTCCTTTGTCAGCGTGCATACCTTAAAAATACCCAAAATGTTAGTTTTTTTCTTTAAAACTGTAAAATTTTGTTTCGAACATTATATATCGCTGATCGGCTTCTCTACTGGTTCAGTATTTGACCAACACTAGCCTACTATGCAATGCATGTCCATTTCCTAAAAAAGTGCAAGTGCAAAGTTATATGGAAGCCACCACTAGGGGGAGCTAACTATATACCATTTTATTATTGAGTTTAAAGGGTTACTCCGCTCCCCAGGGTTCAAGAACTCCTGAACGCTGTGTGTGGGCTTCCGTGTTCACCCCCGCCCCCTCGATGAAAGTCTATGGGAAGGGGGCACAACAGCCGTCACGTCCCCTCCCGTAGACTTGCATTGAGGGGGCGGGACGTGACGTCACATGATGGGGCGTGACATCACGAGGGGGCGGGCGTGAACACGAAAGCCCGCACACAGCGTTCGGGAACTTAATGTTCCGGATGCTGGTGAGCGGAGTAACCCTTTAAGGTATAAAGCAGAGGTCTCCAACCTTTGGCTGTCCAGCTGTTGCAAAACTACAACTCCCAGCATGCCCGGACAGCCGTTTGCTGTCAGGGCATGCTGGGAGTTGTAGTTTTTCAACAGCTGGACAGCTAATAGTTGGAGATTACTCTTATATATAGCATATATATATATAAAGCAGCCAGCCAGAACTTTGTAACTAAATTCCATGACTGAGAGTTTTTGCGCTCTTTATTTTATTGGAAAAAGTAAGATTCAACCCCTATTAAATATGTTATCACCAAAGTTTTGTCTTATTTAGAAAATATTTGAATAACAAGAAAAGGTACTTGGGTAAACTTTAAAGGGGTTTTCCAGGAATCGAAAAACAGACCTATTTTCTTTCAAAGACGGCTCCATGTCGGTCTCCACTTTGGGTGTGGTATTACAACTTGGCTCCATTCACTTCAATGGAACTGAGCTGCAGAACCACACCCAACCTGGAGACAGACAGGGAGCAGTCTTTGAAAGAAATTATCTCTGTTTTTCAATTCCTGGATAACCCCTTTGAAGAGGTACGCAGAGGAACTGAACTTATAAGACACTTATCCACAATCCACAGGATAGGGGATATGTGTCTGATCATGGGGGGGGGGGGGGGAACCCCGAAATCTCCTGTATGAGGCCCAGTCTACTTACTTGTCCTCCGACCTCACCTTCCTGGCTAAGCGTAAGCGATAGCCCACTCAACCAATCACTGGCTGCAGTGATATCCTTGCTTAGCCTGTGATTGGCTGGCCTGTGATCCAGGAAGGTGGCGGCTGGAGCGCGCCAACGATGGGTAAGTAGACAAGCCCCATACAGGAGGGGGGGGGGGGTCCCAGTGGTTGCATGCCCACAATCAGATAAGTGTCTGATAAGTTCCTTTCCCCAGAGTACTCCCTTAAGTTTTTTTTTATTGTAAATTTTCCACTGTCCTTTTTTAGCTGATCTTATTTTGTAAATAGTGAACTTACCACAGTGCAGCCATTATAGAGATTGTGCTGGTCTTTGTGTGCATGGGCACAGAAATCCATACAGGCTGTAACACCGGAGAATGGACGCCCCTCTTCCAACCCAAGCCTGCAATCAATTGCTACTTCCTCATTGTTAACCTAAAGAAATAAGGACGAAGAAAATCAGTTCTAAGTGAATTCACCAAAATATTTTTTTAATACACATTCCATTGCAAATAATATACCAAACTATATAGACAAATGTGGTACTCCATAAAGGTAACAATCTGTGCAAACATATATATAGATCCTATGGAGAATTTGGTGTTCCATTTATACAAATATAAATTAAAAGAGGTATTCTGGCCATAGACATCTTATCCCCTATCTTATCTCCTATCTTATGACATCAAGTCTCCAGTCCCAGAAACACAGAGGTTTCCGAGACTGGAGCAGCAGCCCGGCAAAGAATGCGGGTGCTACACAGAGAACGCGCAGGGGGTCCCCCCACGATCAGATATCTTATCCGTTATCCTTTGGATAGGGGATAAGATGTCTATGGCCGGAATACCCCTTTAAATACACACACACACACACACACACACACATATATATATATATATATCAGTGCTGACAGATACAATTGTATCAAAAAATATGTGGAGGTTTCCCAAAATTAATAGAAAATTGTAGAAAACAAGGGAACCTTTAAAACTCGATTTTATTTCTATTCCTTAAAATTCCAACACCCTTCGTGTGATAAAAGTCCATATGACAGCCAGTGTTGAGTAGATGCAACTAGTCCGTCTATGTAGTTTCAGGCCACTTGTGTTGCACCCGGTGACTTGATTCCGCTCACTATAGATGCTCTGCTAGTGGTGCATATGGTTTTCTTTTTGTCACAGTGTATATGCTGTTGCTGTTTGCGCATAGATACAAATGCCGTCTTGCTGGTATTTATTGTTTTCTATTGTGTGCAAAAAGTAGCTATTTTCAAGATGCATACAAATAGCATTATATGATAAGCACATGCAGTCTCTTTTTTTTGTCTCAGTATGTGTATTAATGCTGGTATCATGTCCTGTCCCAGATCGCAGCTACAATATTGCACATATGCTCCCGCATGTATATTGCACAGTCCACTTAGATTAATATTATGAATCCCAAACAGCATATATATTAATGTCTTTCAAACAGAATATCTGTTCGCAAGTCGGCAATATTAATTCTGCTGTGACATATATTGTTCCATAACAGTTGCACTTAGCTTTATGATGTGTGGCCATGAGCTTGCATTTTGCATGTTGCAGGGACTCGTTCACATAGTGAGCTTGGCGATCTTGTCGATCCTTCTGCTGATCCTACGCGTTTCATCAAATATGATTCCTCAGGGATCTTTTGGCGTCCTTTGGCGTATCGTTACTGTTGTATCTGCAGCTTTGATGCCGGCTGTACATATTATGCTCGTTCGCGGTTGTTTGTCTATCTGTGACTCCTCCCTATGCTGCTTCATGTGACCCGCTTAGGCCAATCAGTAACCTTGCTGTCACTTACATCGCAAGGTATCTATCCTGATCAGGTCATCAATTTCAGATGAGCAGAGGTGAGACGTCTACCTGCGTCACTCAGGTGCACTTATTCCAAGTCTCGTTCTGAGCTCCGTAAGTCAAGTTGTTTTGTATCCGGCTTGCATTCCATCAAGGTGTGATGCCGTGGGAGGTAAAGTTAACTCTTGCAGTACTGATATCCATGTTTTCTCATAGGTAATGTATTTGTTGTTCCTGTTTCAAATTTAATTTGCAGTTTAGAATACTTTCATGATTTATCGGATGTTGCTGTTCTTATTCAACCTTATAAATATATTGTTACACATCAGTCAGCATACATTGTTTCATTTGCATCTTCTGGACTTACAAGTTTTGACTTTTTGCATAAAACAATAGATGTTATTGTATATTTTTCTGAGTTTATTATTTATATCTATTGAGATATTTATGTATTTAGTTTTTTCTTTTCTTTTTTCCTTTTTCTAGATCTTCTTCTCAGAGTGATTTTGTGTTTCCCACCTTTTATTCGGGGGTATTACACATATTTGAATTTTTTCTCATTTTTCTATGAAGCATGCATAGGAAATAAAAAGAACGCTTCTCTCTGGAGGAGCCGTTTGTCCCAGGCTCCTCCTCTATTAGACGGGGCAATGACCTCAATGATCTGAGCTTGAAGATCTTTTATGTCACTTTTATGATATGTTGAAAAATGAATTGCTACTGGCGTGTCTCTTCCGTGTACTATATCACTCACATGTTCCTGTAAACGTTTCTTGAAAGGTCTGTAGGTTTTACCTACATAATTGCAGGGACATGAGCAGGTTAGTAGATATACTGCACCTCGTGTATCACAGTTTGCAAATTGACGTATCCCATATTGTTTTTTAGTGATGGCACTTGTGAAATATTGTCCTTTCTTTATGTAACGACACATGGTGCATTTACTACATGGGAACATTCCTTTTGGTTTATCTGCAAGCCAATTGTGCTGTTTCAGTGGAGGAAAATAGCTATTGACAAGCTTGTCACGAAGGTTTCCACCACGTTTATATGTGATTTGAGGCATTTCAGGGATGACATCTTTTAATGTAGAGTCCATACTTAGTATGCTCCAATATTTTTGGATGATGCTACATATTTCTACTGCCTTATTGTCGTACGTTCCAATAATTTGTGACACATTCTTTGTTTGTTGTTCCTCATTTTTAGGAGCTAAGAGTTTCGACCTTGGTGTTGTCAGTGCCCTATGGTACGCTCACTTTAGTATTTTATTCGGGTACCCTCTATTTCTCAGCCTTGTTCTAAGTTCCCCAGCTTTAATTTGGAACTCCTCTACTGAGGAACAGTACTCGGAGGTATTGACCCATGGGTATTCCCTGCTTGAGTGGGTGCGGATGGCAGCTATCACATCAAAGCAGGGAATTGGTGGCAGTGTCCTTCCGGTGGACTGTTGTATGTACATTTCTGTCCTCTCCTATCCAAATCTTTAAATCCAAGAATTCCAACATATTAGAACTGATAGTGTTTGTGAACCTAAGTCCCAGGTCATTGTGGTTCAGTGCCCCAACAAACTCCTCAAACAATGCTTTAGTGGACCCCCAAATAATCAAGAAGTCGTCTATGAACCTAAGCCACATAATTATGTGGCTGATCCAAGACGACATCTCTGGATTGAAAGATTTGGAGAGGAGAGGACAGAAATGTACATACAACAGTCCACCAGAAGGACACTGCCACCAATTCCCTGCTTTGATGGGATAGCTGCCATCCGCGCCCACTCAAGCAGGGAATACCCACGGGTCAATTCCCCCCCGAGTATGGAGGAACTGTTCCTCAGTAGAGGAGTTCCAAATTAAAGCTGGGGAACTTAGAACAAGGCTGAGAAATAGAGGGTACCCGAATACAATACTAAAGTGAGCGTACCATAGAGCACTGACAACACCAAAGTCTAAACTCTTAGCCCCTAAAAATGAGGAACAACAAACAAAGAATGTGTCACAAATTATTGGAACGTACGACAATAAGGCAGTAGAAATATGTAGCATCATCCAAAAATATTGGAGCATACTAAGTATGGACTCTCCCCTTAAGGACCCGGCGTTTTTCGGTTTTTGCTCTTTCGTTTTTTCCTCCTTACCTTTAAAAAATCATAACTCTTTAAATTTTGCACCTACAAATCTGTATTAAGGCTTATTATTTGCGCCACCAATTCTACTTTGTAATGATGTCAGTCAATTTACCCAAAAATATTGGGGGCTTCCGTTTCTACGTAGTAAATTTTTCGGTAAAAATTACACCTTGTCTTTATTCTCTAGGTCCATACGGTTAAAATGATACCCTACTTATATAGGTTTGGTTTTGTATTACTTCAGAAAAAAATCATAACTACATGCAGGAAAATGTATACGTTTAAAATTGTCATCTTCTGACCCCTATAACTTTTTTATTTTTCCGTGTTCAGGGCGCTATGTGGGTTCATTTTTTGCGCCATGATCTGAAGTTTTTGTCGGTACCATTTTTGCATTGATCTGACTTTTTGATCGCTTTTTATTCATCTTTTCATGATATAAAAAGTGACCAAAAATACGCTATTTTGGACTTTGGAATTTTTTGGCGCGTACGCCATTGACCGTGCGGTTTAATTAGCGGTATATTTTTTTAATTCAGACATTTCCACACACGGCGATACCACATATGTTTATTTACACAGTTTTTTTTATTTATTATTATTGTAAATGCCGGGTGATTCAAACTTTTATTAGGGGAAGGGATAATTCAAAGGGTTAATGACTTTTTTTACACTTTTCTTTTGCAATATTATAGCCCCCATAGGAGGCTATAACATTGCATTTACTGATCTTTAACAGCGTTCAATGCATCTCCATAGGGATGCAATGATCAGTGTTTTCGGCGATTGATTGCTCAAGCCTGGATCTCAGGCTTAAAGCATTCGATCGGCGATCGGACTGCAGGAAGGAAGGTAAGAGACCTTCCTCCTGTAGTACAGCTGTTCGGGATGCCGCGATTTCACCGCGGCGATCCCGAACAGCTCCCTGAGCTAACCGGCACTTTTTGCTTTCACTTTTAGCCGCATGGCTCAGCTTTGAGCGCGCGGCTAAAGGGTTAATAGCGCGCGGCACTGCGATCAGTGCCGCACGCTATTAGCGTTGGGTCCCGGCTTCACTATGACACCGGGCCCGCCGTGATATGATGCGGGGTCACCGTGGGACCCCACGTTATATCACGGGAGCAGGACCAAGGACGTACTCATACGTCCTTGGTCCTTAAGGAGTTAAAAGATGTCATCCCTGAAATGCCTCAAATCATGTATAAACATGGTGGAAACCTTCGTGACAAGCTTGTCAATAGCTATTTTCCTCCACTGAAACAGCACAATTGGCTTGCAGATAAACCAAAAGGAATGTTCCCATGTAGTAAATGCACCATGTGTCGTTACATAAAGAAAGGACAATATTTCACAAGTGCCATCACTAAAAAACAATATGGGATACGTCAATTTGCAAACTGTGATACACGAGGTGCAGTATATCTACTAACCTGCTCATGTCCCTGCAATTATGTAGGTAAAACCTACAGACCTTTCAAGAAACGTTTACAGGAACATGTGAGTGATATAGTACACGGAAGAGACACGCCAGTAGCAATTCATTTTTCAACATATCATAAAAGTGACATAAAAGATCTTCAAGCTCAGATCATTGAGGTCATTGCCCCGTCTAATAGAGGAGGAGCCTGGGACAAACGGCTCCTCCAGAGAGAAGCGTTCTTGACTTAAACATTGCAAACAGTAAAACCATCTGGCATTAATGATTTTATCTCCTATGCATGCTTCATAGAAAAATGAGAATAAATTAAAATATGTGTAATACCCCTGAATAAAAGGTGGGAAACACAAAACCACTCTAAGTGAGAAGAAGATATAGAAAAAGGAAAAAAGAAAAGAAAAAATAGCTAAATATATAAATATGTCAATAGATATAAATAATAAACTCAGAAAAATATAAAATAACATCTATTGTTTTATGCAAAAAGTCAAAACTTGTAAGTCCAGAAGATGCAAATGAAACAATGTATGCTGACTGATGTGTAACAATATATTTATAAGGTTGAATAAGAACAGCAACATCCAATAAATCATGAAAGTATTCTAAACTGCAAATTAAATTTGAAACAGGAACAACAAATACATTACCTATGAGAAAACATGGAAATCAGTACTGCAAGAGTTAACTTTACCTCCCACGGCATCACACCTTGATGGAATGCAAGCCGGATACAAAACAACTTGACTTACGGAGCTCAGAACGAGACTTGGAATAAGCGCACCTGAGTGACTCAGGTAGACGTCTCACCTCTGCTCACCTGAAATTGATGACCTGATCAGGATAGATACCTTGCGATGTAGGTGACAGCAAGGTTACTGATTGGCCTAAGCGGGTCACATGAAGCAGCAGAGGGAGGAGTCACAGATAGAAAAACAACCGCGAACGAGCATAATATGTACAGCCGGCATCAAAGCTGCAAATGCAACAGTAACGATACGCCAAAGGATGCCAAGAGATCCCTGAGGAATCATATTTGATGAAACGCGTAGGATCGGCAGGAGGATCGACAAGATTGACAAGCTCACTATGTGAACGAGTCCCTACAACATGCAAAATGCAAGCTCACGGCCACACATCATTAAGCTAAGTGCAACTCTTATGGAACAATATATGTCACAGCAGAATTAATATTGCCGACTTACGAACAGATATTGTGTTTGAAAGACATTAATATATATGCTGTTTGGGATTCATAATATTAATCTAAGTGGACTGTGCAATATACATGCGGGAGCAGATGTGCAATATTGTAGCTGCGATCTGGGACAGGACATGATACCAGCATTAATACACATACTGAGACAAAAAAGAGACTGCATGTGCTTATCATATAATGCTATTTGTATGCATCTTGAAAATAGCTACTTTTTGCACATAATTTTCCATATATATATATATATATATATATATATATATATATATCTCAAACAGAACAGATGAACAAGCATTTGGCCAACAGATATCTAAAGTGCATAGCCAGCTGTAGAGCCCATGAACATAGAGCAGTACCACAGTCATATCTCATCTGAGACATTCACTTTTTTGCAGGGAGCCCACTATCTCTATAGTAAAATATAAAATGTGTGTTTGACGAGATACTACAAGGACACATGTTGTGGAAGCACTGTGGATGCTATGTAATAGGGGGACATTTATGGACAGTTTAACGAGGGCACTGTCATGTGGGCACCGTGGTTGGCTCTGTTATAGGGGTACTTGGTCATGGCAAACTATAGCTTAATTTGGGACTTCCCAATGGACCTACCTGATTTTCATAAGCCTGTGGGGCAAGCATCTTGTAAACTGGAGCAACCCTAGTAGCCAGATCTTGAAAGTTATCCTTAAGACAGTCCTCCTACAAAATATAAAATCAAAAACCATTTATGCAATACCTTATAAAAATAGCAAATGCTCCCTATACTCCATACATATAAGATGTCCAAATATTCATTATTCCTATTGTTACACAAGACACATGTAATTTTTACTAGAACACAGAACTATTGGGAAAATGTATCAGAAGAAGGACCTTCTTAAGACAACACTCAAGTTTGGTTTATTTTCTATGTACAATACTTTTATATAACACTGGGAAAAAGTAGTGCATAAGGTTTCAAGAGTATTCTTATCAGGTTCTGAATATATACACCTTCCACATACAGATCTAATTGTGTCCCATCATAGGAATGAAGGAGAATATATTCCAATATTTTTTATTTTTTTGGGGGGGAGGGGGGGTGGTTTTACTTTATTCTCAAGTAATAATTACTAATTACTATTCTTGCATTCAGATGAATGACCCATATCTAAGGCAAGTTTCATAAGTGTGTTTGGCATCCATTCAGAATAAATCTGTTCATGTAGATGAACGGATTCTGGTAAAAACTCCTCATAGACTTCAATGCAAACAATTTGGAACAGACATTTCAGTTCTGTTTATTGTCTATTTTTCGGAACAGAAAAAAATAGCTCATGCTATTCACAAAAATGGACTAAAGATAGGTAGGACGAAAACTGACATAAACTGATACTATAACTATAGTAAGGGAATGAAAACATGCCTATAGATGTTGACTACCTACCTCCTTGGGATTATCGCCAATTAGTCTAAATTTCCTTGGAGTTTTGCTTCGAGCATACTTGCAACCATTAAAGTACATGCTCCATGAACACCCAAAAGAGAAAGAAGCACCACAGGTGTTGGGGTCTTTGCCTTGGCACGCACAAGTCCGACTGAAAAGAGATGATACACGGTAATTCATATGAGACTTTCCACTAGTGTCATGTATAATTTACAATATACTATTACAGTTTTCATATGTAAAATGCTATAGGGATTATTCTAGATTTACTTAGGTGTCCTAAAATTGTTAGGGCCAGGCCTAGCTATGTATCAAAAACTCACTCATCATTCAGGCCACATCTTCTTGACGTTGGGTTTCCATATTTGGTGATGGTTTCAGAGATAGTATCATACAACTTATCACCAAAGGAACGAGGGATTCCCTCCCAAGCCATGATCAATATGATAATGACAGCATTCTCGCAATGGTGGCCAGCTCGGCGCCGGACCAAACACAACAGCTTCTCTTCCTCACTCTGACGGCGGATGACCTGAAAGGCAAAAGAAAAACTAGTCAATTTTTGAACTTTTCTGCTCATGAATGTTTGGTTTATTTTCAAACGTGGAAATTTACTGAAACCAATACATGTAAAGAGGTGTCTGACCTTGGTAAGCCCTTTCCATATACATTATTAACCCCTTAAGGACCCAGACCATTTTCACCTTAAATGGGCACTGTCACCAACTTTATTTTTTGATATGTTGTAGTACTTATGTACTACAACATATCTCTAATATACTTTTATTATTTTTTTTTTCATTAAAAAGGTTTAATTTACATTTAAAAACCGGAGTGGCAATCAGTCCTTTTTCAATTAGGCTGCACTCGCTCCCTGCCTGTCAATCAGACAGGCGGGAGCGAGCGCATTGGCTCCCCGGCCACTGGCTGGGAGGCCACTCCTCCTGCACATCACCGCCGCCGCCGCTGCCCCTGCACGCCCGCTGCCGGACTCTGCAGTAACTGCAAGTGTAATGAGGTATGCGGGGCGGGGGGGGGGGGGGGGGGGGATCAGGCTAGCAAAAAAAAAAAAAATAGGATGGTGGGAACTACCCTTTAAGGACCTGAGCATTTTTTGCACATCTGACCACTATCACATATACAATATGTCTACTTTATGTTTGCATCCTAAGTTGACATGTTTTACTTTTGGAAGACACCAGAGGGCTCCTGTCTATATAATATTTTCTTGAGCATTCACAGGAACCATTTTACCTGATTGCATTTTTTGATATACATGTATATCACCGTTCATAGATCTTAGCAGGTGGCTCCTTTGTTCTGACATAAGAGAGAAAATATTTTTCCATCTATAAACAGTGGTTGAGTTTTTTGAACTTTCCTCTATCTGTAGGTCATCCATCTATATATCCATATATATTTCTTGATTTTGAGTCATGGCATGTTGAATGTTTAATGGTTTTATATCATTGTGGTAAATCTATCTGAAGTCATTGATTCATTTCATTGCCTCAGGATAACGGCATTTGTTATAGATATATACTGGTAACTGTCAGGCATTGCATTAATACTCTCAGGTAGAATCAGACCTATAAAGAGTCATTACTCAGGATATCGTCGAGTCTTATTCAGACAACAAGAAATTATTGTGACCTTAGGTCAATTATTTTTTCCTTCTCTTATCCTTTATCAAGACAGCAACATTTAGTGAGACAGTCAGCCTCCTCTGTGTGTATATCTAGGGTGAGTGTAGGCGATTAGGGGTAGGTTCCTGTGCGGGGCCGTCCTTATCAGGACGTTCACTCCGCCTAGGGTTAGGGATAGCATCAGAGCCTCGAGCTATAGGGTCATCAGGTAGTGGCCGCACATCCATAGGCCAAGTGACCCCTAGGCCCATCCCCCCCCCGTCCCATCCCCTGTTCCCCCACCTTTCCCTTAGCTTTTGTATCTATATGATCCAAGACCTGGCAAGTCTCTATATCGGTTGGAGCAACTCTAAGCAAGTACAAGTTACTGCTTATAATTGAGTAAATATTTTATATCACGTTTGTTATATATTATTGGTTGTGGACAAACACACGTAACTTTTTGGGTGGGTTTCTTTGAGTTTGTTGTTTTAGTGAAAACAATAAAAGTAATATTTTAGTGTGATTCCTTTTACATTTGACACTTTGGCTTATAGTTTCTAGTTCTGTGATACTACTTTTGGCTTCAAAGTTTAGCAGCAATTTTCCAATTTTTCACAAAATTTTCAAAATCTGAATTTTTCAGGGGCCAGTTCAGTTTTGAAGTGGATTTGAGGGGCCTTCATATTAGAAATACCCCACAAATGACCCCATTATAAAAACTGCACCCCTCAAAGTATACAAAATGACATTCAAAAAGTTTGTTAACCCTTTAGGTGTTTCACAGGAATAGCATTTTTTCAATTTTTTACACTAACATGTTCTTGTAGACCCAGTTTTAGAATTTTTACAAGGGGTAAAAGAAGAAAAATCCCCCCCAAAATGTGTAACCCAATTTCTCTCAAGTAAGGAAATAACTCATATGTGAACGTAAAGTGCTCAGTGGGTGCACTAGAAGGCTCAGAAGGGAATGAGCGGCAATGGCATTTTGGAGTGAATTTTGCTGAAATGGTTTTTGGGAGGCATGTAGCATTTAGGAAGACCCGTATGATCATAACAGCAAAAAAAAAGAAAAACCATATGGCATACTATATTGGAAACTACACCCCCTCATGGCACGTAACAAGGGGTACAATGAGCCTTAACACCCCACAGGTGTTTGACGACTTTTCGGTAAAGTCAGATGTGTAAATTAATTTTTAAATTTTTTTCACAAAAATGCTGATTTTTCCCCAAATTTACAATTTTTACAAGAGATAATAGGAGAAAATGCCCCCCAAAAGCTGTAACCCCATTTCTTCTGAGTATGGAAGTATCCCATGTGTGGACATCAAGTGCTCTGCTGGTGCACTACAATGCCCAGAAGAGAAGGAGACACATTTGGCTTTTTGGAAGCAAATTTTGGGGTCATGTCGCATTTTGGAGGCCCCTATGGTGCCATAATAGCAAAAAAAAAAAAAAAAACACATGGCATACTATTTTGGAAACTACACCCCTCAAGGCACGTAACTAGGGGTACAGTGAGCCTTAATACCCCACAGGTGTTTAAAGACTTTTTGTTAAAATCGTATGTGTAAATGAACATTTTTTTTCACTAAAATGCTGGTGTTACCCCAACTTTTTCATTTTCACAAGGGGTAATAGGAGAAAAAGCCTTCCAAAATTTTTAACCCCATTTCTGAGTATGGAAATACCCCATATGAAGAAGGAGCGCCATTGGGCTTTTGGAGAGAGAATTTGTTTGGAATGGAAGTCGGGGGCCATGTGGGTTTACAAAGCCCCCATGGTGCCAGAACAATGGGGCCCCCACATGTGACCCTCTTTCAGAAAATACACCCCTCATGGAGTGTAATAAGGGGTGCAGTGAGCATTTAAACCCCACTGCCCTTTGACGGATCTTTGGAACAGTGGGCTGTGCAAATGAAAAATAAAATTTTTCATTTTCATGGACCACTGTTAAAAAAATCTGTCAGACACCTGTGGTGTGTAAATGCTCACTGTACCCCATATAACATTCCATGAGGGGTGTAGTTTCCAAAATGGGGTCACATGGGGGGGGGGGGGGGCACTGTTCTGGCACCATGGGGGCTTTGTAAACACACATAGCCTTCAATTCCAGACACAGTCTCTCTCCAAAAGCCCAATGGTGCTTCTTCTATTCTGAGCATTGTAGTGCGCCGCAGAGCACTTTACATCCACACATGGGGTATTTATATACTCAGAAGAAATGGGGTTACAGATTTTGTGGGGCTTTTTTCCTATTACCCCTTGTGAAAATAAAAAATTTGGGATAACACCAGAATTTTAGTGAAAAAATAAAAAAATGTCATTTTCACGTCCAACTTTAACAAAAATTCTTCAAACACCTGTGGTGTGTTAAGGTTCACTATACCCCTTGTTACGTTCCGTAAGGGGTGTCGTTTCCAAAATGGGGTCACATGTAGGTGTTTTTTTTGTTTAGTTTTTTTGGGTTTATGTCAGAACCGCTTTAACGATCAGCCATCCCGGTGCAAATCACCTCAAATGTACATGGTGCTCTCACTCCTGAACCTTGTTGTGCGCCAACAGAGCATTTTACATCTACATATGGGGTATTTCCATACTCAGGAGAAATTGCGTTACAAATTTTGGGGGTCTTTTTTCCTTTTACCTCTTGTGAAAATGAAAAATATGGGGAAACACCAGCATGTTAGTGTTAGAAAATAAAAAGTTTTACAATAACTTGCTGGAGTAGACCCCAACTTTACCTTTTCATAAGGAGTGAAAGGAGAAAAAGCCCCCCAAAATTTGTTAGGTAATTTCTCCCAAAAAAAACAGAAATACCCCATATGTGGCCCTAAACCGTTGCCTTGAAATACGACAGTGCTCCAAAGTGAGAGAGCGCCATGTGAGAGAGCGCCAATACAATTGGGATTTGCATAGGGACAGACGCAGATGCAAGAATTAGACTTGCCTCCGATATTAAAATTACCCTACGGCAGTGTTTCCCAAGCAGGGCGCCTCCAGCTGTTGCAAAACTCCCAGCATGCCTGGACAGTCAATAGCTGTCCGGCAATACTGGGAGTTGTTGTTTTGCAACAACTGGAAGCTTTGTTTTGGAAACTGTGCCGCACAAGACGTTTTTCATTTTTATTGGGGCAGGGGGTTAACTGTGTAGGGGTATATGTAGTGTTTTACCCTTTATTTTGTGTAGGTGTAGTGTAGTGTTTTTAGGATACATTCATACAGGTGGGGGGTTTACAACGAGTTTCCCGCTGGGAGTTTGAGCTGCAGCGGAAAATTTGCTGCATCTTAAACCTGCGGCGAGAAACTCACTGTAAACCCCTCCCCGTGTGAATGTACCCTGTACATTCACATAGGGGGGGGGACCTCCAGCTGTTGCAAAACTACAACTCCCAGCATGCTCTTTGGCTGTCTGTGCGGGGGTTGTAGTTATGCAACAGCTGGAGGCACACTGGTTGTAAAACACAGAGTTTGTTACTTAACTCAGTGTTTCGCAACCAGTGTGCCTCCAGCTGTTGCAAAACTACAACTCCCAGCATGTACGGTCTATCAATGCATGCTGGGAGTTGTAGTTTGAAACAGCTGGAGGTTGTGAAACACTAAGTTAGGTAACAAACTGTGTTTCACAACCAGTGTGCCTTCAGCTGTTGCAAAACTACAACTCTCAGCATGCACTTACAGCCGAAGGGCATGATGGGACTTGTAGTTATGCAACAGCTGGAGGCATACTACTACAACTACCAGCATGCCTGAAGAAAGGAAGGAAGTCCGGCATACGAAAATCCAACTTTATTAGGCAATATAAGTAGATACAAACACGAAGAAAGCATCAGCAGGATATCTGGATGCGTTTTGGATGGGCACACCACCCTTTATCACACACAGCATGCCCTCTGGTAGTTTGTGCATGCTGGGGGTTGTAGTTATGCAATTGCTGGAGGCACACTTTTTCATTTTAAAATGTGCCTCCAGCTGTTGCAGAACCACAACTCCCAGCATGCACAAACAGCCAAAGGGCATGCTGGGAGTTGTAGTTGTGCCTTCTGCTGTTGCATAACAACAACTCCCAGCATGCCCTTTTGTGCATGCTGGGAGTTTTTGCTAGGCAACAGCAGGAGGCACGGCCTTACCTCCTGCTGCTGTACAGGTCCTGCCTGTCATCCTGCCACCGCCGCTGTCTCTGCTCCGGGGGCCCCGATCCCGCTGCCGATGCCGGGGATCAGGGTACACACTCCCAACACCCGCTCTCGCCCTCCGGAGTAGGGGTGGAGCGGGTGTCGTTAGGGACACCCCCACAGCAGGCGTCCTGATTCGTTGGCCGGTAACGGACGATGAATCAGGGCGATTGTGAGGTGGCACCAGTGCCACCTCACTCCTGCTGCTAAAGGGTGATAGGTGCCAGTGTCGGACAGCACCTATCACCCTTTTTTACCGGGTCACCGAGAACCCTATTGACCCGGAATCACCACAAATCGCCGATCTGAATTGATTGCCGACATGGGGGGGGGGACCCCCATGGGTTTGCACGGCATGCCTGCTGAATGATTTCAGCAGGCATCCCATTCCGTTCCCTGCCCGGCGCGCGGCAGTGACCAGAATTCCCACGGGCGTTCAGGTACGCCCTGGGTCCTTAAAGGGGTACTCCCACCTTAGACATCTTATCCCCTATCCAAAGGATAGGGGATAAGATGTCTGATCGCGGGGGTCCCGCCGCTGGGGACCCCCGCATTATTGCATGCGGCACCCACCTGGTTTTTCACCGGAACCGCTGGAGGGTCTGAGTCGCGACTCTGGGAACGGAAGTCCGGGACGTCAGGACTCCGCCCCCGTGTGACATCACACCCGTCCCCTCAATGCAAGTCTATGGGAGGGGGAAGTGAAGGCCGCCTCCCATAGACTTGCATTGAGGGGACGGGTGTGACGTAAAGGGGGTATCCAGGAAAAAACTTTTTTTTATACATCAAAGTTAAACAGATTTGTAAATGACTTCAATTAAAAAATCTTAATCCTTTCAGTACTTATGAGCTTCTGAAGTTAAGGTTGTTCTTTTCTGTCTAAGTGCTCTCTGATGAGACGTGTCTCGGGAACCGCCCAGTTTAGAAGAGGTTTGCTATGGGGATTTGCTTCTAAACTGGGCGGTTCCCGAGACACGTGTCATCAGAGAGCACTTAGACAGAAAAGAACAACCTTAACTTCAGAAGTTCATAAGTACTGAAAGGATTAAGATTTTTTAATAGAAGTAATTTACAAATCTGTTTAACTTTCTGGAGCCAGTTGATATATATATAAAAAAAGATTATTTCCTGGATAACCCCTTTAACTCCCAGGACGTCAGGGCGTACCTGTATGCCCTGGGTCCTTAAGGGGTTGAAGGGGTACTCCGGTGGGAAAAAAAATGTTTTTCAAATCAACTGGTGCCAGAAAGTTAAATAGATTTATAAATTAGGTGATAAGATAAAAATAAACTGTCTGCGCGTATAGGGACTTTGCTAGAGAATTATCACACTTTAAACAATAGAGTTATTATTATGATACCTGGATGATCTGACTGTAATGGAGAAGTAGAGATGTCACTAGTTATTTGAGGCTTGATGGTTGATAATGTGTTGAATTCCACAAACTCCCCTGAAGGGTTTTCTAAAGATGGATATTGAGCAGCAGAGGTCCGGTGTCCAGGTCGATAAATGTCCTGGTGAGGTTTTTCAGGAGAACACCCCGGCCGGCGGCGTCTCAACCGTAATCACCTCAGTTCCCAACTCTTTCGATGGTGGTAAGTTCCGGTTTGTGACGTCACTATGGAACTAGCTACGGATGCAGCAGAGGACCAAATTTCCCCATTGCAACGCGCTTTTTTACTCTAATATATTATAAAGATTTATAAATTACTTCGATTTAAAAATCTTAATCCTTCCAGTACTTTTCAGCTGCTGTATGTTCCACAGGAAGTTGAGTTGTTATTTTCAGTCTGACCACAGTGCTCTCTGCAAACACCTCTGTCCCTGTCAGGAACTGTCCAGAGCAGGAGCAAATCCCTGTAGCAAACCTATGCTGCTCTGGACAGTTCCTGACATGAACAGGGGTGTCAGCAGAGAGCACTGTGGTTAGACTGAAAAGAACAACAACAAATAATTCAACTTTCTCTGGAGCACACAGCAGCTGAAAAGTACGGGAAGGATTAAGATTTTTTAACAGAAGTAGCTTACAAATCTGATTATCTTTCTGGAACCAGTTGATGACTTGTGGCGGCAACATGGATACATAAATGCATCAGTATGATGCTAGCACGAACCCAGAATGCAGAATACAGAATGCAGAATACATCTGTGGATATTTCTCATACATGTAAACTATGTGAAGAGTGCGGTTATCTGCAATATTCAGGTTACAGATCATGAGTATATGTGCTGACACCAGCCACCAGAGCCCTTTCTACAAATAACAGGCTTGTCCTCGGTTCACCTCTATCCGACATACGATTGTCTGCTTCCTGCCAATGAGGAACAGCATCCTCTATCAGAAAGCAACAACACAAGGATGAAGGTGGTGCCCAAAGTCATTACATACACAAGGGAGGAAGCACATATAAACATGCAGAAATATATCCCATACGCACAGCAATAACTGCTGGCTAATGACCTCCAACTCCTTACATCCAGACTGTAACAATTCACTAACTTCCATGTACTCCAAAAAGGAAATGTATATCTATATGCTTGATGTTGGGAAGAAGGGGCAGAGGGCAGCAAACAAACTTTGCACCAAGTTACAGAACACCAAGTTACAGCTCTGCCATCTATATACCTGATAGATGTACCTCTATCAGGTATATAGATGGCAGAGCTATTTGTCCCATCAACACAAAAATGGTACCAATAAAAACTACAGATGACGGTGCAAAAAATGAGCCCTCATACCACCCTGTGCACAGAAAAATAAAAAAGTTATAGAGGTCATAAGATGCCAATTTTAAACATACTAATTTTGGTGCATGTAGTTTATAATTTTATTAAGTATTAAAATAAAATAAAATCTATATAAATTGGGTATCCTTGTAAATTTATGGACCTACAGAATAAAGATAAGGTATGATTTTTACCAAAAAGTGCACTGCGTAGAAACCAAGTTACAAAATGGCGTTTCTTTTTTTATTTCACCCCACAAATATATATTTTTTTGGTTTCGCGGCAGGTTATGTTATAAAATAAGTGATGTTATTGCAAAGAACAATTGGTGACGCAAAAAACAAGTCCTTATACGGGTCTGTAGGTAAAAAAATTTAAGTGTTTTTAGAAGGGAAGGAGGAAAAAACGAAAATGCAAAAACGAAAATTTGCTGAGTCCTTAAGGTGAAAATAGGCTGAGTCCCTAAGGGTTTAAGAACCATTTGGTTGTTACTTTGTGCATGTTCAGCCCTAAAACCAGACTTATACCAAATATATTAAAATCAGGATCTTCGTTAAGAATTGAGGATTTAAAAAGAAAAAAAAAAAAGACTTTAGGTCAAGTACAAAAGAGGATTTTAGCAATCACCTACCCATTTAGCAATGGGGCAACCCCTGGAGCTCTTCCCTTCTCTTCCCGTGTAAATGACTTTTTCAATGCGGATTGCTTTCCCTTTCTCTCCATACCTGCAAATAATAATAACTGCATCCATAAACAAAAATCAGATAGAGTTTTTATATTTAATCCCATGAACTCACACGAGTATGGGAGGAAACTCATGAAAACATTCGAACACCGGAACTCTATGCAGATCGTGCTCTTCTACATACTATGGCCCCTGTTCTGCAAGCCAATAGTTATGACCTATGAATAACATAGGATTATCCCATGAATCATTCCCATTTCCAGACCATAAGGTCTTCTAATACCTGCTTTATAGTAATTTACAATGTATCTGGCATAACATTAAATTTTTCATTATATTTTGCTTCCATGTTACCTCTTGGGGTTTCTTCTAATCTGTACTACCAGGGGTGGGCTCTTTATAGAATCAGCCTCCTTCCCCCTCTGGCAGGTGACAATAGAATCCTTTCTAATTTCCTCTGCTATACTGCCATCCTACTGCAGAGGTTCTGTGGCCTGCCTTACAGGCATATCAGAAAGTTATTTCTCCTTTCCACACTGCACTGAACAGGTTTCAATTATGCGGAGACCTGGTTGAGAGTGGTTAAGCATGTTTGTCCTTCTGCATTCGGCTCATTAAAGGAGTTATCCAGGAATAGAATAGAGCTAATTTCTTCCAAAAACAACACCAGACCGGTTTTCAGGTTGTTTGGGGTATTACAAGTTGACTCCATTCACTTCAATGGAACGGATTTGCAATACCAGACACAACCTGTTTTTGGAAAAAAATCAGCTCTACATTTGTTCCTGGATCCCTTTACTATGTTATCTGGTAGAAGGTGATTTTTTTTTTTTCAGGAAGATGCCCACACTTCCAATATAAAAATAAAGCTATATATACCTTCCACACTCCACCTCTAATACTGCTCCCGTTCTCCGGTGCTGGGGCCCAATACATCAACTATTGTTCAGCCAATCACTGGCCGCAGCAGTGTCCTATCTCTGTCATTGATTGGTTGAGTGGCAATTGACCTCATCACCCCAGGCCTGGACTCCTTTTCTTGGTTCTCGGGCCCAATATGTTAGAGTGCTGCTCAGCCAAACACTAGATGAGGCTGGACACCAATGTGGCTTGTGACTGGCTAAGTGGCAATTTAAGCACCCGGAAGAGGAGGGCAGTGGAGACTAGGAGAATTTCTTCTTCTTTTTATTTATTGCAGGCAGCATGGGCATCATTATGGGAAAGAAAAATGAACATAAATAAGATGTACACCTTGCTATACACTTCAAACACCAGGTGGTGCCATAAATGTCATTCTTTTCTACTCTTTTCTGCATAATTTTAGCAAACGTTGCTAATTTCTGTGATCTATACTATAAATATGATATGTAATGGGGGGAAAAGCCCTTTATACATTATTGTTTGGCCTACTCACCTTTCCTCCATTAATTCTCTAATCGATTCTACAGTTGGTCCAGATCCAAGATGAGTGTAATATGGTCCTTCGTCCTTCTCATTAATTTGTTCTGCAAAAGAAATAGCACACAGATCACAAATAAGTTCTTTAAGAGTATCAAAAGAGATAGGCACCAGTGTGTTTACTGCATTTGCAATTGTGGATATACCATATCGGTAAACTCAAAGAAAGGCATTTTATAGAGAATAACCTTAAACTGGCACTGTCAGAATCAAGAACTTTTTATATGTTGCTCATTAATCTTTCTAATTTACTTAATAAAAAATGTTATCCCCATTTTATCATGGCTTATAAAAGAGACCACTAGGGGTCCCCATACCATTCAGAACACAATCCTGTCCGGCTGCAGCACCATCTTTGTCCCAGCTGAAGAACAGCCTAGGACAAAGGCCAAGAAGGGAGGATGGGACTAGCACTCCTCTGTGCTCACTCCTGTTCTATCAGACTCCAGCATGAAAAGGAGAGTTGCAGAGCAGCCTGCAGTGATTGGAAGAAGAGACCCAGCACAGTACAGCAGACTCAGGGAGGAAGTGAATGCACAGTGAGTAAGGGCGGGCTCTGCTCCATCCTGAGCAGCGGATGTCAGAATGTGTAAGCAGCAGAATGGGATGCCTTTTTGTTTATATATTGCTTTAAGTCCAGATAGGTATATGTGGTCCATATTGGAGAGAAGCCCATATACTTACCATTGGAACTGTGTTTGAGATATTTACATGCATATGTTGGTAGTGGTTCTCATTTATATCTATACTAACTGCGATTTATTGAAGATTATAAACAGGCATATGTCGGCATATCTTGACTTCATTCATGAGAAGTCTGTAATACCTACCTATGTAGGGATACTATTTTTATGATGACTTCTATTTTTACCTAAACTCTCCCTAGGCTCACCTTAGGGTGCCACGCTTATCTACAGTATAAGACCATAGGTCTGCCTTCCCTTCTCCCATCCACACATAGGTAGGCAGTATCTTGTAGTGAGACAGTGAGCCTCCTATCTGTGTTATAGCAAGGGAGAGCATAGTAGAGTGAGGGGTAGGTTCCAGAGCAGGGCCGTCCTTTTAAGGGAGTTCAACTCCGCCTAGGCATAGGGGTAGAATCCGGGACCTCATGACTAGGGACAGCAGATAGTGGCTACACATCCATAGGCCCATTGCTTCCCTAGGTCCCCCCCTCCTCCATTACCTAACCCCCTACCTATCCTTTAGTGATCATTTTCTGGACTCTATCGACCTGAGAGTCTCTGGATTGTTGGAGCATATCTGTTAAGCATATATTGCTGATATAAGCACTTTGCATCAGATCAGTGCTAGAATTGATCATTTTAAAGGGGTTCTCCACTGCCCTGCCTTCCGGAGCTCCGCTAGCAGCATACGGAAGTTTATTACTCCGAACGCTGTGTGCGGGCTTCCGTGTTCGAGGCCGCCCCCTCGTGACGTCACGCCCCACCCCCTCGACAACGGTCGCGCCCACTTCCCATAGACTTTCGTTGAGGGGGCGGGCGTGACGTCATGAGGGGGTGGCCTCGAACACGGAAGCCCGCACACAGCGTTCGGAGTAATAAACTTCCGTACGCTGCGAGCGGAGCTCCGGAAGGCAGGGCAGCCGAGAACCCCTTTAAGATATTTTGGTGGTGGTTAACCACACAATTTGGTTAGTGAATTTGTTTTTGCTTAAGGATTTTAGTGGAACTCGATAAAAGTTATTTTTTAGTGTCTCGCTGTGATACCCATCATCATATAGAGAGATTTAGGTACTTTTCTGTATTTTTTTATGAGCTCAGGAAAACCCCTTTAAACCCAGTTACACCTCTTCATAAAACAAGACAGATTTTTCACCTTTAACAGCTTTTATCACCAAGATGACCTACTTGGTGGTCCACTGTCTTACAGCAGGATCTGTAATATAAATATACATATCCCATGATGCTCTTACAGCCAAAATGCTGCCAAAGCATCATGCGAGCTGTAGTCCAAAACATCTGCAGTGCCGAAGGTTGCCTATGCCCGGCCTTGGACAACCTAATAGTCTCCATTTAGCAATGACCAGTGTTTCCCAAAGTGTCTCCAGCTGTTGCAAAACTGCAACTCCCAGCATGCCCGGACAGCCGAGGGCTGTCCAGGTATGCTGTGAATTGTAGTTTTGCAACAGCTGGAAAGGCTGTTGGCCATGCTGGAAGTTGAGTGGGAAACACTGAGATAGACCATCACTTTTCCCAATCCATTGTCTTCTATAGCAGTGGTCCTCAACCCAGTCCTTAAAGTGGTACTCTGCCCCTAGACATCTTATTTGCTATTCAGAGCATAGGGGATAAGATGTCTGATCGCTGGGGACCCCCGTGATCTCCCTGCTGCACCCAGCATTGGTTTAGAGTGTCAGGTGCAGCGCCGGTGGCTCCTAACGTCACAGCTTTGCCCCACTCGTGATGTTAGAGCCACGCCCCCTTAATGCAAGTCTATGGGAGGGGACAGCCATCACGCCCCCTCCCATATACTTGCATTGAAGGGGCATGGCCGTAATGTCACTAGCGGGGCATGGCTGTGACGTCATGTGCCTCCACCCTGCATCGCCAGTCATTTGATACGGAGTGTAGTTCCCTCTGTGCACCAGATGTCTTGGGTGTCACAGCCAAGATCGGGGGGTGGTCCCCAGAAGCGGGACCCCCACGACCAGACATCCATTCCAAAAGATAGGGGATAAGATGTCGAAGGGCGGAGTACCTCTTTAAGGCTCACAGATGGTCCAAGATTTGAGTTTTTCTCTGTTCTATAACAATGGAGTAACAGGAAAAAACACGGAATGTTCGTGGGCCTTGAGGTCTGGGTTGGGGACCACTGCTCTATAGTATATATATTATATCCTAGACTTGAACTGCCCAGTATATATATAGCTCCCGCCCCAGTATGTTAGTTCCTGGCAGAACTCATTACTATCTGAAGAATCCGCTGAACTTTCTTGATGAGTTATTGATCACAGGTTTAACGAGCATGTAATAATACTCATTGGCGCGGGTCACCTTGAAGTAGATGGACACATCTCAGATCATATTACATTTTGAAGAAGAGGTAAAACGTGGCTGCTTTACTGCAGCATCAATGTTTTAGTGAGATACCTGGGATTGGTTACATGAACTGATATTGCTTACTTTGGCAATTCGCGAAGATATTTTTTAATGCATGAATAAATGGATATGGATTTGCATTGATCAGTACACAAACAGAACCTTTTAAACATAATGGGGTTTTTAGTGAAGCAGCACTTCTTAGTGCTAGTTATATAACATAGCGGGGGAGACAGGGCACTGTCCGCAACAGCTTTATACCATCTGCTAAAGGCACAATCTAGGCAGAAATGATGCACTGTGTCATTCCTGGTCCAGGGCCTGAGGAGAAACACATGTCTTCTATCTATAGTGTTCTTTGGATCCCTGTGTCATCCACTGCCTTGCACTAGCTACAACACTATGGGGGGTATTTATCAAAGGATTTATGTGTTTTTTTTCACGTAACTTTGGCGCAATACTTTGGCGCAGTGTCTTTTTGAGCCAAAGTTTGGCGCATCTTCTCCACTGTCATTTTTACAACTTTCTCAAAATCACACGGTCCTGTGTGTGATTTTAACTTTAGTCAGTAATTCATAATTTGCGCATTTGGCGCAAATCATGTTTTTTGGGGGGCACAAATCCCCGCCAAGACATTTTGCACATGGAAAACACACTTAGCAATGTCAGAAAATGTAAAGGTGTAAAAATACATTAAACATTTTTTTTGTGAAAGCAGCGACGCCTCCAGGGCTGCTCAATACTATCCTGCGACATAGTAGACTCCAAAATGGCCGCTCTACAGGGTAAAATACGCGTCCTCTGTGGCGGTAAGTTCTGTGTAAAAGGCGCTGTGAACAGCTGATTTCAACATTTGAGCCAAAATTAATAACAACTTGCACCAAATGATAAATTTGGTGCATGTCCACGAAAACCAAAGTGAAAAAAAAAAAGGGTAAAAAGAAACTGTCAACAGGTAAAATTGATAAATACCCCCCTATGAGTTTGCCTGGAGTGTTCCTTTAAAGGGGTACTGCGGTGCTTACACATCTTATCCCCTATCCAAAGGATAGGGGATAAGATGCCTGATCGCGGAAGTCCCGCCGCTGGGGACCCCCGGGATCATGCATGCAGCACCCCATTTGTAATCAGTGCCCGGAGCGTGTTCGCTCCGGGACTGATTACCGGCGACTGCAGGGCCGGCGGCATGTGACGTCACACCTCCACCCCTGTGTGACGTCACGCTCCGCCCCTCAATGCAAGCCGACGGGAGGGGGCGTGATAGCTATCACGCCCCCTCCCGTAGGCTTGCATTGAGGGGCAGAGCGTGACGTCACACGGGGGCGGAGGTGTAACGTCACACGCCGCCCGCCCTGCGGTCGACCATAATCAGACCCGGAGTGAACACGCTCCGGGCACTGATTACAAATGGGGTGCCGCATGCATGATCCCGGGGGTCCCCAGCGGCGGGACTCCCGCGATCAGGCATCTTATCCCCTATCCTTTGGATAGGGGATAAGATGTGTAAGCACCGGAGTACCCTTTTAAAGGGAATGTGTAATCATAGAATGGCCTATTGTGTAAAGGAGATTAAAAAAAAAAAAGAAAAAAAAATATCAGGGGGTGATTAAAACAAACAAACAAACAAACAAAAAAAAAACAACCCACACTTACCTTCCTCCCTCCTGCACCACCACCGGTATCACAAAGCTGCGGTTCCTGCTGGGCACAGCTTCTGAGTATGAGAACATGAGGTCACACACCCGCTTATTCAATCAGCAGCCACAGAAATGTCCTGCCTCAACCTTTGATTGGCTGACCAGGTTGTGACATCACGTCCCTTAACCCAGGAGCAACAGACAATAGAAAGCAGAGCTTGGTTAAACCAACGTTGGTGTATGAGCGAGGAAGGTAAGAGTTTGTTCTTTTTTTTCACTTAACCCACTCCCTGACTTGTTTTTAAAACTAAATTAATTGCCAGACTAACCCTTCACATCAACTTTTTATGTTAAACCTATTTTTAAGAATTTTTGGTGATTCTATTTTACTATCTATATAATACAATTATCCTGAAATCTTGCAGAGATTTTTACCAGTGACCTACTAAGACAGGCAAAGGTCACAGAGCATGCCTAGAAAGCTCCCCTATAAAAGACATCTTGCTGTTAACAAAGCAGGCTCAGACAAAAATGGGGATCTGATCAGCACAAAAAATAACATGACTATGACTATTCCTCTTTTCCTGTAACCTGTATCTTATTCTTTGAAGACCCTACACTTTAGAAGACCTTTATGTATGGTCAGTGAAGTAATTGGGTGCATTTCAATGGGCAAGACCAAGGACATCCTGTCTTCCTACATCAAAGGGTTACTGGGGATCTCTGAGAAGTCACTTAGTCTAGTTACAGATGGCTAAATTTAAATAGTCCTGACACTATTCTACTGAACCTACTTTATACAGTGGTCCCTAAACATACGATGGTAATTCGTTCCAAACGAGCCATCGTTTGTCAAATCCATCGTATGTTGAGGGATTCGTGCAATCTAAAGTATAGGAAGCTGTACTCACCTGTCCCCGCCGTTCGAGATGGTGACCCCGGGCCTCCGCTGTCTTCTCCGGTCCTCCGCTGTCTTCTCCGGTCCTCTGCTTTCTTCCGCAAGGCCTTACTGGGCCTGCTTGCCGAGGTCATTACGCCGCTGCGTACGCCATTCCTATTGGATGACGTGCGCAGCAGCGTATTGACGTCATCGGAGAGGGCCGAGAAGACACCGGAAGACCAGCGCTGGACCCGGAGGGCACCCCGGAGCATCGTGGAGGGGTAAGTAATACTTACTGCACCACACGGGGAACATTAAGCTGCTATCCGGCAGCAGCTTAAGCATTTGGCGCTGCCGGATAGCACTTAATGCGATGGCCCCGACATAAAAAAGCATCGCATGTCGATGCTGACATCGACATGCGATGGCCTCTGAGAGGCCATCGTATGTCGATTTCATCATATGTTGGGGCCATCGTAGGTCGGGGGGTCACTGTATTCCTGTAGAACTGTGTGTTGCTCAAGTTATACGGAGAAAGGTAATGAGCAAGTATTACAGGCATATGAAAATGGCTTGGGGTATCTTAGGGCTTTTCTCATTTCTAACTTTTTTTTTTTTGTGGCAGTAGAAGTCACTTAGTCATTGGCATCAGCAATAGGGACAACTTTGCTTGTATACATCCGGTACAATCATGAAGAAATTAGACTCATCGCAATGCTTCTTGCAGCATCTGCGGGAAGTTTACAACGGGAAAAATTCCATGAAGTATAACTCTGATGGATGAGACTGAGTGACCCCTGTCATACATACATGTTATGCCTATTTGCCTGACGAAGGGGATCCCATGCCCCGAAACTCGTTGCACCCTGGCTAAATAAATATTTACTTTACTGATCACCCCCATATGACTGACTTTGTGGATCGTGCCGTGGAACCGGGTTTTCCTTCTACCTATACACCCTGTTATACATAGGCTCCCTATAACGAAACATATTAGGTGGTGTCCATTATCACTGGAGGTCTGTGTAGACAATCACAGAGGCTGCTATGCCATTAGAACTGCTATATATAAAGGCTATAGTGACAATCTCGGACTCATGGTGAATGGGGGTTTACAAATCCATTTAAACTATAACCGCTGAGCTTTCCTGGTGCATACAGTAAATAGTTTCAAAAAGAAGTGTGAAGTAATGCTTACACAAAACTTTATTTACAACTTCACCTATGGATGTGATGGATAAGAAGAAGTCATGAAGTGCTTATAGGTCTTGATCGGATCACAGGGTTCCTTGTGGTTACCAATAGAACTAAACCTAGATCTAATCTTTTCTTTTTGTTGCTATGTTGTTTCATTTTTGATGTATAGTTTTGAATGTACCCAAAAGTATAAATATGAGATCAACCGCTTTATGTTTGGATGAGATATCTTTTCCATGGTTCTATTCATAGACTATATTGTTTAGCCAAAAAAAGTACCGTATTTTTCGTCCTATAGGACGCACCGGTGTATAAGACGCACCCAATTTATAGGTGCAAAATCTAAAAAAAGAAAGATTTTGAACCCAATAGTGGTCTTCAACCTGCGGACCTCCAGATGTTGCAAAACTACAACTCCCAGCATGCCCGGACAGCCGTTGGCTGCCTGGGCATGCTGGGAGTTGTAGTTTTGCAACATCTGGAGGTCCGCAGATTGAAGACCACTGCATAGGAGGTAATACTCACGTGTCCCCGCCACTCCGGACCCGTCACTGCTGCCCTGGATGTCGCTCCATCACGGTCGCCGTCGCTCCGGAACGTCTCTGCTGCCGGCCGGGTATCCTCGCTCTCCGTCGCCGCCATCACGTCGTTACGCACGCCGACGCACTTACGCGACGACGTGATGACGAGGAAGGAGAGCGCCGGCCATACAGGGAATCCCTGAACGGAGAAGACACCGAGGAGGCAGGTAAGGTCCCTCCCGGTGTCCTGTAAGCACTAACCCGGCTATTCAGTCGGGCTGTTCAGGACCGCCGCGGTGAAATCGCGGCGGTCCCGAACAGCCCGACTGAACAGCCGGGTTAGTGTCACTTTCCCTTCAGACACGGCGGTCAGCTTTGATCGCCGCGTCTGAAGGGTTAATACAGGGCATCACCACGATCGGTGATGTCCTGTATTAGCCGCGGGTCCCGGCCGTTGATGGCCGCAGGGACCGCCGCGATAGGGGAGTATTCGCCGTATAAGACGCACCAACTTTTTCCCCCCAGTTTTGGGGAACAAAAAGTGCGTCTTATACGGCGAAAAATATGGTAATTTCTTTTTCGGTTGGATACAATTGTATTAATAAAAGAAAAAAAAGGCATGGAATATGAAATAAATTTGGCGCTGTGAATTAGAGCAACGCGTGTAGCCTCGTTTCCAAGCCCTTCCATAACTCTTGTGAATCCTTTTATTATTTGTGTAATGGTTGCAGAATGGTGCTGATAATCCAACTCTGCATGCAGATCTAAGCAGGAGCCCATTTTCTCTTCTACCCTTTGCGATTTGTAAACTATTTCCAGAAATGCAACCGTATTCCCTGACCTTAGGTGCAACACAACGCAGTCAATGCAGTGTGACATGGTGATTTTTTTGGTCACACGACCCCTGCCATGTAGCCCCCCTCAGCGTTCTATCTTTCTTTCAAGGTGATCCAGACCAATACCATGGTCAACACTTGTATAGATCTCGTTCCTTTGGACGTTGTATAATATTTCTAATGTAAGTTTGCACATGCAAAACATATAATACAAAAGAAATCCACATAAATCCCCCCAAAAAAACAAACAAAAACCAAGCACACAACCTTTTTTATTATATGTAGCCATGTTACATGAGGTATTAGTGATAAACAGAACTCCGATACCATCCACCACATCAGCTAGAAGGTATTCTGTGTTTTCCCTTGACAAGGCTAATAACAGTGATAAATGGTACTGTAGAGCAGAAAGCAGCAATGCAGATATATTACGTGCTGGCCCCCCTTGGCTGCTGGGAGAATGTCTTACACATAGAGCAGATGTCTTTGCTGCAGCATTCCTGGGAAGAAATCTGGTCACGGATGGTTTTACACACAGTCACACCCTTCATGCAGACATTTATAGAAACATAGGCTCAAGTTCAAGGTTAAAGTACAAGGGGGATGAATAGTAGGGGAGCTAATGTCCCCGGTCTAAATTGCTTCCTGATCTCTGTTCCATGACAAATCACTACATTACTTGTAGAGATGAGCGAACTTACAGTAAATTCGATTCGTCACGAACTTCTCGGCTCGGCAGTTGATTACTTTTCCTGCATAAATTAGTTCAGCTTTCCGGTGCTTCGGTGGGCTGGAAAAGGTGGATACAGTCCTAGGAGACTCTTTCCTAGGACTGTATCCACCTTTTCCAGCCCACCGGAGCACCTGAAGGCTGAACTCATTTACGCAGGATAAGTCATCAACTGCCGAGCCGAGAAGTTCGTGACGAATCGAATTTACAGTAAGTTCGCTCATCTCTAATTACTTGCACTTACTCATATGAATCTTTACTTTATAAAGCTTAATGCTCATACACATTCGTCCACAGTAACATGAGCCCATAGACTTCAGGCAGGAATGGTCTCTAAGGCTGGGTTCACATCACATTTTTGCTATACTGTTTTCAATCAGTTTTTCTAAAGAAAACTGTATGGCAAAAAAAACAAAAACGGATGTGCTTTTCCCATTGACGTCCATGTTAAAAAAAAAAACGTATGCAGTTGCAGTACGGTTTTCAAACCGGAGACAAAACGGTGGTCAACTACGGTTTTGGGTACGGGAGAAAACCGTATTGCAAGCAAACCGTACGCAACCGGATGCATACGTTTTCAATACGGGAAACGTACTTGAAAAACGTGGTGTGAACCCACCCTTAATTCTACCCTGACAGATGATGCCGGGGAAGAATAGGGTACAGCATGTTTGTTTTAAACTGCCTGACCCTACTGCTCTCCAAGAAACAATGATGCCAAGAGCGTAGCAGCAACTTAGCCCTCCTCTCTCCAAGCCAAAAGTTTACAGCGCAATTCCCAAGTTTTAGGCCCACACAATCGTTATGTCCAGCATGGAGAGACACAGGTCATGCTGGGCGGTACACATGCTGAGGCAGCAATATCACGCTTAGCGAAGTTCGATGCACGAGTCCAGTTCATCAGAGAAAGGATTGTGCACAGAACTTCGTTGAGCATAGTACTATTGCCTTGGCAACCGGACCACCCAGCATGGCCTGTGTCTTTCCACGCTGGAGATGAAGACAGCGTTGGCCCGAAACTTGGGGCTTGCCCTCTAAGCAAATGAAGGGATCCAAAGTTACATGTTTAGGGCCACCTTATAAGTGAATGTCCACTTTTCATGTGTTTAGATTACAAATAGGTTAAAATGATGTGCTTACTTTTATATATCTGTTATAATGCCTTAATGATGTGATGAATCACATTTCTTTGTACATTATGTAAATGGCTGGGTGTGTGTTCATTACATACCTGGGGAAGAGTTGACACCCGTAAACACTATGGGGAGAATGCATTGCTCTGGGTAATGTTCTGCTGGGAAACCTTAGGTCCTTGCAGTCAACTTTGACACGTACCACCTACCTAAATATTGTTACAGACCAAGTGCCTTGCCTACTTTATGGCAGCAGTATTCCTTAATGGCAGTAACTTATTTCATCATGATAATAATGCTTATTGCCACATGCTTGTCCAGGAACATGACAAAGAGATCAGGATGTTGACTTGGCCTCCAAATTCACCAGATCTCAATCTGATTGAGGATTTGTTGGAAAAGCAAGTCTGATCGATGGAGGCTGCACCGCACAACTTACGGAACTTAAAGAATTTGTTGCTAAAGTCTTGGTACCAGATACCACATGACCCGGTCAGAGATTTCGTGGAGTGCACACCTCAATGAGACAGAGCTGCTTTGGTGTAACAAGGGAAGCTCACAATATGAGGCTTGTGGTTTTAAAGGGAACCAATCATCAGATTTTACCTTATATAACGCTTGGCAAAGCGTTATATAGGGTAAAATCTTTATTTTCACCATTCCCGGGGGACGCTCCTGCCCCCAGGGATGGTGAAGATATGAAGTTATAAACTAGTCACTGCCGCCGCCGTAAGTAGTCACCTGGGCGGGGAGCTCTTCTTACCTACTCCCGTTCTTCGGCCGGGAGCGACGCCCCTCTCCGCTTGATTGATGGGCAGCGTCATCGCTCTGCTCCGTCTGTTCAGTGAGCGGAACAATGACGCGGCCCATCAATCAAGCGGAGGGGGAGTCTCTCCCGGCCGAAGAACGGGAGTAGGTGAGAAGAGCTCCCCGCCCAGGTGACTACTTACGGCGGCGGCGGTGACTAGTTTATAACTTCATATCTTCACCATCCCTGGGGGCAGGAGCATCCCCCGGGGATGGTGGGGACAACAATTTTACCCTATATAACGCTTTGCCAAGCATTATATATGGTAAAATCTGATGAATGGTTCCCTTTAATGTTATGGTTGATTAGAAACAATCATGTATTTTTTTGATACATAAAAACATGGACATTTACTGTACAAAAGGTTTTACATACCCATAATATGGCTACATTTTAGCATACAAATTATAGACATATCTGGTTTTCTCATCCTTCAAATTCTTACTGACCCAAACTTGGTACATGGCTCTATGCCTTACCGTAGACCTATGTTGGGGACGTGTGAATCCGTTCATGATCTGAAGACCACACTAACAGAAATGAGTTTAAAGGGGTTAAACAGATTTGTAAATTACTTCTATTAAAAAATCTTAATCCTTCCAATAGTTATTAGCTTCTGAAATTTTCTGTCTAACTGCTCAATGATGATGTCACGTCCCGGGAGCTGTGCATGATGGGAGAATATCCCCATAGGAGCTGGACAGCTCCCGGGACGTGAGTCATCAGAGAGCAGTTAGACAGAAAACAACAACTCAACTTCAGAAGCTAATAACTATTGGAAGGATTAAGATTTTTTAATAGAAGTAATTTACAAATCTTTTTAACTTTCCGGAGCCAGTTGATATGTAAAAAAAAGTTTTGGCCTGGAATACCCCTTTAACATCAATATAGTTCTAATCTATAGGACTAGTCTAAAAACAACATAATAGTACAAAAAAAAATTCAGCGGCATTGCTAGGTCCACTGCCATGTTGTGCCTGTCCACAAATATCAAACCTTTAAACACTGATGTTTCCATGTACCCATCTTAGACACCCTCTAAATGTTATTAAGTATTGCCAATACATTAGTGCTATGTGCAGTACTGGGACCTGTGTGTCTAGAAATTGAAGCACCCAGATGTACAGTATAGGCCATGAATAGTCATCGTATTATAGAACCCTATCACATCTATCTGTAATACAGTCTGGTACATAAACCCTTATAAAGTGATCCCTCAACTTACAATGGCCTCAACATACAATAGTTTCAACATACAATGGTCTGTTCTGGACCATTGTAAGTTGAAACCAGACTCAACATACAATGCTATGGAATTTTCAAAACCTGTCAATGGATGGAAGAACCGACCAATCAGAATGGACATTTCACTGGTAAAACCCCTGTATTCCTAAAGTGCATGCACTGACTGGTGTCTAGTAGCGCCCCCTACAGTACAGGGCAGTATTACATGTTCTGTACTACTTTTAACCTATGCCATGGTTAGCTGCTCCTTTGGACACCAAGTAAGAGCGGCTCCATTTTAATTTTTGTTAGGGCATTATGTGTACTATAGAGGACCCTAAAGAAGCTCCTGTCCTCTACATAGACCAGTGTTTCCCAACGAGGGTTCCTCCAGCTGTTGCAAAACTACAACTCCCAGCATGCCCGGACAGCCTTTGGCTGTCCGGGCATGCTGGGAGTTGTAGTTTTGCAACAGCTGGAGGCACCCTCGTTGGAAAACACTGAAATAGATAATGATTTACAGCTCCCAGCAGATTTTTATTACTTTTATATGTAAGGATTTGCTTTATCTATATTAGTAATCTACTTATTTTTCTTTAATCCTCACTTTTTCCTATTTTTGGATGACATTTTGGTGGCTTCAGAACCAATTACCAGGTTTCCATAGAGTTCTGGTCTCAACATACAATGGTTTCAACATACAATGGTCGTCCTGGAACCGATTAATATTGTAACTTGAGGGACCACTGTATTCAGTTCTCCCACTCAAAAGCCATCAGAAATTGGGTGGGGACTGGGGTCATCTGGCATTATCTTCATGGGTAAAGGTTGAATGGCTATGTTATGTTTACAGAAATACAATGATGCTGGTCACTGGGAGACTAATGCCGGGGCAACCTGTGATTTATGTCATTACACTAGGGGGATATTGTACTATAAATACAGATTACTCATATGACGCATCACCACACATTTCAGTTTTCCTTCTACTCGAACCTTTATTTTTAACAAATTTTCCAGATTACCGAGTATATATGAACAGATAGATATCAGCTAATGTTATTTTAATTATGTAAAATATACCAGTGCGTGTGGCCCAACTAAGTAAACTGTCACATAAAGTAAAAGTTTTGAGACCAGCAGTATAAGGGTACGTTCCCACACGACGTATTTTGCTGCGTATTTGCTGCGTATTTGGTGCTGCGTATTTTCCTACCCATTGACTTCAACAGGGAAAATAAAATACGCAGCAGCAAATACGCAGCAAATACGCCGTGTGGGAACGTACCCTAAATCCTTACAGTAAGTCCTCCATCTACCTTACTATAGAGAGGTGTATAATAACTGGGCACTACTAACATGGAAGAAGCAGGGGCTGCCAGCGATCCTTCTAGGTCACGGTGTGTGGGCTCCACACAGGTTGATACTGAAATGTTTTCCTACTTAGAAACAGCCCCATATTTGTTGTAAATCTCATGTCTGGTGGCCACCTAGGACTACCCGGACCTCTCATCTTACTACTACACCAGAAGGAAAACTGTGGGATTTAATGTTGCCACACAAAACGTTCCTCCCATTCAACCTTGGATCACTTACCACCTAGAGTGTGTTGGTACGTTCACCCCAGTTCAGACCTGCTGACAAATCCTTATCAGTCTTTGACTGATAGCATGGCCCTTGTCTTGACTGGTAATAAAACTCTAGACTCCTCCAGGAGTGACAACTTCCTTATTGCTCATTATTTGTAGCCTGACCTACCTCCGGCCAGCTACTGCAGGCACCACACACAGGAGTATGGACACTGGCCCAGATATTTGGATAAGTAAAGTAAGGCTGGGTTCACACCACGTTTTGTTAAATACGGCTCCCGTATACGGCTGGGAGGAGGGGGCGGGGCTTAATCGCGGCGCCCGCACTCAGCCGTATTCGGGAACCGTATTTAATGTATGTCTATGAGCCAACCGGATTGAACCGCAGCCTCCGGTCGGCTGCTTTTTCGGTCGTATGCGGTTTCCCGACCGGAGGCAAAAACGTGGTCGACCGCGTTTTTGCCTGCGGTCGGGAAACCGCATACGGCCGAAAACAAAGCCGACCGGAGGCTGCGGTTCACTCCGGTCGGCTCATAGACATGCATTAAATACGGTTCCCGAATACGGCTGAGTGCGGGCGCCACGATTAAGCCCCGCCCCCCTCCTCCCAGCCGTATATGGGAGCCGTGTTTAACAAAACGTGGTGTGAACCCAGCCTAACAATGTCTTTGTTTGTTGAAGGAAAAAATATTTCAAAATATAGTCAGCAGGAACATAGGAGTTGAAAAACCTTAGTCTAAGAGCCCTAGTACATGACCTGACCCCACACAGTAAACAGGCAGCGATCTCATAGATTGGCGCTTGTCTACTGAACTTTACAAGGTTCAAGTGTAAAGGCTGGCGGGCTGCATGAAGCACAGCCGGATCATTTGTGTAGCTGCAATCAACTTGAGGCAGCACATTCCCTATTACTCGGGGAGATGTGCAAATGACAGCCGATGATAAAGCTGAACGCCGGCCCTATTGCCGGCCATATTACAAAGGTCAATATGAGCCTGTTCATTCGATAATCACCCCCTGTAATGAGGCCCTAAGAAAGGAAGCTGAAAAGAATATTTTTAAGGGTGGTTTTAGACACAGCAGGGGAGACTTATCAAAACCTGTGCTGATTAAAAGTGGAGCAGTTGCCCCTAGCAAGCAGACTGTTATTTAAAAAAAAAAAAGGCCTCTGAACAATAAGGCTAGGTTCAGACTACGGAATTTCCGCCTGCAATTCCACTTTGAAATTGCAGGCGGAAATTCCGCTTGCTAAAATGTATAGTGTAGTGAATGGGTTTCCGTTCACAAATTCAACCTTCGGAATTTGTGAAGCGGAATTTGTGAACGGAAAATCCGCTTGTAAATTTCCGCCTGAAGAATGGCGTTGCTCATTCTTCAGGCGGAAATACTCGCAGAACACATCGCAGTCTATTGGAGACTGCAGTATCCGCACGTTCCTGAGTGATTCAGTCGGTGCTGGACGCACTTGGAATCTCCGGGTGGAAATTTTCTGCCCGGAGGTTCCGTAGTCTGAACCTAGCCTAATGGGCAACTAGTCTCCAATTTTCCTCCACAGTGGTTGTGATAAATCTCACTCAACGATTATTTGGAAAACAGCCACTACAGTTTTTGATGCAGTTATTTTGAGCAAAAGGCAGAAATGGATCCAGCAGGAAGGTGTAGGTATATCAAATTTGAAGCCCTGCATTTATAGTTTTAATTAGGGACCGACCCATTATCGGTATGGCCGATATTATCGGCTGATAATCACGATTTTAGGCATTATCGGTATCGGCAATTACCTTGCCGATATGCCGATAATGCCCCGTCCCCCGCACCACCCCCACCGCACCGCATCCGCCCCCCCCACCCGCCGCACCGCATCGCACCCCCCACCGTAGTGCTGGGCGGTATACAGGTATGGATTTTTGCCCATACCGCTATACCGGTCAGGCCCCTCCCCCACCCTCCGAGTCAATAAAAAAAATTAAACTTACCCGTAATGGGGGTGGTCCGGGCCATCCATCCTTCCTGTAGTGTCCGCCGGCATTCCGGGTGGAGGGATTCCGGGTGGAGGGTGAACCGGTCCAGGCCGTCCTTTTCCGGGGGTCATCTTCTCCACTCCGGGCAGGCTCCGGCCTAGTACGCTGCATAGACGCCGCTATGCCGTGACGTCAGGCCGTTACTAGGCCGGAGCCTGCCCGGAGTGGAGAAGATGACCCCCGGAGAATGACAGCCAGGACCGGTTCACCCTCCACCCTGAATGCCGCCGGACACTACAGGAAGGAAGGATGGCCCGGACCACCCTGACAGGTAGGGGGAGAGAAGCGGGTGGTGGCGGCGGTGGCCTATGGCACCGCAAAAGCCACTGCAGTGCATTGATATAAAGCGCCCGCTTTAAATCAATGATCTGTATCGGTGTCGCGGGGGGATAAATAGCCAATAACTTATACTGGAATATCGGTACAAGTTATCGGGTATCGTCCCTAACCGCGATTATCGGTATCGGCCCTAAAAAAACAATATCGGTCGATCCCTAGTTTTAATTCCTTAAAAACTGTGTGAAACCACCCTTAAGCTGGCCAAACAATTATTTAGCTTGGTGCCCCCACACACATGGACACCAGGCCTGCATTTTGAATATAAGGAGTCAGGAGCCACTTTCAAACTCCACAATAAATGGTCGGTCAATGATGCAGAAACCATCATATTTGTCTAATACAATGCTAATGTGTATGGTCTGTCAGAGAAAGGTTATGGGAGAGTGGGACAATCATTACATCATTACAGAGGTCAAAACTTATTAGTGACCTATAGTATCCCCACAACAGGTCAATAAATATTGGATTGGTGGGGATACTATTAGTGGCACCCCACTGACCATCTATTTGTCTGAGCCACAGATCTGGTATACACAGAAATATGGCCGGAAGCAGACAACTCCGTTCTTTGTATAGTGGCCATGCTGGGTTATTACATATCAGCTCCCATTCACTTAAATGAGAGTTGAGTAGCAGTAAACCAGAATGGCCACTACACAATGTATGATGCCTTTTACTTCCGGCTCTGCTCACTTCGAATTGTAGATGTCACAGGTCGGATGTCTATTAAAGCATGACAGACACTCCCCATTTCCAATGGGCTCCACAGACTCACAATGGGGTCAATCAAGTTCCCTCAAGGTGCCCAATGCAATTTTCCTGACAAATATGGGAGGAATCATGTTTCTTATGTAGATATGATCATGGCCTTAAGATATCAATGTAAAGGTTTCCTTGAAGGCCAATGAGAAAAGCTAATCCTGAAGAATGTATAAATATGCAAACCCCTGTGCGTGTGCTACCAATATCTTCCATAATACTCCACAAGGGAGTGCATGGGATTCTGTATAGGTGCCATGTTTGTCAACCTGATTGGTAGACATGTCTAAGTAAAATGTAGTAAAGCACAAGGGTATAATAAGCACTGCCAGCTATTTATTAGTTATCAATTGGCCCAAATGTATCCATCGGAGACAAAATTGTGTCTGATTTTTGTCTCAGAGATATAGTAGTCAATCACAGCTCTGCTTTCATTTCTCAGATTGCGCTATTAAAATGAGAGCTGGGTTGTGATTGGTTGCTGTCTGAGACAAAAGATAAATCTGTAACACTATTTGCAACATAATGAAAACTGAGATGGAAAGTAGCACATAATTCATAAAGGCGGTAACTTTAAAGGGGTACTCCGCCCCCAGACATCTTATCCCCTATCCAAAGGATAAGATGTCAGATCGCCGGGGTCCCGCTGCTGGGGACCCCCGCAATATAGCAAGCAGCACCCACCTGTAACTGCTTCCGAAAGCAATGGAGGATCTCAGGCTAATGCCTCCCGACCACGGGGACGGAAGATCGTAAACGAGATCCTCCAGCGCTTCCGAAGGCAGTAACAGGTGGGTGCTGCTTGCTATATTGCGGAGGTCCCCAGCGGCGGGACCCCGGCGACCTGACATCTTATCCCCTAACCTTTGGATAGGGGATAAGATGTCTAGGGGCGGAGTACCCTTTAAGTCTAAAACCTATGCCCATGTAGAAACATGTTAGAGTAATATGAAATATAGGTATTGTCTCCAGTCTCCTAAAATAAAATGTAAAAATAAATGGTGATAAATGGTGAAAACAATGCAAATATTGGATGATTTAGGTAGGCGAAGCGTCATAGCTCTTCAGTGGAGGCCTTTGTGTCTGCCTTCATCCAAACGCCTTGGCGGGTTGTTTTCAGTGTCCTAATACATCATCTTCGCAGGCTGCTATTTTGGTCAGTATTTTTAGGTAAAACCAGGAGTGGATCCAAAGCACCGGAAAAGCTGCAAATCTTTCCATTTTTTCTCTGTCTATTCCATACTTTCCTAGTTTTGGGTAAAAATACAGACCAAAATACTGTGTATACACCCACTGACACTGAGGAGAAGGGCTGTCATGCACACACACTATGGGGGAGATTTATTAAAACCTGTCCAGAAGAAATGTTGCTGAATTGCGCATAGCAACCAATCAGCTCTCTCTTTTTATTTTTTTATTTTTTAAGAGGGGGGAAAAAAATGAAAGCAGCAATATGATTGGTTGCTATAGGCGACTCAGCAACTTCCCTTTAGACAGGTTTTGTACTGGGAAGGCTGTAACGGTTTTAAGAAAAATAAACTTCATGACTTTAGTTTTAGACTTTATTTAGGCTATACTGCAGCATTTTAGATATATGCCACAAAGATTTAAAATATTTGCCTCCCCCTGTATCATGAAAAGAAGATTAAGAGCTCATTCACATGTTTTGGGGACCGTCTCTGGTTTTGTTGCCAGACTGAAAATCGTGGTCTTCCATGGTTTTTAGTCCGGCAATAAAGTGCATACAGTCTAAAAACCAGCCAAGCGGAGTTACTATCTGGCTCCGTCCAGCTCATTCAAATGAATGGGACGTGGGACGGGTCCAGGGGGGAAACTTAAGCGGACTGTTTTCAAACTGTCCCGCCTTATCCACAAAACATGATGTGAATGAACTCTAAGCCTTTTGGGTTTTCATTTTTTGTTTGGGATCTAAGCGATGGTATAAAAAGACAGGAGACATCACAGCTTTGGGAATGTAAGCAATCTAAAGAATGCATTTATCGGCAATCTGACAAAAACATCTGGAGAAATGTATTGAAGTGTGCAATAGGCTTCAGTAGAAATCAGTAGAAATAAAGAGATGATGGCTGAATCTTGTAAATAGTGCCCATCAGAAAACGCCCAAAACACAGGTCAACACTATGCGATTCATTCTGAGCAGCTTGGAATAAACCTGCTACTATAACCGCTGCTAGTTCATTTCTAGTGATTTCGAGGAACACATCCATAATTCTGAAGAAACCTTGATGTCTCATTTGTACATCGCGCGTACATAGTAAAGTACGGAAGGAAAATATTCAGAGCATTACAGTTGGCTGTTGGTGCGGAGTCGCCTCCCAGCTGTTCAACCTTGGAGAATAGTTGACAAATACATGTGGTAAAGAGACGGTGGAGGTTACTAAGCAATCAGGACGCCAGAACTTATACGCAAGAGTAGCTAGCGGGTGATTAACCCCTTGGACGGTTTCCTCGGTACGGTTACACGCGAGGACAGCCTGAATTGTTTATCTTACAATTCAGGAATGTGGTCATTTAACCCTTCATGAAAACTATACTGTAATCTAACATTACTAAATCAATTCACGCCCTTCTCGTCTACTTAAGTTATCTCAGCACAATAACCCTACAGCTGTAGGTTTTCTCCCACACTTACGGCCATGGCTGACATTCCAGAATATCCGTATAACGTGGCATTGTTGTGGAATATTGCACATTAAGTATGGGTGGGGATATCCTGTGGTTTAAAGACAATTCAAGTGGAGAGGGGGATATCAGGCGCTACAAAATCCCATAAGTGTTCCTTAAATAGAACAAAAAAATGGTCTGTATACAGAAGTTAATTCTGGAGCAAGGTTTCTCTTTTTTTTTAAATTGCCCATTGTATTCACAGTTTAATACTCTTATCAAATGTTCTTACTTGGATGGGAAGGCATACTGGCTAACAGAAATATACAATGGGATTTTATGCAATCTTATTCTGTTTGTTTACAAAAAAAAGGACTACTGTTGTGTTATACAGGGATTTTGGTCACGGTTGTTTAACCAAAAATCACTGCTGCATTGCAGTGATCTTGCCATGTCAGGGCAACTGAATGGGATAGCGTTGCAATGAGCAGTTGCAAGAAATCTATTTGGGGTGGATTTCTTCAGTGTGTCAGGTCATGGTCGCAGCCACTTGTAGGTCACAACTCAATGACATTCAGTCAAACCTAAGCTCCGACACAACATGATCACTGCAGTATGACACAGAAATTCCGGTTGCATGCCAACATTGCCATGTAGCATCAGTGTTAAGGGATTGACTTAAGTGGACAAGTACACTGCTCAAAAAAATAAAGGGAACACTAAGATAACACATCCTAGATCTGAATAAATGAACTAATCGTATGAAATACTTTAGTCTTTACGTAGTTGAATTGTAAGGGGGTACTCTGAGGAACTAAACTTATCAGACACTTGTTCACAGGACAGGGGATAAGTTTCTGTCTGGGGTCCAAGTATTGCACCCACATCTCCTGTATGTAATCTGTCCAACATACCCATCTTGGACGTTGGCATGTGACGTCTGGCTCAACCAATCACCATTGCAGGAAGTGATTGGCTAAGCAGGCCCTCACTTACCCACATTAAGGAAGGTGGAGGCCAGACCGTGCAGAGGACATGAGCCACACAGGAGATGGTGGAGGGACCCAGCAGTTGGACCCCCCTTAATCAGACACTTATCTTCTATCCTGTGGATAGGGGGATAAGTTCTGTTCCCCAGAGTACCCCTTTAAGACTGGAGCTATACAAAAATTGTTATATCCAAGCAACATAAGTGTTTAAAGAGGAAGTAGCTTTAAAAAAAAAATAAAAAAAAAATAAAAGGTTGGGGTGGGAGGATGAGATGGCCATTTCACAATATCTTCCCTCTTAACACTTACGAAATGCCTGCTAAGTCAACCACTGGTTAAAATGGGGAACTAATGCACCCAGTAATGACTGTATGGGTTTGCGATATTGTGTGTTGAGATGAGACCACGAAGTTGTGATCAGTATGGACCTGGTAAGTATTAGAATGATGTTGGTGGGTTAGGGTGTTAGATCTATACTTTAAGCTTTTTTTTTAATATTTAATGCACTTAACCTTATTAAACAAAAAAGGTCTTCTAAAAGCGTAATACTCCTAAAGCAGATGCATAATACATAAAAGAATATTTGTCAATTGAAATCTGGTATCGAAAAGGGGTGGTCTAATCTATAACGTGATGAAGTTTGAAGTAAAAATCTCCAATCTTGGCGCTTCACCAAACGGTGTTAGATTTATTAATAGTCCAATAAAATTACATGCAGCATTCAACATGTTTCGGGCTCATACTGAGCCCTTTCTCAAGACGTGTATAGATGTTCACAGGACAGGGGATAAGGGGATTAATAAACCTAATACTGTTTGGTGAAGCGCCAAGACTGGAGATTTTTTCTTAACTCAAACTTTATTACCTACGGCCAGAATCCCGACTAGACCGGGAGCTGCAGGGCCGCTAACCTATATACGTGCGAACAGAGATTTTGTGCTCTTAGCATAACCAAATTTGGTGAGTGGAACTGATTTCATCTCACTTCATTTGAATACTATAAAGGGTGTCACACTAGGATTGTGCCCTTATCTTTTTTTCAGTTTTTTAGTTTAATCTATAATGTGGACTTTTGGCGAGGTTATACTGTATGAGCAAGCAAGATCATGCATGTTTAAATCCAGCATGAATAATCCTTTCCTGAGGGGAATGTTGGCTTGCCCCAATGCAAGATCATCTGCTGAGCCCAATGAAATGGGTTGGTGCAAGCAATGGTGTTGTAAGTATATGACCAGCTTATAGCTTTTGGATTTTTTAAGTGCAATTTTTTATTTTAATAATTGAATGACAGAAAACACTATCTACATTTGCTATGAGGAAATTAATTTAGAGTTGCATTTGCAACTCAAAATTAATTCCTCATAGCAAATGTAGATAGTGTTTTCTACAACGCCTTATGTAATGATAACTTGTCCAAAAAGCTGTGTTGAGACATTGATTCAGCAACACACTAAGATTACAATGTTATGCAAGTGCTTCCAAGCTATACGCCATTGCAGGTGGTGGTGTTAAACTATCAAGAAGCCTAAACCAAATTCTTATAAATTTCCTTGGTTTCATTCATAGCTACCATTATTTTTTATTACAAGTAATGCCTGTTTGTGTTGATGCTTACCGTATTTTTTGTCCTATAGGACGCACCGGCGTATAAGACGCACCCAATTTTTAGGGGCAAAATCTTAAAAAATAAAGATTTTGAACCCAATAGTGGTCTTCAACCTGCGGTCCTCCAGATGTTGCAAAACTTCAACTCCCAGCATGCCCGGACAGCCGTTGGCTGTCCGGGCATGCTGGGAGTTGTAGTTTTACAACATCTGGAGGTCCGCAGATTGAAGACCACTGCAGGAGGAGACCGCTGCTCCGGACCCGTCACCGCTGCCCTGGATGTCGCTCCATCGCTGTCACCGTGTCCCCGTCGTTCCGGAACGTCTCTGCTGCCGGCCGGGTATCCTCGCTCTCCGTCGCCGCCATCACGTCGTTACGCACGCCGACGTACGTACGCGACGACGAGGAAGGAGAGCGCCGGCCATACAGGGGATCCCGGCACGGAGCAGACACCAAGGAGGCAGGTAAGGTCCCTCCCGGTGTCCTGTAAGCACTAACCCGGCTATTCAGTCGGGCTGTTCGGGACCGCCGCGGTGAAATCGCGGCGGTCCCGAACAGCCCGACTGAACAGCCAGGTTAGTGTCACTTTCCCTTCAGACGCGGCGGTCAGCTTTGATCGCCGCGTCTGAAGGGTTAATACAGGGCATCACCGCGATCGGTGATGTCCTGTATTAGCCGCGGGTCCCGGCCGTTGATGGCCACAGGGACCGCCGCGATAGGGGTGTATTCGCCGTATAAGACGCACCGACTTTTTCCCCCCAGTTTTGGGGGAAGAAAAAGTGTGTCTTATACGGCGAAAAATACGGTACATTTCATTTTCCCCATCCTGCAATGTGACCTTTTGGATAGTCTGAAGAAATAATGCATCGATTTTGTGGAATATTCATCTTGCCCAATAGAGAATTTTATACTTCGTACATAAGTAAATGTTTGTACTTACCCACACAGTCACATGTTGGGAATTCAGCTTGAGCCCTTTTAGCTGGAGTGTCCAATAAACTCTTGGTTGGTGAAGTTAAATAGCTTAATGGAGATTCCAAAAACCCACTTAGAGAAGGATTAAAAGGCAGTTCGCTTTTTGTAGGTGTTCCATCAAGTTGTTTATTTTCCTCTGAGAAGCACGTGGTAGATACCACTGTAATAGCACCAGAAGACTCAATTTTGACCTGTCTTGGAGACTTGGATGAGAAAAGACTTTCAAAATTCTGAGACATTTCTTGGCTCACCGACATGGTAGAGTTTTTGACCGGTGGTGGTTGAGGAGGTAACAGGTGTCTGGCCTGTGGCTCTATAGGCATTGCTGGCTTTGCAGGACTTGCACCATTTTGAGAGGCCATCTCTGTACTTGGGAGTGGGAAGTCGTCACCAAACTCTGCTTCAAACTGTCTGATCAAATCTTCAAATTTGTCATCAATGAGATCATTTTGGACAGAAACATGACCCGTATTGGCCTGCTGACTAACAGAGTCACTCTGTGCAGAGCTAGAGCTGGTGTCATCAATAGAAGAGGAAGTATTGGTACTTTTCGGACCAAAACGGTTTGTTTGATGAATACCAAGCGATAAGCTACGGCCCTGCCTATCATTTGACTGATTTACAGAGCACGTTTCCTGAGTGTTTAATGTAAATCTGTTGTCAACACTAGCCTGTGACCCAGGCTGGGATGTAAGCACCATTGATTTGTCATTGGGAAGGGACTGGTCAACCTTTTCACTGGGTTGACTATCTTCATGCAGAGGCGGGTGAAATTCTTCTATTTTAATTTGACTCATTGGCAAGAAGAGAGCCTGGCCTTCTTTTTGCTTAGGCTTTTTGATCTGTACTTGTTTACGGGGGACTTTTATCTTCGGCTCAGCTTGTTTTTGCGATGGGGATTGCCCTCTCTTTTTCCTTTCCTTTACTGGCTTATCTGCGGTCTTTGCGGCCTTTGGAGAGTTTGGCACCCACCAATTTTGTTGTTCTTGTGATCCTTGCTGTGCAGCCTGAGAGTCTACGAAGAGGTTGCGTTTATGGTGAAGATGTTGCTGTAATGCAGCCTGTGTACTCCTATGGAATTCAGATTCTTGGAACAGCTGAGATAACTGCTGATCTGGTGACATTTTGTAGAAGTCAGATGTTGGGGTTTCTTTCTTCACAGAGCCTTGTTTTGACTTTTTGACTTTGGGCGTTATGGACTCAGGTCCCTTGAACACAGACTTAATGTAATCGTCTGCATTACCCAGCAACTGTTTCAACCCGGACATGGGATCTGAAGGTGTTCTTGGTTGCTCTGGACCTTGAGCCCATTGCTGCATAAATTCAGATTTTTGTGGAGTGGATACTTCATTTTGCAGCATAGGAGTGCCATGAGATAGTTTTTCTGGAATGTACTGTCCTTCATGGTAACTAGGTGCTTTGTTTTGATCCCAAGATGTTTGTCTGGAGGGTTGAGACATAGGAAGTGCATTACCACCAGTGTATATTTGGGATTGCTGATTCTGGAACATTTCATTGCATGACATTGGTAATAACTGACCCTGGTCAACCTTTGCAGGTGAAAAATGTGTTAGGCGTTCGTGGGAAGGTAAAGGTGTTTGTGAAGGGCCATTGGGACAATCCTTGTTTGTTTGTGGAAGTGCAGAAGATAACTGTGTAAGCGCTTCAATGGCAATTGCAGTTTGCAGACTTATATTTTTCTCTTTTGCAATGCTCCATGCATTCTGAGAGAAGGGTAGGGGGCCTGAGGGGCATTTTGCTATCTTATTTTCTAGTGCTAGCACATGTTCTTTAGAGTAGTTCTTTTCCACCAACTCCCTGCTGACCTGATTCAGGGGGTTGTGGGAGCCATCTTGACGGTCCTTAACAGATTTTATTTTGTTCTCAAGCCATTCCAAGTAATCGGGACATTCGGGTCCATCACAGTTACAGTTAGGAGGTTTCATGCCATGTTTTGCAAGTTCCAAAGCAGTTTTTAGAGTATTAATATCTTCGGGGCAAGATGGAGGTTTATTTTCGGGAAGGCTAGAGCCTTCTCTATTCATCTCATAATGGAACTTTTCATATAACTGCGTCGACACCATAGAAGGAGGCCCTGATGCTTGTAACCCATAGGACATCGCCTCGGCCACAGCAGAGAACGCTACTAGGTTTTTGGCATCTTCTAAATTAGAATTGTTAGCAGCAGCGTGATTGTGGATGTGAGCGTTATCCCAATTGATTTTTTTGCCAGAATCCTGTGGAATAGGAGGATTGCTTAACCAAGGGTTTGCTTCCATTAATAGCCTATTTCCCAAATCTTCACATCCCTTATTCAGCAGGACTTGGTCACATGCCTGCGTCACCCTTCCTTCTTCAACAGGATTGACTGGCCCCGTTTCCATTTGGTCTGTTTTGGGTCCATCAACTAAAAAATCTTCCGAGCAATTCTGGGGAAAGACAAACATAAAAAAAAATTAATTATATATTTTGGGATTTTCTAAAAGTATTTTTAGATAAGAATAAGACAAAATAAATGGTAAACATGTTTATCCAAAAATTATACAAACATGACTATTTTTGAATAACACTTTCCCTTTAAATATATTTGCGAAGTTTCATGTGACACAATGAAAGGAACTGGCAGGCTCATGTATTGCAATTGAATGATGCAAATATTTAGTAAGTTTATTAGTCATGAAACTGAAGTTGCTCAGTCATAAAATTAATGATCTCTAAGGAAAATGTTAATGATAAAAACCTTTGACCCATTCAGCTTGTGGGTCTTTAAGTAGCGCTACTCTTCATTCAGATCTTCTGTTCCCACAGCCAGCCCCCCTACGCATAGTCATAATATCTATGCTGTACAAAGTGATGGAAAAAAAATAATACTAATCTACTATTAGAGATGTGTTATTACTCAGCATCTGTTCTAGTCATGAAGTACTTTTGGAGGCGTCAACAGCCATCTTGTAATGACTACATATAAGCGTAGGCCTCCCCCTACACACAGGTGAGTTATTCCAAAATGTAAATTTAATAGTTGCCAGTGAAGTAGTGACTAATAGTCATAAGGTCTGTCATATATAAAAGTACAATTTCATAGACATTGGTTAAACCCACACTATGTATGACTAAGACCGTGTTTCCCAAACAAGGTGCCTCAGGCTGTTGCAAAACTACAACTCCCAGCATGCTGGGAGTTGTAGTTTTGCAACAACAGGAGGCACATTGGTTGGGAATTACTGACCTAGGGGGTATGTGCGCCATATACCTCCTATGTCTTTCAACTGTGGACCTCCAGCTGCTGGCTGTCCAGGCATTTAAGGAGTTGTAGTTTTGCAACAGCTGGAGACACCCAGATTGAGAAACACTGGTCTAAGGCCTAGTTCAAGCTACCATAATGTGGCAGTACTGGTGCAAGTTCCGGCCCAACTGTGGGTATAGTGGCAGATTCCTATAGGTCTAGGATGTATTAAAGGAGAACTATAATGCTGGGAAACCTCTCCTCCCCATCCCGTGATCTCCTGTACGAGCCTTGGCCCCCCCCCCCCCCCCCCCGGGAACAGAGCGTGTTGACCCCGCCACTAAGCGGTGGCCCCCCTCCATATATCTCCATGGGAGAGCCAAACATAGGCGAACATAGAGGGGGAGTGTTGGCCTTTGTGCGGGAGTCGACATGCCGCGTTCCCGGAGAGAGCCGGGGCCCCATACAGGAGATAGCAGGGGGTCCCAGTGGTCGGACCCCATGCGATCTAAAACCTATTGCCTATTCTACGGAAAGGGTATACATTTTTTTTTAACATGATCTCTCTCCTTTAGTAGCATTATAGGCATATAGGAATATGCCACTATACCCACAGTTGGGCCAGAACTTGCACCAGTACTATGGACCAAGTTACAGTTCTCAGAATAGGCTTAAGGATTGTATAAGGGCATCTCATTCAATTTGCAACACTTTATTAATGGACAGTGATGACTTTTCATGTTGACTCGTAATTCATTGTGTGGTGTATGTATGGTGAAAGTACAACCATCTTTCATAGCTAGATCTCTAGGGGGATTTGAAGCCTACAGACAGCTGCTTATATGGATAGAAGATAGCTGTAGCAATCCACTGTGATCTTGACAAGCAAAGGATTGTCTAAAAAACGACAGATGTAATTTTGCTTGTGGGTGTAACCATTGAAAACCTCTAAAAATGTCAATGCTGACATCAATGGGCTTTACATTGTGATCAAGCATTACGCAAGAGGAGCAGAAATCAAATTTATGCCCCAGACTTGTGCAGCTGTATGGCAAATTGTTGTATGGTATATTTATTGGTACACGGTGGTATTAGAAAGTGCACTACAGTTGACGCAAAAGGTATACAATGTATATCCACCAACTATACACCCAAAGGGCCCTTATGGCATAGGTTTGGCTAATGATAGCATACGGACACAATAGACATAATTTAAGTAGAAGTACCGAATTTTTGGTTTTACTTCTATTTTTAAACCATTACCCAAATCTTGTTCCAAAGACCTCTATGCATGGGTCGCTAAAGCCAAGAAGCAGAAGGTCTGTCAACTACGGCCATACACATACATTCATGATCACATGGGTCAATGTCAAGGCCAAGTATACTATACACATTGTGACCCTCTTAATGCATATGTTGTTGTGACCTTGTTGACAGACACCAGATGCAGTTCTTACAATAGATTACACAATTGTGAAAAGAACCTCCTACCCCAAAACTGCACTACAAGCATGAATTACAAAAGGTAAAAATGTGTATTTTTTGTGAAATCCAGTTACATTTTTACAAAATCTTTTGATACAACTAAAAACTAAATTTATTGCATAAACTCTGTACTACATAACCTTGCTTAATCAAAGATTACCAAAACATAAAATATTTCTATACCAAAATTACTACTGGAATTCTATTCAATACGGTAACAGAATTAGACGGTTGTCCATTTCTGAAACTGCACAGGGTTAAGTAGGATGTCTTTTTTTTTTCTTCCGCTACAGAGCCTGGCTTTGTGAACCAATAAAATCCCACACCAGCCATCACACTCCATCATTTGCTACCTCTTTGTCTGCTGCAGAAGGACACACTGAAATAAAGACTTACACCGATGCCGAATCTCCTCAAACATCCTCCAAGAAAGCTTCTCCGGTAGCAGAACATACAATAAACAGTCTTGTATTGTGTCCCCAAGAATCAGTCTCTTGGAAGCGAAAATACTTACTATACAAATATAGCTTATGACAATACAGCATGCAAACAATATATCCTATAAAACATCCTATCCTTTCATGGAGCGGCACTGCATACAAGTACTCTAGATGTAAAACAGAGAAATAATATTTGCAGAAAGTGCAGAAGGAGGGAAAATATGGGAGAAGGGGGGGGGGGGGTATAATGAAAATCAAATGCAATTCACATTGTAACGCCATAAGCACTGAGGTGTAACCTATGGTGACACATAGATGACATTTTTCATAGAATCTGAGATTACAGACCTGTTTCCAACACAACAGTATGCATACAAGCCTAGAATGCCTATGTTATGGCCACTACTTAAAACCTTGACAAAGGAGCCGAAGAAACCCTAAGGATCCACTGCAATTAAATATATCATAATGTAACATATCCCAAGCACATGATCACCGGCGTCATCAAACCTTTAACCCTTTCACAGAATAACCTCAATTTTCTAAGCTGAAGATATAAAATATAAAGCAGATCAATAAAAGGCCCGGCTCCCAGCATTCTAATAAGAACTATAGAAAAATGAACAAGGAGAGGCACTTACGTTGAAAGGATCCAACAGAAAAAAAACAAACAAAAAAACTGAATCCGTAAAAATGAGGAAGCATAAGAAGGAAGAGAAGTCCTGGGGCTTTAAAGGACGCGAGAGTAGAAGTGGTGAGCAGGAAGCGGCTTAGAGATTCAGCCTACACACACCTCACCCTCCCCCCTCCTAACAGCTGTAGGGGCCATTAGCCCTGTCAAACAGCACACGTACATTCTGCATACAGCACAGAGGCTCGCTCTGCTGCAAACTACAGAGAGAATGGTCGCTAAAACACAGACAGGCGGTTCCTCTCTCCATGGACAACAGATATATGGCAGCAGAATCCAATGCAGCATTCTGTGTCGCCCTGGTGGCCTTGTCTGTTGACTCTGCTCATTTATAGATACACAGTAAGGCTGCAATTACTTTATCTCTCGCTTTTTTTTCCTCTTTAAGACTATGCTCGCTAGCGGGAAAAGAAAAGCTGTCTTTTTTCGCTCTCCGAATACGGATGGCTTTCGGTATTGAGTTTCACTTCTCCCTGGCACAGGGCATGCGGAAAGGCAGAGAGAGCTCCCATTCTTTTCCTGCTCTTAGTCCCAATCTCCCCGTATGATGTAATCTGGAAAGCACAGACAGATAAAGCGGAGTCCACCCTTCCACGGCTGCGTAAGACGGTCTGCCAATCAGAAGCTGGGCACAGCTTACGTAGCGCAAAGTGCCATACTTTCTACTATAATACTGGCATAATTAGATGGCTTCTCTACAGCGGTAGAATTACGTACTCTTATGCCACGCTGTTTTGGCGGGACTACTTATTTAGAAACACTAGAAGTACTACAGGGTAAGGATAACAGGTATACAGTACGGAGAGTTTAACGCTGTATGACAGGTCCAAATATCTCTCTTAACCCCTTAAGGACTCAGCCCATTTGGGCCTTGAGGACTTGGACAATTTTATTTTTACATTTTCCTTTTTTCCTCTTCGCCTTTTCTTTATCATCCACTGACTAGTATGAGGGCTTGTTTTTTGCGCAACCAGTTGTCCGTTGTAATGCCATCACTCACTTTACCATAAAATGGATGGCGCAACAAAAAAAATACTATTTGTGTGAGGAAATTAAAAAGAAAACCGCAATTTTGCAAATTGTGGAAGGTTTCGTTTTCACGCCGTACAATTTACGGTAAAAATGATATGTGCTCTTTATTCTTTGGGTCAATACGATTAAAATGATACCCATGATAACATACTTTTCTATTACTGTTGCGCTTAAAAAAAAATCGCAAACTGTTTAACCATATTAGTATGTTTAAAGCAGCAGTATGAGGGCTCAATTTTTGCGCCGTGATCTGTAATTATTGATACCATATTTTCTTATATAAAACTTTTAATACATTTTAAATAAATTTTTTTTGGGGGAATAAAATGCTATAAAAAAAAGCAGCTATTTTGGCCTTTTTTTTACATTCACGCCGTTCACCGTACGGTATCATTAACATTTTATTTTAATATTTGGGATATTTACGCATGCGGTGATACCAAATATGTATATAAAATATATTTTTTTTACACTTTTTGGGGGTGAAATAGGGAAAATGGGACAATTTACGTTTTTATTGGGGGAGGGGGGGTTTCAAATTTTTTTTTACTTTTATTTTTACACTTTAATAGTCCCCATAGGGGACTATTTATAGCAATCATTCGATTGCTAATACTGTTCAGTGCCATACATAGGAGACCAGACCAGAGCAGAAGACCCGTGGAAGGCAGCAGAGGCAGGGGAGGGGACCTCTGGCTGCCATGCTGGATGATCAGATTGCCGCCGCAGCGATGCGAGCGATCCGATTATCCATTTTAGTGTCCGCAATGATGCAGATGCCGTGATCTGCAGTTATCACAGCATCTGAGCGGTTAATGGCGGACATCCGCGCTAGTGCAGCCGGGACCTGCCGCGAATGACACGAGCATCGCTCCAATGCTCGCGGTTATGCATAGGACGTAAATGTACATCCTGATGCGTTAAGTACCAGCTCACCAGGACGTACATTTACGTCCTGCGTCGTTAAGGGGTTAAAGGGGTACTCCGGTGGAAAACATTTTTTTTTTTCATATCAACTGACTCCAGAAAGTTGAACAGATTTGTAGATTGCTTCTATTAAAAAAATCTTAATCCTTCCAGTACTTATCAGCTGCTGTATGCTCCAGAGGAAGTTGTATGGTTCTTTTTTGTCTAACCACAGTGCTCTCTGCTGACACCTCTGCCTGTGTCAGGAACTGTCCAGAGTAGCAGCAAATCCCAATAGAAAACCTATCCTGCCCCAGACAGTTCCTGACATGGACAGAGGTGTCAGCAGAGAGCACTGTGGTCAGACAGAAAAGAACTGAAAAAGAACTTTCTAGCACCAGTTGATTTGAAAAAAAACAAAGCAGTACCCCTTTAAACAGATTACATAACACACTTAGCAAAGAGTAAACGGCTAATGTGTTAAAGCTATAGAGTTGACATATGACCGTTCATCTATTGGTCTACCTTACAGAGATATCGCCAACCTTTAATCCTTTTATAGCTTCATTTATAGGCAAATAAATCTACCACCTTTAGTGAGATTTTGAGGTCTTCATCAGGATCCATAAAACACAACGTCAACAAAAAAACAAGGTGTCAATTTTATAATGCTTTCTGTGGTCTGAATGAAAAGCCTTACAAAGTGGAGTTCATGGTGCACCACTGGGTGGAAAACATGTGACGAATCAAGAAAATGTAAAAGAATATATAGTAAACAGCTAAACAAAAACCTTATCTATCATAACACACTACACCCATGGCCATGAGGTTTAACCTCAAAACTGTGGACTATTGTTTTAAAAATATACATATACACAGTTTGGTGTCAGTGAAGAACCAAACATGTTGTCATCCAGACAAACTACAAATGACCAAAATAGGATGAGTTTAACTGGACATGACAATACTTGGAAAACCTTAGTAGGTTGTAGGTAAAGCATATCACCTAACCTACAACAAAAAATTATGGACATACCATTGAAAACCCTGAAGACCAAAACACAAGGGCCCAGATTCATCAAACTATGTGAGAGTAAAAATAGAGCGATTTTCCCACAGCAACCAATCACAGCTCAGCTTTCACTTTACCAGAACTCATTAGCTGAGCTGTGATTGGTTGCTGGCGAAAAATCCCACTTTTTTTTTCCCCTCACACAGATAACTCTGGGCCAATGTTATACTGAAGAAACTGGTGTAATAACGGGCACAGAGGATCCCATTCACTTGAATGAGATTTCTTGAATGTCCGTTAGAACTCCCGTTATTGTGGCCGAAGACAGCGGGAGTAAAAGACATGTCATGCACACATTTTTCTCCCGCTATCTTCCTAACGGAGGTCACCTAACGGGTGAAGACTGTAGTGTGAAAGGAGCCTTAGAATGACAACCACTGTCCATATGAGTTATTAGAGAATATCGACATAGTACAGGAGGCCAACTCATTTGGGATCCCCATTATGACCCAGGATAGAGAGCTGGTCTAAAAAGGGGTGCTGCTCTGGATGACTGTGTCCATCCATGCATTTGAATGGCCATCATGTAATGCTACATTTTATGCAGAGAAATATAGAAAGTCCAGCTCACCTACTAGTTCCCGCGCTCAGATCTCCACCCAGACTCCGTGTGTCCAACAATGAAAGAAGAAGAAATCATCCAGCACTTAGGAAAACCAGCAGCTTTAATTTCAAATCCTCTTTAAAATAACATGGAGCTGTTACACTTCACATCATCTGAGGGATTTTGACGCGTTTCGAGCGCATGCGCTCGAAACGCGTCAAGATCCCTCAGATGATGTGAAGTGTAACAGCTCCATGCTATTTTAAAGGAGTAGTCCAGTGGTGACCCAGTGGTGAACAACTTATCCCCTATCCTAAGGATAGGGGATAAGTTTGAGATCGCGGGGGGTCCGACCGCAGGGGCCCCCTGCGATCTCCTGTACGGAGCCCCGACAGCCCGCGGGAAGGGGGCGTGTTGACCTCCGCACGAAGCGGCGGCCGACACGCCCCCTCAATACAACTCTATGGCAGAGCCGAAGCGCTGCCTTCGGCAATCTCCGACTCTGCCATAGAGATGTATTGAGGGGGCGTGTCGGCCGCCGCTTCGTGCGGAGGTTGACACCCGCTATCTGGCCGGAGAGCCTGGTCCCCGTACAGAGAGATCGCAGGGGGCCCCAGCGGTCGGACCCCCCGCGATCTCAAACTTATCCCCTATCCTTAGGATAGGGGATATGTTTTTCACCACTGGACTACCCCTTTAAAGAGGATTTGAAATTAAAGCTGCTGGTTTTCCTAAGTGCTGGATCATTTCTTCTTCTTTCAATGCTACATTTTACCCTACATGAAGAAAGGGGCTGGAATAAAGGTAAGGTTCAATGTTTGTTTTCAATGTAAGGAGACAACTACTCAAAACTGCACTAAAGTTGTCTTCTTTGAAGAGGCCATCTGCCTAGAAGATGGCCGGTATGCATATTATATGATGGAATTGAAAATTTATCACAGGAAAACTGGTCGGGATAAGGTGGTGGTCTTCTCATAGGTGTTCTTTTTGAGATGTTTTACTGTATATCACAAAAAATAGATATTAACATTTCAATCATGAAAACTGGTTATGCACATCACTGTATCTTTAAATGGAAGGATGGCTGGACAAGTCTTTCCTGTTTTTATCAGGACAGCTCTGAACAAAGTCAACATGTGCCTGAAATGTGACATTCCATCGCTCCATAGTATGAAACAGAAGAAAACTCCCTAGCCTTTAGGGCCTCTCTTGTCACTGTAACCAGATTATAGCTATGATTTTGGATCTATATCATGACCAGACTCCCTATTTTATGTAACAATCTTATTAAAGGTTATTTATACAGAGTGCATCGATGGGGATTTGTTGTATCCCACTGGAAAAATATAACCCTCGGCTGATGACACCAGCATGAAATCAATTAACCTGGGTGAAATAGTCTTATTCCAAATGGTATAACATGATCTTGTTCTGTTCAACATAAATCATATGAATCATGTACTGCCCACATTGATGAACAAATACAACACCACCAAAAAAAAAAAACATGTTATCACTATAAAGGACAAGCAAGAGTTAAAACATTCAGACGCGGCTTTTAGGTGCATATTTTGCCCTGCTTTTAGACAAGAGGCCTCGCACATGCTGTAAATGAACTATTTGCTGTCAGTTGTACCGGTTTACGCATCGTGGGAGGGGGCGGGAAGAAATAAGATGTCATACAACTACACGTGCTTCTGTATCACACATGGGAGGAATTCAACAGCCCAGAATAAAAGAAAACGAATAACAGATAAATTCAACCAGATCGATTCAACCACTTCTTATAGACTGCAGCACTGAAATGGAGGAGGAGGAAGAAAAAATAAATTAAAAAAAGCATGCACAAGGCAGGGCGGTGTAGAATAAGACCCTGAGCTCTAACAGATAATGAAGATACTACTAGACACAAGCAAATCCATGGGATGATACTAGTTCCTTGCAGGTTCCTTCATATACATTTTTTTTTTATTTTAGAGAGAGAATTTCAGTCAACATTCATGGCCTGTATTGGGATTTTTATGGGTTACACTTTAACAGCCTCAGCATTCCAAGAGTCAAACAGTAACTTCCCAAGTTTATTTTGTATCTGCCCCCCTGCAGCAACCTTTAGAGGGTAATACAAGCCGGGTGAATGATTTATTCTTCTTCTCTAGGTCTTGCACCCTTTCATTATCTGCAGGTTTGAAGCGAAGTAAAACAAGGTGATGATTGGAAAATCTTTAACCAGTATACAAACAGACCGAAGCTTGGAGCTCTACATTAAGTTGTTCTCGCTTTGTGTCAGACTGAAAGTAGAAAGTTGCTTAGACTTGAAGAAATTCATTTTCTGGCAGGATGTCATGTGTGGTAACCATTATATCACATTCTCCATCTCTACCCTTAAATTCAAAGGCAGTAAAATATATGAAAAGAATAAGGCCAACTGGGGAAGTTCTATTTTATGGGTTCAATAGGTTGGCAGAAGTCTATATTGAGTCTACATCTGATAAAACAGATCCATAGCAATGCCTGTATGACAGTGATGGTGGTGTGTGGGGGGTCTCTCTATGAACATAGCAGTCTATTAGCACTCTGACAATCATGTATAGTTTTTATGTACAGCAAGAAAGCTCCGATTTTCCTTTATTCTGGATGTAACGGTAACTACAACGCCTCACATTTCCTATCTGTTAATAACATGGACCTATATTGACTGTGTGACGCTAGCCTATTACCTGGGAAAACCGATGCGACCACAGATTAAGAAGATTGGTGCTGTCTAAAAAGGAGCCTATGACATGGCTTAACTATCATGCACGCAGGACTGTACAAATGATCACTGAACTTTTTACATAGGGAAATCTGCTGCTGACAAACCAGGATTTTTTTTAACCTGCCAAAATTATGGAATTGGCCGAAAAAGAAGTGTTTGCTGGATGATCGCTGAACCTATCACGTGGGGCAATATCTGTCTGTCAACCTGCTCCCCATCCCCTATACACACGCAAGCTTGGTGTGCATGTACTGAATTAGGTCATAGCCACTGACAAACACATTTGGTGGCTGCTTAGCACCCCAGTGGCAATAGGATCGGGCAGGTGAAATTCAATACCCCTGATTATTCTCTCGCCTCACCTCTGTCAAAGGAGCATCAAGAGGCCACCATACACATTATATGGTCAGCTGATCCTGCCAAAATCAGTGCGCTCAGGCGACAGGTCTAATGTGTATGGTCACATTAACTTTATGGGTTTACATATGTGCCTTTGCAATGTACATGAGGCCTTAACACCTCAGTATCAATGCAACTGGAGATTCTATTATGGAGTCTTCTGCTTTTTTGCAAAACAGGTGCAAGTCAAATGCCTAACTTCTACCATGTTTGCTTAAAATGCTTTGTATTCTGGAATCCCAACCTGTACTAGTCCAGAGCTGCATTCACAATTCTTCTGGCTGCAAAGCTGAAATACTGATGCTGGCTCCACATCTGCATGGTGCATGCTTTGGTGATTTGCCCTTTCAGAAGGATCTTCTTTCTACCAGACCAGCCCATCTGCATCATGGGAACATAGCTATTAGGAATGGGTTTGACAACTAGGTGTCCATTGTATCCCATGGCAACCAAAACTTTTCATGATAATTACTTATATGTCTATTCATCCTTGTGTGTTTCTATGGGTCAGTAACTGAAGCACGATGCACTGCATTTTATGAATATTTGTTCTACCACAGCAAGGACTCCTAAACACTAAATCATTGTTCATATAAGCACGTGAACAGTACAAGTCTATCAGACTAGCTGCCGTCTTAACAGCCGTTATCCCAATTATTTGGAACATAATAGTAGTCAAGACAGGCTTACTGGTGCGGAAACTGGTGACATAGTGACAGAGCACGAGAAAAGCTAAGTGCTGGGGCAAAGCTTTGGATTCCAAAATGGGTTGAAAATTTCTGTGTGTACAAGTATACTTATTTGCTATAACATTAAAGCCATGAAAGGTGAAATTAATAATGTTGTTTACATGGTGACAATGGTGCCTGTCCAGGGTGGTAAGATAACATGTCAGAAATAGGAATAATGGACAAGTATAAGGATCTGGACAACTGCAAAGTTGACAAGAAGACCGGATCAAAAGTATCTCCATAATGGCAGGTCTTGTGGAGGTGGTGGTCCTGGTTTGCAGTGGGCACCCAAGGCTCTTTAATGCATGTACAAAATGCTAGCCTGTCTGTTCCGGTCCCACAGTGGGTTGGTTTTATAAAAAAAATATAAAAAACTGGGGTCATGAGCAACAAGCAAAGTTGCAACCCACCAACTTTGCTGTAAATAAGAAATGTCAGCAAAAGCAGTGTTATTCACTGGCATTCATGTGTTCCACCTGCCTATTGTTTGCAGAATAAGTGCACCCCATGGCACTGGAAACACGCCCCCTGGCACACTGCAAACGCTCTTCAGAAATGGTTGAGGAACCTTCAAAAAAAAAAAAAAAATCCTGTCCTCTTTTCCAAATGTCTAGGTTCCAGATACCACAAGACCCCTTTGGATAGGTCATATCAGTTATAATGTTACAGTTGATTCGTATAGACGTTTATATCATGTCTTATCTCAGAGTACACCATTCTTTTCATTCTTCACAATAAAGTGAAATTAAAATTAACAGATTAATGTTATCTGTTAAAATAACTTACATTCACAAAATTATAAAAAAAGGGACAGAGATACACAAATCAATGTATGTACCCGCCCACCAAAGATCATAAAAAAAAACATGCACAAAAGCCACCAGTCTACGATGAGCGCAAACACCAGCAACCTTTGCTCTACTAGAGATATAGTTAGTCAGCAGATATCTTTTAGGACATACGATCATGTCAGCCTTCAGCCAGAAAGTTCTTCACCTTCACAGAAAACTCCATACCTGGTCATCCTGACATGGCTTCTCTGCTCATGCTTTATTTTGCCTTAGAGAACACTGAAGCTGAAGGTGTGACAGCTTATAAATCTTCTTTGTCTCTTTAAATGAACTAGCTCTCCTTCTCCAGAACCACACCTGGTCATACCGACCGGTTGGGCAGGTCTCCCAGTCCTGCAAGCACCTGCACGATCTGTTCTGTTAAGCTACTGTGTGTCTTCCCTTTAAAAACCAGCTGATCGACAAGAATATTTAAAGGGCTTATAGTGGATTTGAACAATTACGCTGCTTTCTTCCAGAGGCCATGCCATATCTGTACACAAGTTACGTGTTGTATTGCAAGCCAAATCAATAAATGTGACTAGGGCTGAGCTGCAATACCATACACAACCTGTGAGCTAGTGTGGCACTGTTTTTGGAAGTAGTCATGTTTTCCTCACGCTGGAAAACCCCAGTTACCTTTGTAACTAAAGAAACCTTGGCATCTTGATAGTTAGCACATGGCTTTGCCCAGTATTTGCCCAGGTTATAGATAGATACATATCAATTACCGACTGTGAATGGCGAGTCTTTGAGACTACAGAAGAGTATTTGAGCTCCGTATTACCATTTTTCAGAAAAAAATAGAAAGTACATGATTCTTTAAGGATTCAAGATGGAAGAGGTGAGGAAGCGTGAAGAACAAAAAGAAAACCATCACAAATACCCAATGTAATTTAGGGGGTTAAGCGGTTATGCAGCTTTATAAAAGGCATGGCCTTTCCTTATAAAAAAATAAAATAAAATAAATAAACATTCAAAGGAAATCGGTCACCAGTGTCACCTACACTAACCTGTCGTGCAGCTGACACTGATGATGTAGAAACATTGAATGTGTCGGCAGATAAGAACCATTTGGTCCATCTATTCTGACCAATAAACCACGGTACTCACCTTGTCCCATTCCTTGGCGGGGATCACCGGTAATCTTGTCGTTAGCTCCAGCTCCGGGCACCTGGCTTGGGGCACGGGCGGAGCTTAGTGACATCACCGCTGCTACTCCCTCCTGGGTCCCGCTGCTAGAGAACAGCAGCGGTGACATCACTAAGCTCCGCCTGTGTCCCAATCCGGGTGCCGGAGCTGGAGCTAACGGACAAGATTACCAGAGATTCCCGCCACGGACCGGGACAAGGTAGGACAACAGGTTAGTGCAGGTGACACTGGTGACAATTTTCCTTTAATATTAGACTCAAGAAAGTGCCACAGCCTCCTCAATGTTTACCAGCACTTGTCCTTGCACCTGCCATAAAGTAGTGACAATGCAAGGAACTAAAACATTGTCCCTTTCGAGTGAATACAGAAATGCTGCACCACTGCTCTTAAAAGTATGGAAAGTGCAAGTACAAATGCTGGAAAAGACTGGATAATGTCTTTACCTAAACACAACATATAAAAGGAGTTCTCCAGTCTTGCCATCTGACAGGAAGACTTTCCTATCAAATGACATTTTACACAGTAGATCATATGGAGAAGATGTGCTTGTTTGTAACAAAATGTCCTGGATCTTTGGGTTCTTCTAAAGCCATTCGCAACTCTTTTCTGTGGTCAAGAGGATATACTGTATCTACATTGTCCTAAAATGATCCAATATTTAAGACCATCTTGGTTTTAAAAGTGTGAGGCCTGTTTCATATGGCAATGATGTGGCTGCATTTTAGTGTCCAAATTGTTACTGCAAAACCCAGGAACCCTGTGGGGATCTGCAGAACCAATCTTCAGGCTCATGCATAGTTGGATTTATAATGCAACTTTCATAAAGTCCATATTACTGTAACCGGCATGACTTTGATTCTGAAAGATATGTTTTATTTGCAGGTACCACTGTGGAGGATTTCTGCACAGCTCGTGGTTTAACTCATGGTACTAGAGTAGAATATCTTCATATTAGATTATTCAATACATTTTCACAACTGGAGTCATACAGTGGTACAGTTATCACCATTCGTCCTTCATCCGCAGTTCTGCCTGTACAATCTTTGCACAGTTTCAGTAAATACTGTATCTAATGTTCGTGAATGTTCTGTTTTTTCCCATTAGAATTAGCTGCACATTGAATCAATGGACATCCATGCATTCAGATTTTCATTGGCATTGCTGGAACCCTCCAGTGCTGTCTTACATTTATAGGTTATGTTATTACCTAAACAATTATTCTGGAGCAGAGAACCTCATTACCTAAACATGCTCTAATAGGACATTTTCTTTTAATACATAATGCAGTTTACCTAATCTCAGGAACGTAAAAATTATCAGTCTAAAAATGCAGTGAATCTACAATCTATATCGGACCACAGATTTTATATTCTGTCTCTAGGAGAAGTTTGAAGGGCAGTTTGAAGGGCAAGAGGTAATGAAGAATTTTACAGATTTATAGGACAAGTATCATGTAAAAAATCTCTTCCCCTATCTGAAGGATAGGGGATAAGTTTTAGATGGCAAGGGGTCCGAGCACTGGGGACCCCCACGATCTGTATAGAGCCCCGGCTCTCCTTCACAGCCACGCGTCACGACCCCCGCCCGAAGCGGGGGCCACCACGCCCCCGCTATATAGTTCTATGGGGAGAGCCGAAGATTGCTGAACGGCTCTCCCATATAGCTATATGGAGGGGGCGGGGGTCGTGACGCGCCACTGTAAAGGAGAGTCAGAGCTCTAAACAGGAGACAACTGGGAGCCCCAGCACTTGGACCCCCCGCAATCTAAAACTTATCCCCTTATCATTCGGATAGGGGGATATGTTTTTTTTACATAATATTTGTCCCTTAAGGACCCACAGCTACTGATATTAGTAAGTTTAACACCATTTTGGCCATTGACCTTGCTATGTTGATATTTAACAATCCAATCCTTGAAGAACATTCTCAGGTAGTACAACAATGCAAAGGCTCCCAATGGAGATAGGAAGTTACCACCAAAACAGAAGCTGCACTAATTGTTAAGATTGGCAGGGCCAAAGCATATATTAAAGGGGAACCTGCCATCACTTTCATGATGCCTGAAACACAAACTATCGCAGGAGATCCCTGGCAGCTTCACCCCACCCCACCTTCTTTCCCTATACCCAAACAGTGAAAGATCTATAAATCAAGGATGGAGAGGCAGGCAGAAGCTACTTGGGACCACCCAAATGACTTGTGGTTTAGGTAGCATAGGAGCTATTACAGATTCCTTTGAAGAATGCAGTTAAGATACTTGAGTAGATCAATGCTCCATTTGGCAAGAGCTTTGTAAGCAAAAAGATGGCAACAAAATAGGGCATCTACTGCATTTCATGACATGATACTCCACGGGAAACAACAGCTCCTTTCTCAATATTACACTGAGAAAAAAAAATTATTCAATGAATGCATAAATATTATGTAAGGGATTCTATACACACAAACACACACACTTCAATAGGACTTACCTTCACAGATCAGTACTCTGTGGTAGAAGACTGAGCTGGTGTAAATGTTTAAGTGCTGTATGTATCGCTGCGGCTCAGGGGGTGGAATCAAATGGATCCTTTATTTTGCTATTGGGACTATCTGCATAAAGGTGTAGACACCTCAGTGCTGTTCAGACTAGTCCTGCACTACAGACAGCATCAATGTTGCCGTGTTTTCCCAGCCCTAGAGACACAACAACTGCTGCACCTTACTAGTGAAGGGTGTGGGGAGGAAGTCATTTCGAATAAATATAAAATGATCCAAGAAATGCAGAAGACAATCTCTATTTGGAACAAACTTTGGAGCCAAACTAGATCAATTTCTTATAGGTTGATTGACAAAAATTGTTGAGGTTTCCTTTTTGGGATATGGTATATTTACTTTAAGAGTGGATGAACACATTCTGTATAGTTGAATGGTGGACCTACATAGGTTCTTTTGGTAATCCCGATTTGACACTGATTCACAGTATTCCATTAAAAAAGTAAAATGCAAAAATAAAAAGGAATGTTATTGTGCCATTCTTTTACATAAGGGGACGACCATACATTTATGAAACCATCTTTAGATATGTAACGTAAACTCCTGTACTTGCACCATCCTGCAATTTCTGAGCTTAAATGGTTAAAGCCGAGAGCCCACGTTCAAACGAAACCAAGACAAAAAGTTTTAGTAGAGCAACATATTAAAGAAAAATATAGTATTCATATTCAGCTAACATTAGGCATTTTCCACCCGTACGGTACGAAGGACGGATAGGAGCTGGCATGTTGGCGTGTCGCTCCCCTGACCTGCAGCGAGGACTATTGATTATACTCCGTTACGTTGCATCCTGGAGTGTATGTGGCAGCATAGAACTTTTTTTTCTCAGCTTATTCTATTTCGATAAGCGGCGGAACCCAGTCTACTGGCTATCGCAGTTTCGTCTCTCCCGTAAGTGTTTGCAAGCGGGAACTGCGTGTTCTCTGATGTGACGTGTGAGGGATGCAATGTTTGTAAACTAAAGAGACACGTGACTTAGGGATCTGTGACTCCGCCAGACACGAGGAAAGCAAGATCTGCCTGCCAGGAGAGGGGCGGTGAGGAAAGGTTTCCTAGAAAGAAGATGAGGCCCTGTGGTTTTCACACGGAACGGAAAAAGCAGCAAACAGGTACGCGGAAAAGCTATTTTTAAATGCTGTCTTTTTCTGGCGCAACCTGTTGAGTACATTAACCCCTTAGACACATAAGCTAACCAGCAAGCTGCGTATTTTAATCTCATCCACGGGGCTCCGTGTGCCACAAAACAAGCCAAGTACGCAACTAGTCCTCGAGTCCTGAAGTCTCGCTAAGAGCTGACGGAAGGTTTGCCTTGGTAATGCTTTCAGGCTTGTGATGCTTTCTTTTACACCTTACTCTTCCTGTCGCATATATACACTATATATAAACCACAAACACTCTGTCTCTCCTACACGGCTGTAGGAGTGTTGCAGACTCCCCAGTGTCAATGTGACATGCACTGCTCCAACCCATATAGATTTATAGTGCAGTGAAAGGTCCTGGCTTTATAACATTCACATATCATGTACTGGGTTACTGCCGCGCCCACTGGTCATACACTAGTTAACTTCTAAGTTACCTTTTGAAGACGTGTATTCTGTGCTGTCCACAAAGCAAAAGTAGAAACCTAAATAGCTTACAGGGTCCCGCAATGTGACAAAGTAAAGAGCTGCATGTATGGATAAACACTAGAATAATATCACTGAAATAAATCAGTTTCTTCATTGCGCTATTCTATACAGTCAAGCTCCACCTGTAATGCAAATACAGAAGCAGAAAACTAGGATTCTGCAAACACACGGTACCGGCACGATCAGCGACAATATGCACAATGTCCAGTCAACATTACGCAGCACAATATTCTAATAGCAGAAGATATAGAAGACCCCTATAAGCCACCAACGTGGTGAAATTATGTTTTAAAAAGGCAGTTCCTCCAACAGAGCCGCCGTTTTGCCCTTTTATTAAAAATTCCGCACTAGCGGATACGGAGCGCCATTCACCACGCACACAAACACGTGTTCTCCATCGGCACTAAAGTTCACGTCACAGTTAAAGGGACGCATTCCATTCTACTTGGCACAAACACAACACATACTTCCTTTTCTGCAGCGAGCTACAAAATAAACCACTATATGCAAACAGCACAATATATTAGATGCTAAATGCAAAGAACTAGACCGCCCCTTCCCCCATTTCCCTTTACTTGTAAGTATCTATACTTAGCTATTATTTTAGAATACATAGCATATGATAGTATATATGATTTATTTATTTTTTCAAACATACTTTGGCATGTGAAAAAGCAAGGGGGTTAATCTGTACCTACCGTCACCAGTTGCCCATTCGGCAGAATTTGGGAGCTGTCCTTATTTACAACCTAGTGGAGGAAAAGGCAGAAAAAGAAAAAAAAAAAAGAACTATTAAATAAACATATAAGGTCCAACATGGTCTTACGGGTGAGATGTCCTATCTCTCACACACTGTGCCTGGCAGAAGGGATCCTTGGCAGGATACCGGCTGCAATGTAATTTAAATCCTCCCCCGGCTCCCCCTAGGCTGCAATCTCTAGGTGTCCCCGGCTAATGTGAACGCTGACCGATCAAAAAAACTAAAACAAAAAACAATAACCTTTTGTGTAAAAGGATCTGGCGTCAAAATTGAAAACACAGTTGATTACCAGCAGCCATTTTAGGTCTGCTCCTATAAAGACACTGGTGCATTGGCTTTTTTTTATGAACTCCCTCCCTCTTTCTCTCTTCTGCCAGACGCTGGGATCATTATCATAAGACAGAGTTCTTAGTACCTCTCCTACCCCCAACACATGATATGTGACATGCCCCCTCCCCTTCTCACTTGCAGTAGTAGGGAGACTGAGGCACATAGAGGGTGGGGAGGGGGTGGGGGCTGGGTGCTGTAATGCCGGATTTTTTTTTCAGATCTTAACAGGGAGAGCAGACCATGTGGTTTCTCTCCCAGCAATTCAAGGCTGCCGGAATCTGCGGACTGGACTACCAGGAATGAGTGACGAAGCTGTCAAATGGGGTTTTTTTTACACTCAGAAATCAATTATGACTCCTGAGTGTGTACGTGTGACCAGAACATGTACTGCCCTCAATGGCAAGATCTTCCTTTTCCTCCCTTCGGTTAGAGGTTTTACATTTACTCCAGGAGATCATATCATTGACATGGGATCTACTCCATAATGGCGTTATGCAAAGTCTGTGACAGTACACAGATGTGGAGAGAACACACGATTGTCTGACTATGAACAAGCAGGGGGATATGGTCATAGAACGTAGATATGGTCACCTAACATAAAACCGTAATCTCTTGCACATTATTTACATCACTGATTGGAATTGGAATTGAAATGAAAAATGTTATTTTTAGGGGACACAATAAAAAAAGAAGAAAAGCTATTTGTAGAGCTGCATTGCAGAATTGAGGCTGTCCTCCCTAGAGTTATTACCTGGCAGTGGGAGATGCCAATTCGCTACTAAGAAGGGTTAACTTTAGTGGGTGGCGCGACCAAACCTTAAACTCTCAGCCAAAGCAAGCTCTTTAAACTGCTGAAATATGTAACCTGTGGACTACAAGTGCTGACGGCATGGCATTGACAGGGTTAAACCATACATTAAGCAAAAAAAAAAAAAAAGACAGGAAACCTTTCTACAAAGGATGTTCTGGGTGTGTTAGACAAGAAGCACCATATTCTCCAGGAAGCCAACAGATAGACTTGTGGCCATGTGTTCTCTGGCACGCGTTCTGCGTTACAAACTAATATTCCTTAGAAGATTGACCACATATACTCAAGACGTGAGATAGCTCCGAAACTAAATAACTAAGCTGGGATGACCTAAAATGAACCAACTCTAAAATGGAAACTGCTCGTAGCGTTTCATGCATCTGAACTGTGCGCGCCGATTTCTTAAAGGCACAGCACAAGAGCGTGGGCAGCACACTTACTAACCTTGATATACGCAAGAGAACTACTGCTTTAAGATTAGATTCTGTAGTAAGAGATCACCATGAAGCCAAGGGATAGCATAAATAGGGATTATTACTCCAATACAACACTACTGCGTGTAAGAAAAATAAATAAATATAACACACATTTTTCTGCAAGGGCTTGCCTTTGAAAACATTCGCCTGGTATGACCTCTGTCAATGAATACGTAGTGTGTAGCGGCAGCTACAGCCCCAAACATGTAAGCTTTCATGGAAGTGAAATGGCAACACGTGAATAACCCTACATGATTGACTTGAGAACATACTTGGGGGTCCAGTTAACTCATGGAGCTAACTGACTCCCCAACCAAACATAGTTAGGTGAACGCACTTTATCTAGTAGGGGCTCTTTCATAGGAGCAATCTGGCAAAATGTACCACCTTTGTAAAGGGGATCTTCACTTGCCTGCTCCCACAAACATGATCCATAGTAAAACAAACTGTTTTATATGGTGAGACCCCCCAGCTGAAAAGTAGAAACAAAATCTTACTTGAATATAGGAGTGTATGTAGTACAAAAGGTAAGCAACTGCTATAGTAGATATGCAGGATTTCTGAGAACGTTTCCTTTGCATATAGATGAGCATTTCATGACCTGTGCATTACTTGTTAACACTTGCCCCATAAAGGTCTGTGTAATTTCACATAAAGCCTCCTCCTAAGTGTGCAATTGTCTAAAGCCAGCCATGTACAAGGTAACTCATTCGGTTGACAAGACCTCTTAAAGCAGTTTCCGAGAGCAGGAGCAATATTACCTGCAATCACGAAAGGATAACTTCGGAAATTTGGGGGGAAACATCACAAACCTCACATGAAGGATACACCGATGCCTGCAGTCAGCGGCCAATGGCTGCACAATGTTGGCTACCACATGCAGGCTTGGTTTGACCAACATGTGATTATCATGATATTGTACCCACCCCCCTTGTCTCAGAACATATCCTTCTAAGACATCAGATAGGTAGAAGTGGAATACCATGGAACAAGAAAAGACAATAATGTTCCTGCTCCCAGATAACCCCTTTTATGTTGCCATACACCCGACTAACCCACCTTTCCTTAATAAATATGGGGGAAAATATGGAGGAAAAGAAATTAATAAATCTGTTGGAAAATGGGAAAAGACCCTAATATACATTAGCTGATACATTATACCTAGAGATGAGCGAAGTTACAGTGATTCGATTCGTCACAAACTTCTCCTAGGACTTGTGAAGAGCAAGAGAATAAGGAGGCACTCAGGTTTTTGTCGGGGTGACAACAAACTTCTTTATTTCAGGTGCGGCGCGCGATCATCGGAGTGGGACGCCAGACCAGAAAAAGGGGGCGTGGTCATAGAAAAGGGGCGTGTTCCCAACATTTTCACAAAAAAACAACATATTTACTAAGGTTTCCACAGAAAATGTGGTGGATTTGAGCTGAGGACAACCCTACAGATCAGAGCAGGTTTAAATGTAGGGAAAAGTGCAAAATGTAGGGAAAGCTTAGTAAATATGGGGGAAAAGAAATTAATAAATCTGTTGGAAAATGGGAAAAGACCCTAATATACATTAGCTGATACATTATACCTAGAGATGAGCGAAGTTACAGTGATTCGATTCGCCACGAACTTCTCCTAGGACTGTAAAGCGCAAGAGAATAAGGAGGCACTCACGTTTTTGTCGGGGTGACAACAAACTTCTTTATTTCAGGTGCGGCGTGCGATCATCGGCGTGGGACGCCAGACCAGTGCAGACAGTCCTAGGACTGTATCCACCTTTTCCAGCCCACCAGAGCACCTGAAAGCTGAACTAATTTATGCAGGCTATAGTCAGCAAACGCCGAGCCGAGAAGTTTGTGACAAATTGAATTACTGTAACTTCCCTCATCTCTAATTATAACTCTTGTTCTGAGGGATAAATACCCACCAAAAGAAGGGATAGGTTTAAAACCCTTCTGCCTATTCTCTGCTCCTTCGATTTGATCCATTGTGAGAGAGAGATGGGAAGGCGCAATACACATTAGATGGTTGGCCGGTCCTTCCAACAATCTAATGTGTTAGGCCAGTTGAAAGTTCACCTGTCATTTAAGAAAACAAAAATAAGCAGGGTCTGTGGTCTGATAAGGGTCTGACATCTCATACCATGACCAATCACTAGAATGTGCGGGGAGAGAAGCACACAGCAGCGTGCCTCTTTTCTCTCTGTAATTATGTACCAGACTGTTCTATAGATTTAAATGATGTAACCCATCATGTGACGCAGAGCCAGGAGAAAATGCCTTATGCGCCCACTGGACACGAAGACTTTGGCCGATCAAAACCTTTGATTTGTTCCTATGACATATTATACATTTTATGACCATGCCCATTTAAGGGTCAGTTCACACCACGATTTACTGTACTGTTCGACACTGACTGATGCCCAGAACAAAGGATTCCAGAATTTTACCTCTCTGAGCAACATAAGACATTGCAACATTTATGGAAACCCAATGCTGTCAATGGCAATATCAGGCTGATCCAACATAATGGCCCTGATTTACTATTGTAAACCCAACATGTTTTGTCGGATTGTGCACCAGAAAATTCTGTCCGTGGCAAAATTTGCGGCAGAAATCTGTCTGAAATGAAAAACCCGACCAACTCTTTATTTTACTGAGAAAACCTGAAAAAGGGGCATGTCTGGCAGAAAAGGGGGCATGGTCACAGAAAAGGGGCGTGTTCCCAACATTTTCACAAAAACCCAACCCAGGTTTCCACAGAAAATTTGGTGGATTTGAGCTGAAGAAAACTATACAGATCAGAGCAGCTGTAAATGTAGGGAAAAGTGCAAAATGTAGGGAAAGCTTAGTAAATATGGGGGAAAAGAAATTGTGGGGAATTAAAACCCACAAAGAAACCTACACAACACTCTTAGTAAATAAGGGCCAATGAGTACTAGCTTCATTAAGAGGCTAAAATACCGTATTTATCGGGGTATACCACGCACCGGCCTATAACACGCACCCTCATTTTACCAAGGATATTTGGGTAAAAAAAGTTTTTTACCCAAATATCCATTGTAAAATGAGGTTGGTAAAAAAAAGTTTTTTACCCAAATATCCATGGTAAAACGCAGGGGACGCACACCGGAGGCCTGAAGCAGCGCGGACCCGACCCCGGCAACAGGTAATTATGCCACCGGGGATGGGGGAGGCAACGGGGCAGCGGCCGCTGCCCCTACTCTCCCCCTGGCTGTCAGCACCGCTTCTCTCCCCCTGGCTATCGGCGCCGGCAATGGGGCGCCGGCAACGATAGTCAGGGGGACAGAATGGGCAGCGGCGCCGATAGCCAGGGGGAGAGAAGGGCCGGCAGCAGGGCTCTAGACCCCAGGAAAGGCAGGGGGAGAGAAGCGGGCAGCGACGGCCTCTCTCCCCCTGCCTTTCCTGGGGGTGTATCGGCGTATAACACGCACATAGACTTTAGGCTAAAAATTTTAGCCTAAAAAGTGCGTGTTATACGCCGATAAATACGGTATGTAAATGTCCAAAACTGCATGGAGGAGGATCTCTTATCCACATCTCCCTTCCATGTGTTGCACTTGATGGATATATGTCTATTTATGCTAGAAATAAATATTCAAGTCTTCTCTTATATTCCAATTTGAAGGTTCTAAAGCTTAAAACATGGTTTAAATATGCAAACACCCAAAACCCATTGAACCTCAATAACTTTTAAAGGGTAAACAATACAGCAGGTGGGAATCTAACAGCAGGGAGAAGAGAAATACAAGAAATACCCAGCAACACAAACAGGCAACCTATCCTGTTCAAAGTCCGGCAGACTATAATTTGGGTGCAATAAAATGTTGTTGACAAGCAGCAAACAGAGGAGTACACCACGGGCAGTTGTAAAATACTGCACAAACCTTTAGAGCAGATTCTTATAGGGTTCACATCACGTTTTTGCCATACTGTTTTCAATCAGTTTTTCTAAAGAAAACCGTAAGGCAAAAAAAAAACTGTATGGGAAAAAGTAAACTGTATGCGTTTTTAAACCGTATACTGTTTTAAAAGTGCATACGGTTTTGTCCGTTTTTATTTAAAAAAAATGTTGTCCATTTTTAATGGGAACGGTGTTGGGTGGGGACTTTAGGATGCAAATGCGCATGTGTAAAGTAAAAACCATATACGGTTTCCTGTATGGAACCGTATACACGTGTCTCCCATCGACATCCCTGTTAAAAAAAGTATGTGGTTGCAGTATGGTTTTTAAACCGGAGACATAACCGTGGTCAACCATGTTTTTGAGTACAGGGGAAAAAAAACGTATTTCAAGCAAACCCTACGCAACCGGATACATCCGGTTTTCAATTATTTCTCTATGTATACGGTTTTCAATATAGTTCCATTCATTTTCAATAATGAAAATGTATATGGGAAACGTACTTGAATATACTTGGTGTGAACCCAGCCTAAGAAATAAAATTATCTAAAACTATTGGTGGATACAATGACATTACAAAATACATCCTTAAAGGGGTACTCCAGTGCTTAAACATCTTATCCCTTATGCAAAGGATAGGGGATAAGATGCCTGATCGCGGGAGTCTCGCCATTGGGGACCCCCGGGATCATGCACGCGGCACCCCATTTGTAATCAGTGCCCGGAGCGTATTCGCTCCGGGACTGATTACCGGCGACCGCAGGGCCGGCGGCGTGTGACGTCACGCCTCCACCCCCGTGTGATGTCACGCTCCGCCCCTCAATGCAAGCCTACGGGAGGGGGCGTGATAGCTATCACGCCCCCTCCCGTAGGCTTGCATTGAGGAGCGGAGCGTGACGTCACACGGGGGGCGGAGGCGTGACGTCACACGCCGCCCGCCCTGCGGTCGACCATAATCAGACCCGGAGCGAACACGCTCCGGGTCTGATTACAAACGGGGTGCCACTTGCATGATCTCGGGGGTCCCCAGCTGCGGGACTCCCGCGATCAGGCATCTTATCCCCTATCCTTTGGATAGGGGATAAGATGTTTAAGCACCGGAGTACCCCTTTAATAACCTGAGTTTGACCACAAAAAGTGCTGGTTATGCACATAGTCCTTCCCCACCCAGTAAAACAAACATTCTTTCTGAAATTTATGTTAATCACAGTGTTGGAGAGAAACCACAATAAAAAATAAAAAAAACCTCTAGTTGCTCTCTGCTATGATGTAACCTGAATGGGCCGTCATTTGATGGAGACGCACAATCATCTTTTCAAGCGTTTACAACGGCACCTAACAACGACTGCAAAATTTGATCTCTTTCCAGTAGGTGAGCTGGAATTCAATTTTATTTGTCTTTCTGGTGATTATAAAGTGTCAAAGTGAATCTGGTCTTCAACTTCAACAATATACCAAAGAAATATAGTTGTGTTAAGAACACATCAACAACCTTTTCCTTTATATTATAAAGACAACCAAGTCATGATTCTTTCTATACATCCATAAAACTCAAAGGAGAAAAATCCATTAACTCCAAATAGTTTCTAAGTCTCCAAAGAAAAATTACCAAGGATCAATAGGTCCTGGCCTTGTAAAAAGTTTTTTTTAACAAGATCATTTATCTTAATTCTCAGCTCGTCATGAAAAATGGCCATACTGTATTCATTATTTCATAGGTTCTACTACAGGAATTACATTATTGTTCACATAGTATTGAAACATTTTTCCTTAACACATATTTAGGCAACACAATTCCGGCAAACATCTCCTAAGCCAGCCCAACGTGTGGCTACATCTACAAGAGCTGGCAATATCCTATAGTGTTTCTTTGACAGACATTTGCATATTGCGTGCTTCCATTGGTTATACTGTTCAGCTTGGATGCAATTGTTAACTTTTCTTAAAAAGACTCATTACCTCCTTTTCGAGTAACACGAGACAATGACACATTGATAAATGGTTCCATTGTTAGGAAACTCCCAAGGGCATTAGCCTCCATAATACAATGAGGCTAAAATATCTAATTTTATGTTACACGGCTGCTTTCTTAGAACTGACAGGAATTGGAAAAATATCTCTAGGTGAAAGTTTTATCTCCTTTTAGGATTCATCCCTCGTTCTCATGAGCTTGATGTTGGTCACCTTCGGAATATGAAGCCCATGTTAATTTTAAAATAAATGTTCAAGATTAGATAGAAATGTCGCAAGCCCACTAGACAGGTTGTTTAACCATTTAATTTCCAAACGCCTGCTGCGTGCTTCATTTGTGCTGATGTCAGAGGATGAAGTTTCCCAGTGGAATCCACGAGGAGAAGCGGCTGCTTTATTCTCTACGCTAATTAGCCATGTGCTCAAAATCTTTGTCGGCCATCCTCTACTGGAACACGTCCCATTGCATGCCACTCTGACACCAGCACGGAGCAGCACAGTGACGTGGTTACTTACAGAGACTGAAAACATGTAGAGAACACAGAAAAAAATTCAATTATAACTTCCAAAAACATCCTACGCTATGTTGAACGTAGTACTGAAGACAGCTGATTCCATCGGAGAATCAGTCCAAATCCAAATCATAACTGTTTGCCAGTTTTCTTTCAATACACACTTAATGGAATACATTTTTAACAGCACATGTAGAAGATGTAACAAATATCCCAAAAACCTTACAGTAAACTCAAAAAGGGGCTCCACTTCATTACCGCAGTCAGCTTCTGAACACGACATGAAAAGCATACAATAATTCTGTTCACCACGCTGTTTTATTTTGCTCCTATCTCCTTGGTTTTCCAATTATCAACTCGCAAAATGTTTACTGTCATCCATTGTGATCACCAACTACAACTCACCAATGAGTGGACATTGGTAGCCTAGGATGTCGGACCATACAAAACAGCAATACTTGGTACCCTTGCAGGGATACTCTTGCATCCATGCACAGCCAATACCAATTTGCAGTTTCAAAATTGACCAAAAGTCATCATATCCAGCGTTGTCACATCCCAGCTTGGTGGCATGAGCCATATGTAGCTTAGGAAGAGGGTAGATCTTTACTTCCACATACTCAACCCTATTTTTCAATGCTGGTCCTGAGACATGAATTGATTAGGTTTTTCTCACACTGCACACGGGAAGATGCAGTTTGAATAGAGCCTTAATGGGCCCAAACCACGGACAGCATGAAACATCTGCAGGGAGCGGGGTCCCAAAACACTATGATTTACTCTGAAATGCCCAGGCGTTTCAGAGAAGTCATAGTGTAAAACAGCCACTGGGACATGGGAAATTAGTCACATTAGGCAGTCCCATGGCTGATCTCTGCCCTGCCAGTCTTGAATGATGTGTCTCTCCCTATCTGTATATAGAGAGAGAAGTCATTAAAGGCTGGCAGGACCGATAGCAGCCACCAGGAACAGCCCCAGTGACTAGTGACCTAGATCCAGGCAGGTTAATTAAACTAGGATTTCTTTGAAACACCAATTCCTGCACCTGTTTCATCCAGCTCGTGGTGACCAGTTATCTCTAAGCTGACAACACATTAGATCAAGGTTGTCTAAACCTACCAATTTCATTGGGATCAACTAACTAACATGTACTTGATCAGCCAAACACCAAAACACCCCACCTACTGATGGCGGATGTCATAGGAGATGGATTGGGAGTGTTGGTTTTTAACTGCCTGAGCCAGAAGTTTCGGGTAGCAGCTTTTGTCTCTTTCCCCATTTTAAATATATGTGAAAGTGTTTGGCCATCAATTTCATGCTGCTTGAACCATGATCAATGAGGTGTCTATGGCAGTTCCTCTCTGCTTCACCAGCCATAATTGATCTCTTTCTGTTTGGATATAGGGGCAGAAAGGAGCCACCATAACCCACTGTAATGACTCAGTTCAGGCAGCACGAAAATGATTACAGGTTAAAGCCTGAGTAGGAGAGCATGCATATATTTGTCAAAATTAGATTTTTTAACTCACTCCCTTCATCACCAGAAAAGTTCAATAGCATTTATGTGTAGCATTTCCAAAATGTTGAATACATGCAAAACAAAGGAATCGGATGAACCTTTGCCAAATATCACTTCACAGCTTTAGGAGGTAATTCCGCACATTCACTCTCAACTACGCCCAAGTCCAAACTACACCGAGACACTTTCAAAACACTGAGGCTGTGGCAGAAAGTTTATATTACGTAAAGGGAAACAGATGTTCGTGTATGGGATGTTCGCGATCCCTTCTGATCTTCAGAGGTAAAAGTCAGAAAAATACAAAGACCTAAAAAGGAGTAAAGAGTAGTTTTGCAATTTATTGGCATAAAATTCTCATCTTATAAAGTAACAGCATATTGTTAGAAAATGCCATTTTATAGTAGTGGTAGTAGTGCAGTAGTAGAGAAGTGGTGGTTCGAGGTCTGACCCCAACAGACCTTGAGAATTAAGCTGATGAAGAATTGGTTAAGCCATGTTTGCCCCTCTTTTTCATGCAGTGTGGAAATCCTGGACACCCGGCTCTATGGGGAAGTGCAGTCAGTCCCATTCACTTGGACACAGTCATGTTACAGTACCTTGCGCAGCCAGTAGTACCACCATCAAAAATGTCAGGGCACCATGGATGCCCTGGGTACTACTATGCAGGGGAAAACAATTGGAGAGGTGCCTTTTCACATCATATTTTACCCAAACATTGCCGGTATATGTTGGCAACCTGTCACAAACACATGCCGAGATACACCATAGTGAACTCTTAGGGAGCCCATTTAGTTTTTCTGTGAAGGACTGAAAAATGCAGCAGACCACACTTTTGGGTCCCACACAGGCAAAGTGTAGTCCAAAAATGATCTGAACAGAGTCAATAGTAGACTATAATCGTACCATTAAGGTCCCCTGAGGAGTACATCAGAATAGTTTGACAGGTTGCTGATGTATACCTGTGTGTGGGCAAAACAAAATGCCAATTGGCTCTTAGGTTCTTAAACATATACATAAGGACACTTAAAATGGCCCATGAAGAAACAAATGGTAGGTCACTGCATACTTTTTATCCTCTTTCCAAGCATATCTGGTGTAGCCCATCAATATAGTGTAAAAGGAATTTTATGGTCATGATTTTATCACACAAACCTGCCTAGCTGCAATTTCGCAAGTCTAATCTGTTATATAACTAGTAGTGGGGCACAAAGAGGACAACTGGAGAACAATCTATGGATTAGCTTCCAGTCAGTCCCTTTCTGATAATGTGATTTGGAACAAGTAAAACCATCAAAGTTAGTTATTCTTGTTTTCCCCTCAACAGAGAATCAGGCTGTGTATGAAATATGTACTAAAAGGGTTGTTTCATAAACCAAATATCCTGGAAGGAAATGTAACATTACATGGCGGTCATAATGGTTGTGTATATAATGCAACATGCTGGATCATAGAGAGTTCTAAATGATGTATTTATACCTTAAAGAACATATGAATAGGTTTTCCATCAATGTTATTGAAAATGGAAGCACTTCACATTGGCGATTTTCTTACACTTGACAAAACTCTGAGGTAAAATATTCATCATACAAATAGAGTTGCCATGGTATCCGCTGGTTTATAACCATTACATAGATAACCATGTGTGGTTCAGTGTTCTGGATCTATGTAATGACCTGGTTAACAACAAGACCATGCACTTCCAGTACTGATAAAGATTAGAGATTTATCATCATTATGGACATACCCCTCTAGGTTATGCAATCTGGTGTTGGCCGTCTTAAGACTGTTTGCCAACTGGTGAAATTTTAATCCAGATTTGCATTGAAATATAACCTCATCCTAAAGAACATGAACTGAGGTTCCAGCATGCGCACAACTGTGGACCATTACATGGGTAATAGTATTCAATTTCCTCTTTGTATACAGAATAAAAACAGACAATGACATTGCTCACATAAAGAGAAGGAGATTAGAGGAACCTTCCCTTCTGCAGCGTCTTCTTCTCAATCCCACCACGTGCATCACACAGCTAGTCATCTGCTTGCCCCTCCACCAGCAGAGAACACAATGAGGCCATTGTCCTGATTGTTAAAGTACTCTGTAGGTAACGCTATGCAGCACAAGAAGTGTCCTACAATCTGTAAGGATACCAAAAACTTCCTTCATTACCATTATTAAAGGTGAAAAACAAGGGCCTATTTGTCCTTTAACTAAGCATTTAGGAGGGAAACCATGGAGTGCACATACAAAGCAGTTCGTGAAAATGGGGATTCTCTGACCTACTGACATTTTGTAGGCTATGTTCACATGTCATTTTAATATATATTGGGAGTATTCCGCCACATATACCTATGGCGTATCCAAAAGTCCTCTGGCATACACTGGGCCAGTATGTACCCATATACCTTTTCCATCACCACTGTACAGAAAAGCATAGTCTACCATGCTTTCCAATGCAGAGGAACATAGTAAAAATCAATGTATTTCATACAATTTTAGCATTTAAATCAATGGAGCAACAGATGGCAAGATGACTTTTCCATTCAATGGGGGAGATTTATCAAAACCTGTGCAGAGGAAGAGTGGTGCAGTTGCCCATAGCAACCAATCAGATTGCTTCTCTCATTTTCCACAGGCCTCTTTAGAGGCCTGTGGTAAATGAAAGAAGCAATCTGATTGGTTGCTATGGGCAACTGCACCACTCTTCCTCTGCACAGGTTTTGATAAATCTCCCCCAATGAGTTCAATGTGGAACCAAAAGCTTATGTTGTCCAAAAGGACCTCAATGGTGGTAAAGCTGAAGAAAATGGTGACAATATTCATGGTAAATCACATTACGTTTTAATAACTGGCTAGCCTTTATTTTATGGAACAGATACTATGCACAGAAATGGAAACTCATTTTCCTGGTCAGAGTTTTCCCTTTGAAATTTTGCTACTAGTTCACTGGCCATACACATTCAATAGCTGTTGATTGAATGAGAGTTCTCTCTATAATGAGCACACACTCTCACCTGATTCCTATCAGAACGTGTGAACGCTTGAGCGTATGGCTATGTTCACATGGCAGAATGCCAGTGTTGAATTTGACAGAAAAATTCTGCCCAAATTTTGGGAAAATTCAACTGTGAATGAATGCAATTCCACAGTCCACAGTCCAGTGGAAATTCTGCATTCCAGAGTCCGCAAAATTATACAACGTCTTTAAATTTTGCGAAATTACGCTCAGAGCCCCATTAAAGTTGATAAGACTCTGGATTTGAGTGGAATTTCCACTCAAATTTGGCTCAAATTCCGTAAAAGAGCAAAAAATCTGCAGCCTTTGAGGGGAGTAGCAGAAATGTTGCCATGTAAACATATGTGTACGAGGGAAAGTGGTGAGAAATCTGATGCCAGACATCTCTCTAGGCAGCTTGTCTCCCCTAAGAACAAAAGGATGATAGGGGAAAGTTGGGATGTTCCATACACACTAGATGGTTGGCCAATCCTGCCCAAATCTGTGTGTTCGGCCAACACATGTCTAACGTGTATGACCAACTTGAGCTTTACTCAAACTGGATCTAGGTTATCCAGTTTTGTGGTCAACTAAAAACCAAAAACAAACATTAATGGAGAATGCCATCAGTTGGCTATACTTAGTTTCCATTCTGGTAAATTTGTATTGTTTTTGGCTTGCAGATAAAAGCATCCTGCTCTATTGTATTATGTTTGTGTTGGATTTAGTTACAAAGAGATTCAGCAGGCCTTAGTACAAAAATTTGGCCTGTTAACTTCTGCACCATTTTCTATGGTGGTCTAAACTAAAACAACTATTTGGAAAATACATAATCTGCAATAGATCCCCCCCTACCTATCGTATCTATAATACTGGTGTCTGACAGGCCCCAGGGCCTGGGGCCCAGGTGCAGCAGTTACTTTAGCTATGGGCCTGGTTGATTATATAAAACAGTGGCCTGGATAAACCGAATAGACAATAAAGTCATATTAACACCAGATACGCAGTTTGAGAGCCGCAGAAACGGAGACATTTCTTTGTTGAACTTTTATTAAAATGTTCCCGTAAGCCATCTCAGAAAAAGTAGGTATACAGTGGGGGCAGATCGTTGGCACAATTGACTACGAAGAGAAAACTACTTCCTTATTCCCAAAGTAGCGTGTTTCCCACAGCGTAACCTAGTGGGCCGAGGCAGAAAACGGCCCTGGAAGGTAACTCGAGGACACTGCTACTAGAAGGCTTATGAGTCATAGCTGCTGGTTCAGTTATGCAGCAGCGAATGGTCGAATGATGGGAAAGCGGGGAACGTCACAGTTAAAAACATACTCCATTCATGGGAAACGCAGAAGAAGAAGATTTGAAGACGCTGACATTCATATGGAGGTGGAAGTACAATCGCTGACGAAATACAAGAAAGCGACGGAATTTCAGACCACGGAGGGCAGCGCCGCTAACCCTGTGATGGATCTGGATGAGCAATACGTATGATCCACGCATCTTTTTGCACGCAATAATGGAAAGTTGGGAAACATATTGATGCACAAAGAAGAAACCCGCCTTGATTTCAGGGTTAGTGTCTCCTCCACTTATTTTGAAGACTCAATAGGCACAAGAACAAAGGACTGCGGAAACTGTACTTCCCTGGAAACAAAGCTATATGGGATTAATAGGAACCTTATTCACAAGGCATATACGGCCGATGTCCTGAACCAAACTCTACCTCCTTGGCAGTGGGCACAGGTATATATTACGATCAACCTATAGGGTCGTGTTGGTGGTGGGGGGGTTGGGTGCAAAAGGGAAAGCAGCTGCAGTCAGCCATTACAGAAAACCAGAACCCTGTGCAGACTGGGATGGTTTCAGTGAATTTAGTGATCCAGCCAGATCCTGATCATAATGCTGCAGAAGGAAAGAAGTCTAAACAGACTACACAATAGGAGCAGTATGTGGCTTGCAGTGGGGGTAGGGAGTTTAAAAACCCAGCTGGCAGCCATAGGATACGTTTGCCTATACCACACGTCAAGAATCATTCCCTGTGAGGCGGGGGAAGAAGGAGGAGGAGGAGGAGAAGGAAGGGGGAAGGAGCGGGGGAGGGTGACGCACACTCTCTTACAACCCCAAACACAAAAGGGAGGCCTGGCATGTAATTCCTTGGAAGGATATTCAGCTTGCCCGAGAAGGGACAAGACCAGGTACTAATAGGTACCATAAACATATTAAAACGGTTGAGTGACTGTCACACTATGAGAGGGAAAAGCCTATTTCGCATGCCGGTATACCACCCGTGTGAGAGAATTTATGACCCTGCTGACAGTAAATAGCTGGAGGAAGCTGATCGGTAGCAAGTAGGGCCATGTCAGGGTGATATAAACTATGAATTACACGAGAACTATTTTACTCTGATGTACAATGCAACCCATGGTATGTGCCTGGCACAATGGCAATTGGAGTATCCCTAAACCTAGAGGGTATTTGTTACCTACTGATATAGCTCTGGCATATTCCACAGCGCTGTACCAATGAGCTAGCATCATACACGGATTATGAATGTCAAAAATTACAATAGCTGGAGATTGTTTCTTATCCTTTCTGGTTTAATACATTACGGCCACCATCAGAGTACAAAAAAACTAAGCCCGGTCTGAGGTATAACATTATGGACATATTAAAGAACGTATTGTCAGAACTGAAATTCGAGGATCTAGAGGAGTGGTCTCCAAATTGCGGCACTCCAGATGTTACAAAACAACAACTCCCAGCATGCTGGGAGTTGTATTTTTGCAACATCTGGAGGGACGCAGTTGGGAGACCACTGATCTAGAGAATGAAAACCCCCATTAGGTAGATCAGCAGGTCTACAAAATATTTCCTGTTTCCATCCGAGACATTGGATATATCTCAAAACTCAGACATAGCAATAACTAATCATGACAGCTGTCTGATTTAGGGGTGAGGGGGAGGGGAGACGCTGTGTAAACCAAACCTAAAAGAGACCGCAATCCGTACCATCACAACCTGGCAAAATGCATCTGTCAAAACAATTTCCAAAGCAATAAAACACACGCATTACGGAATCCATAATTTTACTATATATATATATACGCAACAAATCACGTCTCGAAACGCGCATCACTGCACATATAGGAGGCCAAATTACTACGCAGATTTGTACATATGAGAAAACATTCAAAAGCTGTAGGTGTCAAGGAGAACTTCTCTGAACTTTTAACACGAACCCCGGTGATGTTAAACCCCTCCCACTAAAGCCCGACAAACCAATGAGAAGCAAGCGCTATCAGCTGGAAATCGTGTATCAGTAGCGAGCGTGACAGGATATCTGCCGTTCCTCTGTAAGAGTGACATTTAACCCCAAAAATGTAACTTTGGACACTCTCTAGAGCACAGCGCACAGCAGCGTGTATCGTAGGCTGAAACAGCAGAAACAGTAACGGTCTCCCATATGGTCTAGCGGTTAGGATTCCTGGTTTTCACCCAGGCGGCCCGGGTTCGACTCCCGGTATGGGAACTACATCTTTTTTTGTAAGGAATAGGTGACTTTAATGTTTTACCAATGTTGCTGACAATACGCCTTTAACTAGAAACCTTTAGAAAATCAGGGACAGCTCTACGGTTTACTGAAACTTAGCGGGATCCTGAACTGCATCACCCATACTAAACGAACCACTACACAGCAACCAATGACCTTCAGTGAAGAATAAGATAGCGCTGAAACTGCTCACCTCTGCTACTTTTAGCGGTACCACTCGCTTCTTCTTCAGCTGTTCACATTTTCTCATCTTGCATATCTGGTGACTGGTACTCCGGTTCACACAGTTGGTGCAGGCTCCGCAAGGTTCTTTTCTCAGACACGGTACACAGACCCCACAACGCTTCCTCTTCTTGAGGGGCTGCTCTGCAAGTTCCATATTACTATCGCCACCAACAGGGCCACCAACCGCCATCTCCACTGGCAGTTCCACTGGCTTCAGTCTCCCGAGGGATTCCCCGTCGTCGCAAAAATCATACACATCTTGAGCCCCCATGCGAGGCAATGGGGCATGCTCGGTCTCCATCATCACGCAGCCAATTTTTTCCCCCGCCAAAAAAAGCCTTAGAACCTTCAAGACACCGATTTGGTCAAAGGCATGGGGCTACGCTGTGTGGGGTCTGCGGTAAATGTTATCTAGTCCTGTGAACCAACGTTAACCAACTTCTAAAAGTGATCCACAGTTTATGTCCCTTCATTTGGATGTGAACCTCTGTTTAGATGGCGAATACCTTCCTAGCATCCCAAATTCTTCTTTTCCCAGCCCAGCAGACATATTAAATGTAAGCGCAAGCGTGTCTTCTGGAGATTCCCCTTTCCCCCCTGACAGCTCATCGTGACTCAAGCAGTTGGAAACACTACGCTCTAGTGATCCGCCGGGATGAGGTTGGACCAGGACTTCCTGAAACTTTTCCTACAAAAAGGAGGGATATATGTCAAACATTAGAAACAGAAAGAAAAAAATATATATAAAAAGGTGCTAAAAGCTGACAGGGCTATCCTGAAAACTTTATGAACACGCTTGGGCGTACTGTACGCTTGGTGGTACTGTACGCGTGCCTACGTAACAAGTTAGGAATTCCGTTATTGCTGCTGGACCTTTAACAGCCCTTTACTACACAAGGTTACATTGTCAGCACAACACTGCAGCATTGTAGTCACTATGTATACAACTGAAAATATAAGCAATGGTGAGAGATGGAATAAACACTTAGCAAATCCACAACATAAACAAAAGTTCCCAGGCGCACTATACACAACTTTGTCTATATATAAACACATAGCATGTAGATTTCTCTTCTGTATAAACATACCCCACATCCAGCACACACAGGGAGGGTTAATGGCCCATTATCAGTGACAGGACACAGCTCCCTGCGATTCTTTGTTCTGAGCCTGGAGCTGGGACTGTACCGGCAGGTCGGCCCTCCCCCACCCCCTGCAACAAAGAGACCCCCTCCCACTAGTGGTGTGCAGGGAAAAAGGACACCCCCTAGATTCCCCCTCTTGTTCCATGCTGCTCCCCAGTTACTTCACCCTGCAGTGCATATAGGGGGAGACCCCAAGATACACAGCAATGTGCATGCCCCCAAAATAACGCAGGGTGCATTACCAGGGCTTCCTTCCTGCACGTTATACCAGGTGACAAGGTGGGAAACCCACGTGCTGGGCACATAAATAGGGCACAAGTCTGTAGTAAACCCTAAAGATCAGGAAGGTGACCGGGTCCTTGCATTGGGCACAGGTCAGTAACGCACACATACCGCAGCTGGTCAGTACAGTGCAATGCGTTTCCACTGTGTGTGCACTGCTGAGCCTGGGGACAACTATTACTATGTCACCAAGTGCAGCACTGAGGGGATCACTTGTCATTCTGCAACTATGTATCAAAAATATACACAAAATATAAAGAAATAGGAGCAAAGCCATACACGGATCATGTGCTAGGTCCCAGTCCACACATGACATCCACAGCCGGTGCTTGGCAGCCTACACTCACCTTGTATATGCCTCTCTCTGAGCCTTCAGCAAGCCGGGAGGAGGACGAGGAGGAGGAGGAGGAGGGGGAAGGGAGAAGCTCAGGGGCACAGATGTGGAGCAAACAAAAGGGAAGTGACTGAGAAACACAAAGATACGAAGTGGAGCAGGAGAGGATCAGGAGCACAGACAAGAGGAGGAGGGAAGGAGGGGGTCAGGCACAGAGGGAGGGAGCAGGTGCTGAGCACAGACAAGAATATGGGGGAAACACGACTGATTCCTGACAGGATAACTGCACTACTCAATGTATACACTCATGGTGGACAGGGGGAGGAGGTATGGCCACAGGCAGCCCAATGGCCAGGTATGGGGCATCTCTTGTCCCCATTAATGCTGAAAAGTTTGTGACCTTTAGGATTTCTCCATTGAGAAATATTAACTATTTAAGGTTTACTACACTACAACTTGTGCAATTCATGAGGAATAAATGAAAAGGAAAATGATTTTCACCATTCAGGTCCTAATAATAATAATAAATTATTATTATTAATATTATTATGTTTATACTTAATATTGCTCCCACTTTTTCTTATGTGGGTGGTCAAGGTAGGAGGGTGCCTTTACCTTTTGAAACTGGAGAATCCATATGTATACATAGAAATGGGGAATTATGAAGCACAATCTATAATATTTACTGTTAAAATGTATCACTGCAGATTGTCTATGGTAGAAGAGAACCAAGGACTGATCTCATCCTGTTCAGCTGTATAGGGATCCACAAGCAAAATCCGAGCAAGAAATGTTTGTGCTTGTCTGATTATCTGTTTGAATATATTTATTTTGTTTTTATATATATACATTTATAACCCAATGGGCAATGTTCTGCATTTATAACCCTATGGGCAATGCCCCCCCCCCCCCCTTGTAAAATGTAAAAGACCTCAAAATACAATAAACAATAAATAAAAAAAAAAGGGTTGTCCATGCTTTCTGGGTTGGGGGACTTGGGGTTCAGGAGCAGGACCTTCATTTGGGTGAATCCTATCACTTGACTATGTAACAAATGTAAAAGCCAGCTGAAATTCCAAATCGTGGGCCAGGCACAGGCCAGAGTCACATCCCACAAAGGCTATGCTCACGCAGAGGAATTTTCTGTATATTTATTTCGATGACATTCCGCTGTCCCATTCACACAGTGGAATTTCTGCGGCAGTGTTATATTTCGCAAATTTCCACGGCGGAATCCCATTGATATCAATGGGGCTTGAATTTTGGCGGAATTCGGTTATCTTAGAACGCAGAAATTCTGCCAAAATTCTGGGAAAATTCCGCAATTCTGTTCAGCAAGCTTTGCGGAAATTCTGCGTGGAAGATAGCCTAAGAAGAATAGATCCCATAGATTAAATTTAGCTTCCAGTAATGGACATGTAGACATCAAAATACAGGAAACATACCTGATGCGTTTCGAACGGTCGCTTACCTCGACTAAGAGCTACGTGAGGAATTTAAATGCTTGGTGTTTATAGGTCCACATGTCCATTTAAACTTGGATTTTTAAAAATCATGCAAATAAAAGCTAGTTTTTATTCAACACATTGCTTGACCAGTTTATTTTTCTCTTCCACGCATAATTTTGGACGGCTATAATATGAATGAAAAATGCAAGAGGATTTAGTATAAGTGTGTATATATATATATATTTAGTAACTCATTCACGTGAACAATGCCGAGCTGCAATACCGGACATCCCATTGACAGCAGGTTTAAAAAAATGTTTTTAAAAGTTAGATGTTACTTTGTGTTGGTCCTGTAAAGCTTCCTAAAAAATGCCCCATAAATTGCTTAAAGGAATACTCCACCGCAAACATCTTATCCCTTATCTAAAGGATAGGGGATAAGATGTTAGTCCCCAGTGGCGGGACCCCCGCAATCTCCGGCGCGGCACCTCGTCATTCAGCGCGCGGAGCAAACTCAGCTCCATGCCTGATGACTGGCGATGCGGCCGACACGCTCCCTCCATTCACTTCTATGGGAGTGTGGTGTCGGGGTGTGAGGTGCAGGGTCAATGCGGGGCAGATAGTATTAACCCCTTTTTGTCGTGACACCAGGGCGTGGTTTAGCCTTAATCACCCGAAGGTAATACCATTGATCCTGGGTTAGGCAGGGGCAATGAAGACACCAACGCCAAATTAAGGATAACGGCAGCTTTACTGAGGCAAGACAGGGGATATAGTCTTTGCAGTACAGCCAAATATCCCAGGGAGGTGACCAGTGACACAGGGGGACCTAGCAGGCTTGCTGGGACTTACAGTAGTTAGACTGACTTTAGCGAAGGCCATGGTGACTACAGATGGACTTGACAGAGATGGTGACTGACAATAAGATGACTTGACTTGCTGATGACAGACTTGTGGCTGTAGGACTTTAGGCTTGAGGCCTCCAATGCTCTGGACACAGATACTGGAACAACTTAACTGGACTTGGCCTTAGCAGAAGTAGCAATGTGCTAAGAGAGAGATTGCAGCCCCTCCCCTGGTTATATGGGGGGCTGTCCAAGGAGCCCATAGGTCACTTGGGGGGGGGGGTCTCCTGGTCACTAGTGCCCCCTGGGTAACAACCATGTGGTACAAACATTAAAGAAACAGTACAGTTTTATAATACAAATATATATATATATATATATATATATATATATATATATACATACAACAGAAATATATAGAAAAAGACAGAGGAGACACAATGCGCATCTAAGCGTAGTAAAAAAAAAAAATATATATATATATATATATATATATATATATATATCTATAGATAATCTGAGTGTAAAAGAAAATAATTAAATTAAATAAAAAATGGATGTCGGCTCCAAGGAAGGGGGGGAGCAGCCGTTTCCAGATTCGTGTTTTCAGTTGTTATGTTAGGTTTGCTCACCTTTCTGTGTTGTACCGTGGGCACAACACCAGTAGACGCTTGTTTCCCACTATTCTGGGGGACACAGATTGGAGGAGTGCAGCCGGCACTAGACCCGTTCTCACCGGCGGAGGACGGTCACTGGAATGGAAGAATATCGGTCCCGTGGTCCCGAGAAAAAAGAGAAGTGCTTCTGTGGGCGCTCACCTCCGTCACAGATGTAGTCCGTCACAGGTATGTGGAAGTTTCCGAGAACTTGGTAAAATAAAACCGCTTGGACACGGATGTATTTTGGAAAATAAAAAGAAGGTTTATTCCTTCAGCATGCAATACAGCAACGCGTTTCGAGGGGCAGGGACCCCCTCTTCATCAGGCTGATGAAGAGGGGGTCCCTGCCCCTCGAAACGCGTTGCTGTATTGCATGCTGAAGGAATAAACCTTCTTTTTATTTTCCAAAATACATCCGTGTCCAAGCGGTTTTATTTTACCAAGTTCTCGGAAACTTCCACATACCTGTGACGGACTACATCTGTGACGGAGGTGAGCGCCCACAGAAGCACTTCTCTTTTTTCTCGGGACCACGGGACCGATATTCTTCTATATATATATACATACATATACACACACACACACATTAAGGTGATATTGTAAGGGGGACCCTGGAGACATGTAGGGACTCCTGCCTGACAGGACAGGAGGACAGTATGGGGCCACACCATCCTGTATTGGGACACTGCAAACTCTCCCACTTTAACAAAGTCGCCCCCGGCCTGGAGGGCGGAGGAGCGAAATGAACACGGGCCACATACAGTCCTGGGGCATTCCAATTAACTTCCATAACTTGCTTGAACTGGTAGATGTAAAGAGTCCTTGTCTATGAAATGTCCATACATGCTCTGAACTTATAAAGACTACTGAAGAATGTGACTGACATTATATGTGACTATGACAATATACATATGACTATGACATTATGTTTAACTGTTAGACATTTCTAGACATCAATTGACACTTGTTACCTTTTTTTTTTGTTGATACGTGCATAGTGGGTACAGAAATACCTTCTGGCCACCAAAGTGTTCTGAGCTTGTGGACACAAGAAGACATTATACATTAGACGTATGACAACTTAAAGACATTTGAATGGACTGTTATGTAGTTGGTGCTACAGCCCTATTGGAGTGATGGATATGTGAACATGACTACAGATGTACTGAGTAACTATGTGTAGTACTAGACTTTACTTGATACTTTAATCTTAGTAGGATACCTGAACTGTACACGGTACTGGTGGTGAGGTGGCAATGTCATCTCTCCCGAATAGATCAGGATACCTCCTATAAAAATTGCCAGATACAAAGAAAACACTGTACATTTGACTTTTATGTACAAGTTATAGACATTTTATTATATGACCACTATAATACACTTAAAAATTGTCCTCCATACTGCCGTCAGCAAAAAAAATAAAGTTGTACATACCTTCCTTCGCTCCCCCGGGGCCTCCGGTAAACGTCTCCAGTCTCCTCCGCGATCCTCTTCCTGGTTGCGGGGGGGGGGGGGGGGGGAGCGAAGGAAGGTATGTACATCTTAATTTTTTTTTTACTGCCAACAGTATGGAGGACAATTTTATATTCTGGAGTTCTCCTTTAACATAAGTACCAGTTAGTGCCAGGTGGCAAATAAAATATTTTACTTTTAACAAAATGTGTGTCCGTTGTACTGCTCGACAGTCCAGATACATTATAGAGTTCACTTTAGAGAATCCCGGCTAAAAGCCCGGCACAACACTTACGAGATTGGTTACCACTTTAACTGTCTTGACAAGTTAGTCAGGCTCTGTACTTAAACGTTGCTTGTAACCTGTAGCAATAAGAGTGTTTTCGCACACAAAAGTTATTCTTGTCGACCATTTTGATAAAGTTAATGAACATACACAAGATGCTCCTCAAATTGGCATTTTTCCATCTCAACCTCACCAGTCGGTTTGCTTTCTAGGTTGGGACATAAACCTAGGACCACAAGACTGGGCTTACTCCATGGCGTTAACCTGAGTGTACAAAGAGACTTCAGACAAACTTTGTGATTGTCGGGGTCACAGTGACCACCACTTGTACCGCAGCTGTTTGCGCCACTGGGGGATGAACTGTCAGTGCCTGTTGGGCCGGCCAAACCTCCGCAACAGCTGGAGTAGGCCGAGGCACTTGCGTTGGTGCCTGCTGGTTAAGCCAAACCTCCTTGCCCATAGGAATAGGCCTGGGCACATCCTCAGATAACTTGGGCATGTACTTTAGAGCCATAGCAGGTGCCTCGCGCAGATAGACTTCCACCTCTTGGACAGGTCTCTGACTTGTGATGATAGTAATCCAAAGGGATCTGCGTCCCAGTGGTCCATTGGGAAGTAGGCAAATGGAATTTGGGTTGGATTCTTTGGACTGGTCACCGCAGCTGCCCACTCTCCCTTCATGCTCTGCACAGGCATGTACTCCATGATCTCCCCGCTCTCAAGAGAATGCATGGCTGGGGGGAGTCTCTCTCTGTACTGCCCTCCGGTTCACTAAGATGGTACCCCCCCATGTCGGAAGTCCATAAGGGTGCCAAACCCCATGACCTTCTCAAATTTTATCACAGTTGCGCGGCAGCGCTCCAGGGGTGGCTTGGGGGTGTTCTAATTTTTGGTTGTACAGGGCCTCTAATTTTTTAGTGTCCTGCTGCTGCTCCTGTCACACCTCAAACGGCAGCTGCTTTGGCCCATTCCGCTCCATCCTCTGAACCCTCAGTTCCTCTACAATTACGGCCACATCAGCGTCTCTCTTGGCCCTTTTGGACTGGGCCGGAGGAACTGGAGGATGGGACTTCCCTGGCAGGTGCTCCCTCATGTAATGAATTAAGTTGGGCTCATCGACGAACAACCACCTGGGTAAGGGTGGGGACTGTGGATGTGCAGTAGACTCAACAGACTTTGGGGCCTGGGGGGTTTGCTCTGGGCTAGGGGTGGAAGGAGGGGTAGAAAAAGCTGCCTCAGCCGGGGTACTCACTTCCGATTCCTCCATTTGGATTTCGTCCCAGGACCTCCAGGTCCAGTGGTGAGGAGACAGCCTCACCGGCGATGATGCATCTGATGCTTCTGATGACTTGGAAGTTTCCCCTTCCAGGGTTGCTGGCCAGATGTGGTCCTCTGGTAGCAGGATCAGGTAGCAGGCCTCATTGGCGCTGGGACAACCGCTGTAACCGGTCAGTGAGGTCTTGAAAAAGTTGCGCTGCGGCAACTTGCCTCCGGTTCCATCTTCGTACTCACCACACGTGCACTTGCCTGGTCCGCGATCTTACTGCACTCAGACTTCTGGCAAACTGAGGAGTGCTGACAGCGTGGTCTCTTTTATAACGGGCTCCAATAAAATGGCCGGAAGGACATCAGTACAGCGCTGACTTCTGGTCCCCTGGCAACAAGAGGCAGATCTTCATAGTTCCACTTCGGCATGGAAACAGCGACATGATTTCCACGCCCAGGGGCGGGACGTTGACCAGCGCGGGACATTTTCACGGTGCCATCTTAACCCTTTCAGGTACCTGCACAGTGGAACAGCGTAGCATGGCTTCAGTTCTAATTTTGCACATTGTACTTATAACTTTTACAGACTTCCAAACAGCAGGCAGCAAAGTTTTCTTCACCTCCCCCTCTATTTCACAGGTGCCACGGTGAAAACACATAACAATAACAACAGTTCCATACACTTTTTCTGGTGCGAATTCTGTCGCATCGGCATGCGATTTTTACAGACTGTCTCCGACACAGTTCATACTAGGGGGAGGACTTGTGGCAAATGGAGCACACTCGTATCCTGTTCTGCACCAAAAAGTTGTGGTGTTGAGGTGTAAGGTGCAGGGTAGATGCAGGGCAGATGTTATGGCCAAAGGGGCAGATGGTATTAACCCCTTCTTGTTGTGACGCCAGGGCGTGGTTTAGCCTTAACCACGCAAAGGTAATACCGCTGATCCTGGGTTAGGCAGGGGCAATGAAGATACCAACGCCAGATTAAGGATAACGGCAGCTTTACTGAGGAAAGACAGGTTATCTAGTCTTTGCAGTACAGCCAAATATCCCAGGAAGGTGACCAGTGAGACAGGGGGACCTCGCAGGCTTGCTGGAAATTGCAGTAGTTAGACTTTAGTGCAGGCCACGGTGACTACAGATGGACTTGACTTGACAGAGATGGTGATTGACAATGAGATGACCTGACTTACTAATGACCGACTTGTGGCTGCGGGACTTTAGGGTTGAGGCCTCCAATGCTCTGGACACAGACACTGGAACAACTTGACTGGACTTGACCGCAGCAGAAGTAGCAATATGCTAAGAGAGAGATTGCAGCACCTCCCCTGGTTATATAGGGGGGCTGCGCAAGGAGCTCACAGGTCACTTGGGGGGTTACCTGGTCACTAGTGCCTCCTGGGTAACAACCATGTGGTACAAACATTAAAGAAACAGTACACTTTTGTGTCAAATGTGGTATTGCATACCGTACCTAGTGTAGAGGTCCCCAAAGTCAGAGCAACTACGCTCAGGTAGGATCCCTAGTCGCCTCTCCTCTACTTAAATTCTGTACTGTTTATACATGTATATATTTAGTAATAATGTATATTCAATATAATGTATAGTACTTTGTTTAGCGTTGCAGGACCTTCGGTCATGTGACCATGTTAAAATCCTCTATGGTATGTTAGAGGACCTTTGGAGGTCCTTGGGTAACATGTTACCCACAACCCTTTGTAATGGTGATTGACATCAGTATTGGACCAATTAGCTCTAGTCCAGCCCCTGCCCACAAAAGGGAGCTGTAGACAATTATCGCTCTCTTGGTTTGCTGCTCTGGTGGATGCCGGACTAGCAGGATGGATCTGCACAACTTGCAAAGACATGCTAGGCCTGAAAACCTACCGGCCTCAACTGAACTAAAACCGCGAATTCTAAACTACCCCCGCTAAAGCTAGCGTGACTACTGGACCGCAACTAAATCCCCTAAATCCAGTGGAACAGCGCATATTACCTTTAAGATTCTAAGTCCCAACCTTTGTCAATCTCCAAGAAAGCAGTTGTATGTCTAGAGACTATTCCGGTTATAAAGCTTCCAGAAAATCTTCAGTAAAAGTTATACCTGTTTCAGAAAACTATGCGTTATTATTCCTTTATTATCTACCTCCTTATCGCTCTTGAGAAGGGTAGCAGTAGGACAAACATTACCCTGGCGTCACAAATAGCAAGGGTTAACAAACATCCTTTAGCCACCGCACAGCTACACTCCCCATACCCTACTCCCCCAGGCTATCACATAGCCAAATATACATTATGGTGATACTATAAGGGGGATCCTGGGGACATGCAGGGAATCTGCCCGACAGGGCAGGAGGACAGTATGGGGCCACACCATCCCATACTGGGACACCACAGGAGGAGACGTGACTGCTACATCATAGCCGTCACGCTTCTTCCCATTGACATGAATGTAGGGGGTGTGATGTCACGAATGCGGAAGCTGCAAGCTTCTGCATCCCAGACGGCGCTGCTGCCGGCACGGAGATTGCAGGGGTCCCCAGCGACGGGATAGGGGATAAGATGGTTGTGGTGGAGTACCCCTTTAAATGGATAGAAAAAAACTGCTAATTTTCTTCACAAACCGCTCCCCGTCTGTCTCCAGGTTGGGTATGGTCCTTCCGCTCAGTTCCATTGAAGTGAATGGAGCCAAGTTGTAGTACCACACACAACCTGGGGACAGACATGGAGCTGTTTTTGAAAAAAAAATTAGCTCTGTTTTCTATTCCTGAATAACCCCTTTTATATAATACTAGAATGCCATGGCTAAAAAAAAAAAAAAAAAAAAGTAATGTCATATAAATATAGTAGAATTATTAAAATTCTTCTACACCAGTATTCCCCAACCAGTGGTTTTCCAGCTGTTGCAAAACTACAACTCCAAGCATTCCCAGACAGCAGAATGGTGGGAGTCATAGTTTTGCAGTGGCTAGAAAGCCACAGGTTGGGAAGACTACTCTACATAAATGCGCTTGGAGATAAAAGCTGTAATACCACATTTTCCTACAGCCTTCATTAAGAGGTGAGGAAAACACAAGTGCCCTTTAAACCATATAACCACACAGTGGAGAAAGCCAGCAATATAGTGTGTTCATAGCATGCCAGGAATTGTAGTTTTGCAACAGCTGGACGGTCCGAGGCAGGGACACTCTACTCTAAAAGGTGTAGGACAGTGTTTCCAAACCGGGGTGCCTCCAGCTGCTGCAAAACTACAACTCCTTACACGCCAGCTGGGACAATCAGGTTGGGAAATTCTACTCTAAAATATGTAGGGCAGAGTTTCCCATCCAGGGATCCTCCAGCTGTTGCAAAACTACAACTCCCAGCATGCCCGGACAGCCGAAGGCTGTCCGGGCATGCTGAGAATTGTAGTTTCGCAACAGCTGGAGGCACCCTGGTTGGGAAACACTGACTGGGAATTTACAACTGATCCTAAGGCGACACATTATAAAAAGGTAGAATATACCTAAACAGGATATTAAACACGGATGTCTTGACATTTAAAATACGCGTTTTTTTGTAACTTGTGATGTCACATGTCATACATCATCATGATATAGGGGGAGATTTATCAAAACCTGTGCAGAGGAAAACTTGCCCAGTTGCCCATAGCAACCAATCAGCTTGCTGCTTTCATTTTTATGAAGGCCTGTGAAAAATGAAAGAAGCGATCTGATTGGTTGCTATGGGCAACTGGGCACGTTTTCCTCTGCACAGGTTTTGATAAATCTCCCCCATAGAGCACAGAAGACTAGTGGAAAACACTGTCCACTGGGAATTGGGGAAATGCCAAAAGGGATTTGGGATTTACTATGGAATCTGCTAATAGCAGCTGGATAGTCGACTTTCCTAAACATCATTAAAAAGAGCATTTCTACCCTTTGTGAAAAGAAACTCTCCAGTGAATAGACTTCTATAAATGTTACTTATATATATATATATATATATATATATATATATATATATACTGTATATATTTATTTTTATTTTTTTTAAGTGTCTATTCAACCGTTTCTCAGTTTTCGCCTATCATAGGAAATTGCCAACACTAAACCGTTCTCGAAGGAGGTGACACTTTACTTTCCCAGACACCTGAATGACGAGTCGGCCTAGCTTTAATGCAACTCATTACCTGGCCCATAGACAGTGTCTAAAAGTGTCCAGAAAAGCTGGGTGATCCCCTCAAAGAGTAATAAACATTGGTTGATACATTGACAAGGACCTTTACTTTCTGACCATCCTTTTTACATGGGAATTCTCTTAAAATAGACACAGCCATTTGAACAATCTATAGATCAATAGTACAAGAGAATATAAGAAATGTTATAATATTATATCTTATTAGACAAAAAATGCATCTTATGTTATCAAACCCCCTTCTCCCATGCTGCACAAATCTTCTCTAAATCAGCTCAGCTTTGTCCTGTGTCTGCAAGACAAGCAATACAAGTCTATGGGGGAGGGAGCTCTGCCCACCAGCTCTGGGAGAACTACAAATTGTAGATGAAGCCTGCAGAGCAGAAATCTGCTGAAAAATACTATATACAAGTTCTACAATGGTCAGAAATAATGCCGCTTCACATGTACACACACAGCAGCTTCTTCTGAAATGTCCCCTGAAATAATCACCCTACACCTAGTCTTTAACCCCTTAATGACCAAGCCCATTTTCACCTTAAGGACCGGGCCAATTTTATTTTAGCGTTTTCGTTTTTTCCTCCTCGCCTTCTAAAATCCATAACTCTTTTATATTTCCATCTACAGACCCATATAAGGGCTTGTTTTTTGCGTGACCAATTGTACTTTGTAGTGAAACCTCTCGTTTTACCATAAAATGTACGGCGAACCCCCCCCAAAAAATTTTTAGGGGGGAAATTTAAATGAAAACCAAAATTTTGCACATTTTGGAGGGTTTTGTTTTCACACTGTACACTTTACGGTAAAAATTACATGTGTTCTTTATTGTGTGGGTCAATACGATTAAAATGATAACCATGGCTAGATACTTTTATATTAACTAGTGCGAAACGGCTACCGTTGCCTGCTGTACCCCCCCCCCCCCCCCCCCCGTTCGTCATCCCTCTCCTGTAACCATTGATGTGAGTGCGGTACTCAATAAAGAAGTTTAGAAGACCGGTGAGTTGCCGACTTTCATCCCTTTTCTGGATTGTACTCTAAAGATGTTAAACACCTTGCATCGTTTTCTGGACCGGTTCAGCATTACGACTTACACATGCCAAGAACATCGCAATGGACAGCAGCAGAATCCGTTCTAGCATTAGTTTCTCAATGGGCGAGAAGGAAACAGACCCAGACACTATCCTGAATGTGAACAAGCCCTAAAAGATCTTTTTCTCAGGTATGTTAAGATTATTATAGCAAGAATGTGTTTATTGGGTTAGACTCTGTTGACAGATTCCCTTTAAGAAGGTTTTCCTACTGACCCCACTTCTCACCTATTCACAGGATAGATAATAAGTATCTAAATCATGGGAGGCAGCCCACCAGGACCCCCACCAATAACAAGAATAGTGGGCCCATGTCATGCTGCTTTTAATCTAAACATCTCTCCTTACTATAGAAAGCCTACTGAACCCAATGACACAAGGATCACCACTTGTGAACATAAAAAAGAAGCATTAAAAGGAATTGTCTCATCATGAAATCCTTTTCACTACAGGTCCTGATACTGAGACCATGGGCAATCCATTGTTGTTCCCAGCCATTTTCCCTGTAGTGGCCTCTGTAGGGGAAAAGTGGTATTACATAACAGTCCGCTCTATTTGGGCCAAGTTTGCCAGTGCAGCTTGTATTTTCAACTCTCCTAAAAGGACGTACAGAAAAATCCATCTCTAGCGCAGACAAAAAAAATAAAATAAAATAAAATAAAAACAACTGCATACACCTATGCCCTATAGTCATTTTATCATGGATGCTTTATTATTGACTTTTGTTTTCATTTTGGTGTATATTCTTATTATATGTATGTTATATTATTCTGCATGTGCACAAGTGTGTACATTTTTTAGATCACCGTATTTTGGCATAAATGACTTGGTAGCCATTTTCCGCTGGTTGTACATGCAGCGGCTAGAAATTTATGTAGTGCAAATTTCACGCATGTACAATGCAAAAGCACAGAAATAATCCCAAATCTACACCACAGCAGAGCTCTACAAAAAGGCTTTCTTACACATTTTTATCGTGCAAGCGTTAAATACATTTCCCTCAACTCTGAAATTCAACGTTTCTGCACCATCAAAGCAAGGTAAGAGTGGTAGTCTTAAAATATAACAAAATGTTTTACATTCATTTTTATGTATCAATGCCTTTAACATAAATAAAAATAATCGTAAAGGATCTCAATGTGCAGAGTCCTTAATGGGTTAATGAACTCGTTCCTTATCATATGTAAAACACTCTCTTTCTCCAATTACTTATAATCATCATAACAATAGGATTGCAAGTCGGATCTTAGCAGGATCTTAGCGTGAGAGCCAAAGAGGGCGATTGCCCAGCTACCACAGCAACGTAAAAAAATAAGATAACACAAAGCAAAAAACGTGTTAATTCTTCAGACATCTCGCGTCTTAGCTCAAGCATCTCATCCCAGGAACCTCAGAGCCATATAAAGCAGCATCGGTTTCAGTAACAAGGCTGAATATTACCATGAGAACCCAGGAAGACTCCATTCACAGACAGGTCTGGTGTGACCCATTTTTACTGCATTATTGTGAACCATGCCTATAAAACCGCTACACAAACAATTACAGGCCTGGAAAATCAACAGTGGCATCAAGACAACAGCGACAGCGCAATTCAGACTGCTACATTTACTACGGTGAATACGTATCGAAGTCAGCATGAGGCAATTTTAGGGATGCCAATTCCTGCCATCACAGTGTCCTCAGATGCCCTTTCTCGTTCAGTACGTCATCCATGCCCTGCCTGTTCCTCAAATGCTATTGAGGCGGAAATTGCGTGTCTAGTAGGGGGAATCCCACCAACTATTGTACAGCACTTAAAAAGTTAAAGGCCCTAAAAATACTCCTGCAAAACCTGACTTCTATTCTTGTCCATGGAGGCAATATTACATACCGTATTTTTCGCCGTATAATACACACTTTTTCTTCCCCCCAAAACTGGGGGGGAAAAGTTGGTACGTCTTATATGGCGAATACCTGCGGCCATCAACGGCCGGGACCCGTGGCTAATACAGGACATCACCGATCGCGGTGATGCACTGTATTAACCCTTCAGACGCGGCAATCAAAGCTGACCGCCGCGTCTGAAGCGAAAATAACACTGACCCGGCTGTTCAGTCGGACTGTTCGGGACCACCGCGGTGAAATCGCGGCGTCCCAAACAGCTTACAGGACACCGGGAGGGACCTTAACTGCCTCCTCGAGGTCTGCTCCGTGCCGGGATCCCCTGCATGGCCGGCGCTCTCCTTTGACGCCATCACGTCGTCGCGCACGCCCCCCCCATCATCCAATAGGAGCGGCGTGCGTAGCGACGTGATGACGGCGACGGAGAGCGAGGATCCCGGGGAAGAAGACGTCCGGAGCGTCGGGGACACCATGGGGATGCGGCTACAGCAATGGAACGACATCCAGGGCAGCGGTGACGGGTCCGGAGCAGCGGGGACAGGTGAGTACTACCTCCTATCCAGTGTTCTTCAACCTGCGGACCTCCAGATGTTGCAAAACTACAACTCCCAGCATGCCCGGACAGCCAACGGCTGTCCGGGCATGCTGGGAGTTGTAGTTTTGCAACATCTGGAGGTCCGCAGGTTGAAGATCACTGTTGGGTGCAGAATCTTTTTTTTCTAGATTTTGCACCTTTAAAATAGGGTGCGTCTTATATGCCGGTGCGTCCTATAGGGCGAAAAATACGGTAACTTAAAAAAATTAAAAAACACAAAAATAGAAACCTCGGACCTACAAGGAGAATTTTTATTTTTCTAAGAATTCTGTGTGCTTAGCTTCCCCCACTTGGCAGATCTTACAAAGCGCATTACTTTAACAGGTTTCCAATCCGTCTCTCTCAACATCTGCAGTCCGAGAGATCCGTTGACCATAATCTAACCCATATGGCCAATTATCCCATTAAGGGTATGTTCACACTAGGTGGATAAACTGCAGGCTTACAGCAGCAGAAAACCTCAGAGTTTCTGCAGTCAAATAGATTTTTGTTGCGGATTTGCCGACACAGATTTTGGTGCATATTAGGTTTATCTTCCTGAAGAAAAAAGAAAAATAATGCAGATCTGAACTTTTGTGTGCGTTCATAGCAAAATCCGTAACCACTGTTTGTTCCGACTTTCCTCACTGAAGACTTTCTACAAATCTCATCCACTTTGATGACATCTTGGAAAACACACAGCATATACCACCCTGTGTGACCTAAGGGTCTATTCACACGGGTGGAATTTCCGCACCAATTCCGCTTCTGCTTCCTTTGCTGGTTTCTGGCTTGTGCGTATTTTGTGTGGAATTGGTGCGGAATTCGTGCGGAAATTCCGCATGCAGAAACTCAGAAGTGTGGAATCCCATAGAAGTCTATTGTGCTTTCATTTGAGGTGGAATTCCACAAGCAGAAATTCTGCTGTGTGAATAGACCCTAAGGGTACGTTCACACGTACAGGATCTGCTGCATGTTATGTGCAGCTGACTTTGCTACATTTATGTCAATGGGAGTTTTTGAGCGTCCGTCATCACCATTATGATCCGAGAGCGTGCTCAGTAAAGCTTCTCATCCAGGAAGGCAAAAAGGGGTTAAAATTAGCGGACAATAACGGATCATAACAGATAAAATAAGGGATTATTACGGATGGCCAATGTCCGTTATTTTAATAGAATGTCCGTTAAAATAATGGACATTTTCTATCAGTTATGATCAGTTATTTGATCTGTTAATTCACGATCCGTCATTGATTAATAATGGGTCAAGAACAGGCAGGATCATGACGGCGGTGTTAAAAGTAGCCTAGTTGTTGATTTGCTGTGGGTTGTAGTGGCAGTCATCGTTGTCACCCAGCTCTCCCAGACACAGATTAAAAAAAAACAAAAAAAAAACAGGCGTTTGCTGTGCCGTGCCCCAGACATCTGTTTCCCACAGAGGTCATTGACCTCCTGGATGTGAACATGTCCTCCCCAATGCTTGTCTGCATAGAAGAAAGCTCTGTTTACTACGGTTACTGAACAACACATAAGCGCATAGCCAGAACTGCATATTAAGTGAATAAGAGGTATGGCTATGCTCCTCTATTCCATAACTTTTCCTTCTTGTTGTTGCAATTTTCATGTATAGTGTGAAAAAAAAAAATATATATATATATATATATATATATATATATATATATATATATACACACACATTCATTTTATACACTTTTTTTTTGCAATTCTACAATGGGTGCCTACCAGTCTCGAGTGGATTGACAGCAAGTTTGGATCCATATGGACTTTACTGATCAGCATTTATTTGGTGTAATTTTTTGGCACTATTTTTTATTAAGACAAAATAAAACAAAATAAGTTAAGCAAATTAATTCAGATATATATTTTATGTTCAGTCATCTCTGGAGCCTACAGGTGGTGGATGACAGATTACTCTGTGCACATTTGTTGTATGGAATTGCCAGGGATTACCCAGATTATTACATCCAGTGAACACTGCGAGACACTACATGAAAAGGGAAAAAGTTTAAGGGCGGACTAGATGGACCATGTGGTCTTTTCTGCAGTCAGTCTTCTAGGTTTCCAATTTTGTTCATAGATTTCTCTGTAATGAAAAACATGCGACAAATTTGTTAGGTACTGTAGGAGTTAACCAAGGAAATGGTGGGAGCAAAAAAGACCTGCAGGCCAAGGATAGGGACACTGCTGAATCCCACCTTCCCCCTGGAGGCTACACAACTGCTTTGACCTGAAGATTGGTTTAACCAGTTAATGGGTTCCCATGATTGACTTGATAAAGAGGAGAATAGAATTGTTCCAGTGTGATGGTAATCTCACTGTAAGTCACTGGCCATTCATGGCTGTATGATAACAGGAAAGAGGAACCCAGCGAATAACAATGCACTAATAATCCCTAAACTAAGAGGTCATTGTAGTCACAGCTGTCCCCCTGCTAGAATGGGAGACCTCTGCACAGAGCAGCACATTTACTAGGCAAAAGGGGATCTGTGAATTGGTAGCAGGCAACTTGTTAAGATCTGCAAATCTGCAGCTATAAGGAGGAAGAATTTAGCTCTTATTAACAGGCAGCTGTGCTGTTCAGCTCCCTTGGAAAGCTGGGTAACTAGCAAGTTTGCTCATGATTGACCAATTCCAAGGTTTCCTGTCCATATTGTGGTGGCCAAGTATGGGAGTTGTACCCCCGTACCCCTGCTGCCCTGTCCGGCAGCCTCCTTACAGTGACCCCTGGGCCCCCTCTACCCCTGTCCCCTCATGTATATATTTACTGCCATGTGCTGTACTGTAAAGTGTATACAAGAGTGTTATTACTTTAAGAAATGTTAAGAAGTGATCACCAGTTGTAATGTGAGTGTAACCCCGTGAAGTATCAGTGACCATGTGACCTAAGGGTGACCTATGGGACCCCTCCAGAGTCTTCCCCATATAAGCCCTGGGTGGAGCCTCTGCTCTCTCTCAGTCAAGTCCTAGTGTGTGTCTGGAATCCATAGGAGGCCTCAAGTCCATCCTGCAGCCACAATTCTTCAAGTCTACAAGTAAGCTACATTCACAGCATTGTCAGTCTCAAGTCAAGTCAGTCACAGTCATCTATTGTCATGTCAGAGTGGTCTGCACTAAAATTGTCCCAAATCTACTGCAAGTGCCAGCAAGCCCTTAAGGTCTCTGCGTCACTGGTCACCTCTGAACTGTATAGACTCTTCCACCTGTCTAACCTCAGCAAAGCTACCGTTGTCTGTAACTTGGCATCTGAGTCATTATTGTCCCCGTATCTAGCCCAGGATCCAGCAGTATACTTTCGGTTGGTATTGAGGATAAACCACGCCCTGGCATCACAAATACAAGAGGTTAATGCCATCTGCTCTGCATCACACCCTCTAACACAACTTTTGGCATCCTATGAACAGGATACAGGTGTGGGCACCTTATGCCTAAAGTACCCCCCCAGTCTGAACTGTGTCCAGTATTGTCAGAAAATCGCATGCCGTTGCGAATAAAATTTGCGCTAGAAAGTGTACGGGACTTTGTCTGTGAAAAGTTTATGTCAAGAGGCGCTTGTGAAATAGAGGGAGAGGTGAAGAAAAGTTTATTGCCTGCCAGTGTGAACTGTAGAGAGTCGGTACCTGAAAGGGTTAACTTGGTCCCGTCAGTCCCCAGCGGTGATGCCTCTTCAGTACAGCGAGGAGGAACCAAAAAGCCACCCTTTGTTGCACAGGGGAAGATTTTGCTGATAGGACCAAAACCGGACATTCCCTGGGCGCAGCCATATTGGAAGCTTCGGCTGCTGTGCTCGTCTCTACTGTTACCTGTCAAGCACCCAGAACTGGATCATAATTGGCACTCAGGGGGCCCCCCGTCACATTCAGGGGCCTTCGGCATGTAGCGCACGCAGGGACATCACTGACGTCCCTGTGTGCGCCCATAGGAGAAAAGCAGAGAGGAGCGGAGCATCGAGGAGGACGCGCACGCATGGTAAGTGACCAGTGGCACGTCATCTTCAGGGTTCCGACCTCCGCTCCTCCGGTCCCGGGAGCTACTGCTATGGCCCATAGGCCATAGCAGTAGATCGTGACCCCGGTCCCCGGACCGGAGGAGCGGTGGTCATAACACTGAGGCAAACAGACATACAGCCTCCAGCCATACACTATATATGGCTGAAGGCTGTATGTCTGTGGGGAACTATACGGCACCTAATGTGGGGGAGCTATAATGCACCTAATGTTGGGGGAGCTATACTGCACCTAATGTGGGGGAACTGTCGGGGGGCCCAACATAATGAAGTGATCCGTCTTCCAGGCAGCCTTAATATGGCCCTGAAAGCACCCGCTGCATTGCAGACTCTGCAAACACCAATGATTGTCAGTATTAGGTCTCCAGTGCCAGTAGATGTCAGTATTAACCCGGTGGTGCCCGCAAGTCTGGTTACAAGACTATTCACAACCGGGTACCTGCAAAAGAGAGGGGGGAACATCCCTTATAGTACCCCCATCGGTCAAATCAAAGCCGCTGCAGCACTTCAGTAAGCATCTTAAAAGGGAAACGCACCGTATTTCTCTTAAAGCAACAGCGCACTCAAAAATCAACAGAATGTCAGAACCCAGCACCACAGATCAACCGGGTGCAGCGTCCCCTCATCTCCAGCAGCAAGGTCATCACCTGCTCCAGTAGCTGGGGTCCTGCCCCCCTTGCCTGCAGTCAACATCAACAGTTCTGGTGTTCCAGCATCTGCACCAGTATTCATGGAGAACCCTGTCCTCCCTATCTACAATGGAGACCCCTTTACCTTGAGGGATTTGAAGGAGAGGATCCAGAGTTTGTTTGTCTTTTACGCTTTCCCTCCTGACCAACAGGTGCAATTGATCACAGGACAACTCCAGAGATCAGCGCAGAGATAGTCCAGGACTGAGTTAGAGGAAGGTTGTACACCCTTTACACCTGTTCAAGAGCCACTAAGGGCGGAAGTCAGACCTATACCACCATCGTCCCCAGCCCCCGCCCCAGTGTCATCTACTTTGCCAGCCACCGCAGCCTCAGATTTACAGAGTGTTAGGCAGGACATTGAACGACTAAGGCTGTGAAGGAGCTTGCCACCAGGGCCACTCCACCTGACAGTGAACCACCCCTGCCTAGAAAACCTGCCCCTGCTCCCAGCAATTTCAATTACCGTAATCCTCTGCCCAATAAATACTCGGGGACTCAAATACCTTTTTGCACCTGCTGTAATAAGCCAGGACATTAGAAAATGCAGTGATGAGATTTAAACGGATTTCCCCTGAGGTCGAGGACCGGCCCTCAGGAAAACAGTGACCAGGTCCAATCCCTCAATGACCTAAGTCAGGACTCTAGCTTTATGTTGCCTCCTTCCCCTATGTAAAAGTTATTGTAGAAGGTCTACCTTTAGAGGCGTTGATAGATACTGGGTCACAAGTGTCTACCATACCTAAAAGTGTTTTTTTTTATCAGCATTGGGATGCTAGTTTATTGTGTGAGCCTTATTATGTAAATTTCAGGGTAGTAGCAGGTAATGGGCAACCAGTCCCCAGATATGGATACTGGGAGCCAACTATTCAGTTGGGAAAGCATGTACTTTCCGGGCAGGGAGTGATTGTAACTGATGTGACAAATAAGGAGTCTGCTGAGTTTATATTGGGGATGAAGATTATGAAAAATTGTATTGCTGAAACATTAGATGCCTTGCATGCCTCTCCTCACCATCTGTCCCCTTCAGGCCAGTGGGCTGCGCAGCACCAATTGAAAGTCCTACAGGCAGAACAGAAGTTTGCCAACAACAAGGTGAAATCTGCATAGTACGAGTTCAAGACATCAGGTCGGTGACCTTCCAACCCAACACGGAGACCATCATCTGGTGTACTGCATGTCCCGGCGTCAAGAATAGGGACTATCAGGCCCTGCTGGAACCTATGTAATTGGAAGATCATCCTCTTGTTCGAGCTGCGAGAAGCCTTGTCACTGTCACCAACGGGAGAGTCCCGATGCGGTTAGTAAACCTGTCTGATTCTGCTACTGTCTTACCTAAATACACTCCAGTAGCCCAGCTGTACCTCCTAGAGTCGAGGGATATTGTGACATAATGTCTGGTGGCTCGACAGCGTGCAGCTCAAGTTTCCGAAGGATCCGGTGTGAGCCCTCCAGAGCCCTGGTGGGCGCAACTCCAGGTTGGAGATGAAACTACCCCCAAGGGACCAAGTCAATGGAATCATCAATGTCGTACCATGAGGCTTTAAGCAAGCACCAACAGACTTCGGGTAGACTTCAATGATCCAGCATCGAATCTTCACAGGTGACAGCCCACCTTTCAAGGAAAGACACTGTCTGGTCGCGCCAGGCACATATCAGACTGTCAAGAAGATGCTGGCCGACATGAAAGGGGCAGACATGAGCAAAGAAAGTCAGGGCCCCTGGGCAGTGCCACTTGTCCTGATTTAGAAGAAAGACGGAACCATCTGCTTCTGTGTCGACTACAGGAAACTGAACAATGTCACACATAAGGATGCCTACCCGTTGCCAAGGATCGAGGAGTCAGTCACTCACGGCCCTCTATTGTATATAGATACAATAGAAGGCAACTGCAGCACACCAACTTAAAGTGCAGGAGAGTGGTTTATTCCAGAAAATACAGACAACGTTTCTGTGGCCTCACACCACCATTTTCAAGCTTGAAAATGGTGGTGTGAGGCCACAGAAACGTTGCCTGTATTTTCTGGAATAAACCACTCTCCTGCACTTTAAGTTGGTGTGCTGCAGTTGCCTTCTATTGTATGTATGTATATATATATATATATATATATATATATATATATATTACACACATACATACATACACACACACACGTTTTAAAATTGCCCCCCCACTTTTGTCACTGGCCCCCTATGTGCCCCCCCTAAATATGAATGCTGGAGACGCCACTGGGGGCGATACGGGCAGCTGCCTAAAGACCGGACATATGGGCTTCAGGCCCCGTTCAACAACTCTCCGCAAGCCTCCCTGAAATGGGTCTCTGACCACCAGAGAAGGATCCAAGAAGCCAAAGAAATTGTCAGCAAGAAGATGGACGAGGCTCAACAGAGACAACAAGAGGACTATAGCAGTCATGCCTCCATAAAACCCCTCCACTTGGCTATAAAGTCTGGCTACGAAAGTTTCCAAGAACAAAGAAGTTAGACTTTCTGGGAGACAGAACCATACACAGTGACGGCCATACCCTATCCAGAGTCTGATGTATACGAAGTGCAAAAACTTGGGTTTGAGCCACAATTCATTCACCAGAATCAAATCAAGTTATGTCTCAAAGAAGATCTACCAGTGCTCCCAGCACAGCCTCCTCCAGCTGTCAGACCTGTGAGAGAGTACGTACCGGGCGAGGGAATCCACCCATCTATGGATTTCCCCATGTTTTCTCCAAATCAGCCTGCAATCTCCTGTGTTTCACCTATCCCAAGGCTGGTTCAACCCACACTAGTCTTCACGCCAGTCCCAGTGTTGTCGCCTTTGGCTCTGGCCTATACACCAGTCACCAGAGTGCCAACCCTGTCACCAGCCTCTCCAGCACAGATGCCAATGTACATTTTCACAAAGTGCTACATGGACTCGTCCCCAGTTCTTTGTCATTATCTCTACAGACCTGTGAAGGACATTCGTAAACAATGCCCCAGCAACTGTTGTCAGCTTGCCCCAGTGGCCACTTAGGGTCGTCCGCCCTCCAGGACTGGGCGCCAAGGTAGGCTGTGTTTAAGAGGGAGAGTTTGTGGTGGTCCAGTATGGGAGTTGTATCCCCGTACCCCTGCTGCCTTGTCCGACAGCCTTGCTACAGTGACCCCTGGGCCCCCTCTACACCTGTCCCCTCATGTATATATTTTCTGCCATGTGCTGTACTGTAAAGTGTAAATAAGAGTGTTATTGCTTTGAGAAATGTTAAGAAGTGATCACCAGTTGTCATGTGAGTGTAACCCTGTGAGGTATCAGTGACCATGTGACCTAAGGGTGACTTATGGGACCCCTCCAGAGTCTTCCCCATATAAGCCCTGGGTGGAGCCTCTGCTCTCTCTCTCTCAGTCTTTGCTGAGGTCCAGTACAGTCAAGTCCTAGAGTGTATCTGGAGTCCATAGGAGGCCTCAAGTCCGTACTGCAGCCACAAGCCTTCAAGTCTACAAGTAAGCTACAGTTACAGCTTAGTCAGTCAAGTCAAGTCAGTCACAGTCATTTTTTGTGAAGTCAGAGTGGTCTGCACTAAAATTGTTCAAATCTATTGCAAGTCCCAGCAAGCCCTTAAAGGGGTACTGCGGTGAAAACCTTTTTTCTTTTAAATCAACAGGTGGCACAAAGATAACCATATTTGTAAATTACTTCTATTAAAAAATCTTAATCCTTCCTGTACTTATTAGCTGCTGAATACTACAGAGTAAATTCTTTTCTTTTTGGAATGCTCTATGATGACGTTATTATAATAATAAAAACGCTTTATTTATTGTTGTCCTTAGTGGGATTTGAACCCAAGTCCCTAGCCCTGCAAGGCAGCAGTGCTAACCACTGAGCCACCATGCTGCCCTTAGCATACATCTGCTTTGCATGGTTGGTAAAATGGACAGAGATGTCAGCAGAGAGCACTGTGCTCGTGATGTCATCAGTGTTCCAAAAAGAAAGGAATTTCCTCTGTAGCATTCAGCAGCTAATAAGTACTGGAAGGATTAAGATTTTTTAATAGAAGTAATTTACAAATATTGAAGCAAAGAGGAATAGTAGAAAAAGTCGGCAGACTCACCATAAACTTCTTTTCCAGGGTAATTTCTTTATTGCATACTCACATTTAAAAAAGTTGATACAAAAGGTGGGAGAGAGGGATCACAGTGGGGGGTATTCACTGTCTGGCGACAGACTCTGTTTCGCTCGGTGCTCGAGCTTCTTCTGGCCAGAAGAAGCTCGAGCACCGAGCGAAACAGTCTGTCGCCAGACAGTGAATACCCCCCACTGTGATCCCTCTCTCCCACCTTTTGTATCAACTTTTTTAAATGTGAGTATGCAATAAAGAAATTACCCTGGAAAAGAAGTCTTTGGTGAGTCTGCCGACTTTTTCTACTATTCCTCTTTGCTTCAAGATTTGTGATTCACTACCAACAGTCAGAGCACCACCAACACTTCGGGGAACACTCCTACACGTCCCATTGTCCAGTAACGTAAGAATATCAGCAGCAGTGCCGGACATTACACTCTTCTTTTGAACAATAATTTACAAATATGTTTAACTTTCTGCCACCAGTTGATTTAAAAGAAAAAAGGTTTTCACCGGAGTACCCCTTTAAGACTGTTCTATTTGTCACTCAGTAAAGCTACCGTTGTCCGTAAATTGGCATCAGAGTCATTATTGCCCCCGTACCTAGCCCAGGATCCAGCGATATACCTTCGGATGGTATTGAGGATAAACCACGCCCCTGCATCACAAATACAAGGGGTTAATGCCATCTGCCCCTAGGGTAATTCCACCTGCCCTGCATCACACCCTCTACCACAACTTGCTTCTATTTTTAAAGGATTATTAGCCTACAATATAAATTAGTAGAGAATAATTTGATGGCTTGTACATGCAAGGGGGCCATTCTTTGACTGTTAGGCCATGTTCACATGGCCGAAAATTTGCAGAATGTCCACTCAGAAAACACAGGCAAACATTTAACAAATTTGAATGTTCAGGAGGGTGCTAGGACCACGTGAAAATGCGATGTCTCATAAGCTGCAGTGCATTTTCAAGCGAAATCCGGAGAATAAATAGACATGTCTATTCTTTCCTTGGACGCCAGAATAGGGATTTCTGCAGCAGAAACATTTGCCGTGAAAATTCAGCCTTATGCACAGTGCAGCAGAATCTCATTGAAATCAATGGCACTCTGCTGCAGTGGAATCTCCAAGAGGAATATTCCTGCGGAATTCTGCCGTGTGAACATAGCTTTGGCTACATTCACACTGCCGGCTGTCTCCGGCAGTGTGAAGTCCATTATTTTAGGATTGAGAAAAGCCGTTTTTTTCTCTCCAAAAATAACGGCTGCTATTGAATATATTGAGGTCCATTGGGACAGTAATTTGCCGATATGCTCCTGCAAAATTACAGCCGGCAAAATGCAAAAAAAATTAAAAGAGGGAGTTTGACGGCCGAATTTGCCGGAGCATACAGGCAGTGTGAAAGGGGCCTTAAGGGTGAATTTACACAAGATGATTTGCTGCAGTTTTTATGGCCATTCAAATGAACGCCCAACCATGTAATGCATGGACAAGCTCAGTCAAGCAGCACGGGAACAGTTTTTAACAAAGTGGCTCTGCCTTTTGGCTTACAAAGGGGATCCCGAAATGAAGGACAACCCTCTAAGCTTCTAATTGGATATATGGACAGTGAATATCTGTATGGAACATCTCCTTTCATGGACCTTCAGAAAATCATTGCAGCACTGCATTCTACTTAGTCCCGATGCCCAGGCTGCATAATATGTCGACACTAGGACCGCATGGAAATGTGCAGTCGCAGACGGCTATGCATTCCGTGTGGTGTTTGCAGAAAAAATTGTGGTAGGCCTTTGGGGTAGTGGTAGTGTAGTCAGGGTTTTGCTTTAGTATATCAGGGATTAAGGTTAACCCTATCACTCGTGACGCCAGACTGAGGGCTAGTATGCTGAGGTAATTCTCCGGCCTATCGCCGCCCTTCCCTGTAACGATAGGTGCATGCAAATAATGACTGAAGGTCCACAAGGTAGCTGAACTTGAACTTGGATAAACTTTACTTAAAGACTTGCGGTACATCCAATGAACAGTAACAGTCTCATCAATACAGTCTCTATACACTTCAGTGACTGGCAGTTGTTGCGGACCTTGACTTGTTTTATAAGTCTCTGAATTTAGGGTTAATTGCGAAGATCCGTCCGGATTTAGGGGATAGATAAGGTCCGGTGATCTTGCACAGTGCTTAGGGATTGATACACTCACGGTTTGATAATGATCAGCCGTTGCCGCAATGCTCAGGCCTAAATTCACTGATGACAGCAGCGCAGATCCTTCTCTCATCAAAGACCGGGAACAAGAGCTGCTTACTGCTTGGCAGCACAGGAACAAGAGAGCGAGCTATGGCCGCCGCTCCCTTATATGGGCAGGGGCAGGGCCGTTTTAATTGGTCCGAATATCTGTCACTCACTGGTACAAGGAATTGTGGGCAAATGGCAAAAAACCATAGAGTTTACCTGATCACGTGACCCGCAGGTCCTGCTACGCTCCGTACAAGTAATTAACCACTTATATACATATGTACAATTACATTTTATAGAAATTCTGAGTAATCTGTAAGATAACTAATATCCAGATGAGAGGTGACAAGGGGTGGACTAAATAAGAAGGACCCCGACGTCCTAGGGACTTTGGCTATGGGGACCTATATACAGGTACCGTATAGGATGCGGTACCGGGACACCACAAAATGAACACGTTCATGTAATATTTTTGCACATTCCGCGCGGAAATGCATTGCTGTCTACGAGACGGCACATTTCCAAGTGGTTCTATCGGTCCTCCGTGGAATTTTCTGTGCGGACATTTCACCGTGCTAACATAGCCTTACACTACCGATGATGTGGCTGAAGGCTGGTGATTTTTTGACAGGTTAAATAGGAATGTAAGAACAAAAGTCCAGCGAGGTGAAATTTAAATGGGAAATTTATTTGGACATAAAGATACAAACAGCACAACGGAACTGCATAGTGTGAACTGAACCCAACCAGTCCCAATTGCGACACAAGGTCTTAATCATGGCTGATTAACCCCTTAAAGGGTTACTCCGCTCCCCATTGTCCGGAACATTGAGTTCCTGAATGCTGTGTGCGGGCTTCAGTGTTCACGCCCCCACCCTCGTTACGTCACGCCTCGTCCCCTCAAATTGTGCGACAAAATTGGAAAAAAAAAACACCATTTTGTAACTTTTGGGGGCTTCCCTTTCTACGCAGTATATTTTTCGGTAAAAAATGACACCTTCTCTTTATTCTGTAGGTCCATATGATTAAAATGATACCCTACTTATATAGGTTTGATTTTGTTTTACTTCTGGAAAAAATTATCACTATATTCACGAAAATGAATACGTTTAAAGTTGTCATCTTCTGACCCCTATAACTTTTTAATTTTCTGCGTATGGGGCGGTATGAGGGCTCATTTTTTGCATTGTGATCTGTAGTTTTTAGCGGTATAATTGTTGCATTGATAATATTTTTGATCGTTTTTTATTCATCTTTTCATTATATAAAAAGTGACCAAAAATTGGCTATTTTGGACTTTGGAATGTTTTTGCGTGTACGCCATTGACCGAGCGGTTTAATTAACCATATATTTTTATAATTCGGACATTTCTGCACGTGGCGATACCACATATGTTTATTTACACAGTTTTTTTTTAAATGGAAAAAGGGGGGGGGGGTGATTCAAACTTTTATTAGGGTAGGGGTTAAATGATCTTTATGAACTTTTTTTTTTCACTTGTTTTTTGTAATGTTATAGCTCCCATAGGGGGCTATAACACTGCACACACTGATCTTTTACATTGATCATTGTATAACATAGGATAACATTGATCAATGATTCTGCCACTTGACTACTCATGCCTGGATCTCAGGCACGGAGCAGTCATTCGTCGATCGGACACACAGAAGGAAGGTAGGGACCCTCCTTGTGTGCTCCAGCTGTTCGGTACGCCGCAATATCGCCGCAGCGGTCCAGAACAGCTCACTGAGCTAGCCGGGAGTAGTTTACTTTCACTTTAGACGCAGCGATCAACTTTGAACGCAGAGTCTAAAGGGTTAATAGCTCGCAGCACCGCGATCAGTGCCGCGCGCTATTAGCCACGGATCCCGCCCGTTGTTAGAGGCCAGCCCAACCCGCTATGACGCAGGGCCACGCCGTGGCTCGCGTTATAGAAAGGGAGCCGACTCAGTGCGCACAGGCACGCCCTGAGTCCTTAAGAGGTTAATGATGGCTGATTCATGGCATGATTAAGACCGCATGTTACGGTTGAAATGTGTTGGTTCCTGATCCCACTTTGCAGTGCCGTTGTGCTGTTTGTATTTTCATGTCCAAATAAATTTCCCATTTTAATTGCACCTCATTGGACTTAGTTTGGTTCTTGCAGTTACAAGGTTTGAAGCCCAAGGTACGTGCTGGAGGTAAATTGGGGGCTTCAGTATTCGTGACCTCACGCCACACCGCCTCAATTCATGTCTATGGGAGGGGACGTGATGGCTAGTACCCAATTGTCACTCCCCCTCCCATAGACATCAATAGAGGGGGTGTGGTGTGATGTCACGAACACTATCCCCAGGCTTTAATATGCTGCTTTGGTTGCATATATAGCTCCATGTCATAGTATGGTAGCCCTTGGGGGGTGTATGGTAGTGGGGGTGTTGTTTAGGTAGATGAGGGGTTAAGGTTAACCCGATAGTTCATGATGCCAGGCTGAGGGCTAGTATGCTGAGGTAATTCTCCGGCCTATCGCCGCCCTTCCCAGTAACGATAGATGCATACACAAAATGACTGAAGGTCCACAAGGTATCTGTAGGCGCTATATAAATAAATAAAATAAAAAATAAAATAAGGTACTTGAACTTGGATAAACTTTACTGAAAGGCTTGCGGTACATCCAATGCACAATAACAGTCTCATGCAAACAGTCTCTATATAGTTCAGTGACTGACAGTTGTTGCGGACCTTGAATAGTAATACAAGTCTCTGAATTTAGGGTAATTTGTGAAGATCCGTCCACATTTAGGGGATAGATAAGGTCCGGTGATCTTGCAGAGTGCTTAGGGATTGATACACTCACGATTCTGAATAGATCAGCCGTTGCCGCAAGGCTCAGGCCTAACTCACTGCGGAAAATAGCTGCGCAGATCCTGCTCGTTTGACAGCCCGGGAACAAGAGAGAGAAATCATGGCTGCCGCTCCCTTATATGGGCAGGGGCGGGGTTGCTTCTATTGGTCCGAATATCTGTCACTCACTGTCACAAAGCATGGTGGGTGCAATACGTCACAGGGACCTCATAAGGTCCTTAAGCAAAAATCATAGAGTTTACCTGATCACGTGACCCGCAGGTCCTGCTACGCTCCGGACAGGTAATTAACTATTTATATACATTTTTACAATCCTTTAAATCCTAAATAATTACTAGATAACTAATACCTAGATAAGAGGTGACTAGGGGTGGACTAGACAATAAGGACCCGACGTCCTAGGGACTCTTGCTATGGGGACCTATATACACAGGTACCGGATAGGATGCGGTATCGGGACACCACAATAGTATAGCCCTATACACAGGGTAATATATGCCTGTCAGCCCGTTATAAACCTGCAAACTGATTGTACAGTAAGGATCATGCTTTACTATGGCAGCCGGTGGAATGGAAAAGGTCTCCAGGTCTGCCATAAGCATCTGCCCATTACTGTCTAACACTGACCAGCGGTAATGCATGCAAATCAAAAAAGGATTTATTAAAGAAGTTTAATAAAAATAAAAATAAATCCTTTACAAAAAAAACAAAAACACATTTTTGAATAATTCCCCTTAAAAAAAAAAAAATTTGTATTTGGTACCAACACAATTGCTATGATCTGTAAAATCTTCATTTTATCACACAGTAAACAGCGAAAAAAAACAAAAAAAAAAACAAATACCACAACTTCAAAAGACAATGGTGGAGTTTTTTCTTCTTCAAACAAATAGCATTAATAGCTAATCAATTAAACATATGAACAGCAAAATGATCAATGGACATACTTGTGTATAGTAGCCTATATATACACACCCATATATAAGCTGTGATCACAACTCAATGGTAGAATCACCTACATCAGTGGTATCAGGACCCACCCAGTATTGTGTAAAAATATGCTCTGGCAGTGCCAAAGATCTTTACCTTTTAAAAATTGCAAGTGACTGTAGAAAAGTAAAAAAAAAATATATAAAAAATAAATTGTGGGTGAAGGCTGCTGAGGGTGGTGGGGTGTGATTGATGTTTTTGGAGGAGAGCAGATAATCACAAGAGATAAACTTAGTAAAGTGCAGAGGTCAGAGGGGATCCATCACATGGCTTAACAGACTAAGACAGGTCTCAGGTAACAGTGATATTCCCTCCTATAGTGTCGGTAAACAGAGTCACAAACACCAGATGAACCAAAAATGTTAAGTCTCAGACTTTGCAGTATTGTTGCAGAATTTCTCCAATTGGAAAACAAAAAAAAACATATCTACCTACCTATCTATTTATGCAAAAAAGGTCATGCAGCACTACTTATCCAATTCCATAACAGATGCAGGGGCCCTAGACTCTATTACAGGGCACAAGATACAAAAATAGTAATAAAGCGCAGCACTCCTCCAGATATTGTAGAAAAAAAATGTAAATTCTACATTATCTGCAGGAGTGCTGCGCTCTTTTTTTTATATACTATATATATATATATATATATATATATATATATATATATATATATATATTTTTTTTTTTTTTTTTTTTAACTAATGAAATTCACACTTAAAATTGTGTTGTAGGTTTCATTGCAGATTTGTTGTGTTTTACAGTGTTTCCTCCCTACCACACATCTCTGCACTACAAAATGCAAAGAAAAACCTGTAAAATTATCCACATCTCTTAAAAAGGTTATCAAGTAATAGAAAAACAGAGCTAATGTCTTTCAAAAACAGTGACGCTACTGTCTTCAGGTTGTGTGTGGTATTACAACTTTGCTCCATTTGCTTCCATTGAACTGAGCTGCAAAACCACACCCAACCTTCAGACAAAAGTAATGCATTTTTTATTTATTTAAGAAATCGGCTCTGTTTTTGTAATGTAGGATAACCCCTTTAACCCCTTAAGGATGCAGCCCTCTTTCACCTTAAGGACTGGGCCCTTTTTCGCAATTATGACCACCGTCACTTTACAAATTAATAACGCCAAAACGCTTTTACCGAATATTCTTATTCTGAAATAGTTTTTTCGTGACATATTCTTCTTTATTTTGGTGGTAAATTTTCGGCGTTACTTGCATCCTTTTTTGGTGAAAAATCCCCAAATTTCATGAAAATTTTGAAAATTTTGCATTTTTCTAACTTTGAAGCTCTCTAATTGTAAGGAAATGGATATTGCAAATAAATTTTATTTTTCTTCACAAATACAATATGTCCACTTTATGTTGGCATCATAAAATGGACATACTTTTGCTTTTTGAAAAAATTAGAGGGTTTAAAAGTAGAGCAGCAATTTTCAAAAATGTCATGAAAATTGCTAGGAGGGGAAGCTGAAGGGACAGATGTTACAGAACTACAACTCCCAGCATGCCTGGGCAGTCGAGGCATGCTGAGAGTTGTAGTTTGGCAACATCTGGAGGGCTACTGTTTGGCCACCACTGTAACAGTGGTCTCCAAACTGTGACCCTCCAGATGTTGCAAAACTACAACTCCCAGCATGCCCAGACAGCCTTTGGCTGTCTGGGCATGCTGGGAGTTGCAGTTTGGCCCCCCTAGTGGTTGCCACAGTAAAGATCGATTTACTGTCCTGCGCTGCCATTGGTCAGAACTCCGTTCTGACTAATGCCAGGGGATAGGAGGAGATCGCAGCTTTGTGACCTCACTCCTATCCTTTAGGCTGATCGGGGCTGTTGCTGACAGCTCCGATCAGCCCTATTTTCCGGGTGATCGGGTCACCAGAGACCCGATCAGCCCGGAATTGGAGAAAATCGCATGTCTGAATTGACATGCGATTTTCTCCGATCGCCGACGTGGGGGGGTCTCAGGACCCCCCTGGGCGATGTGCCAGGGTGCCTGCTGAATGATTTCAGCAGGCATCCGGCTCCGGTCCCCAAACGGCTAGCGGTGGGGACCGGATTTCCCACGGGCGTATGGATACGCCCTCGGTCCTTAAGGACTCGGAATGCAGGGCGTATCCATACGCCCTGTGTCCTGAAGAGGTTAAATGGAGTCTGCCAGCTCTGCTTCATGCTCACAACTCATGTGTCAAGGAGGAGGTGCCAAGCCACCACATGCACACCTCCTTCATGCCTCCCTGCCCTGCATGATTGATGTACAGGACTCTGCTTCTAGCACAGAATACTGTATGTCAATTAGTCAAGGTAGAGAGGGACGGGGGAAGGAGGCGGCTTGCATGGCACTGCTAGGCACAGAGTAGCTTTGTTAGGGGATTGCGGACTACACCAGGTGACACCTGAGTGGGGTGACACCATCAAGCGGGAAGTAATCCTGCAATGGTTTCACCCCAGTAACCATTCAGTGCCTCTGCAGCAGAAAATGCAGTACACAAGAATGGAGAGGCGGTAGCTGTCAGCTTTTACTCTTACATGCTGCTGACTTCATGCAATATGTGAGCCAATGGAACTCGATCCTTCGGCAAGCCGACACGACGATGATGTGATGTCATCACGCCTGCCTAGATATCCCGTTCCCACAGCTCACATGCTGCAAGCATGAAGAAAGGGAATGAGCTGCTTGTTGGTACATGGATTAGGGAAGTATTATTGCTTTTATTTTTATGATTTTTGGGGCACGATTACCATTTTTGTGGCACAGGGGGCATTACTACTACTTGGGGGGACAGGAATGGGGTCATTATATGTGAGGAGGAAGGACAGGAGGCATTAATATATAGGGGGCAGTACCGTGATCCCTCAACTTACAATGGTCTTTTCTGGACCTTTGTAATTTGAAACCAGACTCAACATCCAATACTACTGACAGTCCAGATCTGTGAAACATGTCAATGGCTGGAAGAACCAACCAATCAGAATGGGCATTCACTGGTAAAACATCTGTATTACTGAAGTGCATGCACTGACTGGCTGTCTGGTAGAGCCCCCTACAGCACAGGGAGATATTACATATTCTGTACTACTCTACCTGTGCCAGGGTTTAGCTGCTCCTTTGGAAACGAGGAGAGAGCAGCTCCATTTTACTTTTTTAGGACATTTCGTGTACTGTACAGGACCCTGAAGAAGATTCTGTCCTCTACATAGACAGTGATTACAGCTCCCAGCAGCTCTTTCTTACTTTTATATGTAAGGACTTTGCTTTATCTATATAAGATATCTACTTATATTTCTTTAATCCTCACTTTTTCCTATTTTTGGATGATATTTTGGTGGCTTTAGAACCAATTACCAGGTTTCCATAGAGTTATGGTCTCAACATACAATGGTCGTCCTGGAACCAATTAATATTGTAACTTGAGGGCCACTGTATTACAACTGAGGAGCAAAGGACAGGGGCCATTATTATATGTGGAGGGGTATAACTACTGTTTGGGGAAGAGGACAGGGGGGACATTATTACTAGGTGTGGAAAGCACAGGACAGGGGGCATTACTACAACTTGGGGCACAGGACAGGGGGTATTATATGTGGGGGGCAGCATTATGATTTGGGGTACAGGGGGTAGGACGGGGCAATGTTACTATATGTGGGGGCACAGGACAGGGCATTTTTACCACTTGGAGTACAGGAGAGGGTGCATTACTACAACTTGTGGGCAAAGGACGGGGCATTGTTACAATGTGTTTGGGGGAGGCACAAAACAGGGGGCATTTTTACCACTTGGGGGCACAGGAGAGGGCACATTACCACTTGGCACTGGGGTGTCTACTACACCAGGTGGCACCAACCCTAGTGACCCCACTGTCGGGCACCTCCTTCTTTGCACATAAAGCACTAAGCATGATATCAAGCTGACAAATTCCTTTTAAGCAAGTTAGCTTTTATAATCTGTATTATAAATAGCAAAACTGGGACTGATAGAGATCGGCTAATACAGCGATTGATTCTTTTTTAGGGTACAAGTATCCTAATGTAGCAACATCTTATTTCCAGCAAGACTTGCACATATGACAGTGCTGACTAATCACAGTTACAGGCTATGCTGGGCCGGAGCCCCACGCTTTTTGCCCATCATTAGAACCCCTACTTTACTGCAGAGAGTCAGCCAAACCTGGACATATGTCAGGGAAGAGAAAGGTCGGGCAGATTGGATTTTAACTTCCTGACTGTATTGTTCTAGGAAAGATAAACAGCCACCAGAATGATTTGTCTGCTGCCCCTCCCCTTTCTATAGGGGACACAGGAATGTTTGATTGGGCTAAACATCTATTTGTATGGGGAGGTCAGGAGACATTGTCTACCGAATGAACGCTCAACTGACAGATTCAAAGGCCCTGATTTACTAAGTGTTGTGTAGGTTTCTTTGTGGGTTTTAATTCCCCATAATTTTCCCCACAGTATTTACTAAGGTTTCCCTACATTCTGCATTTTTCCCTAAATTTTTCTTTTTTCTTTTACACATTCTCTGATCTGTAGGGATTTCCTCAGCTCAAATCTACCACATTTTATGTGTAAACCTTAGTAAATATGTTGGGTTTTTGTGGAAATGTCGGGAACATGCACCGTGTGACCACACCCTCTTTCCCAACAAACGCAACCCTTTTTTCGGGTTTTCTCAGTAAAATGGAGAGTTGGTCAGGTTTTTCATTTCTGGTGCAGGCAGAATTCTGGCACAATGAGATAGAATTCTGGCGCAGACAGAATTTCTGCCGCAATGCGCCTGATTCTGGCGCACAACCCGACAAAATATGTCGGGTTTACAATAGTAAATCAGGGTCAAAGTGTATGGCAACCTTAACTATTCCCACCTAGCCCAGCAGGCCATTTGGAGCCAACTTAAAAAGATGAAGTTACATTTCAGCCTCATCACGTCCGCCTACACAGTACAACCATAGACCTAAACAATGAGAGCCAAACCCTCTCAGTCTGACACCATGAATTGTCACTTGTTAGCTCCCCGTCCACTGCGATATGCAATAAGGCCATGTTCTGGCAGGACAGTCATACTGGCCTTCACTTTTAAGGATTGACCTTCTTTTATCTGCAGGCCTAGTCATGATGTTCTCCAACCTCCAGTCATACACCTCCTCCACACATTTTGCAGGTTCTCTTGAGTCTCCCTGGAAAAAGAACCAGCTTTTACCTAAATGTCTATTACACAGACCTCCAGCAGACAGGTTTAACGCAATGTGACTTACCTCTAAGATAAATGGCGCCACCCTACTGGTCAGATGAATGTCGTCAGATACATGGTGACTTTTGAGCCCACAGCAGGTTCCCTTTTGGCTTTGTTTCACCACCATGCCTCTTGCATTAGCAGTCAGAAGAGTCTCATTACTTCGTCCAGCAACTGATTTTAGTTTGTGTCGCAGGACAACATGACCAGCACCATTCAATCTGTAACAGAGCAGAACATTTGTATGTGTAACACTACATATATGCATGCTATTGCTAATAAACATTGGCAGTATTTTAACCCATAGCTGTTTAAATAAAGAAACAAGCATCAATAAAAGAATACAAATGCAGTTCATAGGCTGTAAGAGAAACATCTATCTTTCACCCCTCTCAGGCTATGTTCGAAAAATGTGCGGATTGTCTGCACCTTTTTTTGTGCAGACATTCCGCACATTGTTTACTAGTGCGAACATAGCCTGAGAGGGGTGAAAGAGACTCTGCAGAAAGAATAGACTTATATGTTCTTTCTGTGGATGCCAGAATAGGAATCTGACATGTTTCTGGCGTGGAAATTCTGCCGTATGAACAGTGCAGCAGAATCTCTTTCAAATCAATGGGACTTTGCTGCTGCGGAATGTCTGTGCGGAATACTCAACGGACATTCTGCCATGTGAACATACCTTCACATGTGGACTTATCTATTAAAGGGGTACTCCGCCCCTAGACATCTTATTCCCTATCCAAAAGATAGGGGATAAGATGTCAGATCGCCACGGTCCCGTTGCTGGGGAGCCCTGGGATCTCCGCTCTGGCACCGCGCTCTCATTACAGCACAGAGCGAGTTCGCTCTGCACGTAATGACGGGCAGTACAGGGGCCGGAGCATCGTTATGTCACGGCTCCGCCCCTCGTGACATCACGGCCCGCCCCTTTCAATACAAGTCTATGGGAGGGGGCGCGGCAGTCATCACGCCCCCTCCCATAGACTTGCATTAAGGGGACGGGCCATGATGTCACGAGGGGCGGAGCCATGACGTCACGCTGCTCCGTCCCCCGTATCGCCCGTCATTACGCACAGAGCGAACTCGCTCTGTGCTGTAATGAGAGCGCGGTGCCGCAGCGGGGATCCCAGGGACCGCAGCGATCTGACATCTTATCCCCTATCCTTTGGATGGGGATAAGATATCTAGGGGCGGAGTACCTCTTTAATTAGTATGGACAGTCAAACTGGGGGCGGGTAATGCTTCTCCTTGATGTGAGCGCTTAAGAGTGTAGAGTCTTATTGGCCATGCAATGCTTTTCTCTGAGAAGATAGGAAAGGAGAGCTACTGCTTGAGATAACCTGCTCTCATTTACCACCCATTGGAGAGAACATAAATACAAGGCAATATTTGGCTCCTTTAAAAGCTTATGGACATGATTGGGGATTATTAAGCAACCAAGAATCTCCTCCAAAAGGAAGAGTTGCCCAGCTGTAGGAAGCTCTTTTGGGATTTTTGCCTCTCATCAGTACAAAGCAACTTCTGGATGGCTAGTAGAGAAGCCTTTGTTAGGGGAATGTGTCTCTTTGAGGAGACCGCTATATGGTGCATAGGCAATGCAGCACTCTACTGGGCAATAAAATAATTATTCAGAGTATCTCTCCTCCAGAAGCAAGAGAGCTTGCTTTCTGCTACCACCTATTGGACAGCTATTCATTTGAATAACCAGCAGGTAATGTTACATTCTGCGTTTGGCATCCCCTGGGCCAAAATGCCAGAACTCCAACCGCTGTGCATTATTTGTAGTATTCGCTCTTTTGTGAGACCTTTTGTGGGCCCCAAGCTCCAGGGCCTGGCAACCTCTGCAACCCCTATGGAGGAGTAACAAGACAAAGGTTTCCAGATAAACACATATAGGGGGACATTTATCATTGTTGGTTTGGTAAGCAAGTTCTGTAGGCTTTTTTTTTTTTTTTGCTTTTGGTTTTGCTTATGTGTGACATATTTTTCATACCATCACTGGGGGGTTAATAAATTTGGCTCACATAAGCAAAAAACAAATCACTTTTGGGAAAAAACAAATCACGTGTGTGTGTGTGTGTATGCAGTCATGGCCGTAAATGTTGGCACCCCTGAAATTTTTCTAGAAAATGAAGTATTTCTCACAGAACAGGATTGCAGTAACACATGTTTTCTATACACATCTTTATTTCCTTTGTGTGTATTGGAACTAAACCAAAGAAAGGAAAAAAAAAAAAAAAGAAGCAAATTAGACATAATATCACACCAAACTCAAAATTGTGGAAAAATAAGATTGTTTTAAGCTTGTGATGCTCCTTTAAACTCACCTGGGGCAAGTAACAACTTTGGACAATATAAAAATCAACTGTCTGAGGACCTGAGAACCAAAATTGTGGAAAAAATATCAAAAATCTCAAGGTTAGAAGTCCATCTCCAGGGATCTAGATTTGCCTTTGTCCACAGTGCACAACATTAATCATCAAGACATTTGCAACCCATGGCACTGTAGCTAATCTCCCTGGGAGTGGACGGAAGAGTAAAAATTGATGAAAGGCGACAACGCAGGATTGTCCGGATGGTGGATAAGCAGCCCCAAATAAGTTCCAAAGATATTCAAGCTTTCCTGCAGGCTCAGGGAGCAGTGTCAGTGCGAACTGTCGACATTTAAATTAAATGCTATGGCAGGAGACCCAGGAGGACCCCACTGCTGACACAGACAGAAAAAAGCAGACTAAACTTTGCCAAAATGAACTTGAGTAAGCCAAAATCCTTCTGGGAAAACATCTTGTGGACAGATGAGACCAAGATAGAGCTTTTTGGTAAAGAGCATCATTCTACAGTTTACCGAAAACAGAATGAGGCCAACAAAGAAAAGAACACAGTACCTACAGTGAAATATGGTGGAAGTTCAATTATGTTTTGGGGTCGTTTTGGTGCATCTGGCACTGAACACCTGTGGAAAGATCTTAAAATTGCTGTTGGGAAAAGGTGCCTTCCAATAAGAGAGACCTGGAGCAGTTTGCAAAGGAAGAGTGGTCAAACATTCCGGCTGAGAGGTGTAAGAAGCTTATTGATGTTTATAGGAAGCAACTGATTTCAGTTATTTTTTCCAAAGGGTGTGCAACCAAATATTAAGTTAAGGGTTAAAATAATTTTGTCCAGCCCATTTTTGGAGTTTGGTGTGACATTATGTCCTATTTGCTTTTTTCCTCCCTTTTTATTTTAGTTCCAATACATACAAAGGGAATAAACATGTGTATAGCAAAACATGTTACTGCAATCCTTTCCTGTGAGAAATACTTCATTTTCTAGAAAAATTTCAGGGGTGCCAACATTTATGGCCATGACTGTATGTGTATATATGTGATAGCCTGGGGGATGTAGGGTATGGAGAGTGTAGCTGTGCAGTGATTAAAGGGTGCTTGTTAACCCTTGCTATTCATGACGCCAGAGTGAGGGCTCCTCAGTAATGCTTGTCCTACTGCCACCCTTCCCAAGAGCGATAGGGAGGTAGATAATAATTGAATGTCCACAACAGGAGAGTTTTCTGAAACAGGTATAACTTTTACTGAAGGTTTTCTGCAAGCTTCATAAACTGAACAGTCTCTATGCTTACAACTGCTTCTTTGGAGATTGAAAAAGGTTGGGACATTAGCAATTTAGAGTCTTTAAGTATTAGGCGCTGTTCCACTGGATTCAGGGGATTTAGTTGCGGTCCAGTAGTCACGCTACCATTAGCAGGGGTAGTTTACAACTCACGGTTTAGTTCTGCCGAGTCCGGTAGGTTTTTCAGGCCTAGCGTGTCTTTGCAAGTCCGGCATCCACGAGAGCAGCAACCCAAGAGAGCAATAATTGGCTACAGCTCCCTTATATGGGCAGGGGCTGGACTAGAGCTAATTGGTCCATACTTGTGTCAATCACCATTACAAGGACTTGTGGGCAACAGCAACACGTGACCCAATGACCTCCAAAGGTCCTCCAACATACCCCAACATACCATAGAGGAGATTTAACATGGTCACATGACCAAAGGTCCTGCGACACTAAACAAGGTAAGTACTTTACACTATATTAGATATACATCACTATTAAATATATACACGTATTAACATTAGAAAATTAGACTTAAGGAGAAGCGACTAGGGGCTGTCCCACCTGAGGGACCCTACCTGAGCGTAGTTACTCTGACTTTGGGGACCTCTACACTAGGTATGGTATGTAATACGGTACCGGGACACCACATATATATATATCTCTATCTATCTATATATATATCTATATATTTCGTTATTTCCTCCTCACCTTCTAAAAATAATAACCCTTTCAATTTTGCTCCTACAGAACCATGATGGCTTTTTTTTGTGCCACCAATATCACTTTGTAATGACATCAATCATTTCACTACAAAATCTATGGTGGAAACCAGAAAAATATATTTGTGGGCAAAATAAAATAAATAAAATTAAAAAAAAAGCCATTTTGTAACTTTTGGAGGGTTTCCAATTCTACGCAGTTCATTTTTTTTCGTAAAAATGACACCTTATCTTTATTCTGTAGGTCCATACTGTTACAAGGATACCTAATTTATATAGCTTTTGTTTTATTTAACTACCTAAAAAGAATTATAACTACATGCACCAAAATTTGTATGTTGAAAATTGGCATATTCTGACCCCTATAACTTTTTTATTTTTCGGTATATGGGGGTGGGTGAGGGCTCATTCTTTGCGCCGTTATCTGAAGATTTTAGTGGTACCATATTTGTTTTGGTGAACTTCCAAAAGTGCTCGTGCAGAAGCAAAATGGGAACTTCTAATCCAGGCGCAGGAATCAGAGAGGACCGGTCCAATGATGAAATAGGAAGGGTACTTTATTGTAGAAACATGTAACGCATAAAATAAGCATTTCTAGCCCGAACCGGGCTCTTCATCAGGCATAATAACAAGCTTCCACGAGGTGTTACATATATACACACACAAGAGGACACCGATTGTAACAAAAGCTTCCGGGTTGGTGTCCGGCGACGTCAAACATACATTGTTAAATAAGTAGCAAAGTTAATGTGGTAAAAGCAATAAACACGCAGTGCAAACCATTAAACCATACTTCCTTAAAATACACAATTATTTTATTCAGAAAGCTTCAAGAAAAAACATAAGGCATAAGTGATAGCGATCAGGAAGATACGCTCACCGCTGGCAGTGCGGGGAGAAATGCAGCACATCGCGCTAGGAGAGGTACAGCCGTATCCGATAATACAAGAGGGAACTAGTCTGTGCGGAATAAAAGTGCTCTGTAAAGTATTGAACAAGTGCAAACCCTGCATGATATAGTATTAATTTAGTGTTATAATATGCGGGGAGATTAAATTATAACGTCCGCTGACAGAGTAGAGAAAGATGTAAAAGGTCTGACATGGCGTTAGAAAAGATAAAGCTGCCAATCACTGTGTGGGAGGGAATGCTCTCCCCCACACAGCGAGTCCGGTCCTCTCTCATTCCTGCAACTGGATTAGAAGTTCCCATTTTGCTCCTGCACGAGCACTTTTAGATGTTCATTTGATTACCAGTGACCTGACCGTGTACCAGAGGGGACTTTTTAATCGCTATTTATACATTTTTTACGGTATACAAAGTGACCAAAAATATGCAATTTTGGACTTTGGTATATATATTCTTTTACGTACATGCCATTGACCGTGCGGTTTAATTAACATTATATTGTTATAGTTCGGACATTTGCGCATGTGGTGATAACACATGTTTATTTTTTTTATGTTAACATATTTTTTATATGCAATTTGGAAAAAGGGGGTTATTCAAACTTAATATGGAAGGGTTAAATTCATAAAGAAAGGCGTCAAACAGGACATAAATATCACACAGTATACTTTATTAACATAAATCCAAAATGACAAGACATTTAAAATAATTTAAAAAACACATGTATAGTAACAATCATAAATCCAAAAATGCTGAGAGAGAAACGGGGGCTACGCTTGTCTGCCAGGAAAAGGGTTAAATAATTAGTGCATAATAAATATTGGCTCCCGTGGGTTAATGAAAAAGACTGCTGCTCATATATTGTGTATTAAGCATTAAGGTCGGATCCAGCAAGTATGCTCGGACCACAGGTAAGTACAGAAAATCATAGAGCAGACAAAAAACCCCCAGGGGATCAATAGAGCATTATAGGTAGGGCAAAACCAAAACTGGACAGAGATAGCAAAATACTTTACCAAGTGGAGCAAGGAGTACGGCGCTACAGCCACCCGCCACCCAACGTTTCACCAATGAAGGCTTCTTCCGGGGTGTGGTCAATAGAGTGTGGGGTATGTATATATATGTGTACATACCTAAATTGCGCACCTATTATGTATTTACCTAAATTGTGTACCTATTATGATTTATTGTATTTAGTTCCCGATATGTAATTTGCAGCATGGTTACTTGATATAAAAATGAATATATTTACATTTAAGTCTGAATCGATTGATAAACCATGCCTGTATATAACTATATTTAACATTCTAGCTCTATGAAGCCCCGCGATAGTCGGGATTCCCGTACCAGAGTTGCCTTCCAGGCCTCGCTTTGATGACGAGGCTTGGCCTTCTACCTGACAGTGGGACAGCCCTGGTATACGATTGGTCCTTACATCCATGCTAAGTAATGGCTTAGTAATGCCCCGGCTTAGTAATGGATTCTGTCTATAAAACAGCCTACACTACTAAGCCTGTAAAGCAAATTAAAATATTAAAAAACACACAACACTTAAAAAAAACACTCCCCAACAAGACTTGCTAACCATTTTATCAACATTAAAAGAACAAAAACAAATAAACACTGGTCATTGTAGTAGTCCACCGAATCCAAAGTAGTCCACAGGATCTGAAATGAGAAGAAAAAGAAACGGAAAATAGGTTAGTACATTTATTGTCACCCACCCGCACATCTCCCGGCCGCGCCGCATGACTACAACTCTCAGCATGTCCTTACTGTAAGAGCATGCGGGCGACAAGGAAGCCAGAGAAGCGGGTGGCATTGTGCTCCGCTCCCTAGCTTCCTTGCACTGAAGCTTCATATTTCCCTTTGGCAAGCTGTGATTGGCCAGGAGGTCTGGACCTATCACAGGTCTGCCCGAGGAATATGAAATTACAGTGCTGTAATTTCAGATTCCTGTCGGTCGGCTCTGCTCCCCGGCCACAAGCCTGTATCTACCACCCACCAGCAAGCTGTTGTTACTATAACTCCAAGCATGTCCTCACTGTAAGGGCATGCAGGGAGCTGTAGTTCTGCAACATCTAATGGGTGAGTGTTAGATACCGGAGAGTGGCCGGGGAGCTGAGCTGCACAAAAAGTTGCACAAAAGTCGCCGTTGTGCAGTTAAAAATTGCTGTCAACTACAAGTTCGTAAGCCAAGTCTGACCTTGTAACATTTGTGACTTTTTGAAGGGGGTTTGCGACTTTTTTTTTCTTATATGCGACTTGATAAATTCCCGACCACTGCAAAGTGGAAACTGAAAATTGCTTCGGTAGGGCTGATTGGTATTTTTTGCTTACCCACAAAAAATTGCTTAGGCGCACGTGTGACTTTAAAAATAAATAAATAAAAAATAAATCCCTTGATAAATTTCCCCCATAGGGATCAGATATGCAAATACAGTATATAACCTTGCTGTGTCCTATGATCAGAATAATGTGCCAAGATAGTATTTTAATATAAAATTGCATCAGCTATATTCTTCACTCTGTTTTTCGGTAAAGGCTACAATTGTGGGAATTCTTCGTAATATTTAAGCATTACCCGCATACTTTTGGATTAATGATTTACAGCGAGTCCACCCCTCAGATTGTTCTAAATACAGTATATAATTATACCTTCTTATGTGACAAAACTGAAGAAATGACACTCTGCTACAATGTAAAGTAGTGAGTGCACATCCTGTATAAAAGTGTATAATGTGTCCCCTCAAAATAACACACAGCCATTAAAGGGGTACTCCAATGGGGAAAAAAAAAAAAAAAGAAGTTTACAAATCTGTATAACTTTCTGGCACCAGATTTTAAATTTACTGTCAGGATCCGGATACTGTGAGGATACTGGTGGTGGATCCTCTGTATCAGTGGGGTGATGACGTGGGCTGTACCAGGGGAACGGAGTCTAAGGGGTTACTGGTTTTCACCAGAGCCCGCCGCAAAGCGGGATGGACTTGCAGCGGTAGGTAACCCCCAGGTCGTTCCACCCAATAGCGACTCAACCCCAACTGACGGCTGAGATAGGCGCGGTACAAGGGATTAGGCAAGAGCAAGGTCGGACGTAGCAGAAGATCAGGGCAGGCAGCAAGGATCGTAGTCAGGGGCAACGGCAGAGGGTCTGGAACACTGGCTTGGGACATACAAGGAACGCTTTCACTGGCACAAGGGCAACAAGATCCGGCAATGCTGGGAAGGGGAAGTGAGGTTTTATAATGAGGGCACAGGTGTGAGCACTGATTGAGCCAGGCGCCAATCAGTGGCGCAATGGCCCTTTAAATCGCAGAGAGCCGGCGCACGCGCGCCCTAGGGAGCGGGGCCGCGCGTGCCGGGACTGAGCCGACGGGGGACAGGACAGGTGAGGTGACTGGGATGCGAGCCGCGAGCGGGCACGTCCCGCTACGCGGGTCGCATCCCTGCCGGTAACACTGACGCAGCGCTCCCGGTCAGCGGGTCTGACCGGGGCGCTGCAAGAAAGTGAACGCGTAACAGTACCCCCCCTTGGGTCTCCCACTCTTTTTGGAACCCAAAAACTTGCGAACGAGCTCCTTGTCGAGGATGTTAACCTCGGGTTCCCAAGACCTCTCTTCAGGTCCACAATTCTCCCAATCTACGAGAATTTTTTTGTTACCTCTGACTGTTTTTGGATGCGAGAATTTCCTTAACAGCGAAGACATCGGAGGAGCCAGAGACAGGAGCTGGAGTGACAACCTTGGGAGAGAAGCGGTTAAGGACAAGAGGTTTGAGAAGAGAAACATGAAAAGAGTTAGGAATACGGAGAGAAGGAAGAAGAAGAAGTTTGTAGGGGACAGGATTGATTTGACTCTTGATTTTAAAAGGTCCAAGATAACGTGGTCCCAGCTTACAGCTGGGGACACGGAAGCGGATATACTTGGCAGAGAGCCACACTTTGTCCCCAGGAGCGAAGACAGGAGGAGTTCTTTTTTTATCGGCATGTCTCTTCATACGGGACGAGGCCAGTAGGAGCGACTTTTGAGTTTCCTTCCAGATGATAGAGAAGTCCCGGGTAACTTCATCAACGGCAGGCAATCCATAAGAAGTGGGAATGGGGAGGGGGGGCAGAGGGTGATGGCCGTACACCACAAAAAACAGGGATTTGGCGGAGGATTCAGAGTTTTTGAAATTGTACGAGACTTCAGCCCAGGGTAGAAGGTCGACCCAATCGTCTTGGCGGGAGGAAACAAAATGTCGCAAATAGTCATCAAGGATCTGGTTAACTCTTTCCACTTGCTCATTGGATTGGGGATGATAGGAGGACGAGAAATTAAATTAGATTTTTAATTGATTACAGAGAGCTCTCCAAAATTTCGATACAAATTGGACAACTCTATCCGAGACGATATGCGTGGGTAGCCCGTGAAGGCGAAAAATATGCATAAAAAATTGCTTCGCCAACTGTGGCGCAGAAGGAAGACCTGGAAGCGGAATGAAATGCGACATCTTGGAGAAACGATCAACGACCACCCAGATGACTGTGTTGCCATGGGATAAAGGCAGATCCGTAATAAAATCCATGGCAATTTGAGACCATGGTTTCTCAGGGACAGGTAAAGGAAGGAGGAGTCCAGCAGGCTTCTGGCGAGGAGTCTTGTCCCGGGCACAAACTGTACAGGCCCGAATGAAATCAGCGACATCACCCTCCAGCGTAGGCCACCAATATAAACTAGAAATTAGTTGGATGGACTTCTTGACGTCAGCGTGGCCAGCGAGGTGTGAGGAGTGTCCCCACTTGAGGATCTTGAGGCGCTGGCGTGGAGGGACAAAGGTCTTTCCAGGAGGAGTTTGTCTAATAGAAGCTGGAGCAGAGGAGACCAGGCATTCAGGAGGTACAATGTGTTGTAGAGGGGCTTCAGATTCAGAAGCATCAGAGGAATGTGAAAGGGCGTCAGCCCTGACGTTTTTGTCAGCAGGACGAAAGTGAATCTCGAAGTTAAAGCGGGCAAAAAACAACGACCACCTAGCCTGGCGAGGGTTCAGACGTTGGGCAGACTGGAGATACGAGATGTTCTTTTGATCTGTGTAGATGACAATGGGGTGTTTAGAACCTTCCAGTAGATGCCTCCATTCTTCGAGAGCTAGCTTGATGGCCAGAAGTTCACGATCACCAATGGAGTAATTTTTTTCCGCCGGAGAGAAGGTTTTAGAAAAGAAGCCACAAGTAATATTATGTCCGGTAGAGTTTTTTTTGAACGAGTACGTCTCCGGCTTCGACTGAGGAGGCGTCCACTTCCAGCAGGAAGGGTTTCGATGGATCAGGTCGGGACAGTACTGGAGCAGAAGCGAAGGCAGTTTTGAGGCGATTGAAAGCCTCATCCGCTTGGGGAGGCCAGGACTTAGGGTTGGCATTCTTCCTGGTTAGGGCCACAATCGGAGCCACAATGGTGGAAAAATGAGGAATAAACTGTCAGTAGTAATTGGCAAATCCTTATAAGCGTTGGATAGCTCGGAGTCCAGAAGGGCGTGGCCAATCTAAAATCGCTGAGTTTGTCTGGGTCCATTTGAAGTCCCTGGCCAGAGACTAGGTAACCTAGGAAGGGAAGAGATTGGCATTCAAAAAGACATTTCTCCATTTTGGCATATAGTTGATTTTCGCAGAGTCTCTGAAGCACTAGGCGGACATGACGACGGTGTTCCTCTAGACTAGAGGAAAAAATCAAGATGTCATCCAGGTAAACCACAACACAGGTATATAACAAGTCCTGAAATATTTCATTAACGAAGTCCTGGAAGACTGCAGGGGCGTTGCAGAGCCCAAAGGGCATAACGAGGTATTCAAAATGTCCGTCTCTGGTATTAAATGCGGTTTTCCACTCATCCCCTTTCCTGATGCGAATGAGATTATATGCGCCTCTTAAGTCCAATTTAGTGAAGATGTTGGCGCCACAAAGGCGGTCAAAGGATTCCGAGATTAGAGGCAGGGGATAGCGGTTTTTGATAGTGATTTTATTTAAACCGCGGTAGTCAATACACGGCCGTAGGGTACCGTCTTTTTTTGAAACAAAGAAGAACCCTGCTCCAGCAGGGGATGAGGACTTGCGAATGAATCCCCTCTTTAAATTCTCCAGGATGTAGTCTGACATGGCTTGAGTCTCAGGGGCTGACAGAGGATAGATCCTGCCCCAGGGTGGAGTTGTACCAGGAAGGAGGTCAATAGGGCAGTCATAAGGCCTATGAGGTGGCAAAGTCTCTGCTTGTTTTTTTTTTACAAAAAAAACATCGGCATAGTCCTGGTAGGCCTAGGGAAGACCTGGCATAGGGGGAGCCACAGGGGTTTGACTGACGGGAGCAGACGTGAGGCATTTTTTGAGACAAGAAGAACCCCAGCTCTTGATCTCCCCGGTGGTCCAGTCAAGGGAAGGAGAATGACGTTGGAGCCATGGCAAGCCGAGGAGAATTTCCGAAGTGCAGTTGGGTAGGACAAGAAATTCTATTTTTTCGTGATGCAGTCCAATGCACATTAACAGGGGTTCTGTGCGGTAGCGCACAGTGCAGTCCAATTTTTCTCCATGTAGAGATGTAGAGTGGTCTGACGAGACTGGTTACTGGGATGTTGAACCTATTAACGAAAGAGGCCAAAATAACATTTCCTGCAGAACCGGAATCCACGAAGGCCACAGCTGAGAAGGAGGAGTTAGCAGAAAGAGAAATCCGCACAGGCACAGTAAGACGTGGAGAAGCAGAATTCACACCTAGAGCTGTCTCACCCTTGTGCGGAATCGGAGTGCATTTTTCCTGACGCGGAGGGCGGATAGGACAGTCCTTTAGGAAGTGTTCGGTACTAGCACAGTACAGGCATAGATTCTCGATATGGCGGCGAGTCCTCTCTTGTAGGGTCAGGCGGGACCAGTCCACTTGCATAGCCTCCACGGCAGAAGGCACTGGAACAGATTGCAGTGGATTTGAGAAGAGAGGAGCCGGGGAGAGAAATCGCCTGGTGCGAACAAAGTCCATATCTTGACGGAGCTCCTGTCGTCTTTCAGAAAAACGCATGTCAATGCGGGTGGCCAAATGGATAAGCTCATTCAGGTTAGCAGGAATTTCTCGTGCGGCCAGAACATCCTTGATGTTGCTGAATAGGCCTTTCTTAAAGGTCGCGCAGAGGGCCTCATTGTTCCAGGATAATTCAGAAGCGAGAGTACGAAATTGGATGGCGTATTCGCCCACAGAAGAATTTCCTTGGACAAGGTTCAACAAAGCAGTCTCGGCAGAAGAGGCCCGGGCTGGTTCCTTGAAGACACTACGAACCTCAGCGAAGAAGGACTGGACAGTGGCAGTGGCAGGATCATTGCGGTCCCAGAGCGATGTGGCCCATGAAAAGGCCTTTCCAGACAGGAGACTAACCACGAAAGCCACCTTAGACCGTTCTGTGGGAAATTGGTCCGACATCATCTCCAAGTGTAGGGAACATTGAGACAGGAAACCACGGCATTGTTTAGAGTCCCCATCAAATTTGTCCGGCAGGGACAAGCAGTGGCTGGAAGCGGCCACTCGCTGCGGAGGAGGTGCAGGAGCTGGCGGAGGAGATGGTTGCTGAAGCTGTGGCAGGAGTTGTTGCAGCAAGACAGACAGTTGGGTCAGCTGATGTCCTTGTTGCGCTATCTGTTGAGTTTGCTGGGGGACCACCGTGGTAAGGTCAGCGACAACTGGCAGTGGGACCTCAGCGGGATCCATGGCCGGATCTACTGTCAGGATCCGGATACTGTGAGGATACTGGTGGTGGATCCTCTGTGTCAGTGGGGTGAGGACGTGGGCCGTAACAGGGGAACGGAGTCTAAGGGGTTACAAGGTCGGGTGAGGTTTTATAATGAGGGCACAGGTGTGAGCACTGATTGAGCCAGGCACCAATCAGTGGCACACTGGCCCTTCAAATCGCAGAGAGCCGGCGCGCGCGCGCCCTAGGGAACGGGGCCGCGCGCCGGGACTGAGCCGACGGGGGACAGGACAGTTGAGGTGAGTGGGATGCGAGCCGCGAGCGGGCGCGTCCCGCTACACGGGTCACATCCCCGCCGGTAACATTGACGCAGCGCTGCAAGAAGGTGAACGCCGCGAGCGCTCCGTGGAGGAGCAGGGACCCGGAGCGCTCGGCGTAACATTTACTTTTATTTAAAAATCTTAATCATTCCAGTACTTATGAACTGCTGTATGCTCCAGAGAAAGATGAGTTCTTCTTTCCAGTCTGGCCACAGTGCTCTCTGCTGACACCTCTGTATCAGGAACTGTCCTGAGCAGAAAAGGTTTACTATGGGGATTTACTCTGGACAGTTCCTTATATGGACAGGGGTGTCAGCAGAGATCACTGTGGTCAGACTGGAAAGAACTAAACATCTTTCTCTGGAGCATACAGCAGCTGATAAGTACTGGAAGGATTACGATTTTAAAATAGAAGTAAATTACAAACCTGCTAAACTTTCTGGCACCAGCTGATTTGAAAAATTTGTTTCCACTGGAGTACCCCTTTAATGGCTGTGTTGAGTTATTTTGAGGGGACACAACATTAACCCCCTTAAGGACTCAGCATTTTTCAGTTTCTGCATTTTCGTTTTTTTCCTCCTTACCTTTTAAAAATCATAACCCTTTCAATTTTCCACCTAAAAATACATAAGAGAGCTTATTTTTTGCGCCACCAATTCTACTTTGTAATGACATCCGTCATTTTACCCAAAAATCTACTGTGAAACAAAAAAAATCATTGTGCGACAAAATGAAAAAAAAACGCCATTTTGTAAATTTTGGGGGATTCCGCTTCTACGCATTGCATTTTTCGGTAAAAATGAAACCTTATCTTTATATAGGTTTGATTTTGTCTTACTTCTGGAAAAAATTATAACTACATGCACGAAAATGAATACGTTTAAATATGTCCTCTTCTGACCCCTGTATCTTTTTTATTTTTCTGCATACAGGGATGTATGAGTGCTAATCTTTGCGCTGTGATCTGAAGTTTTTACCAGTACCATTTTAGTTTTGATCGGACTTTTTGATCGCTTTTTATTTATTTTTTGTGGTATAAAATGACCAATTTTGGACTTTGGAATTATTTTATGTGTACGCCATTGACCGTGCAACCGTTTAATTAATGATATATTTTTATAGTTCAGACATTTACACACACGGCGATACCACATATGTTTATATATATTTTTTTTATTTAAAATGGGAAAAGGGGGGAGATTCAAACTTTTATTAAGGAAGGGGTTAAAGCACATTTATTAACTTTTCACGCTTTTTTTTTTTTGCAATGTTATAGCCCCCATAGGGGACTATAACATGCATTACATTCATTGCAGGCACTGATCAATGCTATGCCATAGCATTGCATTGATCAGTGTTTTCAGCTGTCAATTGCTCAAGCCTGGATCTCAGGCTTGGAGCAATCAATTGCCAATCAGATGCGCAGAAGGCAGGTAATGGACCCTCCTGCTGCGTTCTAGCTGATTGGGACACTGGTCCCTATCAGCCCGACTGAGCTGTGGGGAAGCATATTTTTTTTACTTTAGACATGGCGATCAACTTTAAAGGGTTAAAGGGGTACTCCGGTGCTTACACATCTTATCCCCTATCCAAAAGATAGGGGATAAGATGCCTGATTGCGGGAGCCCCGCCGCTGGGGACCCCCCGGAATCTTGTACGCGGCACCCCGTTTATAATCAGTCCCCGGAGCGTGTTCGCTCTGGGTCTGATTACCAGCGACCACACGGCCGGCTGCGTGTGACGTCACTCCTCCGCCCCGTGTAACGTCACGCTCCGCCTCTCAATGGAAGCATACGGGAGGGGGCGTGATAGCTGCTCTGGACAGGTCCTGACACAGACATAGGTGTCAGCAGAGAGCGCTGTGGACAAGACAAAAAAGAAATTCAAAAATAAAATAATTTTCTCTGTAGCATACAGCTGCTAATAAGTACTGAAAGGATTGGGATTTTTAAATAGAAGTAATTACAATTTTGTCTACTGAAGAAGGGGTTGTTTTAAGCACCCTTAAACGCGTCTAGGCTCAGACTCTGTCTGAACAGAGCAATAAAGAGACACACTGCCTACATAGAAACCGGCACACTAATTGGAACAAGCTGTCCATACACCTGCTGCCCTAGCTGGGAGTCTCACCTACCTGCCGCATTTATCTGCTTTTGCATGCTGCCATCTCCATGAGTGCTCCGCTCTGACGAATCCAGCAGAGGTCCGATACCATCGCAGCCGCACACTGCTGCTTCGGACCTCCGACGTGGGAGTCTCATGCCAGAGCCCCGCTTTCAGACGGACTCCAACTAAACGCACAGCAGCCAAGCCTTCAGTTACAATATACCAACTGTAACCTATACTATCTTCGGCCCGTCGCAGTACGGGGACCAGCGGACATGGTGAGCAACATTTAACCCCTCAAATGACTATGAGCAGCTCAGTCTGATAATTTCAAAGACTGTGCCACTATTTCAGACATCCAATTGCCAGATTAATAGTCTATTCCGGATAGCCAGCCAACTATCCAACATCAGCAGTGCTATATCCATTCATATATACCATTAGGGCCCAATGGTAAAATATTACATATATTATTGCTCTGTCAGTTATGTTTTTTATCTGGTAAAATTACCTTTTTTATCTATTGTATTTTAATAAAAATATTGCATTTTTCAAACTAACTGTTTTTCAAACCATTCATTCACTGTGTACCCAGCTGGGTGGTATTCTTGAGGGGTGGTTGAAATTTTTCCTTTAAATATATTTCCTTGGTCGGTGGGGACCGATTTATAAACCGCACTTAACCTCGGGTACCGGTTGTGAGCTGCACACATACTTGTATTTGCAATTTACAAATCTGTTTAACTTTTTGTCCCCAGTTCATTAAAAACTGGAGTACCCCTGAGTTAAACACTTATACAGGCTGTGTACTCACTACTTTACATTGTAGCAGAGTGTCATTTATTCAGTGTTGTCACATGAAAAGGTATCATTAAATATTTAGAAAAATGTGAGGGGTGTAAATCATTAGTCCAAAAGTATGCGGCAATGCTTTATAGGGATAATCCACTGCCCCAGTGTCCAGAACATTTAGTTCAGAACACTGGGTGCAGGGGCCGTGACGTCACACCCCCTCAATGCAAGTCTATGGGAGGGGGCGTGGCATCTGTCACGCCCCCTCCCATAGACTTGCATTGAGGGGGCGTGGTGTGGACTTCACGACCCCCGCAGCCCGTACCCAGCATTTGGAACTAAATGGGGCAGTGGAGTACCCCTTTAAGACCAGTGAAGAGTTATCGGAGGAAGTGGGGACCTCATTTTGAAGAGTTAACAGGGGGAAAAGAGAGGGGACAGCACCTTAAGGGTTAACAGAAGGTAAGAACTAGGGCTGAAACAACAAGGCAATAATAATGTGAGGGGTGGACTCACTTATGTGAGATACTGTATATAAATGTGAGGGTTGGACTCACTTATGGGAGATACTGTATATATAATGTGAGGGGTGGACTCACTTATGTGAGATACTGTATATAAATGTGAGGGTTGGACTCACTTATGGGAGATACTGTATATATAATGTGAGGGGTGGACTCACTTATGGGAGATACTGTATATATAATGTGAGGGGTGGACTCACTTATGGGAGATACTGTATATATAATGTGAGGGGTGGACTCACTTATGGGAGATACTGTATATATAATGTGAGGGGTGGACTCACTTATGGGAGATACTGTATATAATGTGAGGGGTGGAGTCACTTATGGGAGATACTGTATATATAATGTGAGGGGTGGACTCACTTATGGGAGATACTGTATATATAATGTGAGGGGTGGACTCACTTATGGGAGATACTGTATATATAATGTTAGGGGTGGACTCACTTATGGGAGATACTGTATATATAATGTGAGGGGTGGAGTCACTTATGGGAGATACTGTATATATAATGTGAGGGGTGGACCCACTTATGGGAGATACTGTATATATAATGTTAGGGGTGGAGTCACTTATGGGAGATACTGTATATATAATGTGAGGGGTGGACTCACTTATGGGAGATACTGTATATATAATGTGAGGGGTGGAATCACTTATGGGAGATACTGTATATATAATGTGAGGGGTGGACTCACTTACGGGAGATACTGTATATATAATGTGAGGGGTGGACTCACTTATGGGAGATACTGTATATATAATGTGAGGGGTGGAGTCACTTATGGGAGATACTGTATATATAATGTGAGGGGTGGACTCACTTATGGGAGATACTGTATATATAATGTGAGGGGTGGAGTCACTTATGGGAGATACTGTATATATAATGTGAGGGGTGGACTCACTTATGGGAGATACTGTATATATAATGTGAGGGGTGGACTCACTTATGGGAGATACTGTATATATAATGTGAGGGGTGGACTCACTTATGGGAGATACTGTATATATAATGTGAGGGGTGGACTCACTTATGGGAGATACTGTATATATAATGTGAGGGGTGGACTCACTTATGGGAGATACTGTATATAATGTGAGGGGTGGACTCACTTATGGGAGATACTGTATATATAATGTGAGGGGTGGACTCACTTATGTGATATACTATATATATATATATATATATATATATAATGTGAGGGGTCGTCCTCACTTATGTGAGATACTGTATATAAATGTGAAGGGTGGACTCACTTATGGGAGATACATCCGCCACTTCATCCTTTAGGCAGGCAAGTAGTGATGAGGAGAGTGGCATGGGAGGTGGTGTTGCGAGTGTTCAGGCTCCTGCAACAGACACTGTTGAGTATGAGATCAGTGACATGCAGACACAACTCAGTGATGATCAAGCTGATTGCACTTGGGAGCCAGGTGCAGAAGAAGGGGGGGGGGGGGGGTCATTGTCGTCGTCGTGATGTTGCAGGTTGCCAGTGAGGCATTTTTAATAGTGATTCGCTGCAAATTTATTCGGATCGAACCAAAAAATTTTTTTTTAAAGTTCCCTCATCTCTAGTTATGGATACTAGATTTACAGGGACAGAACGTTGATCCAGGGATTTATTCTGACTGCCATATTGGAGTCGGGAAGGAATTTTTACCTCTAGTATGAGGGTTTTTTGCCTTCCTCTAGATCAACTCAGTAGGGACTTATAAGGGATATAGGTTGAACTTGATGGACTCTGGTCTTTTTTCAACCTTATGAACTATGTTACTGAATTGGCGATCTATTAGTATAGCCTACCTGAGGGAGGCTATACTATCAAATCCTCCACAGAGGACGCTTAGGCCTTTTGAAAACCTGTAATTGCCATGGTTTCCAATCAGGACCCTGCAATTGGATAGCAGGGGTGCTGATAGCAGGTTATCTGACAGATGATCTCCAAAGTGCAGCAATAGCCATTGATCACAGCATTTAGGGGGGGGGGGGGGGGATTAAATGACCGGCATCAACGTGAACGCCGATGTCTGTTAGCTGTGGGTGTCAGCTGCAAATAGCAGCCGGCACCCGCTGTGTATGGAGAGGGCTTAGCTCCTGAGCCCTCTCTATGCACCCTTCCCTGACCTGTTAATTTACATGGGGCAGTCGGTAAAGTGTTTAATTTTAAATGGAAATTATATTCTTTCTGCAAGTGCTAAAGAGGCCCGCATGCCTCTCTTCTAAGATATACCACAAATAATGGGCCTTTTACACAGGGTAATGGTTGCCCACATGATGGTTCATATGAACACTTCAGTTTCACAATGTTTTTATTGAATTTTATAAACATAAGAAATGTAACATATAACATATTATGACATCAGATGTGTCAGAGTTTACATATGAACATGCATAACAACCTTGACTGGTGGAGCATAATTGTTCATCCAAACAGTGTCATGCATATTCACAAAGGATCTATCAGGTCCAAAGGGACCTTAATTGAAATTTGAGAGCAAGAAAATAACAATAAGAAGGAAAACAATAAAACAATAAAATAGTGAGTCTCCATAACTTCTACAAAATCAATCAAAATTGCTGAATCAGGCAGTTGTCTGGTATTTGGTAGAATTCAGAATCGAGGTGTCACAAGGGTGTCACAAGGGTCAGCCGTCTTATACACTCGAAGAACCGCTCTTTTGTGTGTAGTAAGCTAAATTGTATCATAACTTAGTTTAGATAGTAAGGGTCTATGGGGGTTTATAAAGCTTAATCCAGGATTCCCATGAGGCTGTACACTCATCTCTTTTTCCCTTTTGACCAAAAAATATTAGCTCATAGTTATAATGAGATAGCAGTGTATTTATTAATTCGTTAATGTGTGGAATCTCTTTTGATTTCCATTTGGAGGCTAGTAACATTTTATATGACAAACATATGTGTACAATCGGAGTTTGTATGTTTTTTGGGAGATCTTCCAGACCCAGAAGTAATAGAAGTAATTCATCTTTAGGTTGTGAGCAATGAGGGATCAATTTCAAAATCATACTTTTTACTTCTGAAACAAAGGTAACTATGGCCGGACAAGTGAGGAAGATATGTTTTAGGGAGCCTTGTTCCCCACAATCCCTCCAACATAGTGGCGACAGGTGAGGAAAAATCAAAGATAATTTTTTAGGTGTGTAGTACCATCTATTGACAAACTTGCAATGATGTTCCCATAAATTAGCACATACTGTTGCTTTTTTTATCTTTAAGGATGTATTCAGCCATTTAGATTCAGAGAAGGATTGTCCCAAGTCGGATTCCCATCGTACCATCCCCGAATTTTTGTTTAACCATTTGTCTTCATTAAAATAGGAATAAAAGTTTTTAAGTCCCTTTTCTTTCTCCTTTACAGGATCAAGGAACCAAGTATGGAGGCTTTTTGGGAGCGAAGAATAGGATTCAGGGAATTTTTGCAAGTGCTTCTGTAGAATGTTGTAATATTTTTTATCGGATTCGGGTATTTTGTAGTTTGACTGTAATTCATCAAATGATAGCATTTTGTTGTTCCTAAGTACATCAGAGATGTATTTAATGCCCAGATCCTCCCAATGTAGAATGTTCAGTTTAGGGAGAAAGAGCTGGAGAGATTGGAGTGGTATCGGGGAGTCCATGGTACCCTCAATTTTGTCAATGTTTATAATACTCGAACTCCACACTTTTCCCGCTATTGAGAGGGTTGGGGGAATTCCAGGTCTATTAAGTAATTGGAAGCGTGATTTATTTAATAGGGTAGTGCTCCAGTTCTCTATTTTAGTAATATTTGATTCAAGCTTAACCCATGGTTTCTGTTGTTCTAGGGGTATTAGCCATTCCAGGGATTGCCTGATAATAATAGATTTATAATAGGCATGATAATTGGGTAGTCCCATTCCTCCATGTTTAAAAGATTTTTGTAATGCCACTAGGGAAACTCTGGGTTTAGACTGACCCCATATAAATGATGTCATTTGTTTATTAAGACTGTTTAGTATGTTGGCTGGCACGTAAACTGGAAGGGATCGCATAACATATAAAACCCTGGGCATAATAAACATTTTGTATATGATGGAACGACCCATCCAACTCCATTCACCTTTCGTATATTTATCTAGAGAGGATTGGAGATCTGACTTTAGGGTGGAGAAATTTGTTTTCACCATGCACGAAATGTTTTTGTTTAAGATTATGCCTAAATATTTCATTTTCGGTGGGTCCCATTGGTATAAGAAGCGTCTCATTAATTGCTCCTTGGTGGGTGGGTCAATATGAATGCTTAAAATATTAGATTTAGGTTCATTGACTTTGTAATATGTGAGTTCACCGAATCTGTGTAGAATATTTTGTACTATCGGGAGAGAAGTGAGAGGTTCAGATAGAGATAAGATTATGTCATCTGCGAATAATCCTATTTTCTGGCTTTCTTTAGATATAGGGATGCCTTTGATGGAAAGATTGTCTCTTATCATTTTTGCTAATGGTTCTAATGAGATAAGGAATAATAATGGAGACAGGGGGCAACCTTGCCTAGTTCCATTTGTTATCTGAAAAGGGACTGAAAGAATGCCATTGACCAGGACTGAGGCGCTCGGGTTGCTGTATAGGGCAAAGACGGATTTTATAATTTCATCAGGAAAGCCGAATGATTTCATTGCTTTAGACGCATAAGTCCAGTGGATCCTATCGAAAGCTTTCTCTGCATCTAATGATAAATATATGGATGGATGTTTATTTTTGTTTGACCAGTGAATTAAATCAATTATTTTCCTGACCCCATCATTTGCTTGTCTATTAATCATAAATCCTACTTGGTCATCGTGTATAATGTGGGACAGGACTAGCGAAATTCTATTAGCTAATATCCTAGCATAAATTTTCACATCATTATTTAGTAAGGATATGGGTCTAAAATTAGATGGCCATGACGGATCTTTCCCTGGTTTCGGAAGAGTCACTATAGTCGCCTCTAAAGATTCGTTAGGGAAATGTCCATTCAATTTTGATTCATTGAAGAATTGTTCCAAATAGGGGAGAAGTATGGACTCAAACGTTTTGTAATATTCTGACGTAAAACCATCTGGCCCAGGGGATTTATTTAGTTTCATGGAGGTAATGGCTTCTGATATTTCTTTTGGAGAGATAGGGTTGTTTAGTTCTGTAATGCAATTCTGTGGTAGTTGAGGGAGGTTGCATTTTTTCAAAAAGAGGTCTATTTTGTCAGGGTCTGGTTGTGTTGTTAAGGGGTCATTTGATAAGTTATATAAGGATTCATAATACTTACTAAAGGAATCTGCTATACTTTGTGGGTTTTGTATTTTTTCTTTTGTCTGTGGGTTAATCAGGTGGGGGATTCTAGCTTTAGTGTTGATACCCTTCACTCTCATGGCCATCAATGAAGATGCTTTATTGTAATTACAATAATAATTGTATTTAAGTCTTTTAATCTGTTTATCAAACTTTGCGGACAATAACTCAGCTAATTTTATCCTAACTGCTTTTAGTTTTGTGTTTATATCCAAGTTCTGAGAGTGGTTCGATTTATCTTGGGATTCTAGGGTTGCTATGGATTGGAGAACTTTTTTGATGTTTTCTTTCGTGTTTCTATTGTATCTAGCAGTCTCTTGGATTAATAGCCCTCTTGCATAAGCTTTATGTGCATTCCAGAGGGTTGAGCACTTCGTAGTGGAGTTTACATTAAGCTTAAAGTATTCAGTTAAGTTTTTATAGAGTCTGTTTTTGACCTCTGGTAGGTTCATAATGTAAGAATTATTCCTCCAAATAAATTTATTCTTTGGAAAATCAGGTGTGGAGATAGTTAAGGACAAAGGGGCATGATCGGCCCACGTTATATTGCCAATAGTGCATAATTCAACATCAGAGATTGTATGAATTGTAGTTAGAAAATAATCTATTCTCGAGTAAGACTTGTGTGTCTGAGAGTAGAATGTGTAATCCCTCTCAATTCCGTGTTTACATCTCCAAATGTCGAATAGACCTTCAGTGAATAACCATTTGTTGAGTGTTAGAACTTTTCTTGAACTCTGAGAATTAGAGTCTAGTTTAAAGTCGTTTGTTAAGTTTAGGTCACCGCATATAATTAGTTTTCCTTGTTTAATCTTATTTATTTTTTTCATTAGTTTATTTAAGAACCTTATCTGGCCTGAGTTCGGGGCATATACTGATGCAATTGTGTAGTCCTTATTATTGATTGTGCAGGATACGATAATAAAGCGTCCTAGTGGATCTGTTTCTATTTGTTTCTTATGGAATGTCACAGTGTCTCTAACCAAAATCATGGAACCAGCTTTCTTCGTCGGAGCACAGGACATGAATATATTTGGAAAATGCTTATATTTAAATTTGTTGCTATCTTGATCCCTAATGTGTGTTTCTTGTATACAAATAATATCTGCATTAGATTCCTTAATGTCGTTCCATAGGAAAGTTCTACGTTTATGTGAATTTAGGCCCCTAACATTATGGCTATAAAATTTAAGCGTCATCTATCTGTGTAAGAAAATGATTTGCGTAGAGGAGGTTCTGAGTAGTAGATAATACCTTAGGGAACGTGGAGTGTAGCATTTCAGTTGTAGACGGCTGAGCACCTCGGACCACAGTATGTAGACATCATACCATAATGTCCTAAATAAGTATGGAGAAAATAGAGTGTGAACAACATAAATACAGTAGTTGTTATTAAACCAATAGAATGTGATAACTAGAATGAAAAAATAGATAACAATACAGAGCTGATTTAACATGTGCAAGTTGGGGTGAGCTTGCATCCAGAGAGAAAATAAATTTGACATGGGTAGTGACTTCCTAGAATAGATAATCAACAGAGCATCACCACCTCGGATAGATGGTTCAAGTTGGTGTTACAGTTCGTTCCAGGGATTGGTTTTCTTTCAGTGGTGGGAATGGGAAGGGCTCAACCGTTATGTTCCATTGTTCCAATGTCTCTTTGGCTTTGATGGGACAGGTGAGGATATGATTGATGCCGTTTCTCATCACAATGATTTTAGTCGGGAATCCCCATCTGTATTTGAAGCCATTTTTTCTCAAAGCTGTAGTTACAGGGGTGAAATTTCTTCTTGCCGCTAAGGTAGATGGTGATAAGTCTATGAATATCGATATTCCCTTGTATTGGTCTGGAAGGGAACCCGCTTTCCTGTTTGCTGTCAGGATTTTCTCCTTTGTTTGAAAAAATAATAGTCTCGCTATTACATCTCTTGGGACTGAATCAGGTAGGTTTTTTGGTTTGGGCAATCGATGTGCCCTGTCTATGGTGAGCTCAATATCTGAGCATTCTGGAACCAAACATTTGAACATCTTTTGTAGGTATGGGACTATTTCAGGGCTTGAGATACTTTCTGGAACTCCTCTGAACTTTAGGTTATTTCGCCTGTTTCTGTCTTCTAAGTCGATGAGTTTGGCTCTCAGGGATTCTACTTCATCGCAAAGTAGATCTTGGGCGTCTGCTAGTTTGTTATGGGCTGCCACACATTCTCCCATTTTCTTTTCGGTGTGATCAACCCTTTCTCCTAAGGCTTCTACATTTTTATTTATTTCTGCCATTGTGGATTTTGTATCTTTCTGGATCTGACGTCTTAGCAACAGCAGCATATTTTTTACTTCTGTGGCAGTGTCCGAAGATGCTGGCATGTTTTGTAATTGGTCGTCCGGTTCTGTATCTAAATGGATGTTTTCAGATAAGTTTTCTTGGGAGGAAAACTTTTGTTTTTGTTTTTCTGGACTCCCCGATGGGGAAGAGGTAATTGACGAATTTTCATTTTCTTGTAGTGGAGAGTATCTGTTTGACAGAGGAAGGTTTGTATCTTCAGGCTGTTCAATGTGAGTAACTCTTATCCTCTGTGATAGTGGTGTGTTGAGATATCTTGAAGGTTGGGATTTGTTGCCGTATCTGTTAGTGGAGTTTCTTTTTTTGTATGAAGTGGTTTGGAATACTCCGTCTTGTTCTATTTGTTCCATTTTTTTGGAAGCTTCAATTTTCTTTGCGTTTCTTGTATTTGACATATTTCTTGTTTAATTTAGCAGAGGAATGGTAGAAAAGACTTGATAGAATCAGAATAGGGAAGATTCCCGGTGTTATTTGTGTTCAATAAAGCAGTAAGTTTTTGCTTAACTTTGAGATAGAATAAATGTTAAATTGTGGTGGTCACTTTCCAGGGGACTGCAGCTGTTTTCAGACTTGAAATGCTCACTGTTGGTATTAAGTCGAAGGTAAGTATTATTCCTAGTTCTCTGTCATACAATTGTAGAAGGTAGAATGTCCCGCAATATATTAAATTTTTTAAAGTAACACTGCTCTTTAGACACCAGTAGAGTGTGTTGACTTGTATAATTTACAGTGAGTTTAAGCGTGCTTGGAAATGACTTGAATAGATAGTAATCCTATATGCTTTTACAGGAGACTTATGCAGAAGCAGAAATGCATTAAATTGTCTGCAAGAGTTATTGGCTGTTCTGTGTAATGCAATTATGGAACAACCGCACGACAGGTGAGATTTCCACAGAACAGTATTCTCAGGTAGTTTGTCTTTTAGTTGGGTAAGGGTAGTGCTTGAATTGAGCTGTTTGCGAATATCTTAAAAGTATGACAGTCTCTTGCAGAAATACTGTAATGTGCAGGGGATTCGTTATATATAGGCAGTAGTTATTATATCATGAATAACTGGAAATAGAGCAGACTCACGCTGCAGGGAGGAAGGGAGCTGCTGTGTATATGCTTCTTAGATAAACAAATGGTGGCTGTAAAGGAGGTCTGAATGGAGCTGGTTAATGTCAGCTGTACTGTTATCTGTTCAGTGTAACCAGCTATAGTGAGGTGGGAGATCACAGGAGGGTTCAGAGGTTAATGGAGGCACTTAATGGAGTTGTTGTTATCTACTCTGCTGGCAGGCAGAACAGCTCCGTGTTGTGTGTGAGAGACACTGCCTCTGATCTCAGTAGACGGAGTGCTGTGTGGTGCTTCAGCACTATCTCACATGTGCCTGGAGCTCCCTAGGTAAAATGGCTCCCAAAGAAGAACACCACTGTGCAGCAAAGCACTCAACAGGTATAGTACAGGAGGAATATAGGTAAACTCACAGTTCTTAAGTTGGTCTCCTGTGTTTGCTGTGCTTCTTTTCCTCAGCTGCTCCCTTACTTTCTCCTCTGTCAATGTAGTGCTGGTGTCTCACAGCTCCTGTTCTTAGGAGCTATGCCTGAGCCCTCAGCCTGGGTCGGTCTGCAGTGCTTGCTTTTATTATTCAGTCAATGTAGCCCAAAGTTGGCAGGAAAGGTCCTGAGCTGATCCTGGGTCCCCAGAACAAATTTGGAGTGAATCCGAGTTAAAATGCCAGTTTTGTGACGCTTTTAGGAATTCTCAGTCACAGGAGCTCAGCTACATGCTTGCAGCAGGCTCCTTACCCAGGCCACGCCCCCCCATATGAACACTTCAGTAACCAGTGTAAATATGGCCTGTGATCAATATCCGCGATATAAACAGGGGATGTGCTGCTGACAATGTACAAACCCCATACAATAAGTAAGCAAGCACTGACCCCCTTGCTACGTCACTGATTGCCATACAGAGAACCCTTATGTGTACTAGATTGCTAGAGATTAGTCGTGGACCCATATTTGTCACTGTCATATCTAAAGTTAGGAGGCAATTTATCACCCTAAAAGTCAGTGATGACTACCTCATAAGGATTTTATTTGCCATCCTTTGGATCATCTCTCTAGAATTCTAGGATGAACTTGTGTCTACTTCCAACCATACTATGTTTGTCTGTGTTCACACTATGGAATTTCCAATGCAGCAGAGACCCATTGCCGGCAAGGGGCTTCCGCTGCACATTGCACACTGCAGAGTATTCGACATGGACTCTCCGCCCGGAAAACCCGCTCAGAAAACTCTGCCAGAATAATAAACTTGTTCTTAAACAATGTTCTGGCGGATTTCCACACCACAGGCATTGCAGCCTATCGGGACGGCAAGGTCTGTGCATTCCTAGCGCTGACTGATTTACTTGGAATCTCTGGCCGGATTTTGTCTAGCAGGGAATTGCGAAGTGTGAACCTAGCCTTAGAGCCTCTGTATAGAGCCTCCATTAGTAGATCGGTCAGATTTGATTGGAAGAACAGAAGCGCATGCAGCACTATTTCCCCAAAATGACAGAACCTGACAGACTTGATAAGTAAATTGGACCTCTTGACTCCATTGTAACAGAAGCCATGACGGTTGTGTGAACCAGATACATGCTATAAATATAGTTTCTTTCCAAAATGTATCTTTTTGGCTGTGACGTTTACAGATCTATAAATATACTTTTTTATACAAAACACTTACACGTCAATAATTTGATAAAGACAATAAAGACGAGTATTCCCTAGACTGTGCTTTTATTAAAGCTTATATTTATTCACCGGAAATTTCTGGGAAAAAAGTGACGCTTCAGTGGAAACTTAACCTCTTCAGGACGCAGGGCGTAAGGATACGCCCTGCATCCTGAGTCCTTAAGGACGCCGGATGCCTGCTGAAATCGTTCAGCAGGCATCGCAGCATATCGCCCAGGGGGGTCATGATGACCCCCCCATGTCGGCCATGGCCGCAGATCGCTGGACAATTCAGCCCAGCGATCTGCGGCGGATTCCGGGTCAATCGGGTCTCCAGTGACCCGGTGACCCGGAATTACTGACTGATCGGGGGCCGTCTCTGAAGGCCCCGAACAGCCATAGCCAGAAGGGGTGAGGTGGCAACCCGCTCCGCCCATCTTCCGGAGGACGCAAAAGGGTGCGGGAAGAGGACCCCGGCCACTGGGTGCCCCGATCCCCGGCGTCCCTGTTGGGATCAGGGCCCCAGGAGCGGCGGCGGTGACGAGGGACTGACGTGTGCGGGAGCAGCAGTAGGAGGTAAGAGCCTCCTGCTGTTGCTTAACAACAGCTCCCAGCATGCAAAAAGGGCATGCTGGGAGCTGTAGTTATGCAACAGCAGGAGGCAGACCACCACAACTCCCAGCATTCCCTTATGGGCATGCTGGGACTTATAGTTTTGCAACAGCTGGAGGCACATTTTTTCTATGGAAAAGTGTACCTTCAGCTGTTGTATAACTACAACTCCCAGCTTGCACAAACAGCCAAAGTGCATGCTGGGAGTTGTAGTGGTGCATCTGGTGGTTGCATAACTACAACTCCCAGCATGCCCGTTGGCTGTCGGTGACTGCTGAGAGTTGTAGTTTTGCAACAGCTGAAGGCACACTGAGTTAAGTAGCAAACCAGTGTGTCTCCAGCTGTTGCATAACTACAATCCCCAGCATCCCCAGCCAATGTAGTATGCCTCCGGCTGTTGCCTAACTACAAGACCCAGCATGCCCTTCCGCTGTCTGTACATGCTGGGGGTTGTAGCTTTTGCAACAGCTGAAGGCACACTGGTTGCAAAACACTGAGTTTGTTACCAAACTCGGTGTTTCACAACCTGTGTGTCTCCAGCTGTTGCAAAACTACAACTCCCAGCATGCACTGATAGACCGTACATGCTGGGAGTTGTAGTTTTGCAACAGCTGGAGGTATTTCCCCCCCCACCATGTGAACGTACAGGGTACACTCACATGGGCGGAGGATTACAGTAAGTATCCGGCTGCAAGTTTGAGTTGCGGCAAATTTTCTGCCGCTGCTCAAACTGCCAGCGAGAAACTACTGTGAACCCTCCGCCCGTGCGACTGTACCCTAAAAACGCTACACTACACTAACACAAAATAAAATAAAAAGTAAAAAACACTACATATACTCATACCCCTACACAGCCCCCCTCCCCAATAAAAATGAAAAACGTCTGGTACGCCACTGTTTCCAAAACGGAGCCTCCAGCGGTTGCAAAACTACAACTCCCAGCATCCACTGATAGACCGTACATGCTGGGAGTTGTAGTTTTGCAACAGCTGGATGTTTCCCCCCCCCCCCCCAATGTGAACGTACGGGTACACTCACATGGGCGGAGGATTACAGTAAGTATCCGGCTGCAAGTTTGAGCTGCGGCAAATTTTCTGCTGCAGCTCAAGCTGCCAGCGAGAAACTACTGTGAACCCCCGCCCGTGTGACTGTACCCTAAAAACACTACACTAACACAAAATAAAAAGTAAAAAACACTACATATACACATACCCCTACACAGCCCCCCTCCCCAAAAAAAATGAAAAACGGCTGGTACGCCACTGTTTCCAGAACGGAGCCTCCAGCTGTTGCAAAACAACTACTCCCAGTATTGCCAGATAGCCACTGACTGTCTAGGCATGCTGGGAGTTTTACAACAGCTGGAGGCACCCTGTTTGGGAATCACTGGCGTAGAATACCCCTATGTCCACCCCTATGCAAGTCCCTAATTTAGGCCTCAAATGCACATGGCGCTCTCACTTTGGAGCCCTGTCGTATTTCAAGGCAACAGTTTAGGGCCACATATGGGGTATCGCCGTACTCAGGAGAAATTGGGCTTCAAATTTTGGGGGGGATTTTCTGCTATTACCCTTTTTAAAAATGTAAAATTTTTGGGAAAACAAGCATTTTAGGTAAAAGTAATACAAAAGTAATGAAACACCTGTGGGGTATAAAGGTTCACTTAACCCCTTGTTACGTTCCCCGAGGGGTCTAGTTTCCAAAATGGTATGCCATGTGTTTTTTTTTTTTTGCTGTCCTGGCACCATAGGGGCTTCCGAAATGCGGCATGCCCCCAGAGCAAAATTTGCTTTCAAAAAGCCAAATGTGACTCCTTCTCTTCTGAGACCTGTAGTGCGCCAGCAGAGCACTTTTCATCCCCATATGGGGTGTTTTCTGAATCAGGAGAAATTGGGCTTCAAATTTTGGGGGGTGTTTTCTGCTATTACCCTTTTTAAAAATGTAAAAATTTTGGGAAACCAAGCATTTTAGGTAAAAAAAAAAAAAATTTTCACATATGCAAAAGTCGTGAAACACCTGTAGGGTATTAAGGTTCACTTAACCCCTTGTTACGTTCTCCGAGGGGTCTAGTTTCCAAAATGGTATGCCATGTGATTTTTTTTTTTGCTGTTCTGGCACCATAGGGGCTTCCTAAATGCGGCATGCCCCCAGAGCAAAATTTGCTTTCAAAAAGCCAAATGTGACTCCTTCCCTTCTGAGACCTGTAGTGCGCCAGCAGAGCAATTTTCACCCCCATATGAGGTGTTTTCTGAATCGGGAGAAATTGGGTTTCAAATTTTGGGGGGTATTTTCTGCTATTACCCTTTTTAAAAATGTAAAATTTTTGGGAAACCAAGCATTTTAGGTAAAAAAAAAATATTTTTTTTACATATGCAAAAGTCGTGAAACACCTGTAGGGTATTAAGGTCCACTTTACCCCTTGTTACGTTCCCTGAGGGGTCTAGTTTCCAAAATGGTATGCTATGTTTTTTTTTTTGCTGTCCTGGCACCATAGGGGCTTCCTAAAGGTGACATGCCCCCCAAAAACCATTTGTCGCTCCTTCCCTTCTGAGCCCTCTACTGCGCCCACTGAACAATTAACATAGACATATGAGGTATGTGCTTACTCGAGAGAAATTGGGTTTCAAATATAAGTAAAAATTTTCTCCTTTTTATCCCTTGCAAAAATTCAAAAATTGGGTCTACAAGAACATGCGAATGTAAAAAATAAAGATTTTGAATTTTCTCCTTCACTTTGCTGCTATTCCTGTGAAACACCTAAAGGGTTAATACACTTACTGAATATCATTTTGAATACTTTGGGGGGTGCAGTTTTTATAATGGGGTCTTTTATGGGGTATTTCTAATATGAAGACCCTTCAAATCCACTTCAAACCTGAACTGGTCCATGAAAAATAGTGAGTTTGAAAATTTTGTGAAAAATTGTAAAATTGCTGCTGAACTTTGAAGCCCTCTGATGTCTTCCAAAAGTAAAAACTCATAAATTTTATGATGCAAACATAAAGTAGACATATTGTATATGTGAACCCAAAAAAAAAAAATATTTTGAATATCCATTTTCCTTACAAGCAGAGAGCTTCAAAGTTAGAAAAATGCTAAATTTTCATTTTTTTCATCAAATTTGGGGATTTTTCACCAAGAAAGGATGCAAGATACCACAAAATTTTACCACTAAGTTAAAGTAGAATATGTCACGAAAAAACAATCTCGGAATCAGAATGATAACTAAAAGCATTCCAGAGTTATTAATGTTTAAAGTGACAGTGGTCAGATTTGCAAAAAATGCTCTGGTCCTTAAGGTGAAAAAGGGCTCGGTCCTTAAGGGGTTAAAGTGACAGTGGTCAGAATTGCAAAAAATGGCCGAGTCCTTAAGGTGAAAAAGGGCTAAGTCCTTAAGGGGTTAAAAGGGGTACCCCGTAGGAATTATTGTAATTTTTTTTATTTTTTATGAACTGGTGCCAGAAAGTTAAACAGATTTGTAAATTACTTCTATTAAAAAATCTTTACCCTTCCTATACTTTTTAGCAGCTGTATGCTACAGAGGAAATTCTACTCTTTTTTAATTTCTTTTTTGTCTTGTCCACTGTGCTCTCTGCTGACACCTGATGTCCGTATCAGGAACTGTCCAGAGCAGGAGAAAATCCCCATAGCAAACCTATGCTGCTCTGGACAGTTCCTGACACGGACAGAGGTGTCAGCAGAGAGCACTGTGGACAAGACAAAAAAGAAATTAAAAAAAGAACAGAATATCCTCGGTAGCATACATCTGCTAAAAAGTATAGGAAGGGTAAAGATTTTTTAATAGAAGTAATTTACAAATCTGTTTAACTTTCTGGCACCAGTTGACTGAAGACCTAACAAAAAATTTTTTTTCCACCAGACTACCCCTTTAGTAAAGACCTGTAAAAAATACAGTACTGTGCAAAAGTTTTAGGCAGATGTTGCAAAGTAAGAATGCTTCCAAAATTGTTTGTAGTGTTTACAGCTTTTATCAATTAAACGGCAAAGTGAATGAAGAGAAATCTAAGTCAAATCAGTATTTGGTGTGACCGCCTGCAATACAGCATCAATTCTTCTAGGTACACTTCCATAGTTTTTTGTAAGGAACACAACAGGGAGGTTGTTCCAAACATCTTGGGGAACTAACCACAGATCTTCTGCAGATGTAGGCTTGATTATAGTCTTCTGACTTGTCAGTATTGAGATCTGTGGGGGCAATAGCATCACTTCTAGGACTCCTTGTTAGTCTATTCGCTGAAGATAGTACTTAATGACGTTGGCTGTATGTTTGGGGTCTTCGTCCTGGTGCAGAATAAAAATTAGGAGCCAATCAGATGCCTCCTTGATAGGAGAATATCTTACTTTTGCAGCCCAAAACTTTTGCACAGTACTGTACTGTAAGATACCCTAAGGGTCTATTCAGATGGTCGATTCCGCCTCAAATTATAGCCCATAGACTTTATGGGATATCGCACTCCCATTCACACTTCTGAAATTCCGCAAGCGGAATTTCAGAAGTGTGAATGGGAGTGCAGAATCCCATAGAAGTCTATGGGCTTTAACTTGAGGCGGAAATTCTGCCATGTGAATAGACCCTAAAACGTATTTATTACTTCGTGGAATCCCCAACTAGCCCTTCTCTATAGGTTTACAAAATATACCCTCTCCCCTAAGAGAATTATTTTGTATTATCACGATAATTGCTAAAAACACATTACTGAGTAACTGGAAAACTCCATTGGCCCCCTGTTGTGATATCATTTTGAATAAAATAAATACTACATATTCATTGGAGAAGGTTATAGCTAGAGGTTCTGGAAAGTTGGATAAGTTTAACATCAGATGGTTATCATGGTCTCCGTCCTCTTATTGTAGAGATATTTGAGTAAGTGATTTTTCCACTGACATGATACTTAAACAAAAACATTTTGTTACAAGAGGCACATTGACATCCATTATTAGAGCTAAACCTTATCATCATCTTGTTCTATAAGTACAGTGGTCCCTCAACATACGATGGTAATCTGTTCCAAATGAACCATCGTATGTTGAGGGATCCGTGCAATGAAAAGAATAGGAAGTTGTACTCACATGTCCCCGCCGCTCCGGACCCGTCCCCGTTGCCCTGGATGTCACCCTCCATCGCTGTCGCCTCATCCCCGGGGTGTCCCTGGCGCTCCGGACATCTCTGCTTCCCTGGGATCCGCGGTCTCCATCGCCATCATCACGTCACTACGCACGCCACTCCTATTGGAGGACGTGATGACGACGAAGGAGAGCGACGGCGATGCAGGGGATCCCGAAGAGGACGGTCCGGAGCCCCGAGGACAGGTAAGTGATCGTCAGCGGACCACATGGGGCACCGTAAACCATCGGCCATCGCATGTTGAAACCAGAGGCCATCGCATGTTGAAATTGTCGTATGTCGGGGCCATCGTAGGTCGGTCACTGTATTGTCTTGGCATTTGCACTTTTCTACTACGTTTCATTATGCATCAGATATATAAGGATAAAAGAAAAAGAAAATATATAACATTATTGGTACGCACGCATACTACTGTATATGTCATGTCGGAGAGGTTATATTTCCTTTATTCTTATTTATTTTATTTATTTATTTCCGTTTTCCTTTTGGTTAAACAACTGCCTGTCTTATATGTAAGATTGAATGGACAACCAAGTCTACCTATATACAGTAATCAACTGTTCGCTGTGTTTGTTGTTGTAAAATAATAAGTTGATAGCTGCGTCTGTCCTTTATACATGTTTATGTTTTTCTAATATGGTAAAATTCAATAAAAAAACTATTGAAAGAAAAAAAATTGAAAAAAAAAATGATTACAATGTGCAGGCCTCAACATATTGCAGTGTGCAGACTGTCAAAGATGCAAAAAGTTGCCTTGAGACGTTTGTATGCAAGAAAACTGGCATATAGCGTTTAATAGACCTCCTCCCCCTTCTGATCTGCAACTATCTTGAGATGGAGAGCTCCCTGCCGCTGGTCTCCTTGCAGCCCTAAAAGGTGGCCATTAAAGGGGTACTCCGCCCCTGGCATCTTATCCCCTATCCAAAGGATAGGGTATTAGATGTTAGATCGCCGCGGTACCGCTGCCGGGGACCCCGCCATCATTACTGCACAGAGCGAGTTTGCTCTGTGCGTAATGACGGGCGATACAGGGGCCGGAGCATCACGGCCCGTCCCCTTAATGCAAGTCTATGGCAGGGGGCGTGATTACCGCCACGCCCCCTCTCGTAGACTTGTATTGACGGGGGCGGGCCGTGACGTCAAGAGGGGCGGAGCCGTGACGTAACGATGCTCCGGCCCCCGTATCGCCCGTCATTACGTGCAGAGCGATCTCGCTCTGTGCAGTAATGATAGCGCGGTGCCGCAGCGGCGATCCCGGGGGTCCCCAGCAGTGGGACCGTGGCGATTTAACATCTTATCCCGTATCCTTTGGATAGGGGATAAGATATCTAGGGGCGGAGTACCCCTTTAAGCCAAAGGGCTGATTTACACGGTGTACACAACACTCTCAGAGTTTAATGGACGTTGTGAAAATGTTTTGGTACTGCAGACTACACGGTTTATACAATTCTTGCGTTATGGAAACAGTGTAGCGTGTGGTGCTTGCTGTTTACGCACCTCCCTATAACATTTATGGGAATGGTGCAAACTGGAAAAAATAAGCTGGCTCTGGTGTTTTCTGTGTCCTGGCCACAGGGGGCTGGAAGGAAGTCTTTGATCTAAGGACTAGGGGTGAGTCTCAGCGGGGCGACCTCCATTTATCAGACATTGACGGCATAAACATCTAGATGTCGTCTTTACAGGGTGTCTGTAAAAAGTACAATAATGTATCTCTCTTTTTACCACAACTCTCTCAGCACATCTGTTTCTCCTCTCACAAAACCACAACTGAGAGGAGAGGTGGAAAACAAAAAAAGGGAGAGGTGAACCTGCAGTCTCCATACTGGCGGGCTGTGATTGCTGTCATACACTTGTATCATAGTGATCAGATTGGTTCCTGATCTTATCTCTAAGCTGTTCGCTAGAAAGCTGGGGCATGGAGGTTTTAGCAATCATTGCAGCACTTTTGAAGGTTAGAGCCACACTTGTTACCAAAACTACGCCCTCACCTGGTGGCCATGCCCACTTGATTTTATTTAAGAATAAAGCTCATTAAAAGGCTCCATAAAAAAAAAAAATACAAAAAAAAAGTGGTTATTAAGTGCGAGTCATGTTAGTCGTATCTGTCTCCATTCCGGCAAAAAACGGGTGCAGGTGTATTCTGTTAACGGGAGCTCAGCTCCTTAATTCGAGTCAAAGTCCCTTAGCAGATTCTGCGACGTACATGTATAGCACATATGCTGTAACGCAATTACCTTTTCCCATGAATTACTATGAGATATTGCGGTGATGCGGTTACAAACCACTATGCACCTGCAACACAACCTGATCTTGTGGCTCCACTCTAACAGACGGGCAGTTAGTTGCTAGGTCACACAGCCATGGTTTAACCCATGACTTTAAATTTGGCCACCAAGCCATCCCCAGCCTGTTTACATCTGTCAGACATTTTCAGGTGCCGAAAAAAGCAGAATCAGATGTGTTAGGCAATTTGCTTAACTGACATTAAAGGGGTACTCTGGTGGAAAACATTTTTTCTCTAATCAACTGGTGCCAGAAAGTCAAAACAGATTTCTAAATTACTTCTATTTACGAATCTTAATTCTTCCAGCACTTAGCTGCTGTATGCTCCAAAGGAAGTTGTATAGTTCTTTTCTGTCCAACCACAGTGCTCTCTGCTGACACCTCTGTCTGTGTCAGGAACTGTCCAGAGCAGGAGAGGTTTGCTATGGGGATTCGTTCCGGCTCTGGACAGTTCCTGACACAGACAGAGGTGTCAGCAGAGAGCACTGTGGTTGGACAGAAAAGAACTATACAACTTCCTCTGTAACATACAGCATGTAATAAGTAGTGGAAGGATAAAGATTTTTAAATTGAAGTAATTTACAAATCTTTTTAACTTTTTGGCACCAGTTGATTTAAATTCCCCCCTACCGGAGTACCCCTTTAATGGGAGTTATGCATATAGCATACCATTGGGAGCTACTCTTTGTGTGTGTGTATATGTGTATATATATATATATATATATATATATATAAAACTTAACGTGTGTGTGTGTGTGTATGTATGTGTATGTGTGTGTATGTATGTGTATGTGTATGTATGTATGTGTATGTGTGTATGTTCCAGAATCCTGTCCAAACGGCTAAAGATATTAACATGAAACTTGGCCACATGTTACTTATATGTCAACAACAAACATAGGATAGGTAATTTAACCCTTACCCACCCAGATTTGCCAGGAGCAGAGGTTATGTTTAAAGTCCCATACAAGTCAATGGGAAATAAATGTTACTGCATAACTTCCAAACGGCTGGAGATATTTCCATAATACTCGGTCACATGTTACTTATATATCCACTTAAAATATAGGATAGTTAATTTAACCCTTAACTACCCCCATTTGTGAGGGTCAGGGTGTTTGTGTAAAGTCCCATGCAAATCATTGGGAAATGTATGTTCCCACATAACTTCTGTATGGCTGGAGATATTTCAATACTTGGTCATATATTACGGGTCGGGATGGGAGGTCGGGATAGGAGGACGGGGTAGGAGGATGGGATAGGAGGACGGGATATGAGGATGGGATATAAGGTCGAGATATGATGACGGGATAGGAGGTCGGGATAGGAGGACGGGGTAGGAGGACGGGATAGGAGGACGGGATAGGAGGACGGGATATGAGGATGGGATATAAGGTCGAGATATGATGACGGGATAGGAGGTCGGGATAGGAGGACGGGATATGAGAAGGGGATGTGAGGATGGGATATAAGGTCGAGATATGATGACGGGATAGGAGGTCGGGATAGGAGGACGGGATATGAGAAGGGGATGTGAGGATGGGATATAAGGTCGAGATATGATGACGGGATAGAAGGACGGGATATGACAACAATATATGAGGACTGGGTATGAAGTCAAAAGCTTCCTCCTTTGTTTATTTTCCTCCGCAACAAGGATTAGGAAAGAAAAACCGGACAACGCCGGGTACTCAGCTAGTATATATACATATCTGGTAGTTATGTAAACAGCATAGGTCTTAAAGTTAAGCCTTTTGCCTAACTACCATTATGCTAATTTGCGTAAATGAGACAACTTGGTTTTTTTTTTTTATGCCCAACCATCTCCACTGGTCGCAAACTAGAAATGCTAGAAATGACTGTACACCTGTATTTTCAGTATTTAACCCTGGCTGTCACCACGAGAACTAGGGTGCTACTACACAGTGGGGTACTACACAGTCCATTTAATGCATGCTACAGTTCTTGACAAGACAAAAATCTTCTGAGGGTGCTTATATACATTGCTTCATGATGCAGTTTTTAAAGCCAAAACCTGGTGTTTCTCTTTGTTTTATAATGTTTTAGGTAATTTGTGTTTTGTCAATAATTGTAGCATGTATTAAATTAGCTTTCAGGTGCCATAAGTAACTAAAAACTGCATGCCCTGTACTGCACTGTATAAGAGCACCCTAAGGGTAGGTTCACACCACGTTTTTGCAATACAGTTTATCAGGTTTTTGATAAAAAAAATGGATTCCTCAAAATCTGACTAAACTGTATCAAAACGTGTGTACAAAGTTTTATCTGTATGCGGTTGAAAACTGTATACGGTTTGAAAAATGATGTCCGTATACGTTTTGAACTTTCCACTCCATTATGAATAAAGTTTCACTTGTTTGATTGAAATTCCAAGAAAAAAAAAAACTGCGCAAAGTCAAAAACCATATAATAAAAACTGGATGGAACCGTACACACATACAGGTCTGTACTAGAGATGAGCGAACTTACAGTAAATTCGATTCATCACGAACTTCTCGGCTCGGCAGTTGATGACTTTTCCTGCATAAATTAGTTCAGCTTTCCGGTGCTCTGGTGGGCTGGAAAAGGTGGATACAGTCCTAGGAAAGAGTCTCCTAGGACTGTATCCAACTTTCCCAGCCCACGGGAGCACCTGAAAGCTGAACTAATTTAAGAAGGATAAGCCATCAACTGCCGAGCCGAGAAGTTCGTGACGAATCAAATTTACTGTAAGTTCGCTCATCTCTAGTCTGTATGGTTCCCATTGACTCCCATGTTAAAAAAAAACGTAAACGGGTCAATACGGTTTTTCACCTGTACCAAAAACCGTGGTAGGCCACGGTTTTCTGTCCAAAAAGAAAAAAAGTAATAAAACGTGTGGTGTGAAATAGAGATGAGCGAACTTACAGTAAATCCGATTCGTCACGAACTTCTCGGCTCGGCAGTTGATGACTTATCCTGCGTAAATTAGTTCAGCTTTCAGGTGCTCCGGTGGGCTGGAAAAGGTGGATACAGTCCTAGGAAAGAGTCTCCTAGGACTGTATCCACCTTTTCCAGCCCACCGGAGCACCTGAAAGCTGAACTAATTTATGCAGGAAAATCATCAACTGCCGAGCCGAGAAGTTCGTGACGAATCGAATTTACTGTAAATTCGCTCATCTCTAGTGTGAAAAACGGAGACAACCGAATACAATATGGTGCGGTTTTGAATGGAAAGTCTATGGCCACGGTTTGCTGTACGGTTGCATACGGTTTTTAAAATAAAGACGTATCCAAAAACTGTATAGAAAATCGTTGTGTGAACCCACCGTAACAATGAGAAAATAAAACACCATTCCCAGTAAGCCACATTGTCACGTATAAATGATTCTCTATACTGTACCTGTAAATACATTATTCAGGTAAGAATATCACAGGCCAGCTGTTACAGTACATATATTATAATGCAGTGTAAGAAAGCAGATGAAGCTAATACATTTCTACATTAACAAGAGGTAGCGTTAAATTATATTAACATATAAATAGGAAAACCTGCATAAATGATCAGCGCTCACTGCTGTGTTACATAATGGGGCAGATGAGGAAACGTCTCCCTCCCACACACAGAAATAACATTTTATATTTAGTTCGCTGATAAAACTGTGTTTGGGGGGGGGGGGGAATACATTTTACCACCTCTCTAAAATGTGAACCAGGTACAGTCTAGCACTGTTGTGTGGCTGCACAATCCTCCTCCATAGGCTTATCTTAAGATGGGGAATACAGTACATGTTAATACAGTGGTCCCTCAAGTTACAATATTAATTGGATCCAGGATGACCATTGTATGTTGAAACCATTGTATGTTGAGTCCATAACTATGGAAACCTGGTAATTGGTTCTGAAGCCACCAAAATGTCATCCAAAAATAGCAAAAAGAGAGGATTAAAGAAAAATAAGTAGATTACTAATATAGATAAAGCAAATCCTTATATATAAAAGTAAGAAAGATCTGCTGGGAGCTGTAAAATCACTGTCTGTTTCCCAACCAGGGTGCCTCCAGCTGTTGCAAAACTACAACTCCCAGCATACCCGGACAGCCTTCGGCTGTCCGGGTATGCTGGGAGTTGTAGTTTTGCAACAGCTGGAGGCGCCCTGGTTGGGAAACACTGGTCTATGTAGAGGACAGGAGTTTCTTCAGGGTCTGTACAGTACACGCAATGTCCTAAAAAAGTAAAATGGAGCTGCCCTTACTTGGAGTCCAAAGGAGCAGCTAACTGTGACATAGGTTAAGAGTAGTACTGAACATGTAATTCCTCCCTGTACTGTAGGGGGTGCTACTAGACAGGAATTCAGTGCATGCACTTCAGTACTACAGTGCACGTGCTAATACAAGGGTTTTACCAGTGAATATCCATTCTGATTGGTCGGTTCTTCCAGCCATTGACAGGTTTCACAGATCTGGACTGTCTGTAGCATTGTATGTTGAGTCTGGTTTCAAGTTACAATGGTCCAGAAAAGACCATTGTATGTTGAGGCCATTGTAAGTTGAGGTCAACCACGCGGTCGACCACGTTTTTGCCTACGATCAGGAAACCGCATACGGCCGAAAACGCAGCCGACCGGAGGCTGCGGTTCACTCCGGTCGGCTCATAGACATGCATTCAATACGGTTCCCTAATACGGCTGAATGCGGGCGCCGCGATTAAGCCCCGCCCCCTCCTCCCAGCCGTATACGGGAACTGTAAATACAAACCGTAGTGTGAACCCAGCCTAAGGATGTCTTCTGCTGGTGGCCTCTCCTTGCTTTATTATTATTATTATTATTATTATTATTATTTCTATGTGAAGTGGTGAACCTGGGGGTTGCCCCACTTTTGCCATCATTACTTTTATGCCCATGGACGGTAGATTTATCAACAGTGTTGTAAGGATGGGTTAGGCGGAATACAGAAATGCCTGTAATATTATAATTCATGGTATATATTATTATAGAGTAGATACAAGCTCTGACCTTCACACCATCATAGACTGAAACCCTCCCAAAAGACATTGCTAAAAATGTCTCCCAGCTGAGACTAATAAGACAGACCCACCCCCGCATATCCTCATTGTTATAAATGAAGCACAAAGCGGGAGATTTATCAAAACAAGTGTAGAGGAAGAGCAGTGTAGTTGCCCATAGCAACCAGATTACTTCTTTAATTCCCCCCCCCCCCCCCAACAGGCTCGCTTTAAAAATGAAAGAAGCAATCTGATTGGTTGCTATGGGCAATTACTCCACTAGACTTCCTTTGCACAGGTTTTGAGAAATCTCCCCCCAAAACCTGTGCAAAGGAAAAGTTGCCGTGTTGCCTATAGCAACCAATCAGATCGCTTCTTTCATTTTGCAGAGGCCTTGTTAAAAATGAAAGAAGCGATCTGATTGGTTGCTATGGGCAACTTTTCCTGTGGATAGGTTCTGATATATCTCCCCCTAGGGGTCTATTCACACGGCAGAATTTCCCCATGTGGATTCGGTCTCAATTTAAAGCCCAGTGGACTTCTATGGGATTCCGCACTCCCTTCACACTTCGGAATTTGCACATGCGGATTCCACACCAGCCAGAAACCACCCAAATTAATGCGGGAGCGAAATTGGTGCGTATGTAAGGAAATTCTGCCATGTGAATAGGCCCTCATGGTCTGTGACTGGAGCTACATATTGGGGGAATGGCTTATATTTACCATGTGAGTTTTCCATTTCACAGTTTTTTTCCAGACTGACCTGCTTTTTATTTTACCTCATACTGTTTAGTCGCTCTTACCTTAACGAGTACCTCTCATAAACTTGTTAAATGTTATAATCTTCCCAATTCACTGCCCCATCATGATAAACCACCCCCGCCTTTATTTGTATTATTTTTTAGTTTTCTACCAGATTCACAGACTGGGAAGGGGCATTACCCAGCAGGCGTGACATCATCTGAAGCCATACAGGGGATAACTTCCTCCCTAAGGGCACGTTCACACGCACAGATTTTTAAGCGGGTTTTCCGCTGCGTATTAGAAAGTGTGCGGGCTCTTCTCGGATGTCCGCAGATTTTCTGCGGCGGAATGTACACTGCGGAAAATCTGCCGCAAGCCCCATTGAAGTCAGTAGGGACTGTGGCGGATTTTCGGCAGCGGACAGCCGAGAAGAGCCTGCCCACTTTCAATTACGCAGCGGAAAACCCGCAAAAAAATCTGCGCGTGTGAACGTACCCTTAGGCTGCATTCTTACTTCGTTTTTACATTATGGGGATCCGGCTGGGGGAGGGGCAAACCTGACCTAAAACAGTAGTATACTACGGTTTTAGGTCCGGTCACAAAACCGGATACGGGTCAAAAATGAGCCGACTGGAGTCACAGTTTGACTCTGGTCAGCTCATTAAAGTAAATGGAGTTCAGCACTGGTCTGGCTGGGGTACGGGAGAGCCCAGCTTGTCCCTCCCCCAGCCACATCCGGCACCTGTAATGTAAAAACGAAGTGTGAATGCAGCCTTAGGCTAACTTTCCACTTTTTTCTGGCAGTTTTTGAGCTAAAGCCAGAAGTGTAATCAAAAGGAATGGGAAATATAATGGAAGGACCTAATTCTCCTCCCTTATGGATCCACTTCTGACTTTGGCTCAAAAACAGCTGTGGCAGAAAAAAAAACTGCCAGAAAAAAAAAAACAAATGCAAACATAGCCTCACTCTGCCACACACAGCCTATAGCAGTTCAGTTTGAGATGAGCTGTGATTGGATAAGGCTGCCCCCCCCCCCCCCTCAGCGTTTCCTGATTTTGGACTTCTGCCAGGCCAGCAGGAGTCTGTGCAAAATATAGGGGAAAATGTGCTCTGGACAAGTAGGGAGACACCTAGTGGCAGCTTTTTTTAAACACAAATAAAACAGAAAACTTCATAAAAAAAAAAAATACAGTACATTAGAAAGACTTTTTATTTACCATAAGGAGTGCAATAGCAAAAATTTGTTTTAAATAAGAGTGCCCATTTAAGGGTAGGATCACATGAGGCTTATTTTGTTGTTGACTTCATTGGGTAGAAAATTCACAGCAACAAATCCACAGCAACGAATATGCAGTAAAATACGGCATATGTGACCTTACCTTTTAGGCTAGGTTCAGACTACGGATTTTCCGCCTGCAATTTCAAAGCAAAATTGCAGGCGGAAATTTCGCTTTCTAAAATGTATAGTGTAGTGAATGGTTTTTCATTCACAAATTCACACTTCGGAATTTGTGAAGCGGAATTTGTGAACGGACAATCCGCTTGGAAATTTCCGCCTGAAGAAAGGGGTTGTTCTTTCTTCAGGCGGAAATCCGCGCGGAACACATTGCAGTCTATTGGAGACTGCAGTGTCCGCGCGGTCCTAGCGCCGACTGATTCAGCCAGCGCTGGCCGCACTCGGAATCTCCAGGCGGAAATTTTCTGCCCGGAAATTCCGTAGTCTGAACCTAGTCTTAAGGTGGGGCCACACACCGTTGTGACTGTGACATGTGGCCCCGCCTCCAAACCTCACTGCTGCCGGGTTAGAGTGTTAAATACGCTATGTAAGTGCTACGTGGGACCGTACTCTAAAGGGGTATACTGATTAGTTAAAAAAAAAATGCTTTCTTTCAGATACAACACAATGAATACAGCTGTAATACCACACACAACCTGAGAACAGGCATAGCGCTGTTTTTGAAATATATCAGCTATTTCTTAGTTTTTCTAAGGCTAGGTTTACACTGCGTTAGTGAACCTGTTAGTCGTATCCGTCCACATTTTACCGAAAACCGGATGCTGATGTATAGCCTAAGGTTAAGTTTTAACACAGCGATGTTATCTAAAGGTCAGTAGGGATTTATGATACGCCATACCCACTTGGTATATTCACTACTTATCTTTGGCGTTTTTATGCGGTTTTGGGTTCCGCGGCAGTTTTTCAAAATCACAGCATGTTAAAGGGGTACTCCGCTGCTCAGCGTTTGGAACTAGAGATGAGCGAACTTACAGTAAATTCGATTCGTCACAAACTTCTCGGCTCGGCAGTTGATGACTTATCCTGCGTAAATTAGTTCAGCCTTCAGGTGCTCCGGCGGGCTGGAAAAGGTGGATACATTCTTAGGAAAGAGTCTCCTAGGACTGTATCCACCTTTTCCAGCCCATCGGAGCACCGGAAAGCTGAACTAATTTATGCAGGAAAAGTCATCAACTGCCGAGCCGAAAAGTTTGTGACGAATCGAATTTACTGTAAGTTCACTCATCTCTATTTGGAACAAACTGTTCCGAACGCCGGAGCCGGGAGCTCATGACATCATAGCCCCGCCCCCTCATACCATCACGCCCCGCCCTCAATGCAAGTCTATGGGAGGGGGCCCCCTCCCATAGACTTGCATTGAGGGCGGGGCGTGACGTTATGAGGGGGCGGGGCTATGATGTCACGAGCTCCCGGCTCCAGCGTTCGGAATAGTTTGTTCCAAATCCTGAGCAGCGGAGTACCCCTTTAAGACTATGGTGCCAAAAAACAAAACAAAACAAAAAAAAACACCATGCTTGTGGGTTTTGCATTGGTGTTTTTCCCGGCTTTATTTACCCCCCCCCCCCTCCATTTCTTCTATAGAATTCAGCGAGTCACATGATGAAAAAGTAACTTAATTTTAATTTATCCTCATGAAAACGCAGGGGAAAAAAAAAAAAAAAAACGCCAAGACTAAAACCCACGTGTTTTTTTTTTTTTTTTTTTTTTTAATTGCCAAAAAAATGAAAAATGACAGGACAGTCTCTTAGGGCATTTTTTTTTTTTTTTTTTTAGGTAAAACAAATGAAAGCAAACGACAAGTGGAAACATGGTACCCGATGGGTATAGGTCAGCGATGGCTGCAGGTGCCCATGTGCCCACACACTGTTATTCCTGACAGATGGTGGCGCTAGGATTAGAATACTGTTGTATCACATCCATATGGGAATCTGTTGGGCTATGGGCTTGGATGTGGGAGAATAATCATCATTTATTGACTTTGTATTGTATTTGCTTCTGTTAATCCATGTTCAGAAGCAGATGACTGCATTATGACCGGGACTAAGGAAACAAGATTAATGTTCCTATGGCAAGGATTGATTGCGGCTGTTACCAGGCAACTGAGCAGCATGAGATATTGTAACACGGTCAGTTTATGTGCTGCCCTTTATTTAGACCAGCGGTCTTCAAACGGTGGCCCTCCAGATGTTGCAAAACTACAACTCCCAGCATGCCCGGACAGCCAACGGCTGTCCGGGCATGCTGGGAGTTGTAGTTTTGCAACATCTGGAGGGCCACAGTTTGAAGACCACTGATTTAGACAGACACAGTAACAAGTGTAATGGTGAATGTATCCTCTAAGTCAGTGTTTCCCAACCAGTGTGCCTCCAGCTGTTGCAAAACTACAACTCTCAGCATGCCCGGACGGCCAAAGGCTGGCAATGTTTATATTGAGGGGAAAATTGTGCAGGGACTACTGATTATGGGGGCACTCTAAACAAAAACTACGGTTTTAGTTAACCCCTTCCTGCAGATGGTCAATCTCCAGCCATTTAACCCTTTAGGGTAGGGTCACACATAGCTTATACGCAGCATATTTCACGCGGCACAAAATCTGCTGCCCAGTGAAAATTTGTCTGCATATTCTCCGATAATCAGAGACACACAGGGCTACCCGGCAACAGCCCCGTGTTTGCAGAGGCGGTCCCATGCGTCACAGTCACATTGGGCCAGCCCTTAAACCTTACTGCACACACAGAGGTGCTGCAGGTAGCTCTGTGTGTCTGCTCATAGGAGAATACACAGCGTATTTCCCACTCTGCAGCAGATTTTGTGCAGCGTGAAATACGTGTGACCCTACCCTTAGGCTATGTTCACACGGCAGAATTTCTGCACGGAATACTGCATGAAAATTCTGGAGTAAATTCTGCAGATATAAATTGCCCATTCACTTCAATGGAATTGCTGCAGCGGAAATTCTGCTGCGTAAATGGGACAGCGGAATCCCACTGAAGTGCATTGGCTATAAATTCATGCAGAATTCCATGTAGAAATTCTGGCACGTGAACACAGCCTCAGGGTATAGTCACACATACAGTATCCTGCATACAGTATCGCAGATTTTATGCTGCAGATTTCAATGTAAACTAAATGACTGAAACAGCATTAAAGGGGTTCTCCGGTGCTTAGACATCTTATCCCTTATCCAAAGGATAGGGGATAAGATGCCTGATCGCGGGAGTCCCGCCGCTGGGGACCCCCGTGATCTTGCACGCAGCACCCCGTTTGTAATCAGTCCCCGGAGCGTGTTCGCTCCAGGTCTGATTACTGGCGACCACAGGGCCGACGGCATGTGATGTCACACGGGGGCAGAGGCGTGACATCACATGCCGTCGGCCCTGTGGTCGCCGGTAATCAGACCCTGAGCAAACACACTCCAGGGACGGATTATAAACGGGGTGCCGCATGCAAGATCACGGGGGTCCCCAGCTGCCGGACTCCCGCAATCAGGCATCTTATCCCCTATCCTTTGGATAGGGGATAAGATGTCTAAGCACCGGAGTACCCCTTTAAATTTGGAGCTTCTAATCCTGCCTTTGGCTCTCCGGACATGCTAGAATTGGTAGTTTTGCAACAGCTGGGGGTCCTCTGGTTGAGAAACACTGGTGTATAGACTGTTGTTCTGTAAACATGATGGGGTGATCTTCTCTCTTTTTACTAAGGTTATTAAAAAACTCAACCATGATAAAAATAGCTTTTTGGGACTTTTTACATGAACTTAAGGGGGTTATTTAGAATTAGAAAAACACATCTGTTCTCTTCCAGAAACACCAGCTCAATTTTGCAGCTTACCTCAATTGACATAAATGAATCTGAATCATAATACCTCAGACAACCTGAGGGCAAGTGTGGTGCTGTTTTTGGAAGTAAATTTTTTTAAGAGTAGGAACACACTACCTTTTGGCCCCCAAATCGTATCCGTCGGCATCCCGGCGAAAACAGGATGCTGACGTATACTGTTAACGGGCACAGGGGAACCCATTCAATTCTATGGCCGAATGGAGTCACCTAGTGCTATTTCAAAAGCGCATTAGCCCCTTTCATGAGTCCGCTTAAAATAGCGCATAGTCATAAACAAAGTCACTAGGGGTGACTCAGTTTGGCAGCAAAAGTGAAGGGGGTGCTCTGCTCCTGTAAACAGTATACGTCGGCATCCCGTTTTCGGTGTGATGCCAACAAATACGATTAACGGGACCAGAACGTAGTGTGTTCCTACCCTAATTCCTTTAAACTCCCTTAGAATAGCAATTGTAGTCCAACATTCAGTTATGTTTTTCTACATAAGCCTTTAGGTCTATCTAGTGATCATGCCTGCTGTGAGCATACCTGTCCTTTATATACCGGCTAGCAGTAATGCAATACAGTAAGAATTATCAATATTACAAAAAGACAAGGGCTTAAAGAACCCTAATGTAACAATAAAAATACTGACCGTATAGAAAGACAATATTTACAGTGCGTTTGTTATTTGCAAAAACCCTATATATACTAGCTGAGTACCCGGCGTTGCCCTGTTTTTCCTTCCTAATCCTTGTTCGGGAGGAAAATAAACAAAGATGGAAGCTTTTGACTTCATAGTCCGTCCTCATATATTGTTGTCATATCCCAACCCCATATCCCGACCTCCTATCCCGTCCTCCTTATCCCCGTTCTCCTATCTCGACCTCCAATCTCGAGCTCCTATCCCGACCTCCTATCCCGTCCTCCTATCTCGACCTCCTATCCCGAGCTCCTATCCTGACCTCCTATCCCGTCCTCCTATCCTGTCCTCCTATCCCGTCCTCCTATCCCGACCTCCTATCCCGACCCGTAATATGAATACCAGGTAATGAAATAGCTCCAGCCGTACGGAAATTATATGGGAACATACATTTCCCATTGATTTGCATGGGACTTTAAACAAAAACCCCGGATAAGGCTAAGTTTCCACTTTTTTTTTTTTTTTTTTTGCAAAAACGCCAAAAAACGCTGCAGCCAGATGTTAGCTGCGTTTTTTTTTTACTCCTCTTTGCTGTTTTCCTGCTCCTTGGCAGTTTTTCTAAATTGCAGCATGTTAAGACTATGGTGTATTTCTCCCATAGAAGTCTATGAGAGTGAAAAAACGCCAAGAAAAACGACATGTGGGTTTTAACTTTGGTGTTTTTGCGGGCGGTTTTTATTCTTTTTTGGACTTTAGTGATCCACTATTTTTTTTTTTTATTTAATTTATTAAATTTCGTAGGTTTCCATAACAAAAATAAATAAATAAATATAATAAAGATGCAGTAGGGATGGAAAAAATTGTAGGGAATAAAATAATATTTTTTTTAATTAAATATTTATAAATTTTCAATCAGGGACCAATTTATGTAAGCGGGCAGGGACATAAAAATGCGGGAGCTGTAGTACCTGTACTAATAGATCGCAGCAGGTGTCACTCCTGACACCCGTTGCGATCCTCCTGTATAATCTACAGAAGCCACTGCAATCTGTCTATTAGTACAGGTACTACAGCTCCCATCATGTAGCAGTGTTGGTAGCAGTAGTACCTGCAGTAAGGGATCGATCGCAGTGGGTGTCACTCCTGACCCCCGTTGTGATCGTCCTTTAGATTGCAGAGATGCAAAGCAGCTCTCTGCTCCGTTTCTCGAGGTGATTGGCTGGCACCATCCAGCCAATCACCACTCTGAGCGTCAAATATGAATCAGTGATGTGAATTTCTGCTCTGAACTGGCTGGCCCGAAGTTCAGAGCAGAGATGTGGAGAGCTGTAGAGAGCCGCTCTGCATCTCAGCAATTTCTCAAAATGAATTAAAAAATTTTGTTTTTACAATTAAATGGCCCCTTTATCCATATTTTATATTGTTGGCTACATTTTTATGTCCCTGCCCACTCAACTAAATTGGTCCCTGTTTGAAAATTCCTAAAAATTTCATTTAAAAAAATAATTTTTATTAACTCGTTTCCACACAAAGGCAAAAATGCCCGAAAAAAACGCAAAAATGCAGGAAAATGCATTGGGAGTTTTTCTGGCAGGGCTCTGAGCAGGCTCCTGGCTTGTCAATCATTCTGCTGTGTGAGTCAGGAGAGTATCATAGAACCTCAGTGCACAGAGCTCTTCTTGTCCTGCCTGAACTTCCTGTATTTTGTCTCCGCACACAGGCAATAGCTACAGGGACAGGACAGAATATTTTTTTTGTTTTACCCAAAAATATCCATTTTTTTTAAACTAACGTACATTACAAATATACATATAATGTTATTATCTACATTTCATAAAAAGTTCTTGGAAATGATAGGTACACTTTAAAGTAATTTATTCATGGATATCAGATTGCTAACTTATCCAAGAAAACGGGGAAGCAAAATGAGGCAAATAAATTGTGCTGTCCTTTACAAAAAAAAAAGAGCTTGGTTCTGAAGGAGTTAACCAACACCAATAGTAGCGACTATGAGTGGGAACAGTACTACGTGACCACTCCCTATTCAAGTTTTTAGGTGCTTTCCGGGGAATGATTCATGCAGTAAAGTCTAGTGTCCTCAGGTGGGGAGAACCTCCCCAATGCATAACCTCTAACTTCGATCTACAATAGTAACCAGACCAGTGTTTCTCAACCTGGGTGCCTCCAGCTGTTGCAAAACTACAACTCCCAGCATACCCAGACAATAAAAGGCTATGATAAATCTGGGCCTCTTTTGAAGATAAACTTCCATGGTTGCATTGATTTGGGTCTGGAAGTTGACCCCTCACAAACAACCCTTCTAATAATAATTCTTTATTTATATAGGGCACATACATTCCACAGTACTGTACACTCAAATTGGTTTCCTGTCACCATTGGGGTTCACAACATAAATTCAGTATGTTTTTGGAGTTTGGAAGTCCCAGAGGAAAACCCACGCAAACACTGATCTTGCAATTCTTCTGTAATTTTTGCCCCAAGGTTTACTTTTTAACAGCATACAAACAGTGTTGTCTCAGGTTTTCCCAGGTTGCAGTGTGCCTTGAGACATTACATCACTAGTCAGGTGATCAGAGGGAGCCTGTCTTTGCTTTAAATGGTGGAGCGACTGCTGGGTGGAAGGAATATCATTCTGTTTTTGCAACAGCTGGAGGCACCCTGGTCAGAAAACACTGGTCTATTGCATTGAAGAAATCACAGGTGTGTTTCAATGGGTTAAGTTGCTGATGTGTGGGAGGGAGAAAAAAAGATGTCACACTTACAAACAAGGAACAATGGGATTTTTAGTTTAAAGGGGTACTCCACTGGCCAGTGTTCGCGCTGGAGGGGTCGGCCACGCCCATTGTGATGCTGGCCAGTGGAATACCCCCTTAAGGGAACAAACTTCAACAGGAAATAGCTAGTTCAAAAAAGCTACCACAGTGTTATGGTAATCTCACAACATAGCCATTTAGCCCCAAGACAAGCGCAGATCCTTCCTAAGCATGTCCATTACTGTCTGCCAGGTACGTACTAAAATCATCTTGTGCTATATCTAGCAATGTAGTACTAGTGCTGATCTGTAAGGCTAAGTTCACACAGCCGTTGGTTCCATTCCCGATATCCACCCGTTCAAGTAAAATAACGGAACATGAAAAAAAAAATGGGTTACCAATGAGTGCAAACTGGTCTAGTAACCATTTTTTTTTTTTTTTTAACGGTTGAAAACTCCTATATCATATCCGTTTGCACCCATTTTAATCAGTTAATTCCTGGTTCATGCCACCTCTTCTGAGCATGCTCAGAAGAAAATAGAGGTGAAAAACGGATTGAAATGAATGGGGAAAAACGGGTACATTAAAGGGTAACCCGTTTCCCATAGACTTCAATGTTAAATTGAAAAGACCCGTTTTCACCCGTTATTTTTGACGGGAAAAAAATTTGTGCATGGAATGTCTTTTGGCTGTCAAAAATAACGGGTTAGAAACGTAACGGGTGCAAACGGGTGATAAAGGACTGTAAAAAAATCCCATTGAGATCAATGGGATCCGTTTACAGCCCTTTACAACCCGTTTGCAAAATTAGCATAACAGGCATTTTTTGACGGGAGCAGGCGGCTGTGTGAACGAGCCCTAACACCAGATCCAGTGCATTGTGCTGTGTAGGTTGGCAGAGACCCTGTGTAGGTTGGCAGAGACCTTTTCTTACCCTTGACAACTCTTTAAATTAACAGAGGTTGTGCGCACAGTCTTCCCCCTAACATTAACCTAGTATGGCAACACCCAGAAGCACTGCTGGTCTACATGCCGTCTCTAACCACTGGAACCATTACTTCTAAAGGAATAACCCTTCTTATAAGACATGCCATGTAACAACAGACACAAGGTGGTAATGTTTTTATCGATTAGTAATCTTTTCTGTCTCTGATGCGTGGTCCGGTTCAATGGTTACTTCATCCGTTCGGGCAGAGCTTCATGACTTCACCGCTGGTGTTTACCCCCAAACCTGCTTGCATTGAGGCCCAGCAGAGAAGCAGCAGCGGTGACATCAGGTAGCTCCCCCTGGCGCCCAAACTTAAGTAGTAACAGGTGAACCAGACCACGGATCGGAGACAGGTATCATAGGGCTGAAAACTAATCAATTACTAATCGACAAATCTTTAGTTGCAGCCGTAACCGTATCATCCCTTCAATATCAAAAACTTGGAACAAAGAGGTAAACACACAATACAATGGTTTCATATAATTTTATTTTTCAGTAACAAAGTCCGTAAACATTTATTCTGTGAATCAGCTCTAGTTATAGGAACAGGGGGCCAGACTGAACATGGGATGCAACTCCTCACGTCAAAGGTGTGTCCTCATAAGAGGGTCTGGCATTTAAAGGAGTACTCTGGTGGAAAACTCTGGTGCCAGAAAGTTAAACAGATTTGTAAATTACTTCTATTAAAAAAATCTTAATCCTTTTAGTACTTTTTAGCAGCTGTATGCTACAGAGGAAATTTTTTACTTTTTGAATTTCTTTTTTGTATTGTCCACAGTGCTCTCTGCTGACACCTCTGTCCGTGTCAGGAACTGTCCAGAGCAGCATAGGTTTGCTATGGGGATTTTCCCCTGCTCTGGACAGTTCCTGATACGGGCATCAGGTGTCAGCACTGTGGACAACCCGCCGGGAAACCCGTTGCTAGTAATAGCGTGTGAATGCACCTTTAAAGGGGTACTCCGGTGAAAACCTTTTTCTTTTAAATCAACTGGTGGCAGAAAGTTAAACATATTTGTAAATTACATCTATAGAAATCTGACATCTATAGAAACTGCCACCCAGGACCTCTATATATTCCTGATTAATCCAGGTATATACAATATCCATATTGATATATATATCTAATTTTTATTTAAATTTTTATTCCATTTACTCCAAAACCAGATATCTAACAATACACTAAAATATATACATTTTTGTTCAAATTAGAGCACTAAGAATAACTCTACATAAAACAAACATACCATATCAATGGTCCGACTTCTTCCATCTCAGCCAGGTATGTGTAATCATTAATGTAAGCGCGTATTGTAACATATATGTGCGTTATACACACACATATATATATATATATATATATATATATATATATATCTCCAAGTATATTTGTAAATTACTTCTATTAAAAAATCTTAATCCTTCCTGTACTTATTAGCTGCTGAATACTACAGAGGAAATTCGTTTCTTTTTGGAATTCTCTCTGATGACATCACGACCACAGTTCTCTCTGCTGACGTTATTATAATAATGCTTTATTTATTGTTGTCCTTAGTGGGATTTGAACCCAAGTCCCCAGCACTGCAAGGCAGCAGTGCTAACCAATGAGCCACCATGCTGCCCTTAGCATACATCTGCTATGCATGGTTGCTAAAATGGACAGAGATGTCAGCAGAGAGCACTGTGCTCGTGATGTCATCAGTGTTCCAAAAAGAAAGGATTTTCCTCTGTAGCATTCAGCAGCTAAGTAGTACTGGAAGGATTAAGATTTTTTTTTTTATAGAAGTAATTTACAAATATGTTTAACTTTCTGCCACCAATTGATTTAAAAGAAAAAAGGTTTTCACCGGAGTACCCCTTTAAGGTCTCAGCAGTCGGACCCCCAGTGATCCTGACATGTCAGAAGTTGTGTAAAAGCTTAGCTACACTTTAAACTAAGTTGACTAGTTTAGCATTTGAAGAACTTTACTAGAAACCCTTAGTATATACAGATATACAGTATTGGCAAAAGTTTTACATGGGACATGTTTTACCTTTAAGATCCACACTGCCAATAACCCCATTGCAAAAATCACAATTTGTAAGTTTTAAAACTGCAATGTGGTTACCCACTCCTACTAAAAAAAGCTAAAAAAATAAATAAAAAGTGCATGTGTACCTGAGCATCGATTTGTTTTTATCTATTTTTACTGTGAATTATCAGTAGGCACCAGGGCTATGGACAGTGGAAGACTAGAAACACAACCACACAGACTTTAACATGACAGCAACAAAATAAACCTTACATTGTGGACAGATAAAATATTCCTGCTATAATATTTTAACTGTGCGAGTAGCAACTTCCCAAGCTAAGACCCATTTAAAGATCACTAGACCAAGTAGAGATGATGTCATGTTGGGGCGATCTGTCCTGGCATAATTTATTTCGGGAACCCATGGAAGTGTAAGGCTATGTTCACAGCGTCCCGTGATAAAGTGTAAAATGAAACGTACGTCAGGGCATACCTGGACCGTTACCAAAATGGGTGAACATTATTGCATTTGGGGAATTTATTCATACATTCACTAGTTTGTACCCTATTCAGGCACTACTATTATTTCAGGAAGCATATGCACCTTGACTTAACCCCTTAAGGACCCGGGCTTTTTCCGTTTTTTCATTTTCAATTTTTCCTCCTTAACTTTAAAAAATCATAACTCTTAAAAAGTTTCACCTAAAATTCTATATGATGGCTTATTTTTTGCATCACTAATTCTACTTTGTAATGACATTAGTCATTTTACCCAAAAATCTATGGTGAAACGGGAAAAAAAATCAATGTGCGACAAAATTGATAAAAAACACTATTTTGTAAGTTTTTACGCAGTACATTTTTCAGCAAAAATGATACCTTATCTTTATTCTGTAGGTCCATACGGTTAAAATGATACCCTACTTATATAGGTTTGATTTTGTATCACTTCAGAAAAAAATCATAACTACATGCAGAAAAATGTATACGTTTAAAATGGTAATCTTTTGACCCCTATAACTTTTTATTTTTCTGTGTTCAGGGGGCTACGAGGGCTCATTTTTTATGCCGTCATCTGAAGTTTTTAGCGGTACCATTTTTGTTCTGATCAGACTTTTTGATCCCTTTTATTCACTTTTTTGTGGTATAAAAAGTGATCAAAAATGCGCTATTTTGGACTTTTTTTGCGCGTACGCCATTGAACGAGCGGTTTAAAAAGCAGTATATTTTTATAATTCGGACATTTCCACATGCGGGACACCACATATGTTTATTTTTATTATTATTTACATAATTTTTTTTTATTCTTGGAAATGCCGGGTGATTCAAACTTTTATTAGGGGAAGGGATAATTGAAAGGGTTAATGATTTTTTTACACTTTTCTTATGCAACATTATAGCTCCCATAAGGGGCTATAACATTGCATTAACTGATCTTTTACACTGATTGATCCATCTCCATAGGAATGGATCAATCAGTGTTTTCGGCGATTGAATGCTCAGGCCTGGATCTCAGGCTTGAAGCATTTATTCGGCGATCGGACAGCACAGGAGAAGGTAAGAAGACCTCCTCCTGTGCTACAGCTGTTCGGGATGCCGCGATTATACCGCGGCGATCCCGAACAGCTCCCTGAGCTAGCCGGGCACTTTTACTTTAGTTTTTAGCCGCGCGGCTCAGCTTTGAGCGCGCAGCTAAAGGGTTAATAGTGCGCGGCACAGCTATCAGTGCCGCGCGCTATTAGAGGCGGGTCCCGGCTTCACTATGACGCCGGGCCCGCCGCAATATGTTGCGGGGTCACCGTGTGCCGTGTGTCATCTGCAAAGATAGAAACAGAGCTGTTAATGCCATCCTCTATATCATTGATAAATAAATTAAACAGCAGCGGGCCCAGTACTGAACCTTGGGGTACACCACTAATAACCGGGGACCAATCAGATTTCGAATCATTGACCACCACTCTCTGGGTACGCTCCATGAGCCAGTGTTCAATCCAGTTACAAACTAAAATTTCCAAACCCAAAGACCTTAACTCCTTAAGGACTTAGGAGGTATGAGTACGTCCTAAGTCCGGTCCCTGTCTATAAGCGGGATGGTCCCGGCGCCTATTCACAGCCGGGACCCGCGGCTAATAGCGTGCGGCAGCGATCGTTCGGCCACACGCTATTAACCCTTCCGATGCGGCACTCAAAGCTGAGCGCCGCATCGAAAGTGAAAGTAAATGCTTCCCGGCTGCTCAGTCTGGCTGATCTGGCTCATCGCGATAAAATCGTGATGCCCCGATCAGCTACCCGGGGAGAAGAAGGTCCCTACCTACCTTCTTCCGTCGGCGTCCCGCCTCTGATTGATTGCTCCATGCCCGAGTTACAGGCTGGAGCAATCAACGGCAAGGCAACAATCTGTGTATGCAATCAGCTATTGCAAGCTCATAGGTCCCTATAGGAGCTATGAGATCACAAAAAAAAATAGTGTAAAATAAAAGTTAACCCTTTCAGGTATTCCCTTCTGAATTAAAAGTTTAAATCACCCGGCATTTCCTAGTAACAAAATAAAACAGTGTAAATAAAAATAAACATATGTGGTATCACCGCGTGTGGAAATGTCCGAATTATAAAAATATACTGCTTTTAAAACCGCACGTTCAATGGCGTACGCACAAAAAAAATCCAAAGTCCAAAATAGCGCATTTTTGATCACTTTTTATACCATTAAAAAGTTAATAAAAAGTGATCAAAAAGTCTGATCAGAACAAAAATGGTACCGCTAAAAACTTCAGATCACGGCGCAAAAAATGAGCCCTCATACCCCCCTGAACACAGAAAAATAAAAAAAGTTATAGGGCTCAGAAAATGACAATTTTAAACGTATACATTTTCCTGCATGTATTTATGATTTTTTCTGAAGTAATACAAAATCAAACCTATATAAGTAGGGTATCATTTTAACCGTATGGCCCTACAGAATAAAGATAAGGTATAATTTTTACCGAAAAATGTACTGTGTAGAAACGGAAGCCCCCAAAATTTACAGAATGGCGTTTGCCACACAATGAATTTTTTTTCCGTTTCGCCGTGGATTTTTTGGTAAAATGACTAAATTCACTGTAAAGCAGAATTGGTGGCGCAAAAAAGCCATAATACAGATTTTGAAAGGGTTGAAAGGGAAAATTGAAAGGGTTATGATTTTTTAAAGGCAAGGAGGAAAAAACGAAAATGCAAAAACGTGAAATGGCTCACTCCTTAAGGGGTTAACTTACCTGTCAGACGTCTATGAGGGACAGTATCAAACGCTTTAACAAAATCCAGAAACACTATATCCACAGCCATTCCTCTGTCAAGGCTTCTACTCACCTCTTCATAAAAGCAAATTAGATTGGTTTGACAACTTCTATCCTTAGTAAACCCATGCTGGTTATCACTTATAATACAATTATCCCCTATGTATTCCTGTATGTAATCCCGTATAAGTCCTTCAAACAATTTACCCACAATGCACGTTAGACTTACCGGTCTATAATTGCCTGGCGAAGACCTAGAGCCCTTCTTGAAGATTGGCACCACATTCGCCTTGCGCCAGTCCCTTGGCATAATACCAGACACCAGAGAATCTCTAAATATCATGAACAGGGGTACAGATATTACTGAACTTACCTCTCTAAGAACTCTTGGGTGTAGTCCATCCGGCCCTGGAGATTTGCTTACATTTACTTTACTTAACTTACCTTGTACCATCTCTACATTAAGCCAGTTCAGTACATTACATGATGTGTTACCAGCACTGACCTGGCCAATGTCAGCTCCTTCTTCCATAGTGTATACAGAACTAAAGAACCCATTCAGTAGCTCCGCCTTCTCTTGATCGCCCGTGACAACCTCCCCATTATCATTATTAAGGGGTCCTACATGCTCTGTCCTTATTTTTTTTGCATTTATATATCTAAAAAAATATTTAGGATTAGTTTTGCTTTCTTTGGCCACCTGTCTCTCATTTAGAATTTTTGCTGTTTTTATTAAATTTTTACAGATTTTATTAAGCTCCTTGTACTGTTTAACCCCTTGGGGACGGAGCCCATTATGACCCTAAGGACGGGAGCATTTTTTGCAAATCTGACCACTGTCACTTTAAGTATTAATAACTCTGGGATGCTTTTACTTATAAATTTGATTCCGAGATTATTTTTTCGTGACATATTCTACATTATGGTAGTGGTAAATTTTTGTCGATACTTGCATCATTTCTTGGTTAAAAATTCCAAAATTTGATGAAAAGTTTTAAAATTTTGCATTTTTCTAACTTTGAACCTCTCTGCTTATAAGGAAAATAGACATTCCAAATAAATTATATATTGATTCACAAATACAATATGTCTACTTTATATTTGCATCATAAAGTTGACATGTTTTTACTTTTAGAACACATCAGAGGGCTTCAAAGTTCAGCAGCAATTTTCCAATTTTTCACAAAATTTTCAAAATCAGAATTTTTCAGGGACCAGTTCAGGTTTGAAGTGGATTTGAAGGGCCTTCATATTAGAAATACCCCATGAATGACCCCATTATAAAAACTGCACCCCTCAAAGTATCCAAAATGACATTCAGTAAGTTTGTTAACCCTTTAGGTGTTTCACAGGAATAGCAGCAAAGTGAAGGAGAAAATTTAAAATCTTCATTTTTTACACTCGCATGTTCTTGTAGACCCAGTTTTTGAATTTTTACAAGTGGTAATAGGAGAAAAAGCCCCCAAAAATTTGTAACCCAATTTCTCTCGAGTAAGGAAATACCTCATATGTGTATGTCAAGTGTTCGGCGGGTGCAGTAGAGGGCTCAGAAGCGAAGGAGCAACAATGGGATTTTGGAGAGTGAATTTTGCTGAAGTGGATTTTGGGGGGCATGTCACATTTAGGAAGCCCCTATGGTGCCAGAACAGCAAAAAAAAACACATGGTATTTTGGAAACTACACCCCTCAAGACACGTAACAAGGGGTCCAGTGAGCCTTAACACCAGTCAGGTGTTTGACAACTTTTCGTTAAAATCGGATGTGTAAATGAAAAAAGAAAAATTTTCACTTAAGTGCAGTTTCTTCCCCAAATTTACCATTTTTACAAAGGGTTATGGGAAAGAATGCCCCCCCAAAATTTGTAACCCCATCTCTTCTGAGTATGGAAATACCCCATGTTAGGACGTAAAATGCTCTGCGGGCAAAATACAATGCTCAGAAGAGGAGGAGCGCCATTGAGCTTTTGGAAAGAGAATTTGTTTGGAATGGTAGTCAGGGGCCATGTGCGTTTACAAAGCCCCCCGTGGTGCCAGAACAGTGGTCCCCCCCCCACATGTGACCCCATTTTGGAAACTACACCCCTCACAGAATTTAATAAGGGGTGCAGTGAGTATTTACACCCCACTGGCGTTTGACAGATCTTTGGAACAGTGGACTGTGCAAATGAAAAATAAAATTTTTCCTTTTCACGGACCACTGTTCCAAAAATCTGTCAGACATGTGGGGCGTAAATGCTCACTGTACCTTTTAATACACTACATGAGGGGTGTAGTTTCCAAAATGGGTTCACATGTGTGGGGGGGGTCCATTGTTCTGGCGCTATGGGGGCTTTGTAAACTCATGTGGCCTTCAATTCCGGACACATTTTCTCTTCAAAATCCCAATGGCGCTCCTTCTCTTCTGAGCATTGTAGTTTGCCCGCCGAGCACTTTACATCCACATATGTGGTATGTTCTTACTCAGAGGAAATGGGGTTACAAATTTGGGGGGGCTTTTTTCCCCATTTTCCCTTGTGAAAATGAAAAATTTTAGGGTAACACCAGCATTTTAGTGAAAACATTTTTTTTTTCATTTTCCCATTCAAATTTTATGAAAATTTGTCAAACACCTGTGGGGTGTTAAGGTTCACTATACCCCTTGTTACGTTCCGTGGTGGGTGTAGTTTCCAAAATGGGGTCACATGTGGGTATTTATGTTTTTGCGTTTATGTCAGAACCACTGTAAAATCTGCCACCCCTGTGCAAATCACCAATTTAGCCTCCAGCCGTTTCAAAACCACAACTCCCAGCATGCGCTGACAGACAGTGCATGCTGGGAGTTGTACTTTTGCAACAGCTGGAGGCACACTGGTTGGAAAACCTTCAGTAAGGTTCTGTTACCTAACTCAGAATTTTCCAACCAGTGTGCCTACAGCTGTTGCAAAACTACAACTCCCAGCATGTACTAATCGCCGAAGGGCATGCTTGGAGATGTAGTTATGCAACAGCTGGAGGTTACGCAACTACAGCTCCCAGCATGGTGAGACAGCTGTTTGGGCATGCTGGGATTTGCAGTTTTGCAACATCTGTAGGGCTACAGTTTATAGACCACTGCCCAGTGATCTCCAAACTGTGACCCTCCAGATGTTGCAAAGCTACAAATCCCAGCATGCCCAGACAACAAAGAGCTGTTTGAGCATGCTAGGAGTTGTAGTTTTGCAAGATCTGGAGGGATACAGTTTAGAGACCACTATATAGTGGTCTCAAACTGCAGCCCTCCAGCTGTTGCAAAACTACATATTCCAGTATGCCCAAACAACAAACAGCTGTCTGGGCATGCTGGGAGTTGTAGTTTTGCAACATCTGGAGGGATACAGTCTTAGGCTGGATTCACACTACGTTTTCTCCCATACGGGAGCGCATACGGCAGGGGGGAGCTAAAACCTCGCGCTCCCGTATGTCACCGTATGCGCTCCCGTATGTCATTCATTTCAATGAGCCGGCCGGAGTGAAACGTTTGGTCCGGTCGGCTCATTTTTGCACTGTATGCGCTTTTACAACCGGACCTAAAACTGTGGTCAATCACGGTTTTAGGTCCGGTTGTAAAAGCGCATACGGCGCAAAAATGAGCCGACCGGACCGAACGTTTCACTCCGGCCGGCTCATTGAAATGAATGACATACGGTGACATACGGGAGCGCGAGGTTTTAGCTCCCTCCTGCCGTATGCGCTCCCGTATGGGAGAAAACATAGTGTGAACCCACCCTTAGACTGTAGCCCTCTAGATGTTGCTAGGCAACTTACCGGCTTCCGTAGGATCCAGGGAGCAGTCTTCTTCTGCCCCACGCCGCCCATGCCGATATCCGTCGCCGCCCGGAGATCACAGTCGCCCGCAGCCTCCGGAGGGGTAAGTGGACCTTTGGCGTTCGGTCCCCTTCGTTTCCCCGTTCTGCCCCGCCTATTGTGGGTGGGCAGGACGGGGAAAACGAAAGTAAACCCCTCCGCCCCCGATCTGCTATTGGTGTTCGCGTCTAGACCACCAATAGCAGGGATAGGAGGGGTGGCACCCGTGCCACCTCACTCCTATCGCTTCAGGGGGATCGTAGTTGTCTTAAACAACCGCGATCCCCCATTCTATTCCGGGTCACCATAGACCAGTAATCGGCGCAAATCGCAAGTGTGAGTTCACTTGCAATTTGCGCCGATCGCAGACATGGGGGGGTCTAAATGACCCCCCCTGGGCATTTGCACGGGGTGCCTGCTGATAGATATCAGCAGTCACCCCGATGCGGTCCCCGAAATTCCCACGGGAGTATGGATACGCCCTTCGTGTATTTTTTGAAAGCTATTTTTTTGTTGTTTATTGCTCTTTTAACCTCATTTGTCAGCCATGTAGGATTTAGTTTTAATCGTTTATATTTGTTCCCCTTTGGTATATATTTAGCTGTATAGTTATTTAGTATTGATTTAAAGATGTCCCATTTACCTTCTGTATCAGTATTTGAGAACACCTCCCCCCAGTCTATGTCCTGTAGTGCAGCTCTCAGCCCAGGAAAATTTGCCTTTTTAAAGTTATATGTTTTTGCTTTCCCCGTCTGTCTTTGTTTTCTACATTTTAAGTCAAAAGTAACTATATTGTGGTCGCTATTACCAAGGTTTTCCCGCACAGTTACATTCCCAACCAGCTCTGCGTTGTTGGAAATGATCAGATCCAACAAGGCATCACTTCTTGTTGGGTCCTCCACAAACTGGCCCATAAAATTATCCTGCAATAAATTTAGGAATTTTCTCCCCTTTGTAGTTTTAGCCAACCCCGGACCCCAATCTATATCTGGATAGTTAAAATCTCCCATTATTACCACTGTACCTGCCCGGGCGGCCCTCTCTATTTGTTTATGCAGCCGACCTTCTATCTCTTCAGTGATATTAGGGGGTCTGTAGATTACACCAAGTATTATTTTTTCAGTATTTCCCTCCTTTTGTAATTCTACCCACAATGATTCCACATCCTCAGAATCATCACACACTATGGCATCGTTCACACTGACTTTCAGACCACTTCTTACATACAGACAGACTCCACCACCTTTTCTGTTCATTCTATCCTTGCGAAACAATGTAAACCCCTGCAGATTGACAGCCCAGTCATGCGAGGAGTCCAGCCATGTCTCAGTGACCCCAACTATATCAATATGTTCCTCCAGTATCAAGGCCTCAAGCTCCCCCATTTTATTTGCTAGGCTTCTGGCATTTGTGAACATACACTTTACATTTCCATCCTTTATGTTATTGGGGTTAATGGGATTCAAGGGTGTAAGTTTTATTTCCTATGAAGCTTATTCCTATTAACTATTCTAACCCCTCCCTCCGCTCCACCCCCAGGTACATTTATAATTCCCACCTCTCTATCTACACTATCTTCCCCCTCTTTGCTGTAGGTTCCCTCCCCCCAAGTCCCTAGTTTAAACACTCCTCCACCCTTCTAGCCATCTTCTCCCCAAGCAAAGCTGCACCCTCCCCATTGAGGTGCAGCCCGTCCCTACGGTAGAGCCGGGAACCGACAGCGAAGTCAGCCCAGTTCTCCATGAACCCAAACCCTTCCTTCCTACACCAGCTTCTGAGCCACTTGTTTACCTCCCTGATCTCCCGCTGCCTCTCTGGTGCGGCTCGTGGTACTGGTAGTATTTCAGAAAATACTACCTTGGAGGTCCTTGCCTTAAGCTTGCTGCCTAAGTCCCTGAAATCATTTTTAAGGACACTCCACCTACCTCTTTGTCATTGGTGCCAATATGTACCATGACTGCTGGGTCCTCTCCAGCCCCGCCCAGCAACCTGTCAACCCGATCCGCGATGTGCCGAACTCGTGCGCCAAGTAGACAACACACTGTTCGGCGATCCCGGTCTTTGTGACAGATCGCCCTGTCTGTCCCCCTAATAATTGAGTCCCCCACCACTAGTACCTGTCTGGCCTGCCATGCACTCCTCCCTCCCTCCTTACTGGAGCAGACACCCCCTGGTGGTCAGAGGCGGTATCCTGCTGCAGTTCTGCTAGCTCTGTATTGGCATCCCCCTCATCTGCCAAGCGGGAAAACTTGTTGGGGTGTGCCAGTTCAGGACTAGCCTCCCTGACACTTTTTCCCCTACCCCTCTTTCTAACTGTAACCCAGCTAGCTGCCTGACTGTCCTGCACCTCCGTCCCACTATCCTCCCCCACCTCTACCCCAGAGAGTACCTGCTCAGTGAGGCTGGGTCCACACTACGTTTTGTCCCATACGGGAGCGCATACGGCAGGAGGGAGCTAAAACCTCGCGCTCCCGTATGTGACCGTATGCGCTCCCGTATGCCATTCACTTCAATGAGCCGACCGGAGTGAAACGTTCGGTCCGGTCGGCTCATTTTTGCGCCGTATGCGCTTTTACAACCGGACCTAAAACCGTGGTTGACCACGGTTTTAGGTCCGGTTGTAAAAGCGCATACGGCGCAAAAATGAGCCGACCGGACCGAACGTTTCACTCCGGTCGGCTCATTGAAGTGAATGGCATACGGGAGCGCATACGGTCACATACGGGAGCGCGAGGTTTTAGCTCCCTCCTGCCGTATGCGCTCCCGTATGGGACAAAACGTAGTGTGGACCCAGCCTGAGCAGGAGACTCCTCTCCGGGTTGTCAATGCATCTCAGTGTTGCCAGTTGCTCCTCTAGATCCAGGATCTGGGCTTCCAAATGAACAACTCGCTCACATCTCATACAGCAGTATGCACCCTCGAACTGCTGCTTAAAGATTGCATACATCGCGCAGGATGTACACCGGACTGCATTTTCCAACATAGAGGCCATCTAGTTATGGGGATTTCACAAATGTATAGGCAAAAACAGACAAAATTACACTTTAAATTTTTTGTAGACCATTTGGGTTCAGAAATTAACACTCACAGCGATCTCCACCTCCTGCTTTCAAACTCCTTTTTTTTTTTTAAACTCCTCTTTCACGCCCCCTCTTACACAGCAACACTCAGAAGAGCAAGCTCTCAATAAGAGTCCCAAGCTAAGATTTATACACCTGTGCCCAATCTACTCCTCCTACCCATAGAGGTGGAACAGAGAAAAAGAGAAAAAAAAAAAGGGTGTTTAAACTCTAACAGTTATCCCACTATGTGCAACAGAAAAAGACTTACCCAAAATATGAATGTGGACTATAGGCAGTCGCACCCACTCCACAGATTCACTCCGCACAACAGATATTTACAGTTTTTTAAAAACTCCTCCTTCAAGCCCCCTCTTACACAGCAACATAAATTATAAAAATAAAAGAAAAAGTTTTTTCCTGGAATACCCCTTTAATAGGTCCTTGGCAGAGTTGGGCAAATCTACAGAATATAATCTAATAAATCTACCATCAATTTGTTTAATTTTGTAACAGCTCTTCTGCTTTTCAAGAGACACTGAACTGTCTCTAGGGCAGTGTTCCCAAACCAAGTTGCCTCCAGCTGTAGCAAAACTACAACTGTAGTCTTGCCACAGCTGGAGGCACCCTGGTTGGGAAACACTGCTCTAGGTAATCAAAACTATTTTTTTATGAAAAAGGCTGATTCATCATATTTGGGTTTTCCAAATTTTTACTGTAGATTCAATCTACTGTAGTCCGGCAGAATTAAGTATAATATGATAGCAGATTACACTGTTAAGATCTGAGAGAAACAATTTGGTAATCGATGCACCATATGTTAACAAGTTATCTGCTGGTTGTTCCAGATATAGGGAAGTGTCCAGGTTTTTAGCTGCAAATTGAGACCTGCTAATATGTGTACCTCCCAACTTAAAGGGGTACTCTGGTGGAAAACTTATTTTTTTTTATGAACTGGTGCCAGAAAGTTAAACAGATTTGTAAATTACTTCTATTAAAAAAATCTTAATCCTTTTAGTACTTTTGAGCAGCTGTATGCTACAGAGGAAATTCTTTACTTTTTGAATTTCTTTTTTGTGTTGTCCACAGTGCTCTCTGCTGACACCTCTGTCCGTGTCAGGAACTGTCCAGAGCAGCATATGTTTGTTATGAGGATTTTCTCCTGCTCTGGACAGTTCCCGATACAGGCATCAGGTGTCAGGTGTCAGCAGAGAGCACTGTGGACAACACAAAACAGTACTGAAAGGATTAAGATTTTTTTTTTAATAGAAGTTGATTTAAAAAAAAAAAAAAAAATAATAATAATAAAAGGTTTCCACAAGAGTACCCCTTTAACTTGATCACAACTTGAGCTGCTATCCAGTTTATTTTTTATTTTTAATACAAGCAAGATATTTGGCTTCAGGCTAGAGCACAGCTCTAGGTACAACCTAGCCTGAGCCAGAGCCTAGCACAGAAAGGTGATCCTGACCCAGGAAAGTGTCCTGACTACTTGGTTGCATACTTGATTGACAGCTACAGTCCAAGTGTCCTGCTGGTTAGGAAATAGTATGATGCAGTAGGTCACTGGGGAGGGAGGATTTCGAGAAGCCCAACTCTATAGCAAAATGGCAAGGGAGTGGTTAAAATATAGGATTGAACGTGATTCTTTGGGACCTATTTGGTGGTGTTCGCAGTCTGGCTGGGTCATAAGTGATGACAGAGAATGACAAAAACTTTAGCACAAGTAAAAATGGCATACATTTTTTAATAAAAGCTCCCAAGTCCAGGGCTTCACAATGCGCATAAAGGAAAGAAATCACTACTTAGTATATAGACTTCTGGGTCAATGAAAGGTCTACAATAAAGTGCACTTCATGCCTACCAACCATAGGAGGAACAATGCTCATAGTGGTAAGATTTCACTGGCACTTGGCACACATTTAAAATGGGCATATAACAAAATCTATTAAACAATGGGAACCATTTTCCATGGGAAGATTTGTTACGTTAGCATCAAAGAGACTTAAAAACTGGTGAAAATAAAAAAGTGGTTGCTGTAAGAAACTAAAAAAAAAAACGTATACGTTTTTAACTTTTCATTAAATTATGAATAAAGTTTCATGAAATTCCAAGAAAAAAACCTGTGCAAAGTAAAAAACTGGATGGACCCGTACACACATACGGTTCTGTACTGTTCCCATTGACTCCCATCTTAAAAAAGTATATGTTTCAATACGGTTTTTCACCCGGACAAAAAAAACCTGGTAGGCTACGGTTTTGGGTACGGGAAAAAACCTGACAAAACCGTAGTGGATGCAAAACGGACACAACCTGATGCATCGTTTGGCATACGGTTTTCAACGGAGAGTCAGTGCATACGGTTTTCAATACGGTTCCTTACGGTTTTCAAATTGAAAATGTATACAAGAACTGTATTGCAAAAACATGGTGTGAACCCAGCCTTATGTATCTCCAACACTCGGACTCATTTTGCAAAACTGTCTAACAGTAACATTGGCCTTGTTGCCCATGGCAACCAGAGGTCAGTTTGTATTACTTAAAGGGATACTACAGTGCTGACAACTTATCCCCTATCTAAAGGATAGGGGATAAGTTGCCTGATCGCGCGGGGTCCCGCCGCTGGGGACCCCCACGATCTCGCACGCAGCACCCCGCTCATCAGGCCCCGGAGCGAACATCCGTTCCGGGTCCGATGACTGCCGGTCACGGGGCCGGAGTATTGTGACGTCACAGCTCCGCCCCGTGTGACATCACGCTCTGGCCCCGTGATCGGCAGTCATCGGACCCGGAACGGATGTTCGCTCCGGGGCCTGATGAGTGGGGTGCTGCGTGCGAGATCGCGGGTTCAACTTTCTGGCACCAGTTGATTTGAAAAAAATTGTTTTCCACCGGAGGACCCCTTTAAAAGGAGGTTTTCTGGGTATTTAACATTGATGGGCCTATTCACAGGATAGGCCAGGATTTCCCAACCCAGAGCACCTCCAGCTGTTGCAAAACTACAACCCCCTGCATGCTGAGAATTATAGTTTGGCAAAAACTGGAGGAACCCTGGATGGGAAACACTGGAATAGGCCATTAGTCTGTAGCTGTTTGGGTGGGCCACGGCTACGACACATACATAGCGCTGGCTATTTACTGTATAGCGGTGGAGCTGCGCTGTAGTAACCTGGGACTATCTTTACACAATAAGCCGAACAATCTGTTTTCGGCGGTTCAATGTGTATGTATTAAAGCATCGGCATGAGTATCAGACATTGATGGCCTTTCCTGTGGACAGGCCAGGAATGTTAAACGACCAGAAAACCAATTTAAGATGGCCTCCATACATATTAACTGGTTAGCCAGTCCCACCATCACATTAAAGCACCTTCCAGACAATTACCTTCTGAAATATATCTTACACGTCATGTACTGTACACACGTATGCTTGTACATAGAGGCTAGAGTGTAGGCATAGGTACAGCAAAAAAGCCAACATTATTAAAGTGCTGTACAGATAAGATTCATTCCTCTGTGGAAATGTAAACTACCTGGTGTGTATATATATATATTGATATAGAAGGTTCCCTCGGCAGAGAATCTAAGTTATAACAGTAACTATATAATGAGGTCCGATGACATGGGCAAGGCCACCCTTCAAGTACCCTACCCTAAAGTACAATGCCAATAGGTTAGCAGCAATATATAATGAATAAAGTCTTTCCTCTGTCTGACCTTCAAAAACAATGGTAACACATCTCGGCAAATCCACAGTTTGTAAAAGATATTAAAAAAAAAAAAAAAAAAAGAAAACTATATAAAAGTCAACAATCACACAATTAAATAATAGCACCACTTGTTACTGCCGCTGATTCTTGGGTTTCATTTTGCCGCCAGGTTTCGGATACCTCTGGTAAGGTTTGTTGTCGTGCGGTTCTGGAACATAATTGCCAGGATGGTCGTCTCTCTGTTGACAAAAGCGCGGTCTACAGTCTTGAGGTAGCGCGCCATTTAATGCATCATAATCCCAGTGATGAGGGAAGGGTCTCTGTGGATGGTGCCTGTGTCTATTAGGACCTCTGATGTTGTGCATAAGTAAAAAGAAATGGTTCATGATAAGTAACAATAACCAGTTCAGCTTGTTGAATGCAATGAGGTCATAACTTACAAGGTCGAGGGACAAACAGATGTTACTACAAATCACTATGGTTTTTATATCGATCGCTCATTTCTGCCTAGTTTTGCAGGCGAACAGCAGTTTTAGGGTAGGGTCACACGTGCTGTATTTTGCTGTGCATTTTCCTACTCATTGAAGTCAATCAGTAGCGGATTTTGCTACCTATTGACTTTAATGGGTAGGAAAATATGCAGCAAAATATGGCACGTGTGACCCTCTGTTTAAAGTGCAACTCCGATGTTGGTCTGTTGGAAGTTTTTTAGTAACGCCATAGCACAAGACTTGCCCGCTGCTAAAGAGACCAGGATACACATTTTCCGAAAGTCTTATAGACTTGCATGTGACTTCTGGCAAATCCGTATCCTGCTTGCTTAAAGGGGTACTCCGCCCCTGGCATCTTATCCCCTATCCAAAAGGATAGGGGATAAGATGTTAGATCGCCGCGATCTCGCTCTGCGCAGTAATGATAGCGGGTTGCTGCAGCAGCGATCCCCGGGGTCCCCAGCAGCAGGACCTCGGCAATCTGACATCTTATCCCCTATCCTTTGGATAGGGGATAAGATGTCTAGGGGCGAAGTACCCCTTTAAGTGAGCAAGTCTCTGGCTGCCAAATTGCTGCCACCGGACCAACATCTTGCGCTTTAACTACAAAGCTGCACAGACCGTATCAATGAATATAAAAAGCTGCCTATATGCAAGTAGTTATCAGATAACACACCACAGGTATACGGCTCCAGTCCTCCAATACCTACACACAGTCCATAGCTCTTTACTCCTACTGATGACGCCTATTAACTTCCACTTGTCTGCTTAAAGGGGTACTCCGATGCTTACACATCATGCCGCGTGCATGATCCCGGGCATCCCCAGCGGCGGGACTCCCGCGATCAGGCATCTTATCCCCTATCCTTTGGATAGGGGATAAGATGTGCCAGCATCGGAGTACCCCTTTAAAGTGTACTTGTCATTTGCAAAAACTTTAAAATGTAGATAACATATTGGCCCTTATTTACTAAGAGTGGAGTGTGTTTCTTTGTGGGTTTTAATTCCCTACAATTTATTTTCCACGGTATTTACTAAGGTTTCCCTACACTTTGCTTTTTTTATACACATGCTCTCATCTGTCTGGTTTTCCTCAGCTCAAATCCACCACATTTTATTTAGTAAATATGTTGGGTTTTGGTGAAAATGTCGGGAACACGACCCTTTTTGGAGACCACACCCCCTTTCCCCAGCAGCCATGCCCCTTTTCGGGTTTTCTTAGCAACATGGAGAGTTAGTCGGATTTTTTCAATTCTGGCACAAATTTTTATGCAAAATTTGCAGCAGACAGAACCCCCCCTGCTTTCCTGCCAACAGCTTTTTTTGCACCCAAAAATATACACCTTTTTAACCAATGTATATTTCAATACACATATATAGATATAATTATCTACATTATATAATATCCCAAATGAAAGGTAAAGGGTTTTGTTGAGTTTTTCCACAACTTATGTAAAACTCACACAGAACTATGAGTGTACCCAGGTCATTTAGACATGAGCAATACTGATTTATAAGCTTTATAGAGTACAAGAACATTTCCATTCACTGACAACAAGCAAAGAGATTGAATTGAGCAAATTAACATAAAAACAAAATGCATTATCATGCATTACATGATTAAAGGAGTATTCCAGAGAAAACTATTTATTTTTAAATTAACATGTGCCACAAAGTTATATAGATTTGTAAATTATGTCTAGTTAAAAAACAATCTCAAGCCTTCCAGTACTTATAAGCCTAAAATGAGCACAGTAGTTCGTCATGAACAAGGACCTCCTATGCCGATAATGGTCAATCACTGGCCACCCACTGGACCCCTAAGCTTATAAGGAGAAGCTGTCAGTAATTGATCAGGACTGCTCATGGATTGCTATGCTTAAAGGGGTACTCCACCGCTCAGCATTTGGAACAAGCTGTTCCGAACGCTGGAGCTTGTGATGTCATAGCTCCGCCTCCTCATGACATGACACTCCGCCCCTCAATGCAAGTCTATGGGAGGGGCGTGATGGCTGTCAACGCCCCCTCCCATAGGCTTGCATTGAGGGGGCAGGGCGTGATGTTATGAGGGGGCGGGGCTATGACATCACAAATTCCAGCATTCGGAACAGATTGTTCCAAACGCTGAACAGCGGAGTACTCCCTTAAAATAAGCACAGCAGTCAGTGATTGATAAGGACCACCCACTGGCCTCCTAAGCCCAAAATGAGCAGGGATTTCAATCAATAACTTACAAGCTATACTAAAACCTTTCCCCTTACAACTAGAGATGAGCGAACTTACAGTAAATTCTATTAATCACGAACTTCTCGGCTCGGCGGTTGCTGACTTTTCTTTCCTGCATAAATTAGTTCAGCCTTCAGGTGCTCCGGTGGGCTGGAAAAGGTGGATACAGTCCTAGGAGACTCTTTCCTAGGACTGTATCCACCTTTTCCAGCCCACAGGAGCACCTGAAAGCTGAACTCATTTATGCAGGATAAGTAATCAACTGCCGAGCCGAGAAGTTTGTGACGAATTGAATTTACTGTAAGTTCGCTCATCACTACTTACAACTATATAAATCAATGTTACATCATGTCAATAGATCCAGAAGTATTTTCATAATGACAGATTTCCTTCAATATTGTTGGGCATTCTTTATAACCAATAGAGTTTTAAGGTGTATTCACACGTACAGTATCCACATATTTAAAGGTGGAGATCGGATGCTGCAGATTGCAATGTAAACTTAACAGAGCATCAAACCTGCAGCAATAAACCATACGCATCAAATATGCGCAGGATACTGTAATTGTGAATACACCTTGAGGGTCTATTCACACAGTATTCTGAGCATATTTGATGCACAGGATTTGAAGCTGCAGATTTGAAGATGTTCAGTCATTTAGTTTACACTACAATCTGCAGCAGAAAATCCTGTGCATCAAATATGCTCAGGATACTGTACATGTAATTAGACCCTTAATTAGAATTTCTGTTCAGTTTAACAATTTTTTTTAAATAAAAAAAACAACAAATAAGATTAGAAAAATCCAACTACCTAAAATGATGCGACATGTAACCTTCCACTTGCGGTGAACTGTACCTGGGACCTGGCATATGTGGGGGTGGAGGACCATGTCGAGGTATCCTGGGATCACGACTGCAAAGAAGTGCAGACATAGGCCAGTTATAGCAGATATTGGGCCCCTGGTGCGATATCAAATATAAAGGGTGAAATAAATATGGTAGAAAATCAGGGACCGGGTGGTGCAACCGAGGCTAAAACATGGCACAATGGGCCACAGTGGATATAAAATAATAAATAAACAAAAAAATAATAATAATAAAAATAAATAAAAAACACAACAACAGGTCTACATTAGGAAGGTAAATAACATAAAAAAAATAAACAAAAACAATGAGTGAAAAAGTCTCCAAATGTCATTTCTAAGATTTAGTCTAAATAGCAAGTAAAGTGATCCCTTATATTCAGGCCTACTAAATCCATGTGAGGTGCCCAGTAAATAAGATCAGTGGTAAAACAATACCACAATAGAAGTTGTGTGCCAGGCCAAGCACTAACCTAGGATTTCTCCCACCAGCATGTGGAAACCCATGTCGTGGTCCCATCACTTGGCCAGGGCGATGATGAGAAGATGGCTGCGCAACTGGTGGCCCCGGAAACCTCGGCCCGCATCTTGGAGCGCCAACAGTGTGGCTGTACAAGAAGGAAAAATCCTTTAGTATATGTGTGAGCAGGACAGTGATACTGTATACTCCTCTTGTACCAGCTCACCACCTGTACAGGCTTCGAGCTGTCCGGGAATGTTCTAGTCACACCTAATATATTTTACTTCTCATATTTTTGGTTATGAATTAGCACTAAATGGGCTCATGTGAATGGTTCATTGTAGAGTCCAAAATATTTTAAAAATACTTTTACTATTTAAAATTTTTTTTTTTTTTTTTTTTTTTTTACTAAATTCAACAAGAACAAATGGATGATGTGCAGTTCACATTCTTTTAACACCCCTGAATGAGAAGTTCAATGGTTGTTAAAGGGGTTATCCAGGAAAATACTTTTTTTTTTTTTTTTTTTTTATATATACACATCAACTGGCTCCAGAAGGTTAAACAGATTTGTAAATTACTTCTATTAAAAAATGTTAATCCTTTCAGTACTTATGAGGTACTGAAGTTGAGTTCTTTTCTGTCTAAGTGCTCTCTGATGACACCTGTCTCGGGAACTGTCCAGTTTAGAAGCAAATCCCCATAGAAAACCTCTTCTACTCTGTGCATTTCCCGAGACAGACCGAGATGTCAGCAGAGAGCATGGTTACCAGACAGAAAAAAACAACTACTCAACTTCAGCAGCTGATAATTATTGAAAGGATTAAGATTTTTTAATAGAAGTAATTTACAAATCTGTTTAACTTTCTGGAGCCAGTTGATAGAGATTTTATATATATATTTATATATAAAGTTTTTTCCTGGAATACCCCTTTAAAGGTTGTCATTACCTGTGACTCCAGGGTTGCGCCTCTGGACATGGAGGTGGCTGTGAATGTGAAGTCTTTTTTGGCAAGTGTTGCTGATTCCTGGCTTGAGGTCTATCTAATCGAGCATTGCTTTGTAAAAAAAAAAAAAGGATAAGTAAATGGAACGCTCTATACAAATAGTCTTTTCATAAACATCACTTAAGATTATTTCCCCTGGGCAGCTAAGTATTTCATAAATTACAATCTACTAGAGAAAATGCCTCTGTGAGTTCTTAGGGTGGCACGAGCCTATAAGGACTATCTGCTATGTACTGTTTCTAGTACAGTGTTTCCCAACCAGGGAGCCTACAGCTGTTGTAAAACTACAACTCCCAGCATGCCCGGACAGCCAAGGGCTTTCTGGGCATGCTCAGAGTTGTAGTTTTGCAACAGCTGGATGCACCCTGGTTGAGAAATACTATATCCCTTATTAGAGACAGATGTATGGAGGGTGGATAATTGATCCACTATCTTATAGGCTACCCTTGGGTAACCCCCAAAAAAAAAAAAAAAACTAGTTTTCTCATACACCCTAATATTAAAAGTCCAATCTTTATTGTTTAACTTTCGCACATGAAACTAAGTTAAAAATTTTCATCCGCCACATTGTCCCGATTTGAATTCAATAAATTGACCCACCGGTCTGTTTCTATGGCACATGAGACAGTGCAAGGTGCCTGCAGTAACACCTGCACAAGTGAGCATTCAGGACAAGGCGTCTGTATTAAAAATTAAAAAATGCCCCCGTCAACATGTTTCACTCCCGAAGCAGCGTTGTGAAGAGGCAAATGGGCACTCCCAGGGGCATTATACATTTTTAATACAGACGCCTTGTCCTGAATGCTCACTTGTGCAGGTGTTACTGCAGGCACCTTGCACTGTCTCATGTGTCCATAGAAACAGACCGGTGGGTCAATTTATTGAATTCAAATCAGGACAATGTGGCGGATGATAATTTTAAACTTACCGTATTTTTCGCCGTATAAGACGCACTTTTTCTTCCCCAAAACTGGGGGGAAAAAGTCGGTGCGTTTTATACGGCAAATACACCCCTATCGCGGCGGTCCCTGCGGCCATCAACGGCCGGGACCCGCGGCTAATACAGGACATCACCGATCGCGGTGATGCCCTGTATTAACCCTTCAGACGCGGCGATCAAAGCTGACCGCCGCGTCTGAAGGGAAAGTGACACTAACCCGGCTGTTCCGGACCGCTGCGATATCACCGAGCCGGTCCCGAACAGCCCGACTGAATAGCCAGGTTAGTGCTTACAGGACACCGGGGGGGACCTTACCCGCCTCCTTGGTGTCTTCTCCGTTCAGGGATCCCCTGTATGGCCGGCGCCCTCCTTCCTCGCTTACGTGCGTCGGTGTGCGTAATGACGTGATGGCGGCAACGGAGAGCGAGGATACCCGGCTGGCAGCAGAGACGTTCCGGAGCAACAAGGACATGGCGACAGCGATGGAGCGACATCCAGGGCAGCGGTGACGGGTCCGGAGCGGCGGGGACACGCGAGTATTACCTCCTATACCAGTGGTCTTCAATCTGCGGACCTCCAGATGTTGCAAAACCACAACTCCCAGCATGCCCGGACAGCCAACGGCTGTCCGGGCATGCTGGGAGTTGTAGTTTTGCAACATCTGGAGGTCCGCAGGTTGAAGACCACTATTGGGTTCAAAATCTTTATTTTTTTAGATTTTGCCCCTAAAAATTGGGTGCGTCTTATACGCCGGTGCGTCCTGTAGGACGAAAAATACGGTAGTTTCATGTGCAAAAATTAAACAATAAAGATTGCCCTTTTAACAGGGTTCTCCGATGCCTGCCTTCCGGAGCTCCGCTCGCAGCGCCCGGAAGTTTATTACTCCGAACGCTGTGTGCGGGTTTCCGTTTTCGAGGCCACCCCCTCGTGACGTCACGCCAGCCCCCTCAACGGAAGTCTATGGGAAGGGGGCGTGACAGCGGTCCCTTCCCGTAGACTTTCGTTGAGGGGGCGGGCGTGACGTCACGAGGGGGTGGCCTCGAACACTGAAGCCCGCACACAGCGTTCGGAGTAATAAACTTCCGGACGCTGCGAGCGGAGCTCCGGACGGCAGGGCAGCCGAGAACCCCTTTGATATTAGGGTGTATGGGAAAACTAGGGTTTTATTGGGTTACCCAAGGGTAGCCTATAAGTTACTGGTTGAGAAATACTCTTCTAGTAGATGAAGAGTGCTGGTGGACATGTACGTGCACTGTTCCCATTAGTTTCATTCCCTTGCTCTGGGGACATTACAGGATGGCTGTGACCGGTGACACTGGTGCTGTATATTCCTCTGGTAACTGTATATGTAGTCCTGTACAAGCTCAGAGATCTGTGATGTTCTAGTTGGACTTATTCTCTGCCCTTCTGAGCTTGTACTAATATGCTGAGTTGTGGTTCTGCAGTAAAACTGGGTTCAGAATGAGGAATCCCCAAACAAAATTATTCCGGCCAGAGATCTCAAGGTCATCTGACGCCTACCGAATCAGTCTGCGGTAGGATTGCATGGACATTGTCAGTCTCCACAGAACGCAATGTATTCCGCCAAAAGAATGAGCAAAATCATTTCAACAGTGGAAGCCCCGCCGCTGAAACTAGTGTGCACTGTGCAGCGGAATCCCTCTGACAGCAATGGGGCAGCACACTTGGAAATTCCTCACTCTGAACTCCGCCTAAAAGGTTCACGCACATATGAATGATACCTGTGACTCCGGGGTTGGTCCTCTGGGAAGTATTGGTGATTACTGGCTTGAGGTTTATCTAAACCATCACTGCTTTAGAAATAAGAAAATGATACAAAAAGGATTGTTAATGGAAGTAAACAATGGCGGTAATGTCACATGACAAGCCATTATGTTGCCATAAAGTCTACTACACCCTGAAATTACTGTTTAACGCCCAAAAGCATTTTCCCTTGATTTACTTAGGTAGTGAATGTAATTAAAGTTTTGTATATCACATTTTCGCCATGTCTATATCAATCTAGGGTTGCTGACAACAAATCCTTCACTAAAAAAACACGCCTAAAAATAACACCTTTAACCCCTTAAAAGGGGTATTCCAGTGGAAAACTTTTTTTTTTTTTAATGAATTGGTGCCAGAAAGTTAAACAGATTTGTAAATTACTTCTATTTAAGAATCTTAACTTATTAGCAGCTGTATGATACAGAGGAAATTCTTTTCTTTTTGAATTTCTTGTCCACAGTGCTCTCTACTGACACCTCTGTCCGTGTCAGGAACTGTCCAGAGCAGTATAGGTTTGCTATGGGGATTTTCTCTTGCTCTGGACAGTTCCTGATACGGGCATCAGGTGTCAGCAGAGAGCGCTGTGGACCAGACAAAAAAGAAATTCAAAAAGAAAAGAATTTCCTCTCAGCTAATATGTACCGGAAGGGTAAAGATTTTTTAATAGAAGTCATTTACAAATCTGTATAACTTTCTGGCACCACGTTGTGAAAAAAATGTTTTCCACCGGAGTACCCCTTTAAGGACACAGCCAATATTTTTTAATTTTCGTTTTTTTCTCCTCACCTTCTAAAAATCATAACTCTTATATTTCTATCTACAGACGAGTATGAGGGCTTGTTTTTTGAGCAACCAGTTCTTTGTATTGACATCACTCATTTTAGCATTAAATGTATGGCAAAATTAATACTATTTGTGTGGGGAAATTGAAAAGAAAACCGCAATTTTGGAAAGTTTCGCTTTCACGCTGTACAATTTATGGTAACAGTGACTTTTTTTTTTTTAATTAGTGTGTTTAAAATCCCTCTATTTTGACGATCTATAACTTTTTCATTTTTTCGTGTATGAGGGCTCATTTTTTGCGCCGTGATCTGTACTTTTTATTGATACCACATTTTCATATATGAAACTTTTAATGAATTTTTTTTTTTTTTTTTTTTTTAATATTATGTGCCAAAAAAAGCTGCAATTTTACATTTACATCTATCACACATCATCTATACCAGATTCCCCCACACAGCATTTATTGACTATATATTTAAGTTAGGGTGTAAATATATGACATCTAACTAATAGCTCAGAAATCCATACCTAGTAAGAGATTGGTTTGAATGGACGATCAAAAAGAGGGGTGACTTGTGGGCTTTGTTTTGATAAGTCTTTATTTTTCGTTTATTTTTGTTTGTAATTGAAAACTTTTTATTAATAAAACTTGAATGGCATACATCATATATTCATTAGGCCAAACTATCACCCCATCAGTACAGTGATCCCTCAACATACAATGGCCTCAACATACAATAGTTTCAACATACAATGGTCTTTTCCGGACCATTGTAAGTTGAAACCAGACTCAACATACAATGTACAGACAGTCCAGATCTGTGATACATGTCAATGACTGGAAGAACTGACCAATCAGAATGGGCATTTCACTGGTAAAACACCTGTATTACTGAAGCGTATGCACTGACTGGTGTCTGGTAGTGTCCCCTACAGTACAGGGAGGTATTACATGTTCTGTACTCTTTACCTGTACCAGGGTTAGCTGCTCTTTTGGACACCAGGTGAGGGCGGCTCCATGTTACTTTTTTAGGACACTGTGTGTACTGTACAGGACCCCGAAGAAGCTCCTGTCCTCTACATAAACCAGTGCTTCCCAAGCAGGGTGCCCCCAGCTGTTGCAAAACTACAACTCCCAGCATGCCCGGACAGCCTTTGGCTGTCCAGGCATGCTGGGAGTTGTAGTTTTGCAACAGCTGGAGGCTCCCTGCTTGGGAAACACTGACATAGACAGTGATTACAGCTCCCAGCAGATCTTTCTTACTTTTATATGTAAGGATTTGCTTTATCTATATTAGTTATCTTATTTTTCTTTAATTCACACTTTTTTCCTATTTTTGGATGACATTTTTGTGCCTTTAGAACCAATTACCAGGTTTCTATAGATTTATGGTCTCAACATACAATGGTCTCAACTTACAATGGTTGTCCCGGAACCAATTAATATTGTAACTTGAGGGACCACTGTATATTTTTGGAGTTCTCTACCAGGATACTGTGGTCACAAATCAGCTGTCATAAGTGACAGTGTGTGGGACAAAAAGGAGAAAGTATAAGTATCTCAATCCTATAGCCAGTACCCTACTATCTCCGTACACTGTTTTTAGTGGTGGCGCCTAGTTACTGCAGTGTAATTCCTATGCATTCCAATGGGAGCTGCAATTACCTGGCACCACCACTACAAGCGATGTACAGTGCCAATGCTTTTAGTTCCCATATATTGTTTTCTTATATGTATTTCTGGGACCCTGGCGGTGCCGATTATCTCTTCTGCAGGGGTGTCATGTGTATACATGCCATCAATATATTCTGGCCAGAAAACCCCTTTAAGTGTTACACAGTACCCTTTTAAAACAATAGGTTGTCTATATAAAAAGGACAGGACAGGTCCTCATTGTAATCATTCTGCATTCTGGTCAAGCGACTAGGCTTCTCCTTTCTTAACTGAGAAGTCTCTAAAGGGAGGATGAAAATGACACTTCTAAAACAGACACCCCCTTTAATGCAGTTACTTACCTTCTAGATCTGCCATGTAAAAGGTCATGTAGATAGTTGCTTCTTTCTATGCTATGTCCACGACTTTTGTTGAATTCTGCAAAAGATGAAGTATGACATTCTTCACACAAAACATAGCAAAAAGCATGAAGTTAGCAACTTCAGGGAGGGTTGGACCCCAAGATCAACTGATGCTAATGCATTGGAGATAGAAGCTAGACCAGTGGTCTCCAACCTGCAGACCTCCAGATGTTGCAAAACTACAACTCCCAGCATGCCCGGACAGCCGTTGGCTGTCCGGGCATGCTGGGAGTTGTAGTTTTGCAACATCTGGAGGCCCGCAGGTTGGAGACCACTGAGCTAGACAGTCATCCTCACTCGATTTATGACCACTTCATGGCTAAACATGGTAAATAGTGTTTTTTTTTCTTCTTTTTTTTTAAACAATAGAGTAACATTTATGTAGACTGTTAAAGCAGTACCACTAGCAGCAATCATTTAACCCCTTAACGACCACAAGCGTATATTTAAGCTCGTGGCCGTCTCCCAGTATGTGACACGCGCTCAGGAGCTCGCTTCGTATCTGCGGGGTCCAGGTTGCTATCAGTGGCAAATACCGAACATCGCTGATAGTGCTGATATCCGGTATTAACCCTTTAAAAGGGGTATTCCGCCCCTAGACATCTTATCCCCCTATACAAAGGATAGGGGATAAGATGTCAGATTGCCGCGGTCCCACTGCTGGGGATCCCTGGGATCGCTGCTGCAGCACCCGCTATCATTACTGCGCAGAGCGAGATCGCTCTGCACGTAATGACGGGCAATACAGGGGCCGGAGCATCGTTACGTCACGGCTCCGCTCCTCATGACATCACGGCCCGTCCCCTTAATGAAAGTCTATGGGGCGTGGAGACCGCCACGCCCCCTTCCCATAGACTTGTATTGAGGGGGGCGGGCCGTGACGTCACGAGGGGTGGAGCCGTGACGTAACGATGCTCCGGCCCCTGTATTGCCTGTCATTACGTGCAGAGCGATCTCGCTCTGCGCAGTATTGATAGCGGGGTGCTGCAGCAGCGATCCCCGGGGTCCCCAGCAGTGGGACCCCGGCGATCTGACATCTTATCCCCTATCCTTTGGATAGGGGATAAGATGTCTAGGGGCGGAATACCCCTTTAAAGGCCGCAATCAAAGTTGTTTGCAGCATCTAAAATGGGCTCAGCGGAGCGGTTCGAGACCGCAGCAGTGAAATCGCGGCATCCCAAACAGCTGGGAGGTGCCTTACCGTGCTCCACGCTGTCCGATCGCCGTTTGATTGCTCCAAGCCTGAGATCAACCGCTGATAACACTGATCAATGCAATGCTATGGAATAGCATTGATCAGTGTATTCAATCAGTGTAATGCCTGTTATAGTCCCATATGGGAGCTATAACATTGCCAAAAAAAAAAGTGTAAAAAAATTGTTAATAAATGTTATTTAACCCTTTCCCTAAAAAAAGTTTTAATCACCTACCTTTTCCCATTAAAAAAATTTATAAAAAATTATGTAAATAAAATTAAATAAAAACATACATGGTATCGTGCGTAAAATGTCCGAACTATAAAAATATATCATTAATTAAACTGCACAGTAAAATTCCAAAGTCCAAAATAGCGTATTTTGGGTCACTTTTTATAGCATTAAAAAAAAGAATAAAAAGCGATCAAAAGTTATAGGGGTCAGAAGAGGACAATTTTAAACATACTAATTTGGGTATCATTGTAATTGTATGGACCTACAGAATGAATATATGGTGTCATTTTTACCGAAAAAGTGCACCGCATAGAATTGGAAGCACCCAAAAGTTACAAAATGGCTTTTCTCCCCCCAATTTTGACCCATATTTTTTCTGGGTTTGCCGTAAATTTGGTAGTAAAATGATTGATGTCATTACAAGGTACAATTGGTGGCATAAACAATAAGCCCTCATATGAGTCTGTAGATGCAAAATTGAAAGAGTTATGATTTTTAGAAGGGGAGGAGGAAAAAACAAAAGTGCATAAACGGAAAAAACTTAGTCCTTAAGGGGTTAATCTAAGAAATGGCCATCACACAATCTCTTGTATGAGCACATGATCAAAGCAACTGCAATGGTTAACTGTGAAGAAAGGGAAGATGCCTTAGAGGAGCTACATATTTCTAGTTTTTCTTATAGTGTTTGAAATCAATGTTCTAAATGAATTTATAAAGAGGACAGGTCTCGATCTTTCCCCTCTAAAAGGGTTAGTGTTCCTCCCCATTTCTTTCCCTTATTTTTTGTATTGATTGGATCTGACCACTCTGCTATCCGTCCGGCGCCAACCCTACTCACCTCTTCATCCCTCTACACTAGTGGTCTTCACCCTGCAGACCTCCAGATGTTGCAAAACTACAACTCCCAGCATGCCCGGACAGCCGTTGGCTGTCCGGGCATGCTGGGAGTTGTAGTTTTGCAACATCTGGAGGTCCGCAGGTTGAAGACCACTGCTCTAAACTGTGAAAATGAATAGGATTCCTTGCTTTACCCTTATACTACATGACATGTATGTTATTGTAGTATATGACTTATTGTTAGAAATAAATGTTATGTTGCTTTTTTTTTTAAGCCAAATACAGGACAAGATAAAATTATCCTTCCTTTTTGATCCAAACTTTGCTTTAGCTCCAAAAAAAACCTGCATGTGATTATAGTGTACATCTGTCCCCTTCATCTGGTAGTAAACCATACATTTCTGGTTGCAAAGAGTGATGGATCCACAAGGAGGTCAGGGGCATTAGGGCATTTGCAGTATAGACTTGTATACTGGATGTCTCTGTATAGAGTATAATCGTGCACACATTCTAATATACTCACTTTCTATGGCTTCAGATGGCTCCATGTTCAGCATATCAATCAAATACCTAGAAAAAAAAAAAAGACAGCATGAAGCGGAGAGTAAAGAGAGATAATGCTTCATGTCAAACGGCTATAAGAATGAACTGTGCATGCAGAGAAAACTTGTTATATGGAGATAATGGAAGTTTTGATCAGTGGGTCCCAGGTGCTAAGACCTCTGCTAGAGCAGAGAAGGTAGCCTGTCTAAAGCAGTGATTCCCAACCGCGGTGCCGCGGCACACGTGTGTGCCGTTCAGCACTGCCCGTGGTGCCGCGGGATTTTGCCGTGATTTTTTATTTTTTTTTATTATAATTTTTTTTTAAATGTCCCGCCCCGGCCTGACGGCGCAGGGGGGAAGGGAAGTCTGCGTGCGCACTGCGCGCACAGCGCCCCCCTGCATCTCCTCCCGTCTCCTGTGTTCCCCTCCGTCTCCCGCGTCGCCCGTGTTCCCCCTCATTCCTCCTCTGTTCCCTGTTTCCCCCGCGTCCCCCTCCTTCACCCTCCGTCTCCCTCTCCCTTACGGCGCAGGGAGCCGAAAATGGGTCCCTGCCTGGGGTGGAACGAGCTGCACCTGCGCCGGACTCCCGTGCCTGCTGTGGAACTGCAAGCTGCGCGGGCCGGCTTGCTTAAGGTACCGTACCCTTTCCACCCCTCAGTTCACCTTCTCAACCCTGTCTAAACCCCCCACCGTCACCCAGGTCCACCCTCTGTCCCCCCCCCCCTGTCAGCCATGTCTGCCTCCCCCTGTCACCCCCCCCCCCGTCAGCCATGTCCGCCTTGTCCACCTCCCTGTCCATCTCTATCACCCTCCCCCCCCGTCACCCATGTAATCCCACCCTGTCACCCATGTCCACCCTCCCCCTGTCACCCATGTCCACCCTCCCCCTGTCACCCATGTCCACCCTCCCCCGTCACCCATGTCCACCCTCCCCCGTCACCCATGTCCACCCTCCCCCGTCACCCATGTCCACCCTCCCCCGTCACCCATGTCCACCCTCCCCGTCACCCATGTCCACCCTCCCCGTCACCCATGTCCACCCTCCCCGTCACCCATGTCCACCCTCCCCGTCACCCATGTCCACCCTCCCCGTCACCCATGTCCACCCTCCCCGTCACTCATGTCCACCCCCTCTCACACATGTCCCCCCACCTATCATCCCTGTCACCCATTTCCACCCTTCTGTCATCCATGTCTGCCTTGTCCACTCCCCAGTCTACCCTGTCACCCATGTCCACCCTCCCTGTCACCCATGTCCACCCTCCCTGTCACCCATGTCCACCCTCTCTCACACATGTCCACCCCACCTATCATCCTAGTCACCCATGTCCACCTCCCCTCTCACCCATGTCCACCCTCCTGTCATCCATGTCTGCCTTGTCCACCCCCCCTGTCACTCATGTTTACCCCCGTAGTCTACCCTGTCACCCATGTCCACCCTCCTGTTCACCCATCTGTCCCTTTGTCACCCCAGTCCACCCCTCTGTCACTCCTGTCCCTCTTTTACCCCCATGTCCACCCCCCCGTCACTCATGTCCACCCCCCCGTCACTCATGTCCACCCCCCCCGTCACTCATGTCCACCCCCCCCATCACTCATGTCCACCCCCTCTCACACATGTCCCCCCACCTGTCATCCCCGTCACCCATGTCCACCTCCCCTCTCACCCATGTCCACCCTCCTGTCATCCATGTCTGCCTTGTCCACTCCCCTGTCCAACCCTGTCACTCATGTTTACCCCCCGCCCCCGTCTACCCCCGTAGTCTACCCTGTCACCCATGTCCACCCTCCTGTTCACCCATCTGTCCCTTTGTCACCCTTGTCCACCCCTCTGACCCCCTGTCTCCCATGTCCACTCTCCTGTCATCCATGTCCACCCCCATCCAACCCTCTGTCACCCCTGCCCATCCCTGTCACCCATGTTCACCCTCCATTGTCCACCCCTCTGACCACATCCTTGTCACCCATGTCCACCCTTCCCTGTCACCCATGTCCACCCTTCCCTGTCACCCATGTCCACCCTTCCCTGTCACCCATGTCACCCATGTTCACCTTCCTGTCACCCATGTCCACCCCCCATCACTCATGTCCACCCGCACTAACACATGTCCCCCCAACTATCATCCCAGTCACCCATGTCCACCCCCCCTCTCACCCATGTCCACACTCCTGTCATCCACGTCTGCGTTGTCCACTTGTCATGTTTAACCCCCTGTCTACCCCCGTTGTCTACTCTGTCACCCATGTCCACCCTCCTGTTCACCCATCTGTCCCTTTGTTACCCCAGTCCACCCCTCTGTCACTCCTGTCCCTCTTTTACCCCCTTGTCCACCCCTCTGACCCCGTCCACCCTCCTGTCACCCCTATGCCCCCGTCACCCATGTTCACTCTTCTACACCCATCTATCACCCTTGTACACCTCCCTACACCCCTCTGTACACTCCTCTACACCCCTGTCACTCATGTACACCCATCTGTCACCCATGTACACTCCTCTATACCCCTCTGTCACCCATGTACACTTCTCAACACCCCTCTGTCACCCATGTACACTCCTCTATACCCCTCTGTCATCCATGTACACTCAACTACACCCCTTTGTCACCCATGTACACTCCTCTACACCCCTCTGTCACCCATGTACACCCATCTGTCACCCATGTACACTCCTCTACAACCATCTGTCCACTCCTCTACACCCCTGTCACCCATGTACACTCCTCTACACCCCTTTGTACACTCCTCTACACCCCTGTCACCCATGTACGCTCCTCTACACCCCTTTCACCCATGTATGCTCCTCTACATCCCTGTCACCTATGTACACTCTTCTGCACCCCTCTGTCACCCATGTACACTCCTCTATACCCCTCTGTCACCCATGTACACTCCTCTATACCCCTTTTTCACCCATGTACACTCCTCTATACCCCTCTGTCATCCATGTACACTCCTCTATACCCGTCACCCATGTACACTCCTCTATACCCGTCACCCATGTACACTCCTCTACACCCATTTGTCACCCATGTACACTCCTCTACACCCATTTACACTACTCTACACCCCTCTGTTACCCATGTACACTCCTCTACACCCCTTTGTACACTCCTCAACACCACTCTGTACACTCCTCTACACCCCTTTCACCCATGTATGCTCCTCTACATACCTGTCGCCCATGTACACTCTTCTGCACCCCTCTGTCACCCATGTACACTCCTCTATACCCCTCTGTCATCCATGTACACTCAACTACACCCCCTTTTTCACCCATGTACACTCCTCTACACCCCTCTGTCACCCATGTACACTCCTCTATACCCCTCTGTCACTCATGTACACTCCTCTATACCCCTCTGTCACCCATGTACACTCCTCTACACCCATTTGTCACACATGTACACTACTCTACACCCCTCTGTCACCCATGTACACTCCTCTATACCCCTCTGTCACTCATGTACACTCCTCTACACCCCTCTGTCACTCATGTACACTCCTCTACACCCATCTGTCCACTCCTCTACACCCCTGTCACCCATGTACGCTCCTATACACCCCTTTGTATATTCCTCTACACCCCTTTCACCCATGTATGCTCCTCTACACCCTCTGTCACCCATGTACACTCCTCTATACCCCTGTCACCCATGTACACTCCTCTACACCCCTCTGTCACCCATGTACACTCCTTTACACCCCTCTGTCACCCATGTACACTCCTCTACACCCCTCTGTCACCCATGTACACCCATCTGTCACTCATGTACACTCCTCTACACCCCTCTATCACTCATGTACACTCCTCTACACCCATCTGTCCACTCCTCTACACCCGTCACCCATGTACGCTCATATACACCCCTTTGTACATTCCTCTACACCCCTTTCACCCATGTACACTCCTCTATACCCCTCTGTCACTCATGTACAGTCCTCTATACCCCTCTGTCACCCATGTACACCCATCTGTCACCCATGTACACTCCTCTACACCCCTGTCACCCATGTACATCCATCTGTCACCCATGTACACTCCTCTACACCCATCTGTCACCCATGTACGCTCCTCTACACCCGTCACCCATGTACGCTCCTCTATACCCCTGTCACCCATGTACGCTCCTCTATACCCGTCACCCATGTACGCTCCTCTACACCCCTCTGAACGCTCCTCTACCCCCCTCCGTCACCCATGTACGCTCCTCTACACCCCTCTAAACCCCTCTGTCACCCATGTCCACCCCTCTGTCACCCATGTCCACTATTCTACACCCCTCTGTCACCCATGTAAAAAAAAGAAAAAAAAGTTTGGCGCCTAATAGATTTGTTTTGCAGGTTTAAAGGTGAAGAATTGTGTGTGGAAGAAATCGTGATGATGGCCCAGACCAGATGGAGAAGAGAAGGCAACAATGCAAATTAGAGAAGACGTCATTGGTGAGTTGCTGTATAAAGCAGCACTTTAAACTACATAAATAGATATAGTGCATTGCGTTTTTTATCGTTTTGACCTTTTTTTTTTCTTGCTTGTCAACCTCTGTAGCGGTGCCCCGAGGAAAAAATTTTTTGCGTGGTGTGCCCCGACCCGAAAAAGGTTGGGAAACACTGGTCTAAAGCCTCTACAGGAGAGCTAAAAAAGCTAGGAAAAAGGGGTTCCATGCAAGGAAGGTAGTTCTTGTAGAAGAGGATACTATTGTCCGCACAGTGAAAAAAAGCCTAACTTTTCTGCTCTTAAAAATAGATAGAATATGCCGGAGATGAGCAATATTTATGGTGCAGGCAAATGGATCCATGAGTATCCCCAATATAACCAATGAAATGATTGAAGATGTGCACTATAGCAAAGAAATATAAATATATGCCAGAGAAATGCAGTGTGTGCACTGCAAGCAGACAGCTGAAGAAAAGAAGAAGAATTATTAATATTAGCCCATATGTCTAAGTGATGACCGCACTAATTTCATTGAGGCCATTTGGAGAAATTGTATTTAATTTATTCATCCAGTACATTTCTAATCGTTTTGATTCTTCGACCCTATTATTGACCTTGGGTGGAACAAAGTCAATAGGGGTAATGAAGATGTGATTGTTGGCATTGGGATGCTGGATAGTGCAGTGTTTCGAGACCACCATGAAGCAGAAACTTCCTTTTGATATTTAATCTGTGCTGGTTCAGTCTCAAATGCAGTTTACGGATGGTTCAACCGATATATTGGAGAGGACAATTCTGACATTGGATCAGATAAATGACAAAATTAGTCTGACAGGTAAGATGAAACTTGATGCCAAATTTCTCTTTAGTCCCCATAGATGAGAATTCTGTCACTCCATGGGTAATCTGGTAGCTGCACAGGCATCTAGCTTTTTTGCACTTAAAACTGCCCTTGGGTAATGGATTCCCAAAGAGGTCACATTGTGTGGATTTTTGGGAATTTGCCACCTGGAGGCCAGAATGCTTTTAAGAGAAAGACCTTTTCTTTAAGTGAACTTGGGTTGAATCGGGAGGACAGATTTTAAATAGTTGTCCTCCTGCAAAATATGCCAAATGGTTTTGTATAATGGGTCATCCAGGCGGGTTGTCAACAGATTTGTGGATTTTTGGAAGATGGTAAAATATGGTTTATTATTGCTGGTGGCGATTAAAAATATGAATTCTTCTTTAGTTAATATCCCCTTTTCTGCTGCTTGTTTGGTGAAAGCAAGTAGATCAGCTTGTATTCGTTGGAAGGGGTCCACAGTTACATGGTCATAGTAAGTGGAATCTGATAGAATTCGTAATGAATCAGTATGATATTGATCATAATTCATGATTACAAGGCCACCGCCTTTGTCAGCTGGTCAAAGCACAATATCTGAGTTGGATTGAAGACTTCTCAGCACTTGTCTCTCTGTGGGAGAGGTTGTAAGCAGAGAAGGACTTTTACTGGTATTGGGAACATTCTTATTAAAGGAATACTGTCAGCTTTCTCCCCCCGCACTAACCAGCAGTACTGGCTGGTAGTGCGGGAGACGCTGATCAGTTTGGTCCTTACCGTTCCCAGATCCGCAGCATCGTTCCGCCGTAATCTTCTATTTTCGGAATATGCAAATGAGGTGCTAACTGGCACTCTGACGTTAGTGCCGCTGGCCATCCAGCTCATCAATATTCCTCCCCTCCTTCCGCCTCTCCCCACTCTGTAATGGAGAGGGGAGGAATATTGATGAGCTGGGCGGCGCTGCGGCCAGCGGCACTGACAGAGTGCCAGTTAGCCCAGCCGATGCAAGTTAGCACCTCATTTGCCTATTCCGAAAATAGAAGATTACGGTGGAATGGCGTGGCGGTTCCGGGCACGGTAAGGACCAAACTGATCAGTGTCCCCCACACTACCAGCCAGTACCGCTGGTTAGTGCAGGGGGAGAAAGCTGACAGTTTTCCTTTAAAATCTTCAGCTACCAATTGTTGGAAGACTTCAATGTTGGAACCTCAGGATTGGATGAAATAGAACTTTGATGATGGTCGTAACTGCTGGTGTTTAGTAGCATTTTCATCCATAGTAGACACGAGTTCGTCCTCAGGAAAAATGTTCACACCCAAGGCCACGGGGACTTATGGATTCTTTTGTTTTTGAATCTAAAAATACCTTTGAAGCGTCAGTTTTCTAATGAACTTCTGGAAATCCAGGTAAAGTTGAGAATTGTCGGTATTGGACTTTGGGCAAAAGGAAAGGCCTCTTGTAAGGAGGCTGGTTTCTGCTGGGGACAATTTATATTGAGATATGTTGTAGATATAAATGGATTCCTTCTTTATTGATTTGTCTTTTTGTTGTGCAATTTTCCTTTTTGGCCGCCACGTGTGCCTCTTTTTCCTCGTCTTTTTTTTCTTTTGATGCTCTGTGGCAGAAAGAGTTCTGGAATCCCTCGGGATTTGGGAGGACTCAACACTAAAAAATAATTCTAATTATCTGAGGTCGTCTGAATGGGCGGACAATAGGGGCCAGATGGATTCTGTCCTTCCATGATAATACTGTTTGTAGGGGTGTCATCATTGCAGTCTCTGCCAGGGGCAGATTGAGTAGCATTGATGGATAGTGTGGCTAGTTAAGAAAGTGGATGCCAACAGTTACTTAGATTTCCATAGTGCTCATTAAAAAAAAATGGCCCTACAGCTAAAACCAGCGTATTCAAAATAATTGCACTGATCATCACATATTCCAACAACAATCCAAAATACTCCAAGACCGCTTCTGTGAGAAGCATTATCCAGACAAGGTCCTCAGGCATGCCTACAACTGAGCCAAGGCACAGTCTCGAACTGCCTGCCTGAGGGGTAAAAAAAACAAAAAACATGACTCCGAATACAACCCATTCAGAGTTCTCAAGCAACTTCCTCACGACTTACAGTAATAACACAAAAATCATCAAGACCATTATACAAAACCATTGGCATATTTTGCAGGAGGCCAACTATTTAAAATCCGTCCTCCCGAATCAACCCAAGTTCACTTACAGGAAAGGTCCTTCTCTTAAAAGCATTCTGGCCCCCAGCCAGATCAGGTGGCAAAATTCCCAAAAAATCCACACAATGTGACCTCTTTGGGAATCCATTACCCAAGGGCAGTTTTAAGTGCAAAAAAGCTAGATGCCTGCACAGCTACCAGATTACCCATGGAGTGACAATTCTCATCTATGGGGACTAAAGAGAAATTTGGCATTAAGTTTCATCTTACCTGTCAGACTAATTTTGTCATTTATCTGATCAAATGTCAGAATTGTCCTCTCCAATATATCGGTCGAACCATCCGTAAACTGCATTTGAGACTGAACCAGCACAGATTAAATATCAAAAGGAAGTTTCTGCTTCATGGGGTCTCAAAACACTGCACTATCCAGCATCCCAATGCCACCAATCACATCTGCATTACCCCTATTGACTTTGTTCCACCACAGGTCAATAATAGGTTCGAACAATTAAAACGATTAGAAATGTATTGGATGTATAAATTAAATGGGCACTGTCATGAAATAAAAAAAATCTATATGTTGTAGTACTTAAGTACTACAACATATCTAAAACAGTTTAAAATCACTTTTAAATTCGGCCACTAGGGGTCGCCCTCCTAGTGGCCGAATGCATTCGGCAGTGACATCACTAGTGAATTTCGACTCATTGAATCCTGGCAATGAGTCGGAATTCACTCACTGCGGTGCTTGCTCCCGCCTGTCAATCAAACTGGCGGGAGCGAGCGCTGAGAACAGAAGAAGCGCGCATTGGCTCCCCTGCTCCCTGGCCTTGCATGCCGGCCCCGCCTCCCGTCGCTGCTGTCCTGCCCGTCGCTGCACTGTCCTGGTATGTCTGGGGGGGGGGGGGGGGGGGGGGGTTCGGGTAGCGGGGTTCAGGTTGCGCCGCGGCCATGTATTGTTTTTAACACATGGTGCCTCCAGTTAAATCGTATGTTACATGGTGCCTCCAGACAATCGTATGCTCTTCTACAAGAACTACCTTCCTTGCATGGAACCACAGTGCTACATTGTGCATGGATCGCTGTGTTAAAACACAGTGCAGAGCATTTCACCCTCCAGAGACCAGCTCCCTCTTGTACAGAAAGTGGTAACTGTATTTTCCTGAATGCGACGCGCTCTCCTGTCGATTATGTCGGAGTATCTACACCAGTGGTCTTCAACCTGCGGACCTCCAGATGTTGCAAAACTACAACTCCCAGCATGCCCGGACAGCCGTTGGCTGTCCGGGCATGCTGGGAGCTGTAGTTTTGCAACATCTGGAGGTCCGCAGGTTGAAGACCACTGATCTACACCTTTATCTACATTACGAGTGGATGCACCAACCCAGTCCGTCTGCATATTTACTGAATTATAGCACTGTATCATGCACGGATTGCTCCTGTCAATTACCATGCAGAGCATCTTACCCTGCACAGATCATCTCTCTCCGGTACTATCAGCCACAGCTGTACTTCCTGCAGCGCTGTGCTCTTCACTGACCGGGGTCAGATACAGTGCAGAGCATCTCTCCCCGCGCTGTCAGCAGGGATCGTATCACTCCAGTGATCTCTATCACTGAAGCTTATGCTTTTTCTTGAAGCTTTATGAATGATGAAGTATCTTTTAATGAAGCAAGTTTTTAATGGTGTGTAGTAAGTTTTGATTGTTTTTATAACTTTTTGCCTCTTAAGTAACAATGTGTGTTGACGTCACCGAGCATCAACCCGGAAGTCTTTTTTTTTTTTTTTTACAATCAGTGTCCACTTGATAGAGATATAATATATATAGGTAGATAGATAGATAGATAGATATATATATATATGGGATGTAAGAAAAAAAATCGATTCTCGCGATAATCACGATTTTTTCATTTGCCGATACTGAATCGATTCAAAACATTTTTGAATCGATTCTTTTAGGGATGTGGAATTTTTATATCCTGACGCCCGGAACAGCATGTCCTGGGCATCAGGAGATAAAAGTTCCACATTTGTGGAGCCGGGCAGGCCGGATCTGACACGGCGTCGCTCTGGGTGTATGGAGCAGGCTCCGACTCGTGCCCGCTCCGTACTATGCGACCCTCGCTGATTTCAGTAGCCTGGGGCCGCCGCTAATAGCCAGCATGCGGCGATCGCCGCGGCTGGCTATTAAAGGAGTACTCTGGTGCACACTTTTCTCATGTTATCCCGTCCGGGCTGCAAAATAAAAGAAAATGCACTTTCTCTTACCTGCCAACGAGCCCCTGGAGCTCCGGTACAGGTGTTCGGTCCCCGGGCTGTATTCTTCTTACTTCCTATTAGCCCGGCACGTCACACGGAGCTTCAGCCTATCACTGGCCGCAGCGATGTCCCGCCTCTGCTGGTGATAGGCTGAAGCTCTGTGTGACGTGCCGGGCTAACAGGAAGTAAGAAGAATACAGCCCGGGGACCTAACACCTGTACCGGAGCTCCGGGGGCTCGTTGGCAGGTAAGATAAAGTGCATTTTCTTTTATTTTGCAGCCCGGACGGGATAAAATGAGAAAAGTGTGCACCGGACTACTAGATCGCCGCTGTCAAAGCTGACAGCGGCGTCTATTGGGATCTATGAATGCTCCCAGGTGGGCGATGTATCGGGATATATCGTGATGTATCGTCACCTAGACGGTATCGCAATATATCGTGATATATCGAATCGCCACACTGGTATCGCGATTCGAATCGTATCGCCAAATTCTTGGCGATTCACACCCCTAACAAATATATATAACCTTTAATTGTGCCTGATGAAGAGCCCGGTCCGGGCTAGAAACGCTTATCCAGTGCGTTGCACGTTTTTACCATAAAGTACCATTCCTATTTCACCATTTGTCCGATCCTCCTTGATTCCTGCGCCCTAAGTAGATGTTCCCACTTTTCTATGCACAAGTACCCTGTGATATTCATCAAAATTTTTCTGAAAACTTCAATTTTTTCGGGAAAAAATTAATAAATAAAACTTCTCTCCACTACAGAAAAAGGTCTTCTCACCTGCAAACTAAATATCCAGTCCTGTTCAATCCATGAGTACAATGAACACCAACAAGTTTATCTGTGAAAGAGAAAAAAAAAACATCAATTCATTATTCATTCTAGGAAGGAACTAAGTACTCCCATCTCTCCCCTGGAGGTGGTCGGGAACTGAAAACAGCCGAAGCCGTGAGTTATGCAATTGCATAACTCCTATTAAAGGGGTTATCCAGGAAAAAAAACTTTTTTATATATATCAACTGGCTCCAGAAAGTTAAACAGATTTGTAAATTACTTCTATTAAAAAATCTTAATCCTTTCAGTACTTATTAGCTTATGAAGTTAAGGTTGTTCTTTTCTGTCTAAATCCTCTCTGATGACACCTGTCTTGGGAAACGCGCAGTTTAGAAGCAAATCCCCAAAGCAAACCTCTTCTAAACTGGGCGTTTCCCGAGACACGTGTCATCAGAGAGGATTTAGATAGAAAAGAACAACCTTAACTTCAGAAGCTCATAAGTACTGACAGGATTAAGATTGTTTAATAGAAGTCATTTACAAATCGGTTTAACTTTCTGGAGCCAGTTGATATATATAAAAAAAAGTTAACTTTAAAAGGCTCTCAAACAGTAAAGCCCTGTGAACTACACTGTTTCCGTAACATGTGATCTTACAAAAAAGTGGTCAGTTCTTGAAGTTGATGTTCTTGAAGCAGAAAACATGGGCACATATAAGGATCTGAGTGGTAATACTGTAACTCCGCGCCCACAGGCTGTAATACTAACCCAGTTAGGTAGTGTATGTACAGAGCAGAACTTACCATTCCCTTCATTCTCGCTTAGGTATTCTTTCACAGCATTTTTAAACTGGGCGATAACTGCATCACTAGGCACTTCATGGCCAATGGTAAAGATCTTACAATAAGTTATAGTATTAGGAAATTCCTATAATAGAAGATGAAGACCATTAGAACGCTACATTATATCTACAAAGGGGCACAAATAATGGATCGGACAGAAGGCTATATATATATATATATATATATATATATATATATATCACCCCACAACCCTTTTTTGGCAGTGTTGTGACAGCAACCAAGTGGAGCCTTAAAAACCATGATCAACATATTCTCTCTTATACAGTGCCTTCAAAAGTATTGACCCCCCTTGACTTTTTTTTAGTATTTTGGTACATTACAGCCTTAAAGAGTACCTCTCATCAAAAAAACGTTTGATATATTATAGATTAATGTATGCAGAATGACTTCACAATTGCATGTTATTAAAAAATATGCTTCTTTCCATTAAATTTTTCACTTTGAAGAAATGACCACTAGGGGTCTCCCTACCAGTCCTGGCAGTAAGCATTTCAGACTCATGCTGGAGTCCTAAACACTACGAGCTGCCAGTCTGCTTTGTTCACAAAGGAGGACACTCAGAGCTGCCAGCCTGCTTTGTTCACAGCCTGTTTGGCTGTGAACAAAGCAGGCTGGCAGCTCTGAGTGTTTAGGACTCCAGCATGAGTCCGAAATGCTTGCTGACAGGACTGATCGGGAAAAATACAATAGAAAGAAGCATATTTTTCATTAACATGCTATTGGAAAGTTATTCAACATTCATTAATCTAAAATATATCAAAAGTTTATTTGATGAGATGTACCATTTAAGTTCAATGTTTTGTTAATCTGAATTTTATGTGATAGATCAGAACACAATAGTCTAAGTTGGTGAAGTGAAATGAAAAAAATAAAAAATGTATTGTTTAGAAATGGAAATCAGAAAATTGGCATTTGCGTATGTATTCACCCCCTTTATTAGGAAGCCCATAAAAAGCTCTGGTGTAACCAATTACTTTCAGAAGTCACATAATTAGTGACATGATGTCCACCTGTGTGCAATCTAAGTGTCACATGATCTGTCATTACATATAGACACCTATTTTGAAAGGCTCCAGAGGCTGCAACACCTAAGGAAGAGGTATCAGTAACCAAACACTGCCATGAAGACCAAGGAGCTCTCCAAACAAGTAAGGGACAATGTTGTTGAGAAGTACAAGTCAGGATTAGGTTATCAAAAAATACCCAAATCTTTGATGATCCCCAGGAGCAGCATCAAATCTATCATAACCAAATAGAAAGAACGGCAGCAAACCTGCCAAGAGATGGACGCCCACCAAAATCACGGACCGGGCAAGGAGGGCATTAATCAGAGAGGCAGCACAGAGACCTAATGTAACCCTGGAGGAGCTGCAGAGTTCCACAGCAGAGACTGGAGTATCTGTACATAGGATGACAATAAGCCGTACACTCCATAGAGTTGGGCTTTATGGCAGTGGCCAGAAGAAAGCTATTACTTTCCACTAAAAACAAAAAGGCACATTGTGAGTTTGCAAAAAGGCATGTGGGAGACTCCCAAAATGTATGGAAGAAGGTGCTCTGGTCTGATCAGACTAAAATTGAACTTTTCAGTTATTAACCCCTTAAGGACCAAGCCCATTTTCACCTTAAGGACCCGAGCGTTTTTTGCTAATCTGAACACTATCAATTTAAGCATTAATAACTCTGGGATGCTTTTACTTTTCATTCCAATTCCGAGACTGTTTTTTCGTGACATATTCTACTTTATGTATGTGGTAAATTTTAGTCGATACTTGCATAATTTCTTGGTGAAAAATCCCAAAATTTCATAAAAATTTTGAAACTCTCTGCTTGTAAGGAAAATGAATATTCCAAATAAATTATATACTGATTCATATATAGAATCATAAAGTTGACATGTTTTTACTTTTTGGAGACATTAGAGGGCTTCAAAGTACAGCAGCAATTTTCTAAATTTTCATGAAAATTTCAAAATCTGAATTTTTCAGGGACCAGTTAAGTTTGAAGTAGATTTGAAGGGCTTTCTGTGAGAAACACCACATAAATGACCCCATGATAGAAACTGCACCCCTCAAAGTATTCAAAATGACATTCAGAAAGTTTGTTAACCCTTTAAGAGTTTCACAAGAATAGCAGCAAAGTGGAGGAGAAAAATCAAAATCTCAATTTTTTACACTAACATGTTCTTGTAGTCCCATTTTTTTTCATTTTGTGGCCTATGGAGAAATAGCCCCCCAACATTTGTAGCCCAATTACTCTCGAGTATGGAAATACCTAATATGTTGACATAAAGTGCTCTGCGGGCTCACAACATGGCTCAAGAGGGAAAGAGCAACTGTGGGATTTTTTAAAACAAATTTTGCTGTCATGGTTTTTGGGGACCATGTCGCATTTAGGAAGCCCCCATGGTGTCAGAACAGCCAAAAAAAACAAAAACACACATGGCATACTATTTTGGGAACTATATTCCTCAAGGAACGTGCCAAGGGGTTTAGTGAGCCTTAACACCTCACACTATGATTGCTGCAAAAGGTGGCTCTACAGAGTATTGACTTTAGGGGGTGAATTGTTATGCACATTGGGGAAGATTTATCAAATCCTGTGCAAAGGAAAAGTTGACAAGTTGCCCATAGCAACCAATCAGATCGCTTCTTTCATTTTGCAGAGGCCTTGTTAAAAAATGAAAGAAGCGAGCTGATTGGTTGCTATGGGCAACTTTTCCTCTGGACAGGTTTTGATAAATCTCCCCCATAGACTTTGTTATTTTGTCCGATTTGTTGTTTTCTTCACAAGGAAAAAAAACAAAAAAAACAACATCTTTAAAGTTGTGGGTATGTCCTGTAAATTAAATGATCAAAATCCTCAAACAATCCATGTTAATTCCTGGTTGGGAGGCACCAAAATACGGGAAAAAAGTCAAGGGGGGGGGGGGGGGGGGTGAATACTATAGCAAGGCACTGTAGATGGTGCCTAGAACAGAAATATAATACAGCATAATATGACACTTCATAGAGATGATCTTATTATACAATGACAATACAACATGAGAAGCCCCATCTCTTTCAGACTGCAGTTTCGCCTCTCTGGGTAAGCATGATCACACATGGGAGAGTATGGCATCTTGTTAGAATGTATGTTCTCTGTAAGGGCCTACTGACACCTCGTTTTTGGCCCTAAGTTTAGTGTATATTCTGGGAAAGCTGCTAACAATATATTAAGATGCCTTGTGCTGGAGAATGCCGAAAGAGAGCCCTTTTGGCCATGGTCGGCCCTGTTTATGGTCAGCATACCTTTGTCTATCACTGTGGAAGAGCTTGTATGGGAAACATTACATGTCTAGAGCTTAATCCTGACAGGATCTGTGCTGTACTAAGATCATAAACTGCTTGAATATTAAAAACAGTCAGCTGATTACGGGGACCCCTAGACTGTAACTGAATAACTTTGCTATATGTGAAAAGCCAAAAACGTTCCTGTGTCTATTCGACTACCAGCTATAAGAAGCAGAACATGGGGAATCAAAAAAGGACTGATAATATTTAATAGTTATATTTATTGTGTCACTATCACTTAAGTTTTTTTATTTTTTCAAATGTGAAGTTTTAAACTGTAGAGGTCAGGGTGTGCAGACCCCACTGATTGCTAGAATGAGGGGGGAAGAAGTGCTTAGCTGAGCAGTTTTTTCTTTCTAACGATAAATTCTATAGAATGTCTATCGGCCTGGAGCTAGGAGAGAAACAGGGAGAGAAGAGCTTTGCTGGGGGCTTCTACAAGCTAGTTCTAGTGATCAGTGGGGATCTCTGCACCCAGATATGTCAAAAGTGACAATTCAAAGGGAATCTCAGTGTCATCCACACTAACAGTTCATATAGGCTTCCAGTGTGGGTGAAGCAGCCATCTTTGCCTGTGTAAGCAATGTCCGCTCACCACTTTCTGGTGTAGCCCGGAAGTGTGCATGGGTGTTTGTAACTGAGCCAGCATTTCGGAAGACACCTCTGCTGGCGAGAAAGGTGTCACAGGGGCAGGAAAATGGATATGTAATGAGTGTCACCTGCACTATTAGTTACACCGACGTGCATAGTGCAGGTGACAGCGACGGGCATAGTGCAGGCGACACCGACACTAATGACAGATTCCTTTTTAACAACTAAGGGGGAGAATTAATAAAACCTGTCCAGAGGAAAAGTTGCTGTGTTGCCCAGAGCAACCAATCAGATCACTTATTTTTTGGAGGCCTTTTCAAAAAATGAAAGAAGCGATCTGATTGGTTGCTATGGGCAACTCAGCAACTTTACCTCTGGACAGATTTTGATATATCTCCCCCTAAATGTATTTGGCTCCTAAACAGAGAGAGGAGGTTACGCATCTATTTGCCTGTACAATACAAGACAACTATCAGCTCCTGACAGTTGTCTTGTATATATGTTGTCTCCTATATTCTTAGCCTCCACTCTATGTACAATATTAAGAAACAGTAAGCAACTAAGTAGTTCCATGCGGTCAGAGAGGAGGTTACACACCAATGTAAGGGTATGTTCACACAGTAGGAAAATGGTCAGAATGTCCGCACATTTGAAAACCTGGCGCGAACTAGGACCGCTCAGAAATGCGCCATCACATAGACGGCAATGCATTTCCAAGAAATATCTGCAGAAAGAATAGACGTCTATTCCTTCTGCAGATGTCAGAATCGGAAAACTCCACCGTGTGCACAGTGCTGCAAAAACCCATTGAAATCAACTCGACTCTGCTGCAGCAGAATGTCCGTGAGGAATATTCCGGTGGAATTTTGCACAGACATTCTGCCGTGTGAACATACGCTACCTAAGCTGCTGTCTGGCCCTTCATACTGTTGGGATGTCTTGCTCATGAGGGACTTAGCTATGTTGATCAACTTTTTGCCCATTCTTATACCAAACAAAATGAGAGTATTATAAGAAAGACTGACAGCTCTGCATTGACCCCAGGAAAGTTCCCTTGTACCTGTGGGGAATAGTAGCGCTTGGTGCAGGTTAGATCCACAACCATTCCAAGTTCTTCATTTTGTTTCCTAACTTCCTGAACAAGATTTGAGGGGGAGAATCGCTGCCAAGGTGCCAGCTTATTATCAAACACCTGGAAGTGAACGGTACAAGACACTCAGTGCCATACAGCAACACCGTCAACATGGCTCATGACAACAGCTTTTTGCAAGGCTCTAAGCTTACATTCTTTAAAGGAACTTTAAAACAAATAAAACGTGTTCCCGGGATACGTTTTCCTATGGGAATGTACTCCTTCCACCTGTAAGAGAAGAAAGAGGTTAAGATTTATGCTTTATATCATTTCAAGGGGTTTAGTTTGGAAAACCTTTATTTTGCTCAGTATAAGGGCAAAAAATCTTTTAAATGGCACTCTTATTAAAAGTAGTTTTTGCACTCCTTATGGTAAATAAAACATCTTACTAATATACTTTGTTTAAAAAAATTAAGTTTTCTATGTTTTATTTGTGTTTAAAAAAGCTGCCACTAGGTGTCTTCCCCACTTGTCCAGAGCACATTTCCCCCCCCCCCCCCCATATCTTGCACAGACTTTGGACTCCTGCTGACCTGGCAGAAATCCAAACACAGGAAATGCAGTCTGGAGTGCTGGGGGGGGGGGGGGGGGGTGCAGCCCTAGCCAATCATAGCTCATCTCACTCTGTACTGCTCTGGGCTGTTTGTAGCAGGGTGAGGGGGGAAGTTCTCCCCTGTATGGCTTCAGATCAGGTCACATCTGCTGGGTAACATCCCTTGCCGGTCTATAAATCTGACTGAAAGTAGAAGTAGAAGGAGTCGGCACTCGTCCCGTGATGTGGTGCTCGTGGACCAGTCAGCATATGGTGGGTAGAAGAAATCCAGCCACACACGAGTAGATGCAAATCACCTGGGGTGTTTATTTACAACATGGCATAGCATAGCATGACAATGTAGCGACACACAGGACGCGTTTCTGCCAGCTCGTGGCCTTCATCAGTGGATCAGTTGATGAAGGCCACGAGCTGGCCGAAACGCGTCCTGCGTGTCGCTACATTGTCATGCTATGCCTAGCTGTAAATAAACACCCCAGGTGATTTGCATCTACTCGTGTGTGCCGGGATTTCTTTTACCTACTGTAAATCTGACTGAGACTGAGCAGAAAATACTCAGTACTCAGGGGGTGGTTTATCATTATGGGGCAGTGAACTGGGAGGAGAGGAGAGGGACAATAAAACTAATACGGTGCAAAAATGAGCGGACCGGAGTCTCAGTTCGGCTCATTTAAATGAATTGATTGCAGCACGGGATGGGGATTTGGAGGAACGATACCACAGAAATCCGGCTGAATTTCCTAAACACAGAATTCTGAAACAAAAATTCAAGCCCCATTGAGTTCAATGGGATTCAGCCCGTAATTCCGCTAAATTTAAAAAGACAGGTCTTTAAATTTTGCAGAAGGCAGAATTTCCATAGCAGGGGGGGGGGGGGGGGGGGAGGGGGGGGAGGGGAATAAGGGGACACTAATGACTGTAACAGAGGGGGGAAATAAGGGGACACTAATGACCGTGACACAGGGAGAAATAAGGGGACACTAATGACTGTGACACAGGGAGAAATAAGGGGACACTAATGACTGTGACACAGGGAGAAATAAGGGGACACTAATGACTGTGACACAGGGAGAAATAAGGGGACACTAATGACCGTGACACAGGGGAGAAATAAGGGGACACTAATGACCGTGACACAGGGGAGAAATAAGGGGACACTAATGACTCTGACACAGGGGAGAAATAAGGGGACACTAATGACTGTGACACAGGGGAGAAATAAGGGGACACTAATGACTGTGACACAGGGGAGAAATAAGGGGACACTAATAATGACTGATCAAGGTTATGTGACGTGCACTACATTCATAACAAATTTGTGAAGCCCTGGACTATAGTGCAATCCTGGGCTTTTCAGGGCAGATTCTGCCAAAAAAATGAATGTTCCGAATGGAATGGCCCTAGTGTAAACCTGGCCTTAGACAACCCCTCATGTGGAACCACTTGAGATATACCGATTGCGATACCGGTGCAGAAATCTGACATTTACACAAGCACTTGTACTTACGGCCCCGCCTTTTCAGACCATTAAAAAAATAAATAAATAAATAAATCACTCATTACATGTGCCAAGGCCTCTTACTTGTTCACTCCATTATCCTGCATCTTCTACTCATACACAAACAGTACTGGGACATCCCTACATCCCACTGTAGGCTGCACATACATCCCGTTTATTACAGGTTTCATAACTGCAGGAATCCCACGGGCTTCTTATTACAGTAAATAGAATTCATATGGAATTTGCATTTTGCATAGTAACCTTACTTGACCAGTGGTCTCCAAACTGTGTGCCTCCAGCTGTTGTGAAATGACAACTCCCAGCATACAAGGATAGCTGTTGGCCATACAGGCATGCTGGGAGTTGTAGCTCTACAACAGCTGGAGGTCCACTGTTTAAAGACCACTGGGCTATGGGGTAAACAGCTACGTGTCATGTGACAGTAAATCCCACCAAACTTGTGCAACTTTATATGGTTCAGCCAAATCGTACAGAAGGTGCAATCGCTGACCAATGCGGCAATAAAGAACCCAGTCAAGTTGAACGTTACAAAAAAAAAAAAAAAAGGAAATAAATCATATATACATGAATGGTGAAATAAACCATTTCCACTGTGTGTGAACATAGTTCTACAGGTGACAGCACTTGCTATGGTCTCCCAAGGAATCATGGGAAACATAACCAGGATGAGACAGGAGTCTCACACATGGATCCTTATAGTGGTTTATCCCAAGCAGGGTGTCTTCAGCTGTTGCAAAACTACAACTCCCAGCATGCCCGGACAGCCAAAGGCTGTCCGTGCATGCTGGGAGTTGTAGTTTAGCAACAGCTGGAGGCGCCATGGTTGGGAACACCTATTGTAGACCCCCCCCCCCCTCCATTACTCCACCATGGGGTCCCCGGTATACCCCCAGCTCTCACCGGTCCGGTAAGGAGTTCTTGGACTTCATGGCTGCAGACCGGATGCAAACGTGATGATAGGTGGAGACCGGGACCCGGAGAAACGAAACTCGAAAGTTCAGTAGTAAGAAGCACACTGCCATCCGGACCACGCCATACCGAGGCCACGTCACCGGCGGGGCGCACGATGATGACGTAAGCGCGCTGGCCGGTCGGCTGCCATATTTGTTTTGGGCATAACCTTCCTTATACTGTATATAATAGGTCATGTGATCTCAGTGTTTCCTGACTAGGCTGCCTCGAGTTATTTCAAAACTACAACTCCCAGCATGCCTGGACAGCCTTTGGCTGTTCGGGCATGCTCGGAGTTATAGTTGTGCAACAGCTGGAGGAACCCTGGTTGGGAAACATTGGCTTATCTATGGTATATTCATAATGGTGGCAACGCCAAAATTGCTTCAGTGTACATATAATAGTGACAGAGGGCCCCAATAGAGAACAAACCACAGTGTACACATAATAGTGACAGTGCCCAAATAGAGAACAAACCACAGTGTACACATAATAGTGACAGTGCCCCAATAGAGAACAAACCACAGTGTACACATAATAGTGACAGTGCCCAAATAGAGAACAAACCACAGTGTACACATAATAGTGACAGTGCCCCAATAGAGAACAAACCACAGTGTACACATAATAGTGACAGTGCCCAAATAGAGAACAAACCACAGTGTACACATAATAGTGACAGTGCCCCCAATAGAGAACACACCACAGTGTACACATAATAGTGACAGTGCCCAAATAGAGAACAAACCACAGTGTACATATAATAGTGACAGTGCCCCCATAAGAGAACAAACCACAGTGTACACATAATAGTGACAGTGACCCATAAGAGAACAAACCACAGTGTACACATAATAGTGACAGTGCCCCAATAGAGAACAAACCACAGTGTACATATAATGGTGACAGTGCCCCCATAAGAGAACAAACCACAGTGTACACATAATAGTGACAGTGCCCCCATAAGAGAACAAACCACAGTGTACACATAATAGTGACAGTGCCCCCATAAGAGAACAAACCACAGTGTACACATAATAGTGACAGTGCCCCAATAGAGAACACACCACAGTGTACACATAATAGTGACAGTGCCCAAATAGAGAACACACCTCAGTGTACACATAATAGTGACAGTGCCCCCATAAGAGAACAAACCACAGTGTACACATAATAGTGACAGTGCCCCCCATAGAGAACAAACCACAGTGTACACATAATAGTGACAGTGCCCCCAATAGAGAACAAACCACAGTGTACACATAATAGTGACAGTGCCCCAATAGAGAACAAACCACAGTGTACACATAATAGTGACAGTGCCCCCAATAGAGAACAAACCACAGTGTACACATAATAGTGACAGTGCCCCCATAAGAGAACAAACCACAGTGTACACATAATAGTGACAGTGCCCCAATAGAGAACACACCACAGTGTACACATAATAGTGACAGTGCCCCCAATAGAGAACAAACCACAGTGTACACATAATAGTGACAGTGCCCCAATAGAGAACACACCACAGTGTACACATAATAGTGACAGTGCCCCCAATAGAGAACAAACCACAGTGTACACATAATAGTGACAGTGCCCCCAATAGAGAACAAACCACAGTGTACACATAATAGTGACAGTGCCCCAATAGAGAACACACCACAGTGTACACATAATAGTGACAGTGCCCCCATAAGAGAACAAACCACAGTGTACACATAATAGTGACAGTGCCCCCAATAGAGAACACACCACAGTGTACACATAATAGTGACAGTGCCCCCATAAGAGAACAAACCACAGTGTACACATAATAGTGACAGTGCCCCCATAAGAGAACAAACCACAGTGTACACATAATAGTGACAGTGCCCCCAACAGAGAAGAAACCACAGTGTACACATAATAGTGGCAGTGCCCCCATCAGAGAACACACCACAGTGTACACATAATAGTGACAGTGCCCCAATAGAGAACAAACCACAGTGTACACATAATAGTGACAGTGCCCCCAACAGAGAAGAAACCACAGTGTACACATAATAGTGACAGTGCCCCCATAAGAAAACAAACCAGAGTGTACACATAATAGTGACAGTGCCCCAATAGAGAACAAACCACAGTGTACACATAATAGTGACAGTGCCCCCATAAGAGAACAAACCACAGTGTACACATAATAGTGACAGTGCCCCAATAGAGAACAAACCACAGTGTACACATAATAGTGACAGTGCCCCCAATAGAGAACAAACCACAGTGTACACATAATAGTGACAGTGCCCCATAAGAGAAGAAACCACAGTGTACACATAATAGTGACAGTGCCCCCAATAGAGAACAAACCACGGTGTACACATAATAGTGACAGTGCCCCCAATAGAGAACAAACCACAGTGTACACATAATAGTGACAGTGCCCCCAATAGAGAACAAACCACAGTGTAAACATAATAGTGACAGTGCCCCCATAAGAGAACAAACCACAGTGTACACATAATAGTGACAGTGCCCCAATAGATAAAAAACCACAGTGTACACATAATAGTGACAGTGCCCCATAAGAGAACAAACCACAGTGTATACATAATAGTGACAGTGCCCCAATAGAGAACAAACCACAGTGTACACATAATAGTGACAGTGACCCATAAGAGAAGAAACCACAGTGTACACATAATAGTGACAGTGCCCCCAATAGAGAACAAACCACAGTGTACACATAATAGTGACAGTGCCCCCAATAGAGAACAAACCACAGTGTACACATAATAGTGACAGTGCCCCCAGTAGAGAACAAACCACGGTGTACACATAATAGTGACAGTGCCCCCATAAGAGAACAAACCACAGTGTACACATAATAGTGACAGTGCCCCCATAAGAGAACAAACCGCAGTGTACACATAATAGTGACAGTGCCCCCATAAGAGAAAAAACTGCTGTATACATATAATAGTGACAGTGCCCCCATAAGAGAACAAACCGCAGTGTACACATAATAGTGACAGTGCCCCCATAAGAGAAAAAACTGCTGTATACATATAATAGTGACAGTGCCCCATAAGAGAAAAAACTGCTGTGTACATATAATAGTGACAGTGCCCCCATAAGAGAAAAAACTGCTGTGTACACATAATAGTGACAGTGCCCAATAAAAGAACAATCCTCAGTGTACACATAATAGTGACAGAGGCCCCCCCTCCTCCCCCAAAAGAACAAGCCGCAGTGTACACTTAATAATGACAGATTACCCCATAGTAAACATGCCAGGATTGTAGATTGGGTTTTCTTAACCCTTTGCTGCCATAGCCAGGCGAATTTAGTTTAGTTTTTCACCTGTAACAATGTTGTTTCCTCATTGACATGCTCCATGTCTTGTCACTGGGAACACCCTAGGTACTCGAGTGCTGTACCCAGGTACAATAGTATACTTTACTATACCATTGTATTATTTGCCACTATACTATTTGTTGTCTGAGCACCACCATGTACTTATGGCTCCCTGGTTCTTCTCTCTCCACACAATCCACTCCAGTCAGTACGGGTTGAGCTTTGCTGCATTAGTGCCTCTCAACTTCTCTATGCCAAGTGTAATGAGCTATACTCAGGTAACACTGGCATTCCAAAACCGAAAGCATGGCGCGTGCGCTGATTAAGATACCTCTGGAACTCTCATAGATAATGCATAGATTGTGTGCCAACACACCACTGCATAGAACGAGGATAGTCAGGGCCCTTGTCACGATGCCGGCTGGCAGGTAGTGGATCCTCTGTGTCAGAGAGGGATGGCGAGGACCGCGCTAGTGGACCGGTTCTAAGCCACTACAGGTTTTCACCAGAGCCCGCCGCAAAGCGGGATGGTCTTGCTGCGGCGGTAGTGACCAGGTCGTATCCACTAGCAACGGCTCACCTCTCTGGCTGCTGAAGATGCTGAAGATAGGCGTGGTACAAGGGAGTAGGCAGAAGCAAGGTCGGACGTAGCAGAAGGTCGGGGGCAGGCGGCAAGGATCGTAGTCAGGGGCAACGGCAGGAGGTCAGGAACACGGACTAGGAACAGACAAGGGAACGCTTTCACTAGGCACAAGTGCAACAAGATCCGGCAAGGAAGTGCAAGGGAAGTGAGGATATATAGGGAAGTGCACAGGTGGGAGCCAATTAAGCTAATGGGAAGATTGGGCCAGGCACCGTCATTGGTGCACTGGCCCTTTAAATTGCAGAGACCCGGCGCGCGCGCGCCCTAGGGAGCGGGGCCGCGCGCGCCGGGACAGGACCGAGGGAGAGCGAGTCAGGTACGGGGGCCGGGGTGCGCATCGCGAGCGGGCGCTATCCGCATCGCGAATCGCATCCCGGCTGAAGGCGGGACCGCAGCGCACCCGGTCAGTGGATCTGACCGGGGCGCTGCAACAACGAAGATGAGGCGAGCGCTCCGGGGAGGAACGGGGACCCGGAGCGCTCGGCGTAACAGTACCCCCCCCCTTGGGTCTCCCCCTCTTCTTGGGGCCAAAGAACCTGAGGAAAAAAAACTCAATTTTTCCGAGATGAGGTCCGATGCAAATTAGGAGGGGTTCTGTGTGGAAACGTACGAGACAGTCCAATCTTTTATTGTAAAAACAATAGATGTAGAGGGGTCTGGCGAGACTGGTCACAGGAACGAAGAACCTGTTGATGAGAGAGGCCAAAAAAATTTTTCCTGCAGATCCGGAATCCAAGAAGAGCAAAGTAGAGAAGGAGAAGGTAGAGGCAGATATCCGCACAGGCACAGTAAGGCGTGGAGAAGCAGAGTTGACATCAAGAACTGTGTCACCTTTGTGCGGAGTCAGCGTACGTCTTTCCAGGCGGGGAGGACGGATAGGACAATCCTTCAGGAAGTGTTCGGTACCGGCATAGTACAGGCAAAGATTCTCCATGCGGCGTCGTGTCCTCTCTTGAGGTGTCAAGCAAGACCGGTCAACTTGCATAGCCTCCGCGGCGGGAAGCACAGGAACAGACTGCAGAGGACCAGAGGAGAGAGGAGCCGGAGAGAAAAAACGCTTCGTGCGAACAAAGTCCATATCCAGGCGGAGCTCCAGACGCCATCCGGAAGAACGCATGTCAATGCGAGTGGCTAGATGAATGAGTTCATGTAGGTCAGCAGGAGTCTCTCGTGCGGCCAGAACATCTTTAATGTTGCTGGATAGGCCTTTTTTAAAGGTCGCGCAGAGAATCTCACTATTCCAGGACAACTCGTAAGCAAGAGCACGGAACAGAATGGCGTACTCGCCAACGGAAGAAACACCCTGGGCCAGGTTCAGCAGGGCAATCTCGGCTGAAGAAGCTCGGGCAGGTTCCTCAAAGACACTTCGAATTTCCGAGAAGAAGGAGTGTACAGAGGCAGTGACGGGGTCATTGCGGTCCCAGAGCGGTGCGGCCCATGACAGGGCTTTTCCAGACAGAAGGCAGAACACGAAAGCCACCTTAGACCTTTCAGTAGGAAACTGGTCCGACATCATCTCCAAGTGCTGGGAACATTGCGAAAGAAAGCCACGGCAATACTTAGAGTCCCCATTAAATTTGTCCGGCAAGGACAGGCGGAGGCTAGGAGTGGCCACTCGCTGCGGAGGAGGTGCAGGAGCTGGCGGAGGAGAAGATTGCTGGAGAAGTTGCGACTGAAGTTGGTGCGAAATGGTGGACATTTCCGACAGCTGACGGGTTAGAAGGGCGATCTGTCGGGCTTGCTGGGCGGCCACCGTGGTGAGGTCAGCGACAACTGGCAGAGGAACTTCAGCGGGATCCATGGCCGGATCTACTGTCACGATGCCGGCTGGCAGGTAGTGGATCCTCTGTGTCAGAGAGGGATGGCGAGGACCGCGCTAGTGGACCGGTTCTAAGCCACTACAGGTTTTCACCAGAGCCCGCCGCAAAGCGGGATGGTCTTGCTGCGGCGGTAGTGACCAGGTCGTATCCACTAGCAACGGCTCACCTCTCTGGCTGCTGAAGATGCTGAAGATAGGCGTGGTACAAGGGAGTAGGCAGAAGCAAGGTCGGACGTAGCAGAAGGTCGGGGGCAGGCGGCAAGGATCGTAGTCAGGGGCAACGGCAGGAGGTCAGGAACACGGACTAGGAACAGACAAGGGAACGCTTTCACTAGGCACAAGTGCAACAAGATCCGGCAAGGAAGTGCAAGGGAAGTGAGGATATATAGGGAAGTGCACAGGTGGGAGCCAATTAAGCTAATGGGAAGATTGGGCCAGGCACCGTCATTGGTGCACTGGCCCTTTAAATTGCAGAGACCCGGCGCGCGCGCGCCCTAGGGAGCGGGGCCGCGCGCGCCGGGACAGGACCGAGGGAGAGCGAGTCAGGTACGGGGGCCGGGGTGCGCATCGCGAGCGGGCGCTATCCGCATCGCGAATCGCATCCCGGCTGAAGGCGGGACCGCAGCGCACCCGGTCAGTGGATCTGACCGGGGCGCTGCAACAACGAAGATGAGGCGAGCGCTCCGGGGAGGAACGGGGACCCGGAGCGCTCGGCGTAACAGCCCTGCTATGAAGAGCTTGGGGGGTCCCTGAGATTGGACTCACCCATGATCAGGAACTTGTCCCTTGTGGATAGTGGTAAATGTTTTAATGGTGGGAATACGACTTTAAGGTGTGGTTGATATTAGTAGGGGTGCTATAGGAGAACTACAGTAGTTGCTTATAGGAACTTTTTGGCTGGGCACAGTGGTTGGCACAATGAGGACGCTGGGTGGGGTGAAAACATTTGACATTATTACAGGCGCACTGCAGGATTAGGTGAATCATCTTTAACAGTCTTCGCGTTTGTGTCGCACAGGTTACTATTCTGGCTAAAAGAAAACATACCAAAAAGACAGTTTATGGTTATCACTTCAGTTACAGCTCAATGTTATGCCAATTTATAGACACAAATGTAAAACACCATTAATGGATTTTTATTTGTTTTACTATATTTGTTGGAAGGTACAAATGTTGCTGCAGTCTAAAAAGTCACATGTTAAATACTGTAAAATGTGCTGAAGCCAGGATATGAAGGCAAGCAAGGGTTAACATTGGACCACCCCAGAGCTTAATGGCACTGGAAGCTGCAAAACAGAAGAAAAAAAATTAGAAACTAATAAGCTATATTTAAATTACACTAATTTAACATCCAATCATCCGGAAAGCCTAAATAGTCCGGCAGTTGTTCAGCACCGCACTGTATCTCAATGTTAAATTACACTATATAAGAATCCGAAGATTGAGCTGGCATACACAGGCACATCGGATTAATAAAAAGGGCATATCTAATATGGGAAATACTTGGATTTGCCTTGAAAATACTTTTTCTAGCGCATACTTTCTTTAAACTTTGCATTCTGTTGTTCCTCAGTTATTTATCCTGAAAATTTATGAATAAATAACAACTAGGTGTTTCCGTTTTCCGTGTCACTTGTTTCCTTACTTTGCTTTACACAGTAAGCACTGTTTGGGCATAGAAACATAAAACCAAAGAATGTGTCGGCAGATAAGAACCATTTGGCCATCTAGTCTGCCCAATATTCTTAACACTATGAATAGTCTTCGGTCCTAACTTATATGAAGGATAGCCTGATGCCATCCCATGCATGCTTAAACTCCTTCACTGTATGTGCCTTCATTGTATCTACCACTTACTGTATGCAGGAAGGCTATTCCATGCATCCATTACTCTCTCAGTAAAGTAATACTTCCTGATATTACTGCAGAAACCTTTGTCCCTCTTATAAAAAAATATGTCCTCTTGTTATAGTTTATATTCTTTTATGTACACTCTCTTCCTTTACCGTTTTGATTATGCCCTTAACATTTTTTCCTGAGCTTTAAAAAGCTCTGTATCATACCTTTCCCCTTTCTCACATTGTGTGAGCTCCCGGCAGGAGAAAGTGGGTGTTTCCCAGCAGGGGCAATGTCACTGAAGCCTGCGAGAGCTGTGCCTCTCCATGCCCCGCACACACTTCCTGAGTTTGGTCTCCTGCCAGTGGAGGAGTTGGAGAGACCAAACTAACTGTTTGACTTGTGTCAGGGAACAGAGCCACTTAGTGGTCGTTTTTTCGATCACTTTAAAAACATATCAAGGTTGAGAATTTTTTTTTTCAAATATTTTTATTGAGTTTTTAATAATTAATCAACAAGTATATTAAAGGGATATTCCAGGCAAAAACATCTTATCCCCTGTCCAAAGGATAGGGGATAATATGTCTGATCGTGGGGGGCCCTCTGCTGGTACCCCCATGATCTTCCTGCAGCACCCACATTCTATGCGGGGCTGAGTCTCCAGTTTCGGAAACCTCCGGGTTTCCGGGACTGGAGAAGTGACATAACGCCCCGACCCAAGTGACGTCACACCACGCCCCCTCTATTCATAGATATGAAACGGCAGTGGAACAGTGAATCCGTAGAACCCGTGTGGATGATGGCATTGGCCGTACCAGGGAGCGGAGTCTAAGGTGCCACTGGTTTTCACCAGAGCCCTCCACAAAGCAGGATGGACTTACTGTGGCAGGCGGCACCCAGGTTGCTACCCCTGATACGACTCGTCCACACAGGCTGCTGAGGTGTTACATGGCACAAGTAAGATGAGGCAAACTCGTGGTCTGGACACGCAAGAAGTCAGGGCAGGCGGCACAGGAGCATGGTCAGGAGCAAAGCTCGGAAGTCAGAGGGCAGGCAGCACAGGATCAAGATCAGGTCACAGAGCAAGAGGTCAGGAACACTGTTAGACAACACACAACTGGAATGCTTTCTCTAGGGCTAGTGAGCACAAAGATCCAGCAAGGACAGGAAGGAAGTGTAGGGTTAAATAGACACAGGACCAGTCAAGCACCAATCAATAGTGCACTGGCCCTTTAAATAAGAGGAAGGCAGGGGCACACGTGCAGGCAGCAGGGAACAGTGGAGGGGACAGAGATGCGGAGAGGAGAGTGACAGCCCGGCGTTCATGCAGGATCATCCCGCGATGCGGACAGCGGCAGGAGCAGCACGGAAGGACAGGGCCAGAGCGTGCTCGCAACCAGCATGTCTGGCTGCAGTGCTACTTGTGACAGTACTAGACCCCCCTCTCCCCCTCTTTTTGGGCCTTTAAAAGTTTCGGACCAGGTCTTGCTCCAAGATATTCTCTTCCGGCTCCCAGGACCTCTAGATAACACAGGAATGGACAAAATCTGTGACATTGCGTTCTAGGTGTGGCAACCAATAATGCCGAGAGATTAACTGGAAGGACTTCCTTACTCCTGAATGTCCAGTCAGTAAAAAAAAATATCCCCAGTTCAAAACTCTACATCTCAGTTGAGGTGGCATGAAGGATCTCCCAGGTGGAACATGCTGGAGGTCAACAGGAGCAGCAGAAATCAAACGCTCAGGTGGTACAATATGCCGTGGAGTGGAATCCAGCCGAACCACAACGGAGGACCTAGAGAGGGCATCGGCTATGACATTTTTATCCCCAGGACGGAAATGAATAAAGAAGTTAAACCTGGAAAAGAAAAGAGACCATCTAGCCTGTCGAGGGTTCAGGTGCTGAGCAGACTGAAGGTATAAGAGACTCTTATGATCCGTATACATGCTGACTGGATGAGAAGAACCCTCCAATAGATGTTGCCACTCTTCCAAGGAAAGCTTAATAGCGAGGAGTTCCTGATCTCCGATAGAGTAGTTCATTTCTGCAGGCGAAAAACTACGGATAAAGCATCTACCTCCAAAAAGAAGGGTTTCTCAGGATCAGGTCTTGAGAGGACCAGAGCCTAGGGAAATGCAGATTTTAAATGAGAGAAGGCCGCTTCGGCTTCTGGAGAGCAGGACTTGAGATTACAGTTCTTTTTCGTGAGAGCCCCAATCGGGGCGACCAAGGAAGAAAAATGTGGAATGAACTCACGATAATAATTGGCAAAGCCCAAAAAGCATTGTATAACTCAAAGGCCAGTAGGTCGAGGCCAGTCCAAAACTGCAGGCAACTTATCAGGGTCCATCTGTAAATCTTGGTTGGAGACAATTTAACCAAGAAATGGAAGACTTGATCTCTCGAATAGGCATTTCTCAAGCTTTGCATAGAGATGATTATCCCTGAGGCACTGAAGAACCTGTCGGACATGAGATTGATGCTTCTCCAAATTGGGCGAGAAAATCAGAATATCATCAAGATATACCACTACACATGTATAAAGTAAATCATGGAAGATGTCATTAACGAATCCCTGGAAGACAGCAGGTGCATTACAAAAGGCCAAAAGGCAACACGAGATACTCAAAGAGTCTATCACGGATATTAAAGGCCATCTTCCATTCGTCTCCTTCACGTATTCAAATGAGATTGTATGCTCCCCGCAAATCCAATTCAGAGAAAATCTTGGCACCCTGTAGACAATCAAATAGTTCAGAGATAAAAATGTAGAGGATAGCGATTCTTGATCTTGATTTTGTTTAATCCCCGGTAATCTATACAAGGACGGAGAGAACCATCCTTCTTCCTGACAAAGAAGAATCCAGCATCGGCAGGGGAGGAGGATTTTTAGATGAAACCCTTCTGGAGGTTCTCCTGGATATATTTAGCCATAGCTTTAGCCTCTGGGACTGACAAAGGATAAATTCTTCCACGGTGAGGCGTAGTCTCAGGCTGTAGATCAATAGGACAGTCATAAGAACAATGTGGTGGAAGAGACTCAGCCTGTTTTTCACAGAACACATCTGAATAATCCTGATAAGATGCAGAAAGAGGCAGGCTCGGCATAGAAGAAGGCAAAGAGACAGTCTTAGGCTAGGTAAACTCAAGACAGGGGTTTTGGAAAAAATGTCCCCAATGAGTGACCACCAGATTTTCAGTCGAGACACGGAGATTGACGTTGAAGCCAAGAAAGACCAAGAAGAAGCTCTGAAGTACACTGAGGAAGCATGTAGAACTCAATCTTATCCTTATGTAATGCAATAAAAAAGAGGAATAGATGGAGCACCCACTGCTTGATCAGTGCGAAAGCCGCTGTTCACCACTCTTGCTCATGGGCTCCTGGTGTCCCGCTCCAAGATGTACACGCACCGCTTGAGATCATCCCTACGCAGTGAGTGCTCCCTCTATTCTTTTTTATTGCATTGCATGAACTGCCTCTTCGTTAGAGGTTGAGCACGAGAAGATTTGTTTACAGTGGGTCCGGTAGTGCGTCCTGCTGCTGTTGAAATTTGTGAAGCTAGGATATCTGTGTCTGGAGCGGCAGTGGCTGGTCTCTGTTTCTCCCAGCATTGTTATCCTTATGTAAGATTCCTACTTGCATGATGAGAGGTTCAGTGCGGAAAAGCACCAAACTATTAAAGTTTTCTCCATTGACAAGAAGAGATATATAAAGGCTTAGCAAGCTGATTCACTGGGAGACGATGTTTGTGGACCAAGGAAGCAGTAATAAAATCTCCTGCGGAACCTGAGCCCAAAAAGGCTGAGGCAAAGAAAGATGTCTTAGAAGAGGTATAGACTTGGACCAGCATGGTCAAACAAGGAGAGGTAGTATTCACACCCAGGGATGCCTCTCCTACATGCCCTAGGTGCCAGGGTTTCCCGAAAGCTGTGGACGTAAAGAACAGTCTTTGAGAAAGTGCTCTTGACTGGCACAATAGAGGCATAAATTCTCACCTTCTCACTATGTCGACACATTCTTTCCTGCTTTGATAGCCGAGTTCGAGCCACCTGCATAGCCTCTTCAGCAGAAGGCAATGGAGACGTAAAGGAGGACATTGGAAATCGCTGTGTTGAGACAGGTTCCCTCTCCAAACGAAGTTCTTCCTGTCTCTCGGCAAAATGCACATCAATCCGACTGGCCAAAAGGATTAGTTCACTTAGGGTAGATGGAGGATCTCGTGCAGTGAGAGCGTCCTTGATTCTACTAGAAAGTCCTTTGAATGTAGCACACAAGGCCTCATCATTCCAGGCCAATTTGGAAGCTAAGGTGCGGAACTGAACAGCGTAATCGCCAACTGAAGAGTCCCCTTGGCGGAGCTTAAGTAAAGCAGTCTCAGCAGAGGAAACCCATGCAGGTTCTTCATAGACATTGCGGAATTCAGAGAGAAAGGCCTGCAGGTTAGAAGACACTGGATTATTACGATCCCAAGGTGGAGTAGCCCAGGCCAGGGCTTTTCCAGACAGCAGACTGACCACAAATGCTACTTTACCTCGCTCCGTTGGGAACTGATCCACCATGAGGATAAGCAAAGCTTAGATCCGGAAGAAACTGCAGGGAGTGAAGGAGCCTGGAACAGGTTGCGGCTGCTGCTGTTGTTGCTGATGAACGGAAAGAAGCTGTTGCATCATAGCAGACAACTGATTCAGCTCTTGCGTCTGACGGGCTAACTGTTTCTACTGTTGAGCCACGATGGTGGAAAGATCCGTAACATCGGGCAGAGGCACCCCAGCGGGATCCATGGCCACATCTTACTGAAACGGCAGTGGAGCAGTGAATCCGCTGAACCCGTGTGGATGATGGCATAGGCCGTACCAGGGAATGAACCCTTGATACAACTCGTCCACAAAGACTGCTGAGGTGTTAAGTAGCACAGGTAAGATGAGGCAAACTCATGGTCTGGACAGGCAAGAGGTCAGGGCAGACGGCACAGGAGCATGGTCAGGAACAAAGCTCGGAGGTCAAAGGCAGGTGGCACAGGAGCAAGGTCAGGTCACTGAGCAAGAGGTCAGGAACACTGTTAAGACAACACACAACTGGAACGCTTTCTCTAGGGCTAGTGAGCAGAAAGATCCGGCAAGGATAGGAAGGAAGTGTGGGGTTAAATAGACCAGACAAGCACCAATCAATGGTGCACTGGCCCTTTAAATCAGAGAAAGCCAGCGCGTGTGCGCCCTAGGAGGCGGGGGCGCACACGCTGGCAGCAGGGAACAGTGGAGGGGACAGAGAGGCGGAGAGGAGAGTGAGAGCCTGGCGTTCGCATGCAGGCACGTCCCGCAATGCGAACGGCAGCAGAAGCAGCATGGGAGGACGGGGCCGGAGCACGCTTGCAGCCAGCATGTCTGGCTGCAGTACTACTTGTGACACACTGGAGACGCAGCCCCGAATAGAATACGGGTGCTGTAGGGAGATCGCAAGGGGGGGATCCTTTGGATACGGGTTAAGATGTTTCTGCCCGGAATACCCCTTTGAATGTTTAGTTTGGTGACAGGTACTTTTTAATATATGCTATTGGAGCTGCTTGTATATATATTCTGTCTTGACCTCATATCCCATTCTTATATCCAGTCCTCATATCCCGATCTAATATCCCGTCCTCATATCCCATCCTTATATCCTGTCCCCATACCCTGTCCCCAGGTAAGGCTGAGCTGTGATAAAGGCCGAAAACAGATGGGGCGTGGCTTTTGTGGGGCATGGTTTGCAAGCTGGACTGACACATTCACCTGGAGATGTGGAGCTTGTGGTGTAAGGTGGGGCTGAGCTGTGATGAAGAGATTGTGGTTAAAGAAATGGAAATGTGGGTGTATCGGACGAAAATGGTGCTTTCGGCCTTGAGCCGAAACCAAAAAAGGGCTGAAGTGGCATACTCGCAAGTTGCACTGACATAGATATCTCCAGTCGTTTGAAGTGATGCTGGAACGTACACACATACAGGGAACCTGTCACCAGTTATATGCTGCCCAAACTGCGAGCAACATAAAATTGGTGCAGGCATCGCCAGTCCGCCTCACTTTGAATGACTCTGAGGCACTCAGGCATTTTGGAGCAATCATAGTTAAGCAATGCCTCCGGGATGCGGGTAACTAGTTAACTAACTGTCAATCAAGCTGGCACAGGGATGGTAAGGGGTTGAGGAGGCGTTCCAGCCCTCAGCACTTCAAGGGCTTGGAAACACCTCTTTGCATCAGATAATGAATGCGTTTTTCTAGGTTATGGAAGCACGGGCAGATATATGAAAGTTACCATTTTTTTCCTTGACCCAACAGATCTAACAGTGTCAGCAGTTTCAAACATAAATTGAAGTTAAAAAATTCCCTTTAGGCCAGTCTTTTGGCATTGCCTAATATGGGAGACCTAGGGACCTTCACTAAACCCGCTTGGCCTACTCCATACTCCCCACCCGACATCTGGACATGCATGTTGGAAAGGGATTTTAGGGGTACTCCACTGGAAAACATTTTTTTTAAATCAACTGGTGCCAGAAAGTTGAACAGATTTGTAAATTACTTCTATTACTACCGGTACTCATCAGCTGCTGTATGTTCCACAGGAAGTTCTTTTATTTTTGAATTTCCTTTCTGCCTGACCACAGTGCTCTCTGCTGACATCTCTGTAAATTTTAGGAACTGTCCAGAGTAGGAACAAATCCCCGTAGAAAACCTATCCTGCGCTGGACAGTTCCTAAAATAGATAGAGGTGTCAGCAGAGAGCACTGTGGTCAGGCAGAAGAGAACTTCTTGTGGATCATAACAGCAGCTGATATGTACTGGAAGGATTAAGATTTTTTAATAGACGTAATTTACAAATCTGTTAAACTTTCTGACACCAGTCGATTAAAAAAAATCTTTTCCAGTGGAGTACCCCTTTAAGTGGATAATTCTGGTATTTGGTACTACCCAACTTCCCAAAAAACAATGGGGAAGATTTATCAAAACCTGTCCAGAGGAAAGTTGCTGAGTTGTCCATAGCAACCAATCAGATCGCTTCTTTCATTTGTCAAAAGGCCTCCGAAAAATGAAAGAAGCGATCTGATTGGTTGCTCTGGGCATCTCAGCAACTTTTTCTCTGGACAAGTTTTGATAAATCTTCCCCAATAAACCTAACTAGGCGACCTAAATGTTTTTTTGCAGATTTACATTGGAGCACAGCTAGAGGTTATGCATTTATTTGTTTCGTTGCACAACATACAGTGTATTACATTTAGAAATGATATTTACCTTTAGACGTTGCTTGTTTTGGGGATATGTATCTGACAAAGGAGTTATTGTTCAATGGTCCACTGTCCATACTCCCTCCATAGCCGCTGATGTTACAGTGTGGTGGAGCCCATTCCATATCACAGTGGCAATTCTTCCTGTTATTACATACCTTAAACAACATGTTATTTGTAAACTTTATATATTAATGTATCACATAAAATATACTAAACCTGTGAACTTAAATCATTGCATCTAATCATTGTCATATGCTTGAATGCTATGGCCATAACAGAAACACCTATGAACAGCACAGTCTTCCAATGGCTCATATAGGAGGTGACCAAATAGACCTTTTCATGTACAAAACCTACAGGATTCTGTGAACCTTCTAGTTTTCAGGCAGTCTGCTTCAGATGATGTTGTCTATTGTTGGGTTTGCTGAGTGCTTTCCCTATTCCCATACCAACCATCTCAGAATAGTTTGTCACCCCTGGCGCTACTTTCTTTTATGGATCCTTGATTGGAAAACAGCATAACCCGATATAAAAGATCAAACCTGCCCCCATTATGTTTTACCATTGAGGACAGACGGTCATTCTTGGTCAATTTCCTGATCTCTCAGTTCCCATGGTCCTGTACAAGTTTACATGACCCATTAGTAAAAAGGATAACACATAGCATTACTGGGGCTTCGATGTCTCAGGGCCCCTTAGCATGTGGCTTTCCTGTGTACTTACCCCTTTTCCACTACACTTTCTCTTTATGTCACAGTCATATCCTAGTACTGAGAAATCCACACATTTTCGGTTCAAACAAATCTTAACAAAATACAAAATGTATTAATAAAGTTAGGCATTTATACAATGTAATACACAGCGATGGTAATTTTTATTGGCATATCTTTGTAAATAATAATCATGTAAAAACTGAAGAATATCCAGAAATCTGACGTATATATTGCTCATACATTTCTGCAGTACCCTGGTGGCAAACACTGGTTGACTGACATGTGAAACTCCCTTTCTCTTAAAAAGAGATTCTGCAGGAGCTATGGTGTGGGTTTGTATAGTCAGTGCTGCAGACCTTCTTTTTAAAAATTATGAGGGCATTCCATATCAATCAACAAAAGCTTAATGGAAGTCCTCCCATACTGTACATAAATAGGTTCTGTTGTTAAAGGGGTCATCCAGGAATAGAATATCTTCCAAAAACAGCACCACCCCTGTCCTCAGGTTGTGTGTGGTATTACAACTTGTCTTCACCTTAATGGAACTAGCTGCAATAAACTCGCTCACAGCCTGAGAACAGGTGTGGTGCCATTTCTTGAAGAAATCAGCTCTGTGTTCCTAACACTGGATAGCCTCTTTAAAAGGTTTTAAAGTAATTTGCAGTATTTTGAACATAAAAATGACATTTTTATCATGTTATATGTGGCCCCCTTGGTGACTCTTCCATTTTGTGCTGGACAGAATCAGTCTCCTTCTTCCCCTGGCAGTTGACAGTATAATCCCTTCTCACTTTCCAATCCAGTTTAATAATCCTAACACTCCAGCAGAAAGTTATTTCTATTGACTACTCTTCAGAAAACAGAAGATCACAATGCAGAGACTTGGCTGTGGGAAGGGTGACAGAGCACACGAACATTGTTATATTGTTTGAAAACCAAATTGTGCTATACTTTGTAATTAATTGTCATAGCTCTTTTTTTATGGGGTTTCCTGGGACCAATAGGCTGATTAAAAGGGTCGTGATGTCCTGCATTATCCTCTCCATTTATGTTACAGTCATACATGCAGAATAAGTGTATCATGATCTCTGTATCCTTCAATACGTAAAGAAAGATCTACCTTAGTGGTTATCTCACATAGCTATTGTCACCTATATTATTCTAGAAAAGTACCTTTCCTTTGTCACATAGTGCCCCATCTGGCACATAGGATCCTTTATGATAGTAGATATCGATACCCCAGCACAGCACGTCTTCTATAAGGGTTGATATATAGGAGGTCTGTTTATAATGGGGGAGGTTTCTTGTCACATTGCAGCACTGAATCTGTCCGCACATGACATCCCTGGCAGGAAAAGCAGACTCAGATTAGCTTCATTTTAAAGGGCATCTGTCACCTAAATCACACAGTACCAACTCTTGCCATAAAGGCAACCTATTTAAAAGGGAACTCTAGGATACAGATATAGGTATTTTTTTTCAAACTTAACCAGGCTTACCTGTCGCTTTTTGAAGAAATTTTTTTTTGTATCCCGAAGTTGTCCTTAATTGTCCCCTTTCCTTATATACCTTTATATTCCTATTTGGTTGGCAAAAATAGAAGAAAAAAGGACATTTTATAAATGAGAACGCTTGAGAATGTCCAGCGCCAATCCACCATGCCTCACAGCACTGCATCACAGCCGAGTGATTGACATCCCACACTATTCGGCAACCAGTAGCTCCATCTGTGCAGTCTGCCCATGCGCCAAGCAACAAGGGTGACAGAGCACACGAACATTGGGAAGGGTGACAGAGCACACGAACATTGTTATATTGTTTGACAATATGATGGCCCTGACCAGCTGCCTCCAGGACTCTCTCCAGGGATTAAAAAAGTCTTTTTTACCTATTTTTGGGCCACCAAACAGGATAATAAAGGTATATAAGGAAAGGGGACATTAAGGAGGATGTCTTCGTGTGGAGAGTTGGTACTGTACCATTTAGGTGACAGGAGCTCTTTAAATACTGTATTCATACAATGTTCAATGTAAATGAAAGGTGTTTTGTTACTGCAAATAACAACTTATCACAAGGACATGGGATAACTGATGGGGGAGCGCTGATAGGACCCCCCCCCCCCGCCAGTCATATGTTCATTGCTTGAACAGGGAAGTGGTCGAGTGTACCTACTGCCATTTCCTTCAAAGTCCATGGCAGTGGTCTGCAAACTGTGCACCATCAGCTGTTGCACAATTATAACTCCCAGCATGGGATTGATGGCCATAGGAAAGTCCAGCACTGCACACTGCAACCTCCTTTATCATGTCTGAGAACAGGTCTCATGAGGGTAAAGTTCATAAGCAATGATAACATACTCAATATTGCACTGGAGCAACTCCCCATCTGATCCACAGTTTCCAAACCTGTCGCCAACACTGTTTACAGTCTGGAAGCAGGAAAAAGGAGCCACCCTGGCACCTGGAAGAAGGAAAATCATCAGTCTTAAGCAAAAGTCAGTCATTAAGCAAAATATACAAGTCTCAGGCACATGCTATATGAGCAGGGCCTCTTGTCACAGTTTCTGGTACACAGCATTTTCCTGTATATAGCTTTATAATTTGTCTTTCCTGACTGCAGTGTGGCAGAATTTTGTCAGATATGTCATTCATCCAAAGAGAGCAACTAGAAACGGGCACCCCTGCCACACAGAAACCCACTTTCTGTGCTGACCTTTAATAGTAGAGACTGGCTCAGGAACAGCTTCTATAAAGTATGGAATGGGTAGGTGTACTGTGCTTTACTGGGACTACAATTCATTTGGCTGTGAGGATCATATATCATCTGGCACCTTAGGGATTGTTGGGAGGTTGGCATTATGGGTGCTAAATGGGCACTGTCAGAATCAAAAACGTTTTATATGTTGTAAACAGCACAGCTGACTTGGGGTGGATGTGAATGCGAGGTAAGTGATCTATACATCTATTGGAGCGCCGAAGATATCCAAGCACTGTTTTCCAGTATCTCCAGCACTCCTATATGTATGGAGTGCATACCGACCCTGATCCCCAATGCAGCGTTTCGTTTGGGAGCCCCATTTTGGAGATTGCGGCAATCCCAGAGGTTGGACTCTCTACGATTAGACACTGCATTTTTAAGCTCTGGAGTACCCCTCCAAAATGAATAGCAAATTTGCCTGAACTTTTGCTGTAGGTTTTAGTCTTTGGAATGTAAAATCATTATAGCACTTTCCATGGATTTGTACATCTGTTACATGCACTGGCATCCCTGACACAAGTGGGGCCCTATACCGTCACTGAAATTAAACGTAACCAGTGTTTTTCGTGGTACCACTTCTGCCATTTGTGCCACTGTAAAGGGGCAGTATTAATACTTTCCTAAGGCAAGATAGATAATTTCTTAAGACAGATAGATGGGATTTACATACCTTGCCCAAATAACCTTTGGCAGTGCACATTGTAATCGTAGCAGTTTTTCTTGTAGCACACTGACTGTCCGTCATTACAAGGAGAACCATCCTGGTGATATACGTCTGAAGGGCAGGTGCTGGATTTACCATCGCAATACTCTGCAAGGTCACACTCTGTGCTGGGCCTTCTGCATACCGTCCCTTCAGCCAAAAACTAAAAACACACATACAAAGAATGAACTGTCCACCAGTATTATAAGTAACCCTAGAACTCTGTAGTGTATAGTTCCTCTGCTCTTTCTTCTGAAAATGTATTGACGTGTTATGGTTTAAAAAATAAATATATACACTGCTCAAAAAAAAAAATAAAGGGAACACTAAGATAACACATCCTAGATCTGAATGAATGAACTAATCGTATGAAATACTTTCGTCTTTACATAGTTGAATGTGCTGACAACAAAATCACACAGAATGTATCAATGGAAATCAAATTTATCAACCCATGGAGGTCTGGATATGGAGTCACACTCATAATCAAAGAGGAAAACAACACTACAGGCTGATCCGACATTGATGTAATGTCCTTGAAACAAGTCAAAATGAGGCTCAGTAGTGTGTGTGGCCTCCACGTGCCCGTATGACCTCCCTACAATGCCTGGGCATGCTCCTGATGAGGTGGCGGATGGTCTGCTGAGGGATGTCCTCCCAGACCTGGACTAAAGCATCCGCCAACTCCTGGACAGTCTGTGGTGCAAAGTGGTGTAAAAATTTTTGATCAGTCAGATTCTGGGTGCTGTGACCTTAAACAGGGATGTACCTGGGCTGTGACCTCCACCGATCACTAGAACAAGCCGAGAGAAGCACTCATGTAGGAACTTCCCTTCTCGTCTCTCTCCTCGCTGCAGGAAACAAATTCTATGGAAAGTCTATGTAGCCCATCTCCGTGACGTGAGGAGAGAATGTCACATTACCCAGATGCCTAGAGATCAAAAATTTGGCATGTTCTAGCAATTGGTGTGGGTCACTTCACCCAAACCCTGACCAATCAAAACTTTTGACACATCTCTATTCTAAGTCTAAAGTTTTTTTTTTTTTTTTACATTAAAGGAGTACTCCGGCGTGCACTTTTTTCCTTTTATCCCATCCGGGCTGCAAAATAAAAGAAAACACACTTTCTCTTACCTGCCAATGAGCCCCCGGAGCTCCGGTACACTCCGGTACAGGTGTTCGATCCCCGGGCTGTATTCTTCTTACTTCCTGTTAGCCCGGCACGTCACACGGAGCTTCAGCCTATCACTGGCCGAGGCAGGACATCGCTGCGGCCGGTGATAGGTTGAAGCTCCGTGTGACGTGCCGGGCTAACAGGAAGTAAGAAGAATACAGCCCGGGGATCGAACACCTGTACCGGAGTGTACCGGAGCTCCGGGGGCTCGTTGGCAGGTAAGAGAAAGTGTGTTTTCTTTTATTTTGCAGTCCGGACGGGATAAAAGGAAAAAAGTGCGCGCCGGAGTACTCCTTTAAGTAACACATTAGTAAATTGACACCTACTCTGTCACTGTCTACTGAGTGCCGACAGTTTCAGACTAAGTAAATCAGACATCTTAGGCCCTATCCTTTGGATAGGTGAAAAGATGTCTAGGGGCGGAGTACCCCTTTAAATACAATAGTCTACAAGACTTCCATCTGAACTGGTAATCCTCACCTTACACTCGTGGCAGCATGGCCCTGATGAACACGTGGCATTTTCCATTAGTCTACAAGTTGCTGGATTACAGCACACATTGTTTTGAAATATCTGTAGATAACAGAACAATTACATATAAGGCATGAAAATCTGTGAAAAATGTACAAAGTATCAAAAAAAGAGTAATGCAATATAGGCCGGGTTCACACAATGTTTTTCCTGGCATAATTTTCCATTTCATTTACATCCCTATTTTCCCTTTATGTTTCTTTTCATCTATGGTTTTAAATTTAAGGAGCGTTTTTGTTAAAATCTAAAACAACATTAGTGGAGGACCCATATAGCAAAAACATTGATCTTTAGAATCTCTCATGGAAATTTGAGAGCCAATGAAGTTTAAAGTGGTTTTAAGATGGTGAAATGACTTCAGTTGCTTAATTTTCATGATCTGCGGATGTCCCAGAGGTTGGTTTATAATGTTCTGTCATATCACTGTATTATGCTTTAACATTACACGATGGCAATACTCCTATAGGCACATTATGAAGTTCTAATTCCCAAACCCCATCTCCTGACCTCGCTCAGAAAATATCACGCTCAGAAAATATGTCTCCACAATCTAAACCTCTCCCTACTATGTAGCACTTCCACTTTACTCCCATTCTTCCTTCAACCTAAAATTTTTGGAATTAGCAAGTGCTCTCTTATTTGAAGTCTGTAGTCTCTTCTTATGGGGATATTTCTGCCACAATTTTTGTGGCTATGGCCCAATATTTTCCCAGTCGCATGGCGGTTCTTTCCATTCTATATATTTATTTTAACTCTCCCCCAGTGAGTGTTAAAGTGGGTTATCCAGGAACAGAAAAACACTGCTGATTTCTTTCAAAAACAACCCCATGTCTGTCACCAGGTTGGGTGTGGTTTTTGGTTTTACAATTTGACTCCATTAACTTCAATGGAACTGAGCTGCAGAACCACACCCCACCTGGAAACAGACGGGGAGCTGTTTTGAAAGAAATTAGCTGTGTTTTTCTATTCATGGATAACCCCTTTAAGTTGCCTTTTATGGTTGCCTAGGAGGCCAACTTTCATTTCACTCAATTTCTACCCCAATGGAGGATTGTTGTACGGTTATTAGCAAGGGTAGTTGGCAAGTTTCTTTAGAAGAGACTTCTTTGAAATTGCTCCATAGAACCTAATTTGCTTCAACTTTCCTGTGTCTCCTCTATGTTTAAGAGGTTTTTTGTCATCTGGTTCTTTGTATCACACATGGGGAAGTTTCTCTGTAGCGTTGTCTTTTTGGACTCTTTTAGACACTTTTTTTTGGAGATTACTCAATATAAATTTCCCTGTGACCTTTCTTTTTGTCTATTAGGACAGAAGCTGTTTACATTTAGGGTAGGGTCACACGTTGCCCATCCACAGTGTATTTCATGCTGCGGATGTGCTGATGGGAGTCTCAAGAGCAATCTCCCTGCTGCGGCTGGGTATCTCTGTGTGTCCTGTGGCTTCAAACTTCCTCAGGCAGACCTGCAGCACAGGTGTTGGGCCCACTTAAGAACTAATTATCACTGTTATTATTATTATGAGGCAATTTATAAAATAGTAAATATTTGTTTTTCAAGTATTATGTGTTATTTTTATATGTTTTGGACCTTTAAGAGTGGAGCAGTGCAAGCCCATGTGACCCTGTATGCCCAATGGGAACCCCTAAATTCTTGGCCATATAGTGTAGTGGGGGGAAGAGTTGCCCCAGTTCAGTTCTAGTCCCGTTTTGCCTAGAGCTGTGAGCAGAGTACAAGTGTGGTAAAGGTGTGAGGTGTAAGGAGAAGCTCTGAGGGAAGGCCCAAAACAAATCTAACATTCCAAGTCTTATCCAGTCATTCTGCAAGGATGGAAGTTCATGCCCTGGCGGAGAAAGCTATAAGACCTACTAGGATCAATCTTCAATCATCTCTTAAGTCAGTATCAATCTATTGGGTGAAAGCACCACAAGTCACAGCAAGGCCACAGGGCTCCCAAAGGGTTACACTGCATCCTTTCCACTCTGCACCATACTGTCTGTGTATCAACATCTGCACCATGCTCAGAAAAAGCAGTTATCCGTAACCTGACATTGGTGTGTTTCTTTACTCTGCATGTCAGGCCCAGGAGAAGCTGTCTCCAACCTCGGAGCATGTATAGGCTAACGGTGCCCTGGCGTCATGATTTACTAGCACCCCCGTGCTATATGGGAAGACACAGTTGAGCCGTTTAAGTGAGTTTTGGATCCTTGGATATCTTCTTCATACTATCCAAAGGTTCGCCACTCTATGTCTCTCTATTGAATGTCTAGGGGGCTCCATGGGATTGTGCCTTATTGTGATTGCTGCTCTTTTATTTTTCTTGTACTGTTATTTGATTTACCTTGTTTATTATATCTATGATTCAAATATCTGTGTATTCATGTTTGTATTGCTTATGTTTTTGGCTTATAATAAAGCTTCACTGTTGGAACCATAAAGGCACAAACCTCTGCAGGGCCACAGTCGCACTCTTCCCCATGTTCTGTTATGTTGTTCCCACCCTGAGCCTTTATGTCAGAGGCAGGGGTATTCCACAGACAAGAAGCATTGTCACTTGCATAGAACTTCTCCATATCTCTCATGCTGCAATCACTAAATCTAGATGACAGCCTGTAGGAAAACAACAGAGTATTTTTTTTCATAGCCAACTTAAAGGAAAACTGTCAGCTTTCTTCCCCCGCACTAACCAGCGGTACTGGCTGTCAGTGCGGGGGACGCTGATCAGTTTGATCCTTACCATGCCCGGATCCGCTGTGGCGTTCGGCCCTAATCTTCTATTTTCGGTATTTGCAAATGAGGTGCTAACTGGCATCGGCCAGGCTAACTGGCACTCTGACGTCAGTGCCGCTGGCCGCAGCGCCACCCAACTCATCAATATTCCTCCCCTCTCTCTTTATTACAGAGCAGGGAGAAGAGGGAGTGGCGGAGGGAGGGGAGGAATATTGATGAGCGGTGCTGCAGCCAGTGGTACTGACGTCAGAGTGCCAGTTAGCCCGGCTGGTGCCAGTTAGCACCTCATATGCATATACCGAAAATAGATGATTACGGCGGATCCTGGCACGGTAAGGATCAAACTGATCAGCGTCCCCCGCACTACCAGCCAGTACTACTGGTTAGTGCGGGGGGAGAAAGCTGACAGTTTTTCTTCAAGAAACAAGTAAATGAGGCCCTAAGGGTCATTTTATTAGACTGAAAAGTCCAATTTCCATTTCAAAAACCACCCAAGAAGACAGTTTTTCCAATTGGATCTATTGAATTCAAGGGGAAAATAGTTTTTTGTTCCCACACAGTTTAACGCTATGTCCATAGTGACTTATTTTTTGGGCTGTTGACAAGCCAGTGCATACATATTTTAGCATGTATTGCAGAGACAATTATGGGATATGGCTTTTGCAGTACCCCATAAGTTGGCTGAAAAATGATACAAAACTTAAAAAAATGGGGTAATTGCAAAAATAAAATAAAAACCATTTTTGCCTAAAAACAGCCTTTTTTTAGGCTTAAAACTGTATGGCAACATAGCCAAACCAATATCAAATGTTGTCTCTCTATGTAACAGGCAGAGAGATAAGAGATGATAAAAGATAGAGTGCTTTTACACTATTCGATAATTCATACTTTTCTCTACTGACTATTGTTACATAGTACAAACACCCCCCCCCCCCCAAAAAAACAACAACAAGGTATGTCCAAGAATTATGTACAATTGCATATGCATTCTCTGATTACTTACAAGCCTTCGTCTGCCATAGCACAAACTAGCTTCCCAGACTGGCAGCTGCATCCCGGGACATCATGCCTCATTCCTAACACATGACCTAAGTAGTGTATAAAGGTGGCAGAGCTCCCCACCAACTTATCCCGATCCATCTGCAGAAAGGACAAAATGGCCGATAAACAGCATATAGTCGTATAATAAACACTTATCTCGACTGCAAGGTACAAGGTTATGGGGGGGGGGGGGGGGGGATGGCAAGTGTGCCATTCAGGAGCCTGGGAAAGCTAGGTCATATATTCTTACAAACTTCCTTCTTACAAGCTTTTCTATGCTGACATATCTGCTATTCAAGATATAGATATATGTGAGGTAATTAAGGGTGGTGCAGGTGAACAATTTTTCTACACAATTCCATCTTTAGGCTAAGTTTCCACTTTTTTTTCTGGCCCAAAAAAACGCCAGAAAAAACGCCACGGCATTTTCCTGCATTTGGTATTTTTTCTTGCGTTTTTTCTGCCGTTTTTGCCTTTGAGTGGAAATTCTATTTTTGGCCCCTAATTTTCAAAATTTGTTGGGTACCAAAAAAAAAAAAAAAAACAGGATGCAGTAGGGATGGAAAAAAACTGTATTTGTCACGTCCTGCGCTCCGGCCAGACACGCTTTTCTCCTTCCCTCTCCTCTTCTACTTGCAGGACTGGGATTTGCATCGCGGGACGCGCCCGCATGCGAATCCCTGCCCGTCATTTGCCTCCGCTCTCCACCCTGCCTTCTCCTTTCTCTCAGCACCGGTGTGCATGCCCCCGCCTCCTAGGGCACGCACGTGCTGGAGCTCTTAGATTTAAAGGGCCAGTATGCCCTTAATGATTGTTTTCACCTGCACCTCACTTATAAGTTTCAGCACCTCCCTTCACTCTCTGACCGATCTTTGTTGCCTTTGTTCCCTAGAGAAAGCATTCCTGTACCTCTGCTTATCTGTGTTCCTGACCCTTGCTCCGTGACCTGTTCCTGCTCCGCTGCTGCCTGCCTATTTACCTCCTGCTACGTTCTAGACTATGCTCATGTGCTGCCTGCCCTACCCTTCTGCAATCCTTACTACACAGTAACATAGTTCATAAGGTTGAAAAAAGACCAGAGTCCATCAAGTTCAACCTATATCCCTAATGGGTCCCTACTGAGTTGATCCAGAGAAAGGCAAAAAACCCTCATACTAGAGGTAAAAATTCCTTCCTGACTCCAAATATGGCATCAGAATAAATCCCTGGATCAACGTTCTGTCCCTATAAATCTAGTATCCATAACCAGTGATGTTATTAGTCTCCAAAAATGCATCCAGACCCCTTTTGAATTATTTTAGAGTTCCCCATGACCACCTCCTCTGGCAGAGAGTTCCATAGTCTCACTGCTCTTACAGTAAAGAACCCCCGTCTGTGCTGATGTAGAAACTTTCTTTCCTCCAGACATAGAGGATTCCCCCTTGTTATAGATACAGTCCTGGGTATAAATAGACCATGGAAGAGATCACTGTACGGTCCCCTGATATATTTATACATAGTTATAAGGTCGCCCCTAAGCCTTCTTTTTTCTAAACTAAATAACCCCAATTCTGATAATCTTTCTGGGTACTGTAGTCCTCAAAGTCCCCGTATTACTCTGGTTGCCCGTCTTTGAACCATCTCCAGCTCCACTATATCTTTCTTGTACACTGGTGCCCAGTACTGTACACAGTATTCTATGTGTGGGATTTTTACAGCAGTAGAATTATTTCCTTGGCGTGGGCATCTATGCCCCTATTGATGCACCCCATAATTTTATTTGCCTTTGCAGCAGCTCCCTGTCACTGGTCACTACAGCTAAATTTCCTGTTAACTAAGACTCCTAAGTCCTTTTCCATGTCAGTTGTGCCAAGTGTTCTCCCATTTAATACATAATCCCAGCCCAGATTATTCTTCCCCATGTGCGTAACATTACATTTATCAAAGCTCACCTCCTCATAAAAGCTGATCAGGTTAGTTTGACAGGACCGATCCCTCATAAAGCCATGCTGATATGGGGTCATACATTTATTTTTATCATGATACTCCAAAATAGCATCTCTTAGAAAACCCTCAAACAATTTTCATACAACCGAGGTTAAACTAACAGGCCTATAATTCCCGGGATCACCTTTTGACCCCTTTTTAAATATTGGCACTATATTTGCCATAAGCCAGTCCTGGGGAACAGTCCCTGTCACTACAAGTTGCTGTATCCCTCATGTGCCTCACATCTCCTCAGCCGCATGTATGGTCGAGTCGTGCCAGGGGTAGTGACCTGGGTGCCTCCTGCCGCAGCAAGACCTTCCCGCTTTGTGGCGGGCTCTGGTGAAAACCAGCAGAACTTTAGACTCCGCTCCTTGGCATGGCCGTGTCATCTTCCACGCAGGTCCAGCGGATCCACTTCCTGCCGTGAGTCTTTACAGTATTTAACAAAATTTATATTTTTTATAATTAAATTTTTATTAATTTTTAAACAGGGAACAATTTATATGGGCGGGCAGGGAACTAAAAATGTAGCAGGCAATAATACAAATGTAGAAAGGGGCCATTTAAATGTAAAAGTAACATATTTTTATCCTTAATTTTGTTAAACTTTTTATTAATGTATTTTACTAATGTGTTTAATAAAGTGTGTGTGTGTTTTTTACTTTTTACACTTTTTTCCTTATTATTTACATTTTTAGGTAGTACTACTAGTACCTGTAGAAAGAAAATCGGATGTCCAGTGCAAAATAGGTCCAACGAATTGACTTATTGGTTAAAACCCAGGAAACATGGATACAGCAAACACAGGTGACGTGTTTCGGGTCAAAGATGAGTCTTAGTCATGACTAAGGCTCATCCTTGAGCTGAAACGCGTCACCTGTGTTTGCTGTATCCATGTTTCCTGGGTTTTAACCAATAAAGTCAATTAGTTGGACCTATTTTGCGCTGGACATCCGATTTTCTTTCTGCATCTGCTTGGCGCTGCCCGCGCCAGTCCGTGCGCACGGTGCTTGAGGAAGAGAGCTGGACCTACATCTACATACTAGTACCTGTACTAATAGACAGGCATCCTTTATATTGTAGAGATGCGGAGCGGCTTTCTACAGCACTCGCATCTCTGCTATGAACTCCGGCTGGCCAGTGATGTGAATAGAATTCACATCATTGATTCATATTTTCCACCCAGAGTGGTGATTGGCCGGATGGTGGCAGCCAATCACCGCTTTCAGCAGGAAATATGAATCAGTGATGTGAATTTCTATTCACATCACTGGCCGGCCTGAGTATAGTGCAGAGAGGCGGAGGGCAGGAGAAAGCTGCTCCGCATCTCAGGGATAAAAGAGATGATCGCAGCGGGTGTCAGGAGTGACACCCGCTGTGATCTGTCCTTAACTGCAGGTACTACAGCTCCCAGCATGGAGCAGAGTGTGCTCCATGTTGGGAGAAGTAGTACCTGCAGTTAAGGACAGATAACAGTGGGTGTCCCTCCTAACACCCGCTATGATCGTCCTGTATAATGTATAGATGCGGCTGGCACGGCTGCACTTCTTTGGTTCCCTGCACTGCAGTATATTCCGTATATATACCTATTAATATATACTGCTGAGAGTTGTGATTGGCTGGAACCATCCGACCAATCACAGTTCTCTGTGAGAAATATGAATCTGCATAATACAGTGCAGGGGAGCGGAGAAGCTTCTATACATTATATAGGAAGATCGCAACGGGTGTCAGAAGTGACAACCGGGGCGATCTATTCGTACAAGTACTACTACTCCCATCAGTCTGTTCCATGCGGGGAGTAGTAGCACTACATAAAAAATAAAGAAAAAAAAGTGTAAAAAAGTTAAAAACACACACACTTTATTAACCTGTAAAGGACCCATGACGTACGCGTACGTCATGAGTCCGCCCCCGATCTATAGTGCGGGGCCATGGCCTCTAACAACGGCCGGGACCCGTGGCTAATAGTGCGTGGCATTGATCGCAGTGCCGCGCGCTATTAACCATTTAGACGCGGCCTTCAAAGTTGAACGCCGCATCTAAAGTGAAAGCATGCCGGTTAGCTCAGGGAGCTGTTCGGGATAGCCGCGGCGAAATCGCGGCATCCCGAACAGCTTACAAGACAGCTGGAGGATCCCTACCTGCCTCCTCGCTGTCCGATCGCCGAATGACTGCTCAGTGCCTGAGATCCAGGCATGAGCAGTTAGGCGGCAGAATCATCGATCAGTGGTTTCTTATGAGAAACCACTGATCAATGTGAAAGATCAGTGTGTGCAGTGTTATAGGTCCCTATGGGAGCTATAACACTGCAAAAAAAAAAGTGAAAAAAAAGTGAATAAAGATCATTTAACCCCTTCCCTATTAAAAGTTAGAATCACTCCCCTTTTCCCATGAAAAAAATCACATATGTGGTATTGCCGCGTGCAGAAATGTCCAAATTATAAAAATATATCATTAATTAAGCCGCACGGTCAATTGCGTATGCGAAAAAAATTCCAAAGTCCAAAATAGAGCATTTTTGGTCTCTTTTTATATCATGAAAAAATGAATAAAAAGCGATCAATAAGTCCTATCAATGCAAAAATAGTACCGTTAAAAACTTCAGATCACGGCGCAAAAAATGAGCATTCATACCGCCCCATACGCAGAAAAATAAAAAAGTTATAGGGGTCAGAAAATGACAATTTTAAACTTATACATTTTCCTGCATGTAGTTATGATTTTTTCCAGAAGTACGACAAAATCAAACCTACATAAGTAGGGTATCATTTTAACCGTATGGACCTACAGAATAAAAAGAAGGTGTCATTTTTACCAAAAAATTTACTGTGTAGAAACGGAAGCCCCCAAATTTACAAAACGGCGTTTTTTTTTCAATTTTGTCTCACAATGATTTATTTTTCCGTTTCGCCATAGATTTTTGGGTAGAATGACTGATGTCATTACAAAGTAGAATTGGTGGCACAAAAAATAAGCTATCATATGGATTGTTAGGTGCAAAATTGAAAGAGTTATGATTTTTTAAAGGCAAGGAGGAAAAAACGAAAATGCAAAAATGGAAAAACCCTTGGTCCTTAAGGGGTGAAACACATTATTAAAATACATTACTAATAAAAAGTTTAACAAAATTAATTAAAAAAATATATATTATTTTTACATTTAAATGGCCCCTCTCTACTTTTTTATTATTGTCGGCTACATTTTTAGGTTACTGCCCGCCCACATAAATTGGTCCCTGTTTAAAAATTTATAACAATTTTGTTATAAAAAATATAAATTTTGTTAAATACACTTTTTCCATCCCTACTGTATCTTTTCTTTATTTTTTTAAATGGTACCCTACGAAATTTTAATAAAAAGTATCTCCATCCCTTTTTTTGGATTGTTCAAAGGGGTACTCCCGTGGAAAACTTTTTTTTTTAAGTCAACTGGTGCCAGAAAGTTGAACAGATTTGTAAATCACTTCTATTAAAAAAATCTTAATCCTTCCAGTGCTTTTTAGGGGCTGTATACTAAAGAGAAATCCAAAAAAGAAATGCATTTCCTCTGATGTCATGACCACAGTGCTCTCTGCTGACCTCTGCTGTCCATTTTAGGAACTGTCCAGAGCAGCATATGTTTGCTATGGGGATTTTCTCCTGCTCTGGACAGTTCCTAAAATGGACAGCAGAGGTCAGCAGAGAGCACTGTGGTCATGACATCAGAGGAAATGCATTTCTTTTTTTGTATTTCTCTTTAGTATACAGCCCCTAAAAAGTACTAGAAGGATTACGATTGTTTAATAGAAGTGATTTACAAATCTGTTTAACTTTCTGGCACAAGTTGATTAAAAAAAAAAAAAAGTTTTCCACGGGAGTACCCCTTTAAGTCCGAAAAAAGAATAATAACCGCCTGCAAAAATTCCAAAGTTAAAACTCACATGGAGTCTCTCTTGGCGATTTTTCACTCCCATAGACCTCTATGGGAGAAAAACGCAAGATTTCAGGGAAAAAAAATGCCAAAGTCTCAACATGCTGCGATTAAAAAAAAACTGCCAAGGAGCAGGAAAATGACAAAAAGGAGTGAAAAACGCCAAAAGGATAAAAAAAATGCCAAACTGAAAAACGCCAAGTGGAAAATAAATTTTGTTGCATTTTTTCACAAAAAAACCCCCCAAAAAACGCCATGGGACCGTTTTGCCGGTTTTTGGGGCAAAACACACAAAAAAAAACCAAGTAGAAACGTAACTTTAGGGTACATTCCCACATGCTGTATTTTGCTGCTGCATATTTTTCTACCCATTGACTGTGATGGGAAAGAAAATATGCAGAGGCAAATATGTAGAAAATACGGCACCAAATTTATTAAACGCATCAAAACTACAAAGCAATACAAATTAAAACACAAAAAAAAAACACACAATAAATACAAAAATATTATAAAATACACAAAAAAGTGATAAATGGAATGTGATAAATAGGGTGCTAGCACACTTTTCTCTTTAATTACTCTTCAGTACACCATGTTTTATGGTTTCCCTTCTGTGCCTTTATCTGCAACTTTTTGCAAACCCTGTCCACACCCAGTTTTGTAAGGCTGGGTTCACACTACGATTTGCCGATAGGGTCACCGGATCAACCCATTTTTGCTCCGTATCCGGTTTTGTGACCGTACCTAAAACTGCGGCATACCACGAAATGAATGAGATACAGGCCAGGTCTGGCTGGATTACGGGAGAGCCCGGTTTTCACTCCCCCAAGCCGGAACCAGTGACTGTATCGGCAAATCGTGTTGTGAACCCAGCCTAAGCCAAGTCCGAGCTGCCATAGATTTGCAACAAATTGAGGGCTCTGCTACAAGTTGTGCGACAAGTCGCACATGATCAATTCATGACCACTGCAAAAAGGTAGTAGTAGTTTTGCAACAGCTGGAGGCACACTGGTAGGGTAACACTGATGAATGATATTACTTACCACAGAGATGAAAACCGACTCATCGGGATGACAGGATCGTCCCCAGCGCGCCAGTCCGGATGATGACATTTTGCTCTCTCTCCTAAAACGTACACGATAAAGTTTATCGCTCAGCTAAATTCCCTATTTTCGTGTTTTATGTGTTCTTCAGCATATATTTTTTTAAATGTCCCATGAAGGATGCATCTTTTTTTTTTTTTTATGTACAAAAACTGACAACTCTTTTTTCTCTTCCATGATGCAGTTTTTAAGGTGGTTTCTCATAAATAGTGTCTATTAATCTAGACTTTTTTTTATATTTTATTTGGCGTTTTATCCCCTGTGTTTTTCTCATTACAAGTCATGTGATTCTTTCATCATGTGACTCAAGAATCTCTATTGAAGAATTGGGGGGGAAAAAATGCCCCCAAAAAAACAAACATGTGCATGTACATACATACATGATGTTTGTTTTGCCATTTTTTTTTCACCTACAGAAGTCTATGGGAGAAAAAATGCTACAATTTCTTGAAAAAAAAGGCCATATCCGGAGCTTTTTTTTATTTATTTATTTTTTTTAAACTGTCACTGAGCCTAAAAGCTTAAAGGTGAAAAAACCTGAAAAAAATAAACGCCATTGGGTTATGGCATTTCATATTTCCCTATTGACTCAGTGTCTTTAACCCAAAAATGCTATGTGACGACTATATTTTTTTTATATCATATATATAACTCCAAAAAAGGAAAGCGGCACTCCAGTGGCAGAAAAAAGGTGTATTTATTCACCCATCAAGTCAAGCACTTGACTTGATGGGTGAATAAATACACCTTTTTTCTGCCATTGGAGTGCCGCTTTCCTTTTTTGGAGTTGTTTAAGAAGGGTTTGGAGTTTGAACCTGCAAAGGCTGAGCACCCGATCTGGACTTTAAGTCCCATTGTACAGTGCCGGTTCCCTTAATTTTACTCTGTGCTTTTAGCATAAGATGGGCATAGATTTCAGTTTTGGAACGGTGCGGCTTGTACAGGTAGCATTTATATAGAATTGAGACAGTTCCCCTCCATGATCTTCTTCTAGTCACCATGTCTTACATTGTACAGTGGTCCCTCAACTTACAATGGTCTCAGGTTTTCAATACTTTTCTGGGCCATTGTAACTTGAAACCAGACTCAACATACAATGCTACTTCAGATCTGTAAAATGTGTCAATGACTGGAAGAACTGATCAATCCTCAATTTTTCCTATTTAAAGGGGTACTCCGGTAGATTATTTTTTTTTTCAAATCAACTGTTGCCAGAAAGTTAAACAGATTTGTAAATTACTTTTATTAAAAAAACTTAATCCTTCCAATACTAATCAGCTGCTGTATGCTCCACAGAAAGTTGTGTAGTTCTTTTCTGTCTGACCACAGTGCTCTCTGCTGACACCCCTGTTCATGTTAGGAACTGTCTGGAACAGGAGAGGTTTGCTATGGGGATTTTCTCCTACTATGGACAGTTCCTGACATGGACAGAGGTGTCAGCAGAGAGCACTGTGGTCAAACAGAAAGGAACAACTCAACTTCCTCTACAGTATACAGCAGCTGATAAGTACTGGAAGGATTAAGTCTTTTAATAGAAGTAATTTACAAATCTGTTTAACTTTCTGGAGCAAGTTGATATGAAAAAAATAGTTATCCACTGCAGTACCCCTTTAAAGGGGTACTCCGCTGCTCAGTGTTTGGAACAAACTGTTCCAAACACTGGAGCCGGCAACTTGTGACTTCATAGCCCCGCCCCTGCTGATGTCACGCCCCACCCCTTCAATGCAAGTCTATGGGAGGGGGCGTGACAGCTGTCACGCCCCCTCCCATAGACTTGCATTGAGGGGGTGGGGCATGACATCATGAGGGGCCAGGGCTATGACATCACAAGCTCCCAGCCCCGCCAGCTCCAGCGTTCGGAACAGTTTGTTCCAAATGCTGAGCAGCGGAGTACCCCTTTAACCCCCATTTTGGGGCTTCAGAATCAACTACCAGGTTTCCATAGAGTTATGGTCTCAAGATACAATGGTTTCAACATATAATAGTCGCCCTGGAAGCAATTAATATTATATAAATATGTTGTGTGCACGCCAATGTCGGCACTGTTAATATTGGCTTTTTGTATACATTCAGTTCTATTATTTGCAGCCTACACAGTAATGCTTCTTATGCCCACTTACAAAGACAACCCCACAGCATCGTAACTTATCCGGTTATCTAAGAACTTGTTTTTCCACTTTAAGAAATCGGAAAGGATCTCATCGGCCGACTCTCTTTTCATGTCAATGAGGTTCCCGTAGGACCAGATTTCTAGACCAACCAAGACTATCTGTGTGTTCAATTCCTGGAAGACCTGAGGAAGGATAAATGGAAGAAAATTCACTTCATAACATGTCCTGGACACGGCAGGAATTAGATATGTATCATAAGGAGAAGAAAGCGTCTGGGCGTGATCTGTGTTTCAGGTTGAGGCAACAAGTTTTTGGAAATAAGAGGCTAAGTGTATGAGTTGTACCCATGATCGTGTGACAAATGTATACAGGTGTAAGTTCTCTCCCTGTGTATACTGGTCACACCATATATATATATATATATATATATATATATATATATATATATATATACACTGTCTATGGCCCATAAACGACTCTCTAAGAAGTAAAAAAATGTCGCTCAGAATTACCCTTCTCTATTATACATGAATTTAAGTAATATTGTTGGCTGACCTGTTTTCTCTACCCAAAATGATGACTAATAAAAAGGAATGAAGCTCTGAGATATAAGACTGAAACACATTAAAAGGGGTACTCCGCCCCTAGACATCTTTTCCCCTATCGAAAGGATAGAAGATAAGATGTCAGATCACGGGATCTCGGCTGCTGCACCCACCTGTTGCAGCTTCCGGCAGCGCTGGAGGCTCTCATCCTAACGCCTCATGACCACGGTGATGGAAGATCGTGACGTCACGACTCCGCCCTGTGTGACGTCACGCCCCGCCCCCTCAATGCAAGTCTATGGGAGGGGGCGTGACAGCTGTCACGCCCCCTCCCATAGACTTGCATTGAGGGGCGGGGCGTGACGTCACACAGGGGCGGAGTCGTGACGTCACGATCTCAAGTCACCGTGGTCGGGAGCTGAAGCCTCCAGCGTTTCCGGAAGCCGCAACAGGTGGGTGCTGCAGCCGAGATCCTGGGGGTCCCCAGCGGCGGGACCCACACGGTCTGACATCTTATCCCCTATCCTTTGGATAGGGGATAAGATGTTATGGGGCGGAGTACCCCTTGAAAATGCCTATGTCCGTTGCAGATTGCCATGGACATAAGTGCTGATTCTGAACCATTTTCAGTAGCACTTATTCACTAAAGAAATTCAACTAAGAAATTCCTTGAACAGACCACAAGATTGGGAATGCCATGTATTTTTAAATGTACTCATCATTTTATGCTTGCATATCAATGGATGCATAAAATGATACATCTGAAGTGTGAGTACTGGTCGGTATAGGACTATACATATATTCTGCACTTCCACAATAGTTTGGTTTCTTAGAAGACCAAAATTTGCCACAATATCAGACTACTGGAAAGGTTCTCATTTGCTGTACTCACGGTATTGACATGGTTAATAAGTTCAAGCATGCCCTCGGTCACAGACGTAGTATTTTCATCATGGAATTGAAACTGGAGAGATAAGAATTGTCATACACATACTTATGAGAGAAGCTAATGTGCACAATAATAACACAATACACTTACCGGTAGCTCGGGAATGGAATCCAAGCACTAGGACTGGGTGACGTACACCGAGAATGCAGTAAACCATTTTATATGCATCTACTGTCATCTACTGGTGGTTTTTCAGTATGACATCATTATACTTGGTGTGTATGTGGTTTTACAGCTGTGGCAAAATTACAATTCTCAATCATGCCCATCATGCTGGGAGTTGTGGTTTTGTCACAGCTGGAGAGCCACCGGTAGGAGGGCACTGTATTAGGAATATCTGTCCTGAGTTAGATACTCCAGCTGGAAGCAATGTAGTGGTTCCTGATGCTATTGTGGGTTAGGGCTCATTCACATTGTTGTTGGGGGTCCATTATACGGAGCTCCCCTGGCAAGTCCATCGGAACGCATGCACTATTCTTTTCTATGCTAAACTGCCAAACTACCAGTTCCCCAACAAGCCCCATTCAAGTCAATGGGGTCCATGGTGAGTCACTTGTGCTCCAATGCTGTTTTGGGTCCGTTTGTGGCAAGAAAATAAATAAAATAAGGGCCGAACAGACCCAAAACGGAATGAAGCACAATGTCAAAGTGAACCTAGCCTAAGTGGATGAGAATGGGAGTCACCATAGCTGTTTCCAAAGAGTAAATCAGCAAAAAATATCAAACTCCATATTTATGCCCAAGGTTATAGAGTTAAAATTTTAAACACAAATGTCTGTATTACATTCTATGTATTTGTTATATTTTATATAGCATCAATCTACTCTCCAGTACACAGAATATGTGGTCGCAAGTGTGATTTAAAGGGGTACTCCGGTGGAAAACAATTTTTTCCATATCAACTGGCTCCATAAAGTTAAATTGATTTGTAAATTACTTCTATTAAAAAATCTTAATCCTTCCAGTACTTATCAGCTGCTGTATATTACAGAGAAAGTTGAGTTGTTTTGTTCAGTCTGACCACAGTGCTCTCTGTTGACACCTCTGTCCATGTCAGGAACTGTCCAGAGTAGGAGCAAATCCCCATAGCAAACCTCTCCTGCTCTGGACAGTTCCTGACATAGACAGAGGTGTCAGCAGAGAGCACTGCGGTCAGACTGAAAAGAACAACTCAACTTCCTCTGTAGTATACAGCAGCTGATGAGTACTAGAAGGATTCATATTTTAACGACAATGGACGTAAATGTACGTCGCGAATCGCATCCCAAGTCACTTACCCGTCCCGGTCCCCGGCTGTCATGTTCTGGCGCGCGCGGCTCCGCTCTCTAGGGCGCGCGCGCGCCATCGCTCTAAGATTTAAAGGGCCAGTGCACCAGTGATTGGTGCCTGGCCCAATCAGTCTAATTAGCTTCCACCTGCTCCCTGTGTATATTACCTCACTTCCCCTGCACTTCCTTGCCGGATCTTGTTGCCTTGTGCCAGTGAAAGCGTTTAGTGTTGTCCAAAGCCTGTGTTCCAGATCTCCTGCTATCCTCATTGACTACGAACCTTGCCGCCTGCCCCGACCTTCTGCTACGTCTGACCTTGCCTCTGCCTAGTCCTTCTGTCCCACGCCTTCTCAGCAGTCAGCGAGGTTGAGCCGTTGCCGGTGGATACGACCTGGTTGCTACCGCCGCAGCAAGACCATCCCGCTTTGCGGCGGGCTCTGGTGAAGACCAGTAGCAACCCTAGAACCGGTCCACCGACACGGTCCATGCCAACCCCTCGCTGACACAGAGGATCCACATCCAGCCTGCCGAATCGTAACACCCTTTAAGTGATTTAGGCCATCCGTGTCTCTTTATAGCTGTGCCCTTTATCACAAAATTTTAGCTTTATATTGGCACATGCAGGAAAACTACCTGCAGATGAGAAACCACCATAAACAACTCCAAGTATGCTGTTCTCCGTTCACTTTCCTGCAAAAGATAGAAAGAAAACAAAGAAAAAGAAGTTACAAATTGAGATGAAAGAACCTTCTGTTTTTCATAGATTTTTGTTTTGCCAAAATCTCTGTTGTTTGCTGCAAATGTCAAACCTGACTCTTCTGAGCATGCTATGTTATGTGTGTGCATGGAAGGGTGCAGCTATAAGACAAGTAAAGTGATTTGTTCGTTATACAATTCCCTAATATAATTTTTTAAATGTATTAACATACCCCAGAGTTCTTCTATTTCCAACACAGGAAAAGCTCTGTAAATATAAGGTTAATATACTGTACCTTTGCATAGTCCATGTTTTCTCCCACTATTTCCAGGTTGGAGATATGTTGGTCGCATTCAAATTCAGGTTCAGAAGCCTCTACATTGTACATGATGTGTCTGAAATCCAGCAGAGGTCCGTCTGGTTCAATAATGTACATGAACTCATTCGTGTACATGGTGCCCCTACAGTGGGAAGACACAGTAAGAGTCTAATACACAACATGAAACCCCAAAAAATTTTTAAAGGGGCGCTCCGGAGAAGTTAAGAAAAATAAAAATGCCCCAAATCCACCACAATACCTGTTCTGTGTCTCCTGTAGTTATCCATGCAATTATGCCAGCTCCCGTGGTCTCCTGAATATAATTTTTCCTTGCTTGCAGCCCAGACTACAACTCCCAGCAGTCAGTGCAGCTCTGTGTGATAGCTGCCAGCCAATTGTTTTTACTATCTGTGTGCATGCTGTGTTGTTGTAAACAAAGTTAGCAGCACACACTGTACAAGTCTTTTCTTTCAAACTATCCTTCCCCCAGCAATAAATCATGCTATGCTCTGAATGGCAGCAGTCAGTGATTAGATCTACAAGAGGCAAAGAGCAGCATTATGTGCTGAGGAGACACTGTGCTGTTTTTCTTCCAGCAAGATTCTCACACAGGGAGGGGAGGTGTGGCTAAGAAGCCAGGCAAGATAGAAATCTCTTGGTGTTTGTCTTCCCGGAGGGTGGGGGCTACTCTCAGTGAGGGCTTTGCACAAAGATAAGGTGGATCTGATAATGATCTTTCTCTCACTCCCTGCTCTATATAACTAATGAATGATATTTAGACAAACATATAGGTTGTTTAGAGGGAAAGGATGGGCTATGGTTTTAGTTCCTTGAAGTATCCCTTTAACCTTTTCCCATCAGCTGCATTTATTTGATGCTCCAATAATCAAAGAAGAACCTTTCACAGATATGGGCCCTCAGTTACTAAGTGTTGGGTTTTTACTAGTGTGCAACGTTGTTTCAGACTTGTAGGGTTGCTCTCAATTTACTATGGGGATTCAACAGTCGGGAACATTTTCTGACCAGCTATTTCTAGGTAATAATTTCCTGCTATTTATTCACAGGATTTTCTGTAAATTCAATAGTAAATAAGTTGGGTCATTAAACCACGCCCCTTTTTTTGGGGTGGGCGTCAAACCCCCTCACATAGACTTGCATTGAGGGGGCATGGTCATGATGTCATGAGGGGGCGTGAGCGTGACATCACGAGCCCATCACGAGCCTCCGGTGCTGCACCCAAAGCTCTATACGAATGCTGGGTGCAGCAGGGAGATCGTGGGGTCCCCAGCGGTGGGACCCCCGCGATCAGACATCTTATCCCCTATCCTATCCCTTTGGGCAGTGGTCTTCAACCTGCAGACCTCCAGATGTTGCAAAACTACAACCCCCAGCATGCACGGACAGCCGTTGGCTGTCCGTGCATGCTTGGAGTTGTAGTTTTGCAACATCTGGAGGTCCGTAGGTTTAAGACCACTGCCCTAGGGGATAAGATGTCTAGGGGTGGAGTACTCCTTTAAGGAAACTTGTCACAGCGACTATGTACAGAGCCAGCGCCTATTAAATAAAGAAGGGGAAACCCTGACCCCTTTTATCATTATGCCCCTTTGTGAAAATGCCAAGAAGCCCCTGGACAGCACAAAAACAGTGAAAAGCTCCCACACACATTCTTATGCCAACCGGTCACTGCAGTACACCTGCGCAAATGTACAAACCACACCCCCTGCAAAGCGCGCAGCAAGGAACAAATCATGAAGCCAGTACAGACAGCATGAAAATAATGCAAAATTAGAGAACTTTGGTGAAAGTCAATGCACAATATAAAAACAGCAGGTGCATGCCAGTTGATAAATGCCCCCCAATGGGTACATCATAAAATGAATGTTATCCATAATGCAGCAGTTTGCCCGCTTGTTGATGGATTCTAGATATCAGCAGGATTTTAAATACACTGTACAGTGTAATTATAAGCAGAAGAAATAAGAAGATATAGCACAAATGTATTTTCAATCAGTTTTTGATGAGTCGAACACATGTACAGAAGCAGAAGACAATATCAATCTTTTCTTTTATATTCATTTAGTTATTGTAACTACTCTGTTGTTTCTAAGCTCCACCAATACTTTATGTTTGAGTCCAGCCAATATGTTTACATCAAATAGTCATGAACTGACCACAAGTTAACGTTGGTTACCTAAGTCCAGAACATATGTTAATGGCCACTGCTGAGTGTGGATGATCTTCTATGTATCCTTGATAATAGCAGGCGGTCTAAAGAAAGTAGAGACAGAATAATATATAGCAACAACCAATATGTCATTTAATGTATAATGGCTGAAGAGATATACCGATTTATTTATTACCGATGTATTAATACTATTCCAAAAAGACAGCTTTTTATTGGATCCTCCATTACAACCAAGAATGAAGATACCTGGTCCTTGTTCTTGGTAAAGAAGTGGCCTTGCATGTGCATTGATGCTCCATTAAAGCCCAAGGCACATAAACAGTTAAACATGGTCACATGGAGAGTGACATGGAGGACTAATTCTTGGACGGAAATAGGCAACTGGCACCCACTTTACTTAGGACTGAACGGTGATGCAATTGTTGGATTCACATCAATCGCACTGTTATGATTAGATTAGAAAACATGATCTGATTTTATTTCAGAGTTGCCTATGGGCCGTAATGCAGCTCTGTCCCATTCAGGTAATTTGGAGAGAGAGTAGAAAAAACAGAAAACCGGAATAACAGCGCAATCCACTTCGATGTTGGTTTCAAATAAACATCTTCTTTATTAAAGCCAAATTACAACGCGTTTCAAGGCTTGTACATGTCTCTTCCGCAGGTAAAAAAAACAAGCCTCGAAACGCGTTTTGATTTGGCTTTAATAAAGAAGATGTTTATTTGAAACCAACATCGAAGTGGATTGCGCTATTATTCCGGTTTTCTGTTTTTTCTGCCCTCTCTCCACATTACCATCGGCTTGGAGTTTTCTCCACACCGACCCCGGAAAAGCAGCACCACTCCCCTGGATACCGATGGACACAGGATCTGTGGTCCTTATACAACAATCTAAGGTGAGCAATTTTTGCTATATTTTTTCCAACACGAACACACCTAGAACCCAGCAATACCACCCCATGGGAAGCTCTGCCTCTTTTCTGTTTTAGAGTATATCCATTCAGGTATTTGTCCAGCATGGGTACTAACCTCATACAACCATACAACAAGTACTAACCTTGCTCTTCAGCCAGTCTTTTAACATGCCACAGAAATCTACAGAAAATCATCACTTTTTGGTCATGTGAAGAAAAGTTAGGAAGAACTTACAGCAACATGAGGGGAATCGGATTGCAACCGGTCACTCTTATCATAGAAAAACACTAAAAAGTCCGGTGTAGTAAGCAACCTGCATTGGAAATAATAGTCAGTTTGTGCGTCTCAATTTACAATGCATAAACCAAATGAAAAATTGTTTTCTAAATCGGAAAAACCTGAAAAACCAAACAAAAAACAAAACAATAATCAGCACTGTAAACACGATCTGGTATCCATAACCCAAATTAGTAAAGATCAGATGGAGCATAAAAAATGCTGTAGAAGCTTAGTTAGGCTGTGTTCACATCACTTTTGGGGCATACAAGGACTTTCAAAACCGCTGCCTGTTGTATCACTGCCGTACCCGTGCCGTACCTGTGCCGTACCCGTGCCGTACCTGTGCCGCACCCTATTTATTTCAATGAGGTCTCCAGAGTCAGCTACTTAGATCATTTTCCCAGTTTTTGAACTAGACTGAAAAATGTGGTTAAAAAACCGGATATGGTGGACAAATGACCCGTCTGAGGTCCCTAGCTGACTCCGATGACCTCATTGTCATAAATGGGGTATGGCCCGGTGTTGGCAAGTATACGGCAGGAGGAGGTTTTTCCCTGCTGGATCTGCCCCAAATGTTGTGTGAACCCAGTCTTACAGATCTCATCCTCCTGATCATAAGTAAAACATAAGTAATTAGCATTGGAATGCTCATCATTCACTGATGGAAATTGTACTTTTGTGACAGCTGAAGAGCTACAAGTTGGGAACACTTTCTTAAAGAGGTATTCCGCTGCTCAGCGATTGGAACAAACTGTTCCGAACGCTGGAGCCGGCGCTGGGAGCTCGTGATGTCAGAAGCCCCGCCCCCTCATGATGTCACGCCCCACCCCCTCAATGCAAGTCTATGGGAGGGGGCGTGGCGGCTGCCACGCCCCCTCCCATAGACTTGCATTGATGAGGCGGGGCGTGACATCATGAGGGGGTGGGTCTATGACTTCACAAGCTCCGGGCGCCGGCTCCAGAGTTCGGAACAGTTTGTTCCAAACGCTGAGCAGCGGAGTACCCCTTTAAAGTTATTCAGAACTCCCATATATTTCTGTTATCCAAAAACCCCTATACATTTGTGTTATCCATAACCCCTATACATCTCTGCTATTCATAACTTCAATCAATTTCTGTTATCCATAACCCCCATATATTTCTGTTAACCATAACCTCCATAAATTTTACACAGGCTCAGGTTATGGTTGGTAATAATACTTGCTCATTTTTGGGGTCATTGGGGAACCTAGTGACCAAACCTCCACTTATCCTGTGTATAGGCCGGTGCCGACCATTAGTGATGAAATATCCGCAGCTGTCTTATTCAGAGGTGTAGATAACCCCAAATATATTCATTGAAGAGTGACCAAACACTAAATACCTTGAAGGGGAGAATGAGACCTGCCCATCTTAGGGTTGGTGAAGGTCCCATCTTTTCTGTGCATACAACATATTTTACTTCTTTAGGCTTCTTATTTTCTTAATTTTTTTTAAATATTTGTATATTATCTGATTATCATATTTTTAGTAAATAAAATGTCTAAAAATAACTGTATACTCACGCATTGCGCACAAGATGTATTACATAATCGCTGTTGCCCAGGGTGATCATATATAACAGCTCCTGTACATTTTTGGAAAAAAAAAAAAAACAACAAATGACAATGTTATAAATATAGTACAAATATAATGTCAGAACAAACAGAAGATGCTGTGAAGGAATACCATTCATTATATGTGGCTCACACCTGTCCCATCCATTCACGACTTAAAGGGGTACTCCGGTGGAAAACTTATTTTTTTTTAAATCAACTGATGGCAGAAAGTTAAACAGATTTGTAAATTACTTCTATAAAAACATCTTAATCCTTCCAGTACTTACTCGAGTCTGCATACTGCAGAGGAAATTCTTTTCTTTTTGAATTTATTTTCTGTCTGACCACGGTGCTCTCTGCTGACACCTCTTTCCATGTCAGGAACTGTCCAGAGCAGGAGAAAATCCCCATAGCAAACACATGCTGCTCTGGACATTTCCTAAAATGGACAGAGATGTCAGCAGAGAGCAATGTGGTTGTGACAGAAAAGAAATCCAAAAAGAAAAGAACTTCCTCTGTAGTATACAGCCGCTGATAAGTACTGGAAGGATTAAGAATTTTTTATAGAAGTAATTTACAAATCTGTTTAACTTTCTGGCACCAATTGATTAAATAATTTTTTCAGTGGAGTACCCCTTTAAAGGTCATTGTCATTGGTTTGAATGCTATGCTAGTTGCTACATGTACATAATACAGATTACTGTAAAGTATTGTAAAGTTCTAAATAAACTTACTTCAGAATTGTTTTTATTAGTCTCCAAAATTTTTGGGATCACTATGTGGTTGGCATCTGAAAGCAAAACAAAGCAGTAATGTAAATGTAGAAATCCATGGGTTTCAAAAGAAGGCTCTGTGTTTACCAGGTGAATATCCTGTGAAAGATGGTAATACCCCTTTAAGATATGTTCACATATGACGTATAAGCTGCTCATTTCACTCAAGGAAATCTGCAGGTAAAAGGTGTTGCATGTATTTAGCAAACTTTTCTCCATATTTTTCACTCAGTGCTGTTTGATGTTGGTTTGATGCTGAGTTAGTGATGAGGGGCATTGCCCATATTCAAATTCCCAATATTTTGCAAATATATAGACTAGGGATCGACCAATTATCGGTATGGCCGATATTATCGGCCGATAATCACGATTTTGGGCATTATCGGTATCGGCAATTACCTTGCCAAAAAGCCGACAATGCCCCGCCCCCGCACCGCCCCCACCGCACCGCGACCGCCCCCCCGACCCGCCGCACCGCACCACCCCCCCCGACCCACCGCACCGCGTCGCACCCCCCACCGTAGTGCTAGGCGGTATACCGGTATGAACCGGATACCGTTTTTTTTTTCTCCCACCGTATGGATTTTTGCCCATACTGCTATACCGGTCGGGCCCCTCCCCCACCCTGAGAGTCAATAAAAAAAATTAAACTTACCCGTAATGGTGGTGGTCCGGGCCATCCATCCTTCCTGTAGTGTCCGGCAGCATTCCGGGTGGAGGGTGAACTGGTCCGGGCTGTCCTTCTCCGGGGGTCATCTTCTCCACTCCGGGCAGGCTACGGCCTAGTACGCTGCATAGACGCCGCTACGCCGTGACGTCAGGTGCGTCGCTGCGCACGGGCATCACTGAGCAGCGGCGTCGCTGCGCTAAACGGTATCAGCACTACGGTGGGGTGGATGGCCCGGACCACCCTGACAGGTAGGGGGAGAGAAGCGGGTGGTGGCTGCGGCCTATGGCACCGCAAAAGCCACTGCAGTGCATTGATTTAAAGCGCCCGCTTTAAATCAATGATCTGCAGCGGTGTCGCGGGGGGATAAATAGCCGATAACTTATACCGGAATATCGGTATAAGTTATCGACTATCGGCCCTAACCTCCACCGATTATCGGTATCGGCCCTAAAAAAACGATATTGGTCGATCCGTAATATAGATGAATATTCGTCTTATAGTCAAGAATTTTGCATATTCGTTATATTCACATATGCAAATATTCGCATATTCGAGGAAGAAAACAGTGGGGGGTGGGCAACTTTACTATTGGTTACTAGGGATGTTATTGATAACCTCTGACAAGTGTATTTGCATCATTCTACTTGGTCCACAAGTGAAAAGAAGGAATATGCGAATATGCGGAAAAAAGTGAATATTCGCAATATTCGTGAATTCACGAATATTTGTGCCCAACACTACTGAGGATTATATTGCAGATTTCATGCGCATTCCAATGATAGAAAAAAGACTAAAGCAAATATTAAAATATGTTGATTCAACGCCACAGATTTTTCCATGACCGTAAAGGCTATAGAACATCATTTCCTCACATTTGATGTACTCTATAACATCTTGCATAATGAAAAAAAAACACAAGCTCTCCTAATAAAAATTTTTTTACTACACAGTGTGCATGTATCCTGTGTCCTTGATTATGGACCCCTGTATACGCCATTAGACAAATGAGTTGGTGCAGTATAAAACTTCAAACTTTTATTTAAAAATGTTCTTAAAATACAAATCACATATAGCCAAAAGTTTCCACACATTTTCGGTGTCTATGCACCCTTAGTCATGGAAGACTAAGTCAGCTATGTAGACAACAGAAATACTTCAGAATCTTCTTTTTGGTTGTATGCGGTTTGTATTTGAAGAATTTTATAATGCACCAACCCGACCCACTCATTTCTCTAAAGCTTCCCTGACATTTATAGGCTAATAAAGGGGCTAAATCTCAGTTGCCCTTTTATTACTTATCTCTTACTACCATTTTACAGAGGTTAAAGGGGTACTCCGGCAATAAGACATCTTATCCCCTATCCAAAGGATCTTGCACGCAGCACCCCGGTTAGAATCAGTCCCCGGAGCATGTTCGCTCCGGTTCTAATTACTAGCGATCACGGGGGCCGGAGCATTGTGACGTCACGGCCCCGCCCCGTGTGACGTCACGCTCCGCCTCCTCAATGCAAGCCTATGGGAGGGGGCGGGACAGCTGAATGGAGGGGGCATGGTGTGACACCACGACCACAGCCGCCCAAACCCAGCACTTTGAACATAATGTTTAGAATGCCGGGTGACTGCATGGAGAACGCAGGGGGTCCCAGCAGCCGGATCCCCGCGATCAGACATGTCTAGGGGCGGAGTACCCCTTTAGGGATCACAGTGGTGTTCCCTCTCCTCAGGAGTGTTACTGTTTCCACATTTATATAACCTGACTGGGTCTTTTGTAGATGGCCATTATTTCAGAATAAAGTCATAGAAGAATATTTTAATGTAAATGTCCATGAAAAAAATGCACAGACCTAACCCTATAGCTTTTGGATTCTGCTCAAATGTATAAGGAATAAAGCCTCATGGGATAGCTTAGCTGCATCTACATACGGTACCTTCTGTATAGGGCAGGAGGTCACTATCTTCACGTTGACTCTTATTCCCGTAAGGACTGTCGTCTTCTTCACCTTCCATAATTTCGAGATCTTCTAAAAATGGTTTTTGACTTGTCACCACCTAAGATGGGTATGTTATTACAAGCATAAATAAAGTACGGTCTTATGATCTCACTGCTCCCGGGATATAGTCAGGCCTTCGTTATGTGGTGTCCCACTGGGCCTGTGGTTGGGTGCACTTCATTTTACACCTTGTCTCATATGTACAGTATTTTAGGTATAACTAATAGAGATGGTAGGACCAGCACTGCTTAAATCTGTGTATGTAAGATCTCTGTGTGCACTTTGATGGGTGGAGGTTGCAATTTGAGGTGCGGAGGTGCTCTGACTAAGCACAGTAATAGATAACGGGGTATAAAAACAAAAGTAGTCGGCAACTCACCGCTTCTTCTCAATCTTCTATATTGGAGAGAATACTCACATAAACACAGGTTGTGGAGAGGGACACAGATGGGGGGTATGAAGAAGGCGACAGCAGCCGTTGTTTCGCACGGGTTACGTGCTTCGTCTGGCCTTCAGGCCAGACGAAGCACGTAACCCGTGCGAAACAACGGCTGCTGTCGCCTTCTTCATACCCCCCCCATCTCTGTCCCTCTCCCCTACCTGTGTTTATGTGAGTATTCTCTCCAATAAAGAAGATTGAGAAGAAGTGGTGAGTTGCCGGCTACTTTTGTTCTTTATACTCCAGTATTTTAGGAAAGTATACTATTTTATGCTGTTTTACCATGTTTTGAACTAAAAATTGTGTTTGTACCTGGAGCAGTTGGGAGCTACAGCAGTAATACATATACATGACAACAAATGCGATCAGTAAGAAAGCTTTTCTGAGAGTGGGGAGGAGAAGGCTCGATCATTACGGACATCCAAAGCATCATCGGGCTAGACATTATACAGGGTGTGTCCCAGGGGCACCACAACGACCACCACCTTCTGTGCAGTCCACAAAATCCCTCAAGCCATTGTGACCAGTAGTGTTGAGCGGCATAGGCCATATTCGAATTCGTGATATTTCGCGAATATATGGACGAATATTCGTCATATATTTGCTAAATTCACATATTCGTAATATTTGCATCTTATTTTCGCATACGCGGAATTGAGCATATACAAAAATTAGCATAAGCGAAAATTCACATATACGAAAATTTGCATATGCTAATTTTTGCATGTGCGAAAATTTGCACGCCAGTCTCACACAGTTGTTTTAGAACCTTCTTTACACCACACAAGCTGGAAGCAGAGAGGGATGATCACTGTGATGTGAACTGTGAAAAAAAAAACAAAAAAAAACGAATATTCGTAATTACGAATATATAGTGCTATATTCGCGAATATTCACGGATTTGCAAATATGCGATATTCGCAAATAAAATTTGCATTGCGAATATTCGCGAGCAACACTAGGGACCAGCCTGACACAGACTGTGACCGGTGGAGAATTACTATTCCCAGTCATCCACAGACATCTTTCTCTGCTGTACCATCTGTGATTTCTCTGGGTTGCTTAATTTGGATTATACTCAGAAGACATTAAAAGGCAATGAAGGACAGTGTGGTAGCAAATGTTTCCAATCCATTGCATATAAGACCAGTTAAAGGGGTAATCCAGGGAAACACTTTTCATTTTTAAAGTCAACTGGTGCCAGAAAGTTAAACAGATTTGTAAATTACTTCTATTAAAAAATCTTAATCCTTCCTGTACTTATTAGCTGCTAAATACTACAGTGGAAATTATTTTCCATTTAAAACACAGAGCTGTCTGCTGACATCATGAGCACAGTGCTCTCTGCTGACATATCTGTCCATTTTAGGAACTGTCCAGAGTAAAAGGAAATCCCCATAGAAAACATATGCTGCTCTGGACAGTTCCTAAAATGGACAGAGATGTCAGCAGAGAGCACTGTGCTCATGATGCCAGCAGAGAGCTCTGTGTTTCAAAATGAAAAGAATTTCCGCTGTAGTATTCTGCAGCTAATAAGTACAGGAAGGATTAAGATTTTTTAATAGAAGTAATTTACAAATCTGTTCAACTTTCTGGCATCAGTTGATTTAAAAAAAAAAAAAAAAAAAAAAAAAAAAAAAGGTTTTCAAGGGAGTACCCCTTTAATAATCATAAGCATAGATCTTCTGGGCTTTAATAAGCCTGGTAAACTGCAAAATCCGTGACATTGAGTTAAAACCTATGTCAGAATTCCAAATGTATACCCTCTATAAGGATAAGGTTGAATTCACACATGGCAGATTTGATGCAGAAATGTATGCTACAGAAAAGCAGATCCATTCATCTTAATGGGTATATTGCAAAAATTTCTGTATGGGAATTTTCACGGGAGAGGATTTTTTTTTCAAAGGTGCAATATCAATGGTGAGTAAATTCTTAGCTTCTGGCAAAAAATGAACCAAAGATATGTATTGCAGATGGCCTTTAATTCAAGTAAAAATAAAACATAGGCCGCTGTCACATATAGGCACTAATCCAGCTCAGTAAAGTGAGGCCACCACTGATAGCAAGGTGCACGGTGCTCTAGTCTATGGTCCAGCATCCAGTTATTTCTGATGGGGAAACGCTGCGTTCCCCTCATCCAGCTTGTCTGCCAATCCAGCATCCCAATTGAGGCGCCAGAAAAATCTGAACTGTCCCATAGAAATGAATGGGATCAGTTCAATCATCAGTTTCCCTTTGGTGCTTTTCTACAGTGTTGGAGGGAAACAACCAGATCACCAGATACATGGAGCGCATCAGTGATTCTAACCACGCCGAGGTTTTTGACATGGGTTGAAACAACAGCTGTATGTGTTGGAGACATCAAGAAAGATTTATTTTATTTTTAACTTTTTTGGTAATATAGTTGACTCTGTTCAAGCAGGTAGGGAACCCCCATCCTCCTTTCCCCACCACTGAATAAATATCTATTAGGGGGGATGATCATAAATGTCAAATCCAAGAAAACCTCTAAAAGACGGATTTATGTTCTGATTACACAAGTTAAAAGAATGTTAAAACACCACGACTTACAGTCAGACATATCAATGTCACAGCAAAAGGCAGCAGAGCTGACATGTCTGCCGGTGAGGGTCTCTGGGTGACCGGTGGGGGCAGGAGACAGTCAGTTACTCAACGTCTCTTGGTCATGTGACTTGTTCTGAATCACATGTTCCAATCAGGGGGAAGGTGGGAGGGATTACCATGTGCTGATAAATACATTGTTGTATTATAAGTCACATCCATATGATAGGGGATAACAAGCTAATGATAACTATCTGGTGATATCTGGAAGCCTCATAGAGAATGTGAGAAAGTGACTGAGCATGCCCAGTGTGCCCTATTCATTCAGGGGAACGTTTTCTCCACTCTTATGATTGGTGAGGGTCCCAGAGTTTGTGATCAGATTGTAATCCCCTGTGCTGTGGATAAGGGATAACTTTTTGAGATGACAATATTCCTTTAAAGCTAAAATATGCCTGGTCTTGAAAGGGTACTTCGGAGGGAAAACAATAATTTCAACTGGTGCCAAAAAATTATACAGAATTGTGAATTATGTCTATTTGAACATCCTAATCCTCCCAGTACTTATCAGCTGCTGTATGCTCCAGAGGACGTTTTGTGGTTCTTTCCAGTCCTGACCACAGTGCTCTCTGCTGACACCTCTGTCCATGTCAGGAACTGCCCGGAGCAATGGGGAACTGCCCGGAGAGGTTTGTAATGGGGATTTGCTTCCCATAACTGATACGGACAGAGGTGTCAGCAGAGAGCACTATGGTCAGACTGGAAAAAACTACACAACTTCCTCTGGAGCATACAGCAGCTGATAAGTACTGTAAGGATTAAGACTTTTAAATAGAAGTTATTTAGAAATCTGTATAAGTTTCTGGCATCAGTTGATATAAAGACATGTTTTTCCTCGGGAGTACCTTTAAGGAGTTAAATCGATACAAGCACTGTTCATAATTTAGAAGAAGTAGACATTTAGGTTTTGGAAAAGGATGGCAGCAGCACTATTAAATGGGTACTTCAGTACTTAAACACTTATTCCCTTTTTAAGGATAGAAGATAAGTATCTGATAGTGGTGGGTCCAACCGTTGCGACAACAATCCCCAACCCTAGCAGTCTCCACACTCGGGCTCTCCCAGTGCTTGGGTCGGCACACCCTCCATGTACTCTATGAGAGCCCTGGAGATAACTGAGTACAACATGTGGACCCCACAGGTCCATACACAGGGAGAGCCTAGGCCCCATTCTGGAGATCACGAGGGCTCTCAGTGTATGACCCCCCCCCCCCCCCCCCAGTTTTCCCATATTCTGTAGACAGGGAATACATTTTAAAGTACTAGAGTGAAAAGCTGCTCACCCGCAGTTCTAGTCAGTACAGTTGCCGAACCCACCGGCATCTATATTAATATACCTATACATAATATGCAATACAATACACTTGTATCACACAGCCATATTAGTATCTGCAATATGGGAGGAAATGCTGATGACAACAGCCGTTGGCTGTCCTAGCATGCTGGGAGTTGTAGTTTTCCAACAGCTGGAGGTCCACAGTTTGGAGACCCCTGGATTACAGTTTCCCTGTGGACATGTATTTATGCAGTTGTCACATGACTATAGCTCTTTTCCATGGCAGTTGGGTCATGTGACTTGGTTCCTAGTGACAGTCCAGCGGTGCCCTTAGTGACCATCAAGGATGGCAGACATGTTGACGAAGTTGGTCTTGGCATTATGTTTGATCGCTATTGCCGTAAGACTGTGTTTTTTATGTTTAGTTCTTCTCAGTAATGTTCATGCAGACAACATGAGTATTTACACCAGTTATTATCCACATTTAGCATGATTTATGTATAACAGGGAATACTGGTTTATACTGGTCAGTATCCTAGGACATAACTAGTTAATAGCGGCCATTAAAGTCTTACTGCATGTGTCGTGTTGCAGGCAGTCATGTTTTCGCTTAACATATATACGCTTTTTTATTTATATTGTTAAATTTGTGTCTCATTGACTTACATTGTGTGTGAAAAAACAAACTGTATCGTATACTTTATTTTTGGTTTACACAATTGCCTAGTAGACTGCAGTTTTCCAGGGGAGTACCCCTTTAAATGTACACTTACTAGGAAGTGATGACCTGAGCCATAAGGTGCAAGGCATCATGAATTAATATTTTCCCTTTTTCCCAATTGTTTGATACTTTTATTAATGTACATTTATTAATAGTATTTATTCAATCAATGCTGCAGCAGAGCTAAGTTTAATAACTATCATGATCACAGATTTATGTACTGCTAATTACTCAATATTAAAAGTTACTGTATCCCTTTTCGACAAAATAGGAAATAATTGGTGTCCCACCAACCACAAGAACAGAAATCTTTTGTTCATTAAAGGAGTAGTCTCATGGATAAAAACATATCCCCTATCTGCAGTATAGGGGATAAGTTTTATTGCAGGGGTCCAAGTGCCGGGGCCCCCCGTGATCTCCAGTATGGAGTCCTTGCTCTTCCCAGGAGCAGCATGTCATGACCCAGGCCTGGAGCGGGGGCTGCCATGCCCCTCCATATATCTCTATGGGAGAGCTGTTTAGCTATCTTCGGCTCTCCCATAGAGATAGATGGAGGGGCATGTCGGCGCCCACTTCGGGTAGGGGGTTGTGGTGCGCCGTTTTAGGGGAGAGCCGGGGCTCCATCTAAAACTTGTCACCTATCCGCAGGATAAGTTTTTTTCCCATGAGATCTCCTTTGAGAAAATGGAGTGGCAGCATGCATGCTAAGCCATTGCTCCATTCACTCTTTGTGGGACTTCTGTACATAACCAAGCTTAGTGCTTGGGAATGTTTACAAGTCCAATATAGGGTGAATAGGGAGGTGGTCGAGCATGTTTGCTGCTGCTCCATTAACTTAGGAGACAATTGCCCTTTGTTATCATGATCATGGGGGCTCCAGGAGTTGGACCCTCACCAAACAGCTAGTTTTATAGGGCACCCATAGAAGGAACCTGTCACCAAAGGTTACCATATATAACAAATGGCTATGTGTAATAGACATTAAAGGGGTTATCTGGGATAGAACTTTTTATTTTTTATTTTTACCATCCTGCCCAGAATGTCAGCATTTAAACAACAACAACAACAACAACAAACAAACAAGAAAAAACTGGACTAACCATGCCCCTAATGCTTCTGGTATCCTGCTACTGTCCTCTGGAGTGGTCTTCTTCCCGGTTCTTGTGGTCAATTCTTCATGCTGCAGCTCAGCTAGACCAATAGCGGCTCTGTGTCGTATTGACGCCCGGCACCAGGAAGAAGACCGGCCTGGGGCGCCATACTTCACACTGACGCCCAGCCGATCGCTGGCTGCTGCTGGAGATTTGCACATCGAACATTTGACCACAGGAACCTGAAAGAAGACCGCACCAGAGGACAGGAGCATAAAAATGGAGGCATCGGAGGAGCAGCAGGAGGTAAGTCCATTTTTTTTTTTTAAATGCTGACATTCTGTCCAGTATGGGAATGCGGCTGCGGCATACTTTGTACACTAGTATAGGAACTTACTGTAGGACACTAGTGTGCATACCCATGCATAACAATGATTCTCGGCATGAGTGAGGTTTTGTGCAGAACAGCAATGATGTCGGGCCATGCCTGGGCTGTCAGTCAGGCCTCAATAGGTGTGATGGCAGTAGGCATGACCAGCCCAGGACACCATGACTACACCCCCAAGCCAGCTGCAGGTAATTGCATACATTAGAACATTTATATTAAATTAGTTTTTGACACATTCACAGCCAGGACAGCAAACATGGGAGTATATATACTGTATATATATGAACATCTATTAAGCATTGCCATTTGTTAGATAGGGTAAAGCTTAGTGACGGGTTCCCTTTAAGATCTAAGTTGCAAAAGTGACTTTATCTCCAGACAGACATACTCTAGCTGGGTATTGACTTGTAGGATAGGAATATGATCTGATGGTAATATTGGTTATTCTTGTTATCAAAATCAGGAGGTATCGGATTCTCCATTGTGGAATGATGACAATGAAAACCACCATATCCTTTCTCCAGCAGGTAATGCACCAGACATGATCACTCAATATCAGTCTCTTATTTGATCTACTAAATTCTTAAATAATGTCATTAATATTACATTTGCTACAAAATTCCATTTTCTGTCATAAAATGTATTCTGGTTTAGAACGTTTTTGTTAAAAAATAAATAAATAAATAAAAATATGTTGGTCAAAATGGTATTCTGGACTACAGAATGTTATGTGGTATTGGGTCATTCACAAAATGGAATTCTGAACTACAGAATGGTACTGTATGTGGTATTGGGTCATTCACAAAATGGAATTCTGAACTACAGAATGGTACTGTATGTGGTATTGGGTCATTCACAAAATGTATTCCGCATCATAATATTTTATCCTTTGTTCGCGGTCAGAGACAGAGAAGCAAAACTGCATCAGAAACAGACATATGTACACGCCACAAAGGGCGAAACCATATAACCTGGTGTGATTTTTATTGTACAATACAATCCTATTAAATTAGGTATCTGCTCATTCATTTAATGGCTGAATAAAATACTAAAAGTAATCACAAAATAGATCAATAGGTCAGGGAATACATTGCCTACATTTTTTTTTTTAGTAGAACCAGATACTGCGAGATATTTAAACATGTTCTTATTCTTCTAATTTGTTTCTATTTTCTAACTGTATTTTTATTTTATTTTATTTTGTGTGCATTTTAGGCTGCCATCTTGTCTAAGCTGTGAACAGCAATTCTGGTATAAAAATATGTCTTTATTATGAATAGGTGCAGATTCCTCTTTTAAAATCATTGAGGTGAAACCATTATCTCCTGGTGTGACTGCGCATTCTGTGAGTTTCCATTTCTTTTTCCTATGTTTAAAAATGTTATGTTTATTACATTGTAGATTGCCTACAGGTGAATCAAATATTTAGGGCAGACTTCCTAATACAGTCCTTTCTAGCTACTCTTAGCTTTATGGTTTCCTTGGTTGTTGTTACTTGGCCCCAAGAAAACTGAGATAAAAACCTCTGTGTTATGTCCCACTTTCAAGAAGCCCAGTGTCAGAAAGCTGAATTAGAGGGAGGAGAGATGGGAGAACTAGGAGGCATAGAGGCAGCATTTGGCATTCCTCCATCCCTCCCTACAACCAATAGAAACAATTAGTATACTGAAAGATTCCTCGGTGGTGTTAAATGGACTTCAATGGACCGTGACATGCCTTTATAAAAAAAACTATGATGTTCAGAGTGTATAAAGTCAACTATACATATATATATATATATATATATATATATATATATATATATATATATATGGCTTTATGCAGCATAACACAGAAGGAGTTAACTAATGATGCTCAGCATCTCTAGTTAACACCTTTCCAGCTGGGCTGGGGCAGAGCACTCAGCCCAGCGAGAGGGGAGACACAGGAAACAGCAATATATATACACATTGCTCCTTAACTCTTTCCTGGCTGCAGGACAGGAGGTATCCAATGTATACCTCCTGCTCAGCCAAGCTGTACCCACATTTTCGCAAGTCGCATGTAATAAATCCTTGCATAAATAATATACAAGGTTTCAAAGACCCACTTTCAGCCCACACTCTGCCCCTTGGATTCACCAATGCCATGTGCATCGGCAAAAACAGAGAAATACATACTGCACACACTGTGAGGCATGAGGTGAAAAATATAGGCCAATTTTGGCCTTAGTACATTACCCCAATTTATATATATATATATATATATATATATATATACACACACATTATTTATATATTATTTATTTTATAAATATATTATTTTAGAAAAAGAAGGATTTTCAATTTCATATTTAAAAACAAAATTACCTCCCTCCTTACACTGACAGAACTGGGTGTCACAGAGAGGCATTCCCAGCTGCACCCATAACACATATGTGACACATTGGTGACAATATCTCAATATATGGGTGTCCATTGATGAACCTAAGTGCTGCAGATAAGTTTACACTATTTTATATGTGAGGTGTATGCACACATGCCACTTTAAGAGAGCATACACCCAAACAACTGCCACTCACACATAGGATGCATGCTGAGCACATGGTGTGTGTGCAGCATAAGTCCTATGTGGGAATGATGTGTGTGCAGCATATGTCCTTTATGTAAATGATGGTGTATCATGATGTGTCCAATGTGCAAGTGGCAAGTGTGCACATACTTTATGTTTATTTTGCATGTGTAAGGCATGTGACCTATCTGTGAGTGGGGTAAAGCATGTGTAAGTGGCACATCTTCATCATATGTGAATGGCTTCTGTTCAGGATGTTCCAGTATGTGGGACTTATGTACAGAATATACCTGCATGTTCAGGATATGTCTAGTTTTGTCGCCCTTGAAGACAGAGGGGCCCTTTGCTTTCAGTGTTTTCCGCTGTGATGTACAGTGATCCCTCAACTTACAATGGCCTCAACATACATTAGTTTCAACATACAATGGTATTTTCTGGACCATTGTAAGTTGAAACCAGACTCAACATACAATGCTACAGACAGTCCAGATCTGTGAAACATGTCAATGAACTGACCAATCAGAATGGGCATTTACTGGTAAAACTCCTGTATTACTGAAGCGTATGCACTGACTGGTGTCTGGTAGTGCCCCCTACAGTACAGGGAGGAATTACATGTTCTGTACACTTTACCTGTACCAGGGTTAGCTGCTCCTTCGGACACCAGGTGAGGGCGGCTCCATGTTACTTTTTTAGGACATTGCGTGTGCTGTACAGGACCCTGAAGAAGCTCCTGTCCTCTACATAGACCAATGCTTCCCAAGCAGGGTTCCCCCAGCCTTTGGCTGTCAGGGCATGCTGGGAGTTGTAGTTTTGCAACAGCTGGAGGCTCCCTGCTTGGGAAACACTGACATAGACAGTGATTTACAGCTCCCAGCAGATCTTTCTTACTTTTATATATATAAGGACTTGCTATATCTATTTTAGTTTTCTACTTATTTTTCTTTAATCCTCACTTTTTCCTATTTTTTGGATGACATTTTGGTGCCTTTAGAACCAATTACCAGGCTTCCATAGAGTTATGGTCTCAACTAGAGATGAGCGAACTTACAGTAAATTCGATTCATCACAAACTTCTCGGCTCGGCAGTTGATGATTTATCCTGCACAAATTAGTTCAGCTTTCCGGTGCTCCGGTGGTCTGGAAAAGGTGGATACAGTCCTAGGAAAGAGTCTCCTAGGAATGTATCCACCTTTTCAAGCCCACCGGAGCACCTGAAAGCTAAACTAATTTATGCAGGAAAAGTCATCAACTGCCGAGCCGAGAAGTTCGTGACGAATCGAATTTACTGTAAGTTTGCTCATCTCTAGTCTCAACATACAATGGTTTCAACATACAATGGTCGTCCCAGAACCAACTAATATTGTAACTTGAGGGACCACTGTATATGGAAGTAACAGTGTTTCTACTCCTTGCCTTCTGATTCCACAGGATCAGCTTCTGTACTACATTCCAATAGAAGGCAGGCCTCTTACCATGTCTTTGGAAAAGCAGTAAGTTGTCATTGTTGTATGTATCATAGTAGCAAATGAGTTGTATAGCAGCAGAGAATGACATTATCTGTAGAAATATTAGGGTTTCTGTATAGGCCCCCTCCATCTAAGAGCCCCATAACAACTGCCTGATCTGTCTCTTTAGTATGCGTGCCCCTGTGTCTGTATTATGCTGTAATAAGGACCCCAGAATACAGCTGTATTATAGACTTGTATGTCCAGATTTTGCTGTCCTTTTTTTCTTTTGCAGGAACTTTTTGTCCAGTCATTTTCAAGTATTTGTTAATGACAAAGTGGGAACATGGCTGTCAAATTTTGTAAAGAGCATGGTTGGTCTGATTTATATTACATTTTATATACATTTTTTGTTTAGCACCATGATATAATATTATTATTATCCTACTGGTAATGTTGCACAAAGATCCTATTTTTTGAGCTGCAATGAATACTTACAAGTTTAAAGAAGTTATTTAGGAATAGAAAAACAAGGCTAATTTCTTCCAAAAACAACACCACGCCTGTCCTCAGCTTGTGACAACTTGGCTCCATTTTATTCAAGGGAACTGAGCTACAATATCATGCAGTTTTTAGAAAATATAATCCTGGATAAGCTATTTAGACTAGGTTTACACATAGGGTATTTTTTTTTTCCTTTTCCCTGTACCCCTGCGGTTATAATCTGGGGTTACCAATAGCAATTTTTGGGGTCAACACTAAGCTAGGCTTCCACTACTAAACCTTCAGAGCAAGTAAAAAAAAAAATTTTTTACAAAAAAAAAAAAAAAAAAGACTCCCCCAAAGCCCTTGTTAAAGGACAACTGCAGCGGCATTACACTTATCCCCTATCCACAGGATAGAGGATAAGTGTTTGATCGCGGGGGGGGGTCCGACCGCTGGGACCCCCCCCCCCGATCTCCCTAACGATCTCCCCCCAATCTCCCTCCCTAGAGATCGACGGTGACGCCCCGTCTCCTCCCCATCCCCATACAGTTCTATGGGGGATGCGGGGAGGCACGAATGCTGCCTCCCCGCCTCTCCCATAGAGATGTATGGAGGAGGCGTGCCGGCTGCAACGTCATGCTGCGGCTGGCACACCCCCTGCGCGGGAGAGCCGCGGCCCCATACAGGAGATCACACGGGGTCCCAGTGTTCGGACCCCCCGTGATCAAACACTTATCCCCTATCTTGAGGATAGGGGATAAGTGTTTGTAATGCTGCAGATGTCCTTTAACCATTTTATTAAAAAAAAGTAATCCTGCCAACTAGAGAAGGGGCTACAGAACAAGAGGCCAGGCAGGAATCAAGATGAGTAGGTAGACATCTGCCCACACTGTATAGAGTATACAGCCATCTATATAGAAAGCTGTATACTGTATACTCCCCAATCAGTGAAATCCTTTCTTGCTGGCCAGGCGCAGAATGCTCAGCCTAGCGATATAGGAGGGTCCACTAAACCAGTGATTAAGTAGCTACTTAACTCTTTCCTTGCTGGGCAGGAGGCATACAATGTATATTTCCTGTCCAGCCTGAGCTGCACCTGCGGCTGTATAGCTGCTGGCACAGCTTAGCCCTTCTCAGTATAGAGACAGGAGTCCAGGCTCTTGTGTGATATGCAGAGGTAAGTAGTAGAGATGAGCGAACTTACAGTAAATTCGATTCGTCATGAACTTCTCGGCTCGGCGGTTGCTGACTTTTCCTGCATAAATTAGTTCAGCTTTCTGGTGCTCCGGTGGGCTGGAAAAGGTGGATACAGTCCTAGGAAAGAGTCTCCTAGGACTGTATCCACCTTTTCCAGCCCACCGGAGCACCTGAAAGCTGAACTAATTTATGCAGGAAAAGTCATCAACTGCCGAGCCGAGAAGTTCGTGACGAATGGAATTTACTGTAAGTTCGCTCATCTCTAGTAAGTAGTGTAAACTAATATGGCGTTTTTCTTGTCATTTTTGGAAAACAGCTACTGAGCCAAAAAAAACAGAGCAGAGGAGAGCAGGGGAAATACAGCAAGTGGCCGTTTCGCCCCCTCCCATAGACATGAAGGGAGTGGGCGTGGCGTTACGTCATGAGGGGGCGAGACGGGAGGGGGGCATGTTGTTACATCACGTCTACAGTCCCGAAAACTTCTGGTTTCTGAGCCTGGAGACGCAGCTCCGCACATAGGCCGACATTTATCATTGTCTTTAGACTGTTTTTTGTGTCTACAAAAGGCACAAAAAGGCGCAAGCAGGGTTTATTTGCACCTTTTTTGCGCCTTTTTGTTTACACATTTCTGCTGATTTTGAGTTGCAATCCACAGATTTTGGCAATACACATGATATATCAGGGATTTATGCACTGAGCCTTTTTGTAAAAAGGCGCAAAAAAGGCGCAAAGCCACTGAAAAGTCTCTAAAACTACACCAGCCCAGACCTGGCATGGCTTTTTAGTGTATGTGAAGAGAGAAATTTGAGAAGATGTGACCTGCACAAAATTTATCAAATGCTCGGTGAACATTTAATACATTTTGTTTCTCCTACACATTATCAGCACACAAAAAAAATGTGTAAAAAAAATGCTTCACTTACACCTACAATGATAAATGTGGAGTCCTTTGGATAGGGGATAAAATGTCTAAAGCAGGAATACCCCTTTAAGAGCTGGTTAGGTGTTAGAGTGTGTTAGGGCCAAGTGTCAAGTTTCACAGCTTGGCACATTTCCTTGCTTGCTCTCACTTCACAGTCCCTTTCTTGACTGATGTACACATCCCTGTACACATCCCATAAAAAATTGAATTAAAAGTGATCAAAAATTCCAAACGATGCCAAAATAGTATAAACAAAGCATTATGGGCGCTAAAATGATCCCCTTACACAGCTTTGTAGACAAAAAAGTTAAAGATTCATAGGGGTCAGAAAATCTAGATTGATGTAATAATATTATTATTACTAATAATAATAAAAAGGTTTTAATTTTTATTAAGTACCGTATATACTCAAGTATAAGCCGAGTTTTTCAGCACGATTTTTCATGCTGAAAACACCCCCCTCGGCTTATACTCGAGTGAACTCTCCGCCCTCAGTGGTCTTCAACCTGCGGACCTCCAGATGTTTCAAAACTACAACTCCCAACAAGCCCGGACAGCCATCGGCTGTCCGGGCATGCTGGGAGTGGTAGTTTTGAAACATCTGCAGGTCTGCAGGCTGAAGACCACTGCCCGGGCCTTTGTCATCATCCAGCCCCCCCTCCCCCTTTTAGTTTTGTACTCACCTCTGCTCGGCGGGACGTTCGGGTGAGCTGGTCCGGGCCATCTGTGCTGCAGGACCGTCCGGTGGGGAGGCATAGTCGTTCCGGGCTGTTTATCTTCACCGGGTGACGTTGCCTTGACGATGACGCACAGGGACGTTGCTCATGAACATCCCTGTGCGTCGTCGTCAAGGCAACGTCAACGTCAAGGCAACCTGCGGACCTCCAGATGTTTCAAAACTACAACTCCCAGCATGCCCAGACAGCCAATGGCTTTCCGGGCATGCTGGGAGTTGTAGTTTTGGAACATCTGGAGGTCTGCAGGTTGAAGACCACTGTTAAATCAGACATTGACAAGCGGTGATGATGAAGGGGGTGGTGTGGGATGATGACAGGGTAATGATGAAGGGGGGATGATGACAGGGTAATGATGAAGGGGGGATGATGAAGGGGGGGATGATGAAGGGGGGATGATGACAGGGTGATGATGAAGGGGGGGATGATGACAGGGTGATGATGAAGGGGGGATGATGAAGGGGGGATGATGACAGGGTAATGATGAAGGGGGGATGATGACAGGGTAATGATGAAGGGGGGGATGATGAAGGGGGGATGATGACAGGGTAATGATGAAGGGGGGATGATGACAGGGTGATGATGAAGGGGGGATGATGAAGGGGGGATGATGACAGGGTAATGATGAAGGGGGGATGATGACAGGGTAATGATGAAGGGGGGGATGATGACAGGGTAATGATGAAGGGGGGATGATGACAGGGTGATGATGATGAGGGTGTTAATGACAGGGGTCTGGATGATGACAGGGGGGATGATGTATTTCCCACCCTAGGCTAATAGTCGAGTCAATAACTTTTCCTGGGTTTTTGGGGTGAAATTAGGGGCCTCGGCTTATATTCGGGTCGGCTTATACTCGAGTATATACGGTAGTAAAACATGATGAAGTACTAGCAACCTGAAACATAAATGTAAATGTTGTCTCAGGCACTTCTAGTGTCACTGTTCTGGGCCCACTACTCCATGGTAAATGGTATTTTGTTTTGCTGCCATTTTGTGTTATGCGCATATTTATCAGTGTTACTGTAACCTTAAGGGAAGCCCTGCAGAATGAAGCAGGGGATTCTAATGCCCCAATGGGATGCCTCCACCTTAATCCTTATGTAGTATTGGGGGGGGGGGGGGGGGGGGGAGAGAGCGGTTTATTAAGAGTTGGGGCTGGAGGAGTTCAGTTTCTGCTGAGGTGCAGTGTGAGGAGACGTCTGTAGTGATCTAAGGGGGCCTGAGGAAAGAAGAAACCAAAAATCTGCAGCCACACAGTTCTCAGCACACCCCATCGCATAGGTAAAGGGCAAGCCTGACGGTCAGCTCAACGCTCCCCCCCGGAAATATTCTTCAGTCAGTCTAAAAGTCATTGTGGGTTACCATCAGTCACAAATCACAATTCAGCTAAGTGCAAACAACTACAAGTCCCAGCAAGGCAAAAAGCTCCCCAGGGTTACTCTGAACTTCCCCTGCTCTAATTTGTATTGTGAAGGAATTACCATCTATCCTTCCTCATCTATCCTTCCTCAGTGCATCAATGGTCATTATTGTCCCCAGCACTCAGCCCAGGAGAATTGTCTAAACCTTGGAACGTGGTTGTTTAACGTTACCCTGGTGTCATGAACTGTGCATGACAACATCCACACATTCCCACTGACACCACATATATATTTTATGGTAAAATGAAGAGTGCCATTAAAATTGTTCCTGCAAAAAACAAGCTCTCCTTTATACATAGAAAAATAAGAGTTAAGGCTTTTAGCTGACTGTTTGCTTTAGGCTATGTTCACTCGGCAGAATTCCTGCACGGAATTCCGGCAGCAGAAATTCTGCTGGGTGAATGGGCAGCGGAATCCCATTGAAGTGTATTAACTATAAATTCATGCAGAATTTTCATGCAGAAATGATGGCGTGTGACCATAGCCTTAATCTCGGCCACCAGTTATTGTCTGCACAAGTGTTCATACATGAGGCCCCATATGATTATTTGCACTGTACTAAACTAGGCTACTATGACTTGTGATCAGCTGTTACTGAATCATGACTAATCATATACGGGGTTCTGTTATAGGGGGACTGCTACTATTCTGGACAGATTATAGAATCCAGCGGCTCATCTGTTACCCTGAGGACATGTTTTGGACTACGGTATCTTCTCTATCATATTAAGCAATAACATTAGTTGGTTAATTGTTAGAATGAATGAGGATAAAGGATTTTTGGTTCTACTGAGGGCTCCCTTTTAACCCTTAAAGAGGTTATCCAGAAATAAAAAAAAAGACAGATAATTTCTTTCAAAAACAGCTTCACGTCTGTCCCCAGGTTGGTTGTGGTTTTACAACTTGGCTCTATTCACTTCAATGGAACTGAGTTGCAGAACCACACCCAATCTGGAGACAGACGGGGAGTGTTTTTTGATTGAAAGTAGCTGATTTTTTCTATTCCTGGATAACCCCTTTAAGGCTGAGTTTCCACTTTGTTTTCTTCTGTCAGTTTTTGGATATCTGCCACTGCAGTTTTTGATTCAAAGTCAGAAGTGGATCCATAAGGGAGGAGAAGTGTAAGTCCATGTTCACACTACCGAATTCTCGCGGAATTCCACGAGCGGAATTCCGCGGTGTGAACTTAACAATAGTGTGAATGGGTCTCCGCGAGACCCGTTCACACTGCGGAATTTCCGCGGCGGACAATTCCGCTGCTGAAATTGTTCCGCGCAAAGAAAGAACATGTTCATTCTTTGCGCGGATTCCGCAAGCGCTGCATAGCCGTCAATGGTGACGGCTCAGTGCCCCTCGGCCCTAGCGCCGAATCACCTTCGGCGGCGGCCGCAAGGCGGAATCTCCACTCGCAGAATTCAGCCCGCGAGAATTCTGTAGTGTGAACATGGCCTTAGTCCTTCCTTTATATGTCCTATTCCTTTTGAATACATTTCTGGCTTTGGCTCAAAAACTGCCAGAAAAAGTGGAAACTTAGCCTAACGTATGTGTCCTATTGAACTGACATTCTTTGACCAAGATGTCTACTTACAAACTATAACATAAACAGATAGCGCTCCATGGTATAACAAATCAAGATAGGGTAAACGGGAATAATGCAATCACTCTTACCTGATGAAGTTATGCAAACCATACACAACAATGGTATAAATAGGAACTGACCGAAATACGGTCCTTCTGCAGCCTTCCTGCCCTAGAATAGTACAGCAATAGAGGGGGGAAAACTTCTTAGGGATAGGGTAGGATTTCCATGGCACTGACCGAACCACCACACAGGGTAAAAGACAAACTACTTTAGTTAACCACAATGCCACGCATTTCTCGGCTCAATGGTTAGCCATATCCCATCTCATAACCATGTTCTCCATAATTTGAATCATTCTGAAGAAATGGAACAGCCTTCCAATTTAAAAACACAGACATGACTCATTTTCCACCAGAAAACATAAAGATAGAGCCCTTTAAAAAAATGTATTTTGCTTTTGCTACTTTTTGCACCTGAAAAGTACATGGGCATGAGCGGTGATGGTGGAAAGTATGGCATATGATTGCTGAGGCCAGTGATCGGCTTCATAGGTCATGTTCATGTACAATATGTCATCACTGTCAGCCTCTAGTGTTTCCCAGCCAGAGGGCCTCCTCCCAGCAAGCCTCTGGCTGTCCGGACATGATGGGAGTTGTCGTTTTGCAACAGCTGAAGACACCCAGGTTGGGAAACACTGCTTTAGACTAAAACTGTCAGGCTGCCACCAAAGAATCTGTGCAGAATCAGTGGGGCATTGAAGAGGTGACTATGTTTATTTATTTATTTTTGTTTTAAGACAACTGCAAATTTTGTTTTTTATTGGACACTAAAACACTGTGCCCAATCTGCCAATTCCCATAAAATATTACCCACAAAGAAATCAACTCCCAATAGTATATATTTTGGAAGCCTATGGGAAACGAACACCATTCTATACAGTCATATATGTTGGGGGCATCTTCCACAAGTTTTTGTCAGGAAGTCATCCTTGATGTACACATTTTGAAGTGTCCTAATTGTATAAAATGTCCCCTTTCCCCCGTGTGAATGTGATTTTCTACCTGGGGACTCTCATCCCTCCGTACACCCTGATACAGCTTGTGCATTTTCCTCCATCTACAGACTGTACTCTAAGGATGATCTTCTCCTTTCTTTTTTAGCCGAATGCCCTGAGTACAACCCTTCTTATCTCTGCCTTCCCTGCTGGTATCTCCGAGACATCTTACATTGTGTACTGTGAAAGAAGAAAAAGAAAAGCCACCCAACTTAAAGGGATACTCCTCCCCTAGACATCTTATCCCCTGTCCAAAGGATAGGGGTTAAGATGTCTGATCGCGGGGTTCCCGCCGCTGGGGACCCCCGCGATCTCCCTGCTGCACCCGACTTTCGTTTAGAGCATCAGGTGCAGCGCCAGAGACTCGTGGCATCCCGGCCATGCCCCGTTCCTGACGTCAAGGCCATGCCCCCTCAATGCAAGTCTATGGGAGAGGGCTTGGTCATGACGTCACGAGCCTCCGCCCCGCATCGCCAGTCATCCGGCACGGAGCGAAGTTTGCTCCATGCACCGGATGTCTGGGGTGCAGCAGAGATCGCAGGGGTTCCCAGCGACAGGACCCCTGCGATCAGACATTTTATCCTCTATCCTTTGGATAGGGGATAAGATGTCTAGGGGTGGAGTATCCCTTTTAAGAGAGCAGACTCTCAGTAAAGAGCAGACTCTCAGCTATGAGCTGTGTACTGTTGACTACTATTCTGAAGCATCACCACAGCCAGCTATGTAGGCACTCATATGTGATCCCTAAGATACCACATGGTATTTTCATATGGCATACAGTGAAACATGGCACAAATATCATATGAATCTATTAACAAAAAATCTTCATGTGCTTCAGTATAGAATTAGGCAAACATAGATACAGTATTGACCATAGCAGTCTATGTATGTCACATCATGGAGCCATACAACAGATATCCATAATATGGTCATGACCTTGAGCTTGGGCTTTTAAGCATTTATTTTGTGTTTACAGGGGGATTATAGAATTTTTGAATGAAAGCTTTTTTATTGAGCCATTACAAAAGACTCCTGGGCTTCTGCATAAGATATACAAAATGGAGGCCAGTGAAGACGTGCCCATTTTCATATCTGAGAATGACACCAACCTAAATGATCACAGCTATCAGAGAAAACTTCTAAAACCATTAAAAAGAATAAATAAGGTATGTTTCCATGTTTGAATGCTCTGAAAAAAAAAAAAATATATATATGTCAGTATCAAAGGTGTTCTCCAGGAGAAGGAATATATGGCTTATGTATGCACTAGACTAGACCCCCCCCCCCCACCCCATCACTGGAATATACAGTGGTCCCTCAAGTTACAGTATGAATTAGTTCCATTGTATGATAAAACCATTCTATCTTGAGACCATAATTCTATAGAAACCTGGTAATTGGTTCTAGAGCCTTAAAAATATCATCCAAAAATAGGACAAAGTGAGGATTAAAGAAAAAATAAGTAGAAAACTAATACAGATAAAGCAAGTCCTTACATATAAAAGTAAGAAAGAGCTGCTGGGAGCTGTAAATCACTGTCTGTGTAGAGGACAGGAGCTTCTTCAGGGTCCTGTACAGTACTAACTGTACACAAAAAAGTAATGGAGCCGCCCTCACCTGGTGTCCAAAGGAGCAGCTAACTGTGGCACAGGTAAAGAATAATACAGAACATGTATGACCTCACTGTACTGTAGGGGGCGCTACCAGACATCCTGTCAGTGCATGCACTTCAGTAATACAGGGGTTTTACTAGTGAATGCTCATTCTGATTGGTCAGTTCTTCCAACTATTGACACATTTTGCAGATTTGGACTGTCCGTAGCAATGTATGTTTAGTCTGGTTTCAAGTAACAGTGGTTCAGAAAAGACTATTGTATGGTGAAAATATTGTAACCTGAGGCCATTGCAAGTAGAGGGATCACCGTACTCATACTTGAGAACCTTTTGAGAGCCAAGTTAATAGCAGACATAGCCTTTTTCTAAAGAATGTCTTGGTTATTATTATTTATTTATAAAGTGGCAAAGGAGGCAGTTGCCCTGTAATGCCCCAAAGGGTGTGGATCCCCTGTGCCATTTACTGGTTTGGCTTTGGCCCACACTTGGGAGTGGAACCTAGGTTTTAACCCTTTATCTGGCTCCAGGATGCAGAAGCTGATCTTAGCTGCAGGGGAGACAACAGGTTGCTATTCAAGAGTAGTCCTGTTAAAGGCAGCTGGCCGAGCATGCCAGAATGTCCCAGCACTAGTGATGAGCGGCAGGGGCCATATTCGAATTTGCAATATTTTGTGTATATATTGACGATTATTTGTCCTATGTTCGTGAAATTCGCATATTCGCTATGTTCGTTCACTTATTTTTCCATGCGAAAAGTTCGCCGAGAAAGTTCACATAAAAATTTGCATGTAAAAAAAAAAAAATTGCCAATGTGAAATTACGGATTGCCAATATTCGTGATAAAAATTTGCATTACGAATATTCGTGCTCAACACTACCCAGGACAAAGCATTGTGGATACAGGCAGGTGAGGGCAAGCTGACACTGGGATGGAAGATCACAGCAGGGCAGGTCAGGTACTTAGCAGAGCTGGTGTTCTTAAAACAGCAGGGCTGAGTAGCATTTGGATGTAACAAGCTTTCTGGCAGAGAAAGGCGAAGTCAAACAGTCCGAGTCTTATCCAGGAGAGGCAAACTTATATGATACGGCAATTCACACAAATTGCTAATTGTAAATAAAAATAACCAACCTACTAAGTTACAGGCTTATTATTCAATAAGTACCATCCCATCCCCAAACCCTTCCCTCCAGGAGTGAGAAAAAAAGTAAAAAAATATATCAAAATACAATGATTTAGAAAAATGATTATACTGAAAACTGCTCCCCCATAAAGTTTTTGTTGTTTTATAACTGGAGAAATGCTGCTCCGGGTTTGGCATTGGAGGCACCGGACAATCTGTGGTGGAACCTGAGAGTTTAATCTGTTACTGGTGACAAACATTGTTCCGTTATAGATGAGGAAAATTTGATGAGTATTTGTTGACAATACTTCTTAGTCTATGGTTTGTGTCTTTCAGATCAGATCATCTATTTTCAATATGAGGCGATATATAAAGGTATCCTTGTTTGTGACACACGAAGCAGTGAGTATCCTCCTCATATTTTATTGAATGGCTTATTGGATTAGAATCGTGCGGTTATTAGAGACACATTCTGCATAACTTGGTTTAGTGTTGGCGCCTTCATTGTTTAATACCGTTGTTGGTCATCTTTGTGGCCTCTCATTGCTAGGAGTGCACATCCCAAGTAACACACAATCATAGGCAAAACCTTATATTTTAGTTTTTGGTGTGTGATTAATATAATAATCTGACCCTCAGTGTAATAATTTAGAAAAAGCCAATACACAACTGTTATCTTTCCAGTGAGCAAACCTCCCGAAATCCCTTTCAAATCCGATTCGGCAAATCACATTTGTTTCCGATTTGGATCCTGATTTGGAGTCGATTGCCCAGGCAAAATATGCACAGTAGCAGGGACTCCTGTCAAAGGCAAGGGTCCTAGCTCTTGCGCAGTACTCTAAGTGGCAGGGATGAGTGCAGAACACCCAGACCAACGAATGGAACCTGTGATGCATACAACATCGCTGCTTAGTATACAGGAGCAGGGATGAAATTAATCCGAAATGTATCACAAAATGTTTGTATTCTAATGAAGCAACATTCTTTGTAAAGTTCAAAAAAATCTGAATCTGATTTGTGCCAAATCTATCTTCTCCTCTATAGTCCGGGGACCACTTTTTATTTTTATTTTATCAGTTTCTCTTGGCACATAAAGACTTGCGACCAGGTCCTAAAATCCAGAGCAGAATGAGGGAGGATTTTTGGAAATCCAGCAACATCTAGTTAAAGGGGTATTCCGGCCTTAGATATCTTATACCCTATCCAATGGATCTCAGTGCAGCACCTGGCATTCTGTGCCGGGCGCTGCCCCTGAGATGGAGACATGATGTCACCTACCCTCGAGATATTACGCCATTCATGTCTATGACCGCCTCTCCATTCATGTCTATGACCCCCTGCGATCAGACATCTTATTCCCTATCCTTTGTCTAAGGCCAGAATACCCCTTTAAGCCTCCGCACCTTGCACTGCTGTATTAACTATAATTTATCATTCTACTTCTATGTGATAGTCATACTGTCTGGAATATAAAGTACACATTTTCATAGTGACTACATAGTGACGTCTGAGGCCTACTGGCAAAATAGAGCAGCTTGGGGAGAATAGTCATCTTGACAGCAGCTATCCGCCCAAAAAAGGAAATATACTGTGACCTCCATTTATCTAACAGCGCACGTAGCTCTCGGAACAGGGAGGGGAAGTTTACAGAGTATAGAGAGGAATAGCTAGGAGAGAGGGAGACTCCCAGATATTTAATAGTAGAGGAAGACCAGCAAAAGGAGTAGTTAGAACGTAGATGGGACACCAAAGACGGTGGGAGATTGATAGGCAAAGCTTCAGACTTAGAGAGGTTGACTTTATAGCCCGAGACTAAAATGGAGTGATTTCTAACAAGGGACTGTTTGCCATTGTGTTTTTTGTGAAAGTAACTTGTTTTATAACCTGAAAACATTTTGTACAGTTCATCGCTTTTATGAATAAAATATTGAATGCTTTTGTGATAGTTAATGTTTATATATTTTTTCTTTTTAACACATTTGCAATATTAGGTTTAAATCAATTTAAAGGAGTAGTCCAGTGGTGACTCAGTGGTGAACAACTTATCCCCTATCTTAAGGATAGGGGATAAGTTGCAGATCGCGGGGGGTCCGACCCCTGGGGCCCCCTGCGATCTCCTGTACGGGGCCCCGACAGCCCGCGGGAAGGGGGTGTGTCGACCTCCGCACGAAGCGGCGGCCGACATGCCCTCTCAATACAACTCTATGGCAGAGCTGGAGCGCTGCCTTCGGCAATCTCCGGCTCTGCCATAGAGATGTATTGAGGGGGCGTGTCGGCCGCCGCTTCGTGCGGGGGTCGACACCCGCTATCTGGGCCGAGAGCCGGGGCCCTGTACAGAGAGATTGCAGGGGGCCCCAGCGGTCGGACCCCCCGCGATCTCAAACTTATCCCCTATCCTTAGGATAGGGGATAAGTTTTTCACCACTGGACTACCCCTTTAACACCAAGCTGATAAACAAGGATAATTGTTGTAATGTTTGAACAATTATAACACATGAATACTTTTGATTCATGGAAACATTTTTAAACAAACAAGTCTAAACCATTTTGACTCACAGAACTAATTTCTTTAGCTCGGAGTTTGTGCGACACAAAAAAACGTGCGACAAAAAAATAACCGACATGTGCGACAGAATAGTAAATAAGCCTGAAAAAAAGTGATATTGAAATCTCTCCAGAATAAACACTTCACTCTTAGTAAATCAGGGCCAATGTGTGTAAGTCTATAGTTCCAATATTTCTAGTTATATTAGCTTTTATGTATACTTTTTTGTTCACATTATCTTTTACAGTATAACATTCTGGGTGCCAGTCCACAGGCAGTCCTTTCTTCTTTATTGCAAACATTTAGCTATATTAACACAGTAAGTATAGTTCTTTGTTTTTCAATAATTTGTTATTTTTAAATGTTTTTTTTTTAATGTATGGTTTACCTGTGAAGTTAGCCCCTTACCTCAGTAATAAATAATTTTCTTTATTGTTTTTTCTCCCTCACCCTCATAAAACTAACTTTAGTTTTTTTCATTAACAGTGCAACATAAAGTTTTAATTCCTTTGCAGGACAAGTAGTACTTATTAAAGGCACCCTTTATTTTACCATATATTGTATAGAAAAACAGAAAAAAAATTATAATTGTGAGGGAAAACTGGGTGAATTTGTGGAGGTTTCGGTCGACTGTGCAGTTAAATTGACTTGTTAACTTTATTGTGCAGTATGAAAACAGCAAATTTATATTGTTTTTGTTATGTTTAACTTTGTTATGTTTAAAGCATAAAAAAAGTTTGGCAGCGTGAGCTGTAGATTTTATTACTATAAATTGGAAGTATATAAGGCTTTTTGATTGCCTTTTAATCTATGTTTTTGGGGTATTTGTTGGGTATTGAGATACTTTTGACTTGAAAAAAGGAAGGACAACATACAACATATTTATCTTCCTTTATAGAAATTTGTTCCACTTCAAATGGAGGTATTTTTATCTACAATTGATCTTTGGACAGAGTCAAATCTATGTGTCACCGAAGGTAGTGTAAGTGACACACTGGATAACTTCATCGGATGGCTATCAGGACTACCATCAAACCGGAGAAGATTTGATATACCTTTATTAATTCTGTAAGTACGGACTTTGCTGTTCACATCCTTTGATTGTATCAATCGGCTAGACTGACGTGTATAACAGTTTAAAATCTCAGGCCCCATTTAGATCACGCTTTTAGGGTGTGTTGCCTTTATATGCCCGAACAGCTATGCCCACATATACTGTGGTGTATCTGCGTTGCGCTCATTGACTGTAATAAACTGAGCATAATCTAAAAGTGACTATTACTGGTCTGTTCTTCTGACATACCTAGGGTTGCCACATTTGTTGCAAAAAAAAATACCGGCCATGCTAATTTGCATAATTAATTATTTATGCGTATCCTATGTCCTATTCTGACCCTATAACTTTTTTATTTCTCCTTATACGGGACTGTATGAGAGCTCATTTTTGCGCCCTGATCTGTAGTTTTTAACAGTACCGTTTTGTTTTGTTTTGATGTGACTTTTTGATCGCTTTTTTTTTTTTTTTATTAAATTCGGAAGTTGCAATAAGTTACTAACTACAACTCCCAGCATGCCCTGATACAGCCTGTGGCTCAGCAGCTGCCCCAAATGAAAACTACAACTCCCAGCATGTTTGACTATATAGTAGTATATAGTACAGGTCAGTGTTTCCCAACCAGGGGTGCCTCCAGCTGTTGCAAAATGACAACTCCCAGTATGTTGGACCATATAGTAATATATAGTATAGGTCAGAGTTTCCCAAACAGGGGTGCCTCCAGCAGTTGCAAAACGACAACTCCCAGCATGCCCGGACAGCCAAAGGCATGCTGGGAGTTGTAGTTTTGCAACAGCTGGAGGCGCTGTGGTTGGGAAACACTGGTATAGGTTATGGTTAGAGATGAGCGAACTTACAGTAAATTTGATTCGTCACGAACTTCTCGGCTCGGCAGTTGATGACTTATCCTGCATAAATTAGTTCAGCTTTCAGGTGCTCCGATGGGCTGGAAAAGGTGGATACAGTCCTAGGTAAGATTCTCCTAGGACTGTATCCACCTTTTCCAGCCCACGGGAGCGCCTGAAAGCTGAACTCATTTATGCCGGATAAGTCATCAACTGCCAAGCCGAGAAGTTCGTGACAAATTAAATTTACTGTAAGTTCGCTCATCTCTAGTTATGGTGCAACAAACATTCTGGGAGTTGGAGAATTGGTTAAATAAATACCGGCCATTGCATTGTCGGTATTTTTAGTATTAAAATACCAGCAGGGTGGCCAAATTACTGGCTGTGCCAGTAGAATTTCGACCAGGTGGCAACCCTAGATATACCCCAAAAGCATGATGTAAATGTGGCCTTACTTAAACACATTATCACCAGGGTGGGGAGACTGCTGTTTCGAACAATCCAGATGTGTCGTCTACTTCAAAAATATCACATTGCACAATGTTTAACACTAAGTCCTATTACAAAGACCACATCATTGTTTTTAGGTTACAACTCAGGGGAAAGTTTAGGGTGCAGTAAATATAGTGTGGTATGGCAGCGGGGTGTGAGGTGCAGGGTAGATGTTGTTACCCTAGGGGCAGATGGTATTAATCCCTTGTGTTCGTGATGCCAGGACTTGGTTTAGCCTTAACCACCCGAAGGTATAGCGCTGGATCCTGGGCTAGGCACAGGGGCAATGAAGACACCGACGCCAAGTTACAGACAATGGTAGCTTTACTGAGGGTAGACAGTTGTTACAGTCTATGCAGTACAGCTAGGGCCTAAGGAGGTGACCAGTGACCTTGCAGGTTTTGCTACTTGTAGTAGACAGGAGAAATTAGTGCAGGCCACACTGAATAGACAGAAAACTTGACTTGACTGACAGGACAGTGACTTCAGCTTACTTGCACTTGACTTGAGGCTGCAGGACTGGACTTGTGGCTGCAGAACTTGACTTGAGGCCGCAGGACTGGACTTGTGGCTGCAGAACTTGACTTGAGGCTGCAGGACTGGACTTGTGGCTGCAGAACTTGACTTGAGGCCTCAGGACTGGACTTGTGGCTGCAGAACTTGACTTGAGGCCGCAGGACTGGACTTGAGGCTGCAGAACATGACTTGAGGCTGCAGGACAGGACTTGTGGCTGCAAAACTTGACTTGAGGCCTTCACTGCTCTGGACACACACTATAGGCACGACTGACCTCAGCAAAGACTTGGAGCAAAAGAGAGAAAGGGCAAGAGCCTAGCTCCTCCCAGAACTTATATAGAGGAGACTAGCAGGGAGCCCATAGGTCACCTTTGGGGTCAGCTGGTCACCAGTACCTCCTGGGTAACAATCACATGGTACATTTATTAAAGGTACAATACACAATATAATACATAACCCATACATGGGAGGGGGGGGGGGGGGGGAACTGCGGGGGACCCTGGGGACACTGAGGGACACTGCCTGACAGGGAAGGGAAGGTACAGGGAAACACCATCCCGTACTGGGCCACCACAATAGGAGAATGTTATGAGTTGGTACCGAAACCTTTCTGTTTTCCTTTTATTAGTGATGGACAACATCCTGAAGTTGGAAAAACTTATTTTGGACAGATGTGCTCGGAGAACAATGGGGCAGTAGTAACGGTATCAGTCCTCTCTAGATGAGTTTATAATTCTTCATGAATGATACATGGAAACCAGATAGATACAATCCGAAAATAGCATCTAATTCCAAATATTCATATTGTTAGGAAGTGTTTATTATGTGATGATGAAGCTTATGATTATGCTGATTCTGATGAAGATTGTGATAATGATTACAACCATGATGATCAGCAGCCCCATTATTATTATCATTGTTATTGTTAGTAGCAGTTAATATGATGATGATTACATTGTATTTATAAGATTGCTACAAATCCTAATATGTTATATACTGATACTTTGATTATGATACAGAACAGATGAGCTGTATCCCTTTGCGGAACAAAACAATCACCATAAGGATCAACTTTTAGGGGGAGATTTATCAATACCTGTCCAGAGGAAAAGTTGCTGAGTTGCCCATAGCAACCAATCAGATCGCTTCTTTAATTTTGCAGAGGCTTTTCAAAAATGAAAGAAGCGATCTGATTGGTTGCTATGGGCAACCCAGGAACTTTTCCTCTGGACAGGTTGTGATAAATCTCCCCCTTAGTCTTTTGGCTGTTATCCGCTGAAGGCAAAATGAGGGGGAAAGGACTACTGTGCACCTCCAGCTTTAAAATATGAATTATTTGTGATCAGTCATGAGTAAGGTTATCAGGGTTTGTGGGCCAAAAACTGGGTCATCTGTACAAAATCTGTGTATGTGGATGCCATGTCTCCGGCAAATAGCTGATTGGTGAAGGAGCAAGGTTTTGGATCCTGAGGATATGTCATTGATATCTGGTTGCTGGATATCCAGGACCTGGCACCCATACAGATCAGCCGTTTACCGGAGACGTGGCGCCCACATACACAGAGAACAGAAGCAGACAGCTATGTACATTGTGTAGTGGCTGTGGCAGGTACTGTAGCCCAGCTCTTTGAGTTAATGAAAGCTGTCGTGCAGTAACAGTATATGGCTATTACACAATATACTGAGATGCCTGCTGAGTGGTGCAGTTGCCCATGGCAACCAATGTGCTTTTATCTTTTTTCAAATGTCTCCTTTAAAATGAAAGAAGCAATCTCATAGGTTGCCATAGTCAGCTGCACAACTTTTCCTCTACACAGATTTGTTAAATCTCCCCGACCGATCGCTAGAGCAAGCCAGAAGTGTGTGCTAATTCTCTCCTGGCTCTGTATACCACGACCAAGACAGTCTCGCAATGCGAGTCTATGGAACTGTCTTGGTCCCATGGACAGAAATCAGGGAGAGAAGTGCTCTTTCGGGTCTTTCTAGCGATCGGTTGGGGTCAGAACACTTATACCCCAACCGATCAAAACTTTTGACATGCTTCTACGACATGTAAAAAGTTTATTAAAGTGACAGGTTCACGTTAAGCCCAGTGGCAGAAAAAAAGCTGAACATGGTCTCATAAAAACTTATACTCTATTAAGTCAGCTTAAAGATATCCACAAACCCTGGACAAGCTACATCAGGTCTAATATGTTTAGTAGGTGACCTTAATCACTGACCTTCACATGAAGGGTTTAGAATAATGTTTTAATAGTGCATTATCTTTATCTTACTTTTTTTATGTGCACAGTTTGCAAAAGGATTGTCTGTAGAGAAATTCTCCGGCCACATTTCCCATATATTGGGTCACAATGTTGGGATGCTCCATCATCATTCTGGGGAATGTCCCTGTCCAGCTTTTCCTTGTATCATGGATGTCAGCATGACGTGAGTTCTGCATTGTATTAGTACCTGCATACTGTGGGGCAAAAAAGTATTTAGTCAGCCACCAACTGTGCTCCCACTTAACAAAGATGAGAGAGGCATGTAATTTTCATCATAGGTATAACTCAACTATGAGAGACATAATGAGAAAAAAATAATTCATAAAAATCACATTGTCTGATTTTAAAGAATTTATATGCAAATTATGGTGGAAAATAAGTATTTGGCCCCCTACAAACAAGCAAGATTTCTGTCTCTCACAGACCTGTAACTTCTTCTTTAAGAGTCTCCTCTGTCCTCCACACGTTACCTGTATTAATGGCACCTGTTTGAACTTGTTATCAGTATAAAAGACACCTGCCCACAAACTCAAACAGTCACACTCCAAACTCCACTATGGCCAAGACCAAAGAGTTGTCGAAGGACACCAGAAACAAAATTGTAGACCTGCACCAGGCTGAGAAGACTGAATCTGCAATAGACAAGCAGCTTGGTGTGAAGAAATCAACTGTGGGAGCAATTATTAGAAAATGGAAGACATACAAGACCACTGAACTGATAATCTCCCTCGATCTGGGGCTCCAAGCAAGATCTCTCCCCATGGTGTCAAAATTATCACACGGTGGGCAAAAAATCCCAGAACCACACGGGGGGACCTAGTGAATGTCCTGCAGAGAGCTGGGACCAAAGTAACAAAGGCTACCATCAGTAACACAATACGTTGCCAGGGACTCAAATCATGCAGGGCCAGACGTGTGCCGCTTCTCATTCCCGCGGTCAGCAGTGAAGTGTGAGGATGCACGAAGGCATGAGGGTGAATGAGGCTGAAACTGATGCCGCTTCCAGGCGTACTTTGGAAGCAGTGCATGCGCTGTGGTGAAAGCCTACCGGAAGAGCAGGGAGGGAGGCCATGCATATTGATGAGCCGGGCAGAGCGCCCACCTGGCAGAATATCATGTGGGGTGCCCGGAGCTCCGGTCCCAACTCTGCCCGTGCCCGAGGGACCTCATTTATATAAAAAGAAAACAGCGATAACGGCGCAACGGCTGGGTCATTCAGGACATTGGGGGAGATTTATCAAAACCTGTGCAGAGGAAAACTTGCCCAGTTGCCCATAGCAACCAATCAGATCGCTTATTTTTCACAGGCCTTCTTACAAATGAAAGAAGCAATCTGATTAGTTGTTATGGGCAACTAGGCAAGTTTTCATCTGTACAGGTTTTGATAAGTCTCCGCCATTGTAAGTATCATTTTGATCAGTATCACCCGCACTACAAGCCTGTATGACAGGTTAGTGAGGGTGATACTGATGACAGATTTCCTTTAAGTTCGAGAAATTGCACAATTGGTGGCTGACTAAATACTTTTTTGCCCCACTGTATAGTGCGCTCTAGAATGTGGCCGACTAAAACTGCAGTTGATTGAATAATTTTAATTGTTTGTTTCATTGTTTGGTTTTCTCATTTCTATTGTTATCAATGGTCGAAAAAAGGTATCTGACAGTGGCTCATCTGTATTGAGAACACATGAACGCTCAGCCAAACTGAGCATCCGTGTGTATAGAGAGCATGGGGAGGAGGTCTCTGATGAAAGTGCACTGAAAAGGGCTGAAATCCCCCTTCATGGGTGCTGATGTGTTTTTTTTATGGGGTTTTATTGCCTATGCTTTGCCACTATGGTGTAAATACTATATCTCTGTATGATTCTAGTTCTCATACATATTTATTTCTCATGTCCAGACTAGCTTCCAATTCAAAAACGTTCAGCAACTGCAGCTTAAAGGAATTCCGGAATTTTATTATAAAAACCGGAGCCACCTGCCTCTTGACACATCTTAATACCAAGTCTCTGCTAGATACTTCATTGTGTGGAAATAGAATTTTGGACAATATGGAGTCGTGTGACTGTGGAACCGAAGTAGTGAGTAATCATTGAATTTTTCTTTTTATATAAGTCATTTTATTATAAATCATTCATTGTATTTGGAACTGCATATGGGGATTGGCAGAGGTGGGGATTTGGTGCTGCAGTGTGTGGATGGAGCTGTGAACAATGGAGATCTCTTGTCAAAGATGTCAGATACAATTGTTAATGTATAATAAGTTTCCAATATCCTCACAGATGACATCACAAAAGCCGCCACGCCCCCTTCCATAGACTTGCAATGAGGGGGGGGGGGGCGTGACATCACACAGGGGCGGAGTCGTGACATCACGATCTTCCATCCCTGTGGTCGGGACCCAGACCCTCCAGCGCTTCCGGAGCAGTAACAGGTGGGTGCTGTGTGCTATATTGCGGGGGTCCCCAGCGGCGGGACCCCCGCGATAAGACATCTTATCCCCTATCCTTTGGATAGGAAATAAGATGTCTAGGGGTGGGGTACCCCTTTAAGGAAAGGTCACATATACACTCACTGGTCTCTTTATAAGGTACACCTTGCTGGCACCAGGTAGTACCCTCAATTTACCTCCATTCTTCTTGTCATACTTTCTACAAGGTACTGGAAATATTCAATGGGATTCTGCTGCACTGTGCACAAATCTGCTGCGGAAATCTGGATTCCGTCAATTATTTTGGTGGAATCTGCTCGGGGATGCATTGCCTTCTGTGGAGACTGTCATATTCTGCCGATGCTCGTAGAATGGGGACTTTCTTTTGTGTGAACATAATTTAAGATTTCCAAATAATATAAAAGGGATTATCCAGTATTAGAAAAACAGAGCTGAATTCTTCAAAAAAAAAAAAAAAAAAGCACCACACCTGTCCTTAAAGGGGTACTCCGGTGCTTACACATCTCATCCCCTATCCAAAGGATAGGGGATAAGATGCCTGATCGCGGGAGTTCCGCAGCTGGGGACGCCAGTGATCATGCACGCGGCTATCACGCCCCCTCCCGTAGGCTTGCATTGAGGGGCGGTGCGTGACGTCACACAGGGGCGGGGGCATGACGTCACACGCCGCCGGCCCTGCGGTCGACCGTAATCAGTCCCGGAGCGAACACGCTACGGGGACTGATTACAAACGGGGTGCCGCGTGCATGATCACGGGGGTCCCCAGCTGCGGGACTCCCGCGATCAGGCATCTTATCCCCTATACTTTGTATAGGGGATAAGATGTGTAAGCACCGGAGTACCCCTTTAAATTATAAGTGGTATTACAGCTCAGAATACAGCCATGCTGTAATAGCACACACAACCTGAGGACAGATGTGTCGCTGTTTTTAGAAGAAGTTAACTCTGTTTTTCTATTCCTGTATAACCCCTTTAAAACTATAGAGCACTAGATAGTTGCATTGCCCACAAAGATAGAATGAGCGGGTCTTCAATATGCGAGCCATGCCAGTCAGAAGCTTTCTTTCAGTCAAGTGTTGCTGAAAGTGTCTCTCTGTATATTCAGTGGTGTTTTAACACCTACATTTTCACTTTTTTAAATGAAGTCCACTAGGTTATTTTTAGAGATGAGCGAATTGAAGCTGACGAACCCAAATTCGTTCCGAATTTCATGAAATATTAGATTCACAACAAATGCGAATATCGCCACGATTAGCTTAATTGAACTCCATTTACTGCGGTCCAGGCTTCAGGGCATCTAAAACGGCGGATCCACATGTAAGAACATGGGGCAAGGAACGCTGGGAAGGCGGGAAGGCAAGGCGGGATGGAAAGTAGGCGGGATGACCCTTTATCACATGCAGGATGCAGCCTATCAGCAGCCAGTCACCCCTGTGATGTCACAGCCCTGTATATTCAGCAGCCATTTTGTGGCTTGTCATGTCATTCATTGCATAAAGAAAGGACATCGCTATGTGTGTGTTACACAGAAAAGCTCATTCCAGCAGTGTTTCACCTCCTAGTCACATCAGAATTCTCGTGGACAAAAAGCAGTGATTTTTTTCACTGAAAAGGATTTTTACTGCAGCCATTAACCCCTTAAGGACTGAGCCCTTTTTCACCCTAAGGAATGAGCCCTTTTTTGCAATTCTGACCACTGTCACTTTACGCATTAATAACTCTGGGATGCTTTTACCGATTGTTTTGATTCCGAGATAGTTTTTTCGTGACATATTCTACTTTAACACAGTGGTAAATTTTTGTTGTTACTTGCATCCTTTCTTGGTGAAAAATCCCCAAATTTCATGAAAATTTTGAAAATTTAGCATTTTTCTAATTTTGAAACTCTCTGCTCGTAAAGAAAATGAATATTACAAACAAATTATATTTTGATTCACAAATACAATATGTCTACTTTATTTTGGCATCATAAAGTTGACATGTTTTTACTTTTGGAAGACATCAGAGGGCTTCAAAGTTCAGCAGCAATTTTCCAATTTTTCACAAAACTTTCACAATCTGAATTTTTCAGGGACCAGTTCAGTTTCGAAGTGGATTTGAGGGGTCATCATATTAGAAATACCCCACAAATGACCACATTATAAAAACTGCACCCCTCCAAGTATTCAAATGACATTCAGAAAGTGTGTTTACCCTTTAGGTGTTTCACAGGAATAGCAGCAAGGTAAAGGAGAAAATTCAAAATCTTAATTTTTCAGACTCGCATGTCCTTGTAGACCCAGTTTTTTAAATTTTACAAGGGGTAAAAGGAAAAAAAGCCCCCAAAAATTTGTAACCCAATTTCTCTCGAGTAAGGAAATACCTCATATGTGTATGTCAACTGTTCGGCGGGCGCAGTAGAGGGCTCAGAAGGGAAGGAGTGACAATGGCATTTTGGAGAGTGAATTTTGCTGAAATGGTTTTTGGGGGGCATGTCACATTTAGGAAGCCCCTATGGTGTCAGAACAGCAGAAAATCCCACATGGCATACCATTTTGGAAACTACACCCCTCAAGGCACGTGACAAGGGGTCCAGTGAGCCTTAACACCCCACAGGTGTTTGACGACTTTTCGTTAAAGTTGGATGTGTAAATAATTTTATTTATTTTTTTTACAAAAATGCTGGTTTTCCCCCAACTTTTATATTTTTACAAGGGGTTATAGGAGAAAATGCCCCCCAAAATTTGTAACCCCATCTCTTCTGAGTATGGAAATACCCCATGTGTGGACGTTAAGTGCACTGCGGGCGCACTACAATGCTCAGAAGAGAAGGAGTCACATTTGGCTTTTGGAAAGCAAATTTTGCTGAAATGTTTTTTTGGGGTTGGGGGTGGGGGGGGCATGTCCCATTTAGGAAGCCCCTATGGTGCCAGAAAAGCAAAAAAAAAAAAAAAAAAAACACACATGGCATACTATTTTGGAAACTACACCCCTCAAGGAACATAATAAGTGGTACAGTGAGCCTTAACACCCCACAGGTGCTTGACAAATCTCCGCTAAAGTTGGATGTGAAAATGAAAAATTAGATTTTTTTCACAGAAATGCTGGTTTTACCCCAAATTTTTCATTTTCGCAAGGGGTAATTGGAGAAAAAGCCCCCAAAATTTGTTACGCAATTTCTCCCGAGTACGGAGATACCCCATATGTGGCCCTAAACTCTTTCCTTGAAATAGTCAGGGCTGCGAAGTGAGAGAGCGCATTTGAGGACTGAATAGGGTATGCGCATTTGAGGACTAAATAGGGTATTTGAATCTGCCACAAAAATACCCTACGGCAGTGTTTCCCAAACAGGGTGTCTCCAGCTGTTGCAAAATTCCCAGCATGCCTTGACAGTCAGTGGCTGTCGGCAATACTGTGAGTTGTTGTTTTTCAACAGCTGGAGGCTCCGTTTTGGAAGCAATGCCGTACAATAGTTTTTTTTTTGTTTTTTTTTTATTGGAGTGGGCGGGGGACTAGGGGTATGTGTATATGTAGTGTTTTACCCTTTATTATGTGATAGTGTACTGTTTTTAGGGTACATTCACATGGGTGGAGGTTTACAATGAGTTTCTCGCTGGGAGTTTGAGCTGCGGCGGAAAATTTGCCGCATCTCAAACTTGCAGCAGAACTTGCTGTAAACCCGCCCGTGTGAATGTACCCTGTACATTCACATGGGGAAGGGGGGGGGGCAAACCTCCAGCTGTTGCAAATGTAGGCACATTGGTTGCAAAACACAGAGTTTGTTACTTAACTCAGTGTTTGGCAACCAGTGTTCCTCCAGCTGTTGCTAAACTAGAACTCCCAGCATGTACAGTCTCTCAGTGCATGCTTGAAGTTGTATTTTTGCAACAGCTGGAGGCACACTGGTTGCAAAACACTGAGTTAGCTAACAAACTCAGTTTCACAACCAATGTGTGTCCAGCTGTTGCAAAACTGCAACAATCAGCATGCATTGACAGCCGAAGGGCATGCTGGGGGTTGTAGTTTTGCAACAGCTGGAAGCACACTGCTACAACTCCCAGCATGCCCTTTGGTAGTCTCTGCATGCTGGGAGTTGTAGTTTTGCAACAGCTGGCTGCACACTTTTTCATAGAAAAAAAGTGCCTCCAGCTGTTGCAAAACTACAACCTTCAGTATGCACAGACTACCAAAGGGCATGCTGGGAGTTGTATTTGGAACTCCAGCTGTTGCAAAACTACAACTCCCAGCATGCTCTTTGCCTTTGCATGCTGCGATTTGTTGCTAAGCAACAGCAGGGAGTGATCAGGCCTCACCTCCTGCTGTATCCTTCCGCTGGGACCGCCACCGTTGCTGCCGCCAATCCTGCTGCTCCTGTCGCCGCCACCAATCCCGAGGGGACCCCTGCCGGACCAGGGCAAGGTAGGAGACCCTTGCCGACGCCGATCTACGCCATCTTCGCCGCCCCGTTCGCCGCCCAGCAGGGTCGTGATTGATCGTTCGTTCCGACCAATCAATCATGTGATCGTGAGGTGGCACCTGTGCCACCTCACTCCTGCCCCATTCACCCTTTTTTTCCGGGTCACCAGAGACCCGATTGACCCGGAAAAGCCGCAAATCGTTGGTCTGAATTGACTGCCCTCATAAGTGCATGCCACATACCTACATCTCTAAGTGGTGTACTATTTGTTACCTGCTAATCTGTCGTGGGCCTACATACTGTGAAAGTCAAGGGAAAAGTGGACTTCTATGGGAGAAAAACGCCACGATTTCAGGGAAAAAAAGGCCATAGGCTTAACATGCTGCGACTTTGCAAAACCGCCAAGGAGCTAAAAAAGAGTGAAAAAACGCCAAAAGGATAAAAAACAAAACAAAAAAACTCCAAACTGAAAAACAGAAAAATAATTTTGCGATTTCTCATTGATTTACAGCTAACATCTGGCAGCAGCGTTTGTTCAATGAAAAAACACCATTGGGGCAGTTTTGTTTTTTTTGGGGGGGAAAATGCACAGAAAAAACGATGTGGAAACTTAGCCTTAATATGTCACCAGAATTGAAAATATGGATGCAATGCGTTTTTAAAACATGCACATTTTTTACACTCACATAAATATAGCCTCAAAGATTAACAATAGCAATGGATTATGGTCTGCAAATTACAGATGTAATGCAGATGGTAAATATGCTAAGTGTGCAAGTGGCCTAAGGGTTATTCTGCCCTTTTCTCATATGAAGTTGCCTACACATTGGTTTACACTAATTCCAGGAGGGGACTTCATTTTCCAATGTGCACAATTCCTCTCCTTTTCAGTAAAGCTGAAATCCATTTCATATAGATGCTGGGTAATAAGTTTAAAATCTCTGCTGTGTTTTTCAATAGGAATGTAGAAAGGACCCCTGCTGTGACTATAAGACATGCACTCTGAAGCCGGGGGCCATATGTGCCCATGGAGCTTGTTGCTCAAAATGCCAGGTAGGACATGCATGACTTAAAAATATAAGCCAAAGAAAGGAAAAAAAATGGATACACATAAACAAAAGTAATAAAAAATAATCAAAAATAGAGGAAATTCATACATCAAAAAAGAGGCATCACCATGGTCTCTCATATACTAGTATTGCACAAAGGAGGGTATGATCTCTAACACTCATAGCATACAGTGTATACCAACCATTGTAAGGTTGCGTTCACACCACGTTTTCAGTCTACAACTGGGGAGAGGATAACCGTGTGCACCCGTACCGCAGCCGGACTGGCGCTGAAATCCATTGACTTTAATTAGCCAACCGGAGTCACCGGTCGGCTCATTTTCGACTCATATCTGGTTTTCTGACCGGACCTAAAACTGTAGTATACTACGGTTTTAGGTCCGGTCACAAAACCTGATAAGGGGCAGAAATGAGCCAACCGGAGTCAAACGGTGACTCCTGTTGGCTCTTTAAAGTGAATGGATTTCAGCGCCGATCCGGCTGGGGTACGGGAGCACACGGTTTTCCCCTCCCCCAGCCGGAGGCTGAAAACGTGGTGTGAAAGTACCCTAGTACAGGATGAGCCATTTATATGGATACACCTTAATAAAATGGGAATGGTTGGTGATATTAACTTCTTGTTTGTGGCACATTAATATATGTAAGGGGAGAAACTTTTCAAGATGGGTGGTGGCCATGGTGGCCGTTTTGAAGTCGGCCATTTTGAATCCAACTTTTGTTTTTTCAATAGGAAGAGGGTCATGTGACACGTCAAACTTATTGGGAATTTCACAAGAAAAACAATGAGGTGCTTGGTTTTAACGTAACTTTATTCTTTCATGAGTTATTTACAAGTTTCTCTTTGTTTACAGCCATTGACATGTCGTCGAGGTTAACACGTAAGGAGCGGATAGAAATTGTGTTGATGTCTGGTGAATGCAGAAACCGGGTCATTGCAGCAGATTTCAATGCAAGACACCCTACCAGACTACCCATCTTCCATGCTACAGTTAGCAAACTGCTTGCTAAGTTTCGTGAAACTGGTTCAGTGTTGGATTTGCCAAAATGTGGATGCATGAAATCTGTCACTAATGAAGAAACATCAGTGGCTGTCCTAGCTTCATTCAGCAAGAGCCCACAGCGTAGCAAGAGCCGCATGTCACTGGAGAGTGGCATTAGTCGAACATCCCTTTGGCAGATATTAGCTACTCACAAATGGCACCCTTACAAACTCCAGCTACTGCAGCATCTCAATGAGGAAGATCCAGATCGGCGCACTGAATTTGCAGAATGGGCAAAACAAAAATTGGAACAGGACCCTCAGTTTACGCAGAAAATTTTGTTCAGTGATGAGGCAAACTTTTATGTGAATGATGAAGTTAACAAACAAAACCACCGCTATTGGTCTGACACTAACCCACATTGGATAGATCCCTCCAAGTCTGTTGGAACACAAAAATTTATGGTATGGTGTGGTATATGGGGAACAAAGATAGTGGGGCTATTCTCATCAATGGAAACCTCAAGGCCACTGGATGTGCGAAATTGCTACATGATGATGTGTTTCCCTCTTTATGCACTGAAGCTGGTATGTTCCCTAGGTTTTTCCAGCAAGATGGTGCCCCACCACATTATGGGTGTCAGGTCCGAGCATTCCTAGATGAACAGTTTCCTGGAAAGTGGATTGGGCGTCATGGGCCAGTTGAATGGCCCCCAAGGTCTCCCGATCTGACCCCCTTAGACTTTTATCTTTGGGGTCTTCTGAAGGCAATTTCCTATGCTGTGAAGATACGAGATGTGCAGCACCTGAAACTACAGATACTGGAAGCCTGTGCTAGCATTTCCCCTGCGGTGTTGCTATCAGTGTGTGAAGAGTGGGAGAAGAGGGTTGCATTGACAATCCAACACCAATGGGCAGCACATTGAACACATTTTATAAGTGGTCAGAAACTTGTAAATAACTCCTGAAAGAATAAAGTAATTAAAACCAAGCACATCATTGTTCATGTGAAATTCTCAATAAGTTTGATGTGTCACATGACCCTCTTCCTATTGAAAAAACAAAAGTTGGATTCAAAATGGCCGACTTCAAAATGGCCACCATAGTCACCACCCATCTTGAAAAGTTTCCCCCCTCACATATACTAATGTGCCACAAACAGGAAGTTAATATTACCAACCATTCCCATTTTATTAAGGTGTATCCATATAAATGGCCCACCCCGTAAAAAGAAGTAATAAATATGCTAAAGTGCCAGAGTGCAATATAACAAACCTAATAGCCAGTATACAAGCAATGCACAGTATACCCACATTGGAGAAAAGTGAGAAGAGTGAGGCGTATACCGGCCAAAGGAATCTTATCCCCATCCAAAAGATAGGGGATACGATGTCTGATCACGGGGGGCCCACTGCTGGGACCCCTGCGATCTCAGTGCAGCACCCGCATTCTATGCTGGGCTGCTGCTCCAGTCTCGGAAACCTCTGTGTTTCCGGGGCTGAAGACGTGATGTCACGCCACGTCCCCTTGTGATGTCACGCCACGCCCTCTCCATTCATGTCTATGGGAGGGGGAATGACGACACAGAGGTTTCCGAAACTGCAGCAGCAGCTTCGCATAGAATGTGGGTACTGCATGGAGAACGCGGGGGTCTCAGCGGCGGCCCCCCTCGATCAGACATCTTATCCCCTATCCTTTGGATCGGCTGGAATACCCCTTTAACTTATCTTAAAATGTTTATTAGATCATTATTTTTTGTTTCCCACTTTCCCAGCAAATAATTCTTATTTATATTATACATGTAACCAACCACATCATACAGAGAAAATACCACAGTACAGTTTTTTCTTTTATATGTGATTATCTTTGTATACTTAGTTTCTTCCATCTGGGACACTATGTAGAGCAAAAAAAGATGAATGTGATTTACCGGAGTATTGCTCTGGAACCATTGCAGACTGTCCAGAAGACGACTTTCAGCAAAATGGCAACCAATGCAATGACAAGAAAAGTGTTTGCTACAATGGGATTTGTCAGAATGTTGATTCGCAATGTGTGCTGTTCTTTGGTCCAGGTATCTATGTCGTGTTCAGTTATATAAAAGAAAATTTAATGTACTTTCTCACTCTGAGAAGGTGATGGGTGTCTATTATTCAATCCATACATCTTCTTAATAATCTTCTTTTCTGTGGTGTCACTGGGACCCCATAATAATACTTTTAACTATTTATAACAAAAACTAAGAAGGAGATTTATCAAGCCCCGCAGCAGATTTTTTTTGCGTAAAAAACTTGCGCGCGTGCAACTTTTCTATACATGCTGCGACTTTTAGATTTTTGCTTATTCCAAAGCACATTTCTGAAATCTGCTCACGTAGTAAAAAAATGTTTTCTACTCTGCAGTGATCATGTATTTATCAAATGCGATAGTTGCTATTTATGAAGAAAAAAAGTTGCATCTCCATTTAAAAGTCGCATATGTATTCCGGGTCCAACCTGGCTTACAGAAAGCATATGTCTGCAGAAAAGGACATTAACACCCACTTTAACACTGTTCTAGTTCTCCACATGAAACAAAGATACTATATTAATGTTATTGTTAATTATAGAAAAAATGAAATATATATAACTAAGAACTATTAATTTTAAGGTTGAAAATACACACTGCACATCTTGTTAATTTTAGGACACGTACATGCTGGCGCACCCACTAAATTTTAAAATTAATATTGTGTTAAAATAGAATAAGGCACAAAATAATTGTGTTAGAATTTTTACAGACTACGTAAATAACCCATATGTGGCACTAAAATTTTTACTTAAAAAAAGAAACATCCATAGTAATACAGCTTCATGCACATTTTAGGGTGGGTAACATACCGAGCCATTTTTTTTTTTTTGTGGCTTCATTATTGTTTATGTGCCTGTGGGTGCTGCGCTGTCTTCCTTCCTGAAGTAAACTCTGGCCTTTTTGCAGCGACGCAAGACTCCGCCCACCAACGTCACAAAATGCGGGCTCAAAATTAAACAAAAAAGCCTCCAGAGTACGGATATTCATGGTGCGGCATAGTATGTTTTTAATTTCTGAGGAGGGTGGATGGGTTGTTGTGGGATAGTTGGAGTGCAGCTATTTAGTGCCAGACCGGCCAGTCAGGGTGTCACCCGATGCAGCACGCCCCCCCCCCCTCCCCGTCACTCTCTGGCAGAGCTACTGGTAATAAAGGGTAAATAAAGAACTTCGGCTATTAACATAAGGGAAAACTTTTCTGCTTTAAAAAATACTTTTGTTAACGGGTTTCCCGGCTTTTGCTTACGTGTGATTTATTTATCAAGGTCATGCGACTATTTGATAAATAGGACGCATGTAAGCAAAAGTAAGTTAAAAAAAATTGTCATATAAAAGCCATACGTTTGAAAAGAATGATACATCTCCTAACTTATAGAGAGAGGAAATAGTATTTGAGATGTTGTATTGTTTAAAACATTTTCCTTGTTCGCTTTTAATTGACAATTTATTGGTAAGTTAGGTTTTTCTTCTCTTAGTGGGGCATCTTCAGTAAACAAGCTGTTGCATTGTTATAAGGCCTTCATTACTCTACATAGTCCACATTTAATAAAGTTGAGCGTTGTCTATTGTCAAAACATTTGGATTATACATTGTCTTATTTCCACATAATTTCCTAATTTATCTATAATAAATATTTTACCATCTCTTACCATTTTAACAATCCTATCCTGAAACATGACAATTGAATGTGCATTGGATATGTTGTTTATTGCCATTAATATTTTTCTTACATTCTAAAGTTATGTATACACTGTATGAGCTTTGCAGAAATGATACAAACTAGCCAGTCAATGTGAATAGTTGTGAGCTTCAGATATTGTTTCATGGTGGTTACATCTGCCTCAAACAATCATCAACCAATGGTTTCCTAGTACATTATTCTAAAGATATTGTGGTGACATTGGCATGCAAGGAATTCCTATCACTACGTGAAGCCAGGGCACCGTTGGCCTATACACGGTCCGAGGTGGAGACAGCTTCTCCTGGGCCAGACACGGGGAGTAAGAAACACATTGACGTCGGGTTACGGATAACTGTCTTTTACTGAGCAGGTGCAGATGGTATTACAAACAGTACGGAGCAGAGTAGAAGGGATGCAGTGTAACCCTTAGGAGCCCTGTTGCCTTGCTGGGGCTTATGTTGTTTTTCACCGACTTGATTGATATAGACTTTAGATTTGAGACTGGAAGATATCCCACGCTGATTAAGGTTCTAACAAGGTCCACTTACTATCACCATTAGGGCTTAACCCCCCTACACTATATACTGACCAATTTAGGAGTTCCCATTGGGCTGACAGGGTCCCCTTATTATCACTGCATTTTTCCATATTAAAGGCACAGTAAATAACCAAATACACAGTGTATATAATGAATGCAATAAAGTGCTTGAACATAATACATAGTAAACATTTTCACAGTGGGCACAACAGGCATGCCCGAGGAGATCCGCAGCCCACAGGACAGCCTTCGGTGCTGGGACACCACAATAACACAAACACTGTCCAAATGTTTACTGTAATTGTGATGTATCTAAGTTCTGAGGACACAAGTATATGCCAAAAGTGTCCTTTTGGCATGCACTTGTTCATTAACATTTGCTGCTAAGTTACATAAAATAAAAAATATGTGCTACAAAACATAGATATTAAAAACGAGATATTAAAACGGTCAGCTCAGTTTTCTTTTTGCCAGACAAATTAGAGAAATGAAAGCTGAGCTGTAAATGGTTGTTAGGGGCAAAGCAGACATTTTTTGTCTCAGACAGATTGGTAAATTGGTTTTCAACATAAGTGTGGAGGAAAGATTGCCTTGTACATTCAAAGATATAATGTGTAGTTCCTGGGCTGCAATATAAACTTTCTAACAGGGCCACCACCTACCAGGGTCCTGGAGTTGGCAGAGGGACCTTCTAGATACCAAGCCCAAGGTGCAACAGAACCCTATGTACTACCTTAAGCTATGCTTCTATGTATATAGCCAACTTGTCCCCAGTTAATATTAATTGAAAACTCCTATAAAACTATTGTTGTTTCTCAGCTTCAAGAAATGCTGACTTGGAATGCTACCAGAAGCTAAATGTCATAGGAGATAGATTTGGAAATTGTGGAGGAGTCAAAGGATTTTATGGAAGTTGTCAGCCACAGTAAGTGATAACTATTTGTAACTCCATACAGGGCAATTATGCTTTTAACAAAAAGATCTGTCATGGTCCAGGTGCTGAGACAACTGTGCCTGTTTGTTTCTGCTTGACACTACTCACCCTTCTTAGAGAGAGGAGCAAGCAGTGCATGGGCTTATAAAATGTTTACAAAACCATTGATGGCATGCCATGTAATTATAAAGTTAATGTCTAAGTAGGGCATATCAAGTTAAAATCTGGAGTACAAGGTATAGTAACATGGGAGTGATGAACTTGAAGAAGAAAATATTTGGGCATAAATATATATATATATATATATATATATATATATATATATATATACGGAAAATGCAAATCAGCTCATCACACAACCTTCACAGGTTGCATTCCCTAAAATCAGCTTTATGGAGTCTCGAAAACGAATTGGCATTGTATGCCAAGCCAGAAATCTCCCCAGAAGGGAAGAGGACCCATCTGCAGACAGCTGTTTCAGCGTAATTGCCACTTGTCAGTACAGAGCAGGGTGTTCTGGCTTGGCTGGTGAAAGGCCTGAGACTAGGAAAATGGGATAAGTATTCTCCGTAGGGAGGAACACCACTTCTGGAGCATGGAGAGTCAAAAAGGCCACTTGGAAGCGGTGCTCCGCCCTAAGGAGAATACTTCTATGAATATGGTGCATAGTCGCTGAAATGGCACAGGCAAAATGCCACTCAATGAAGTCAATAAACAACCAGTGTGGGCCTTTAAAGAGTACTTGTCACCAAACTAAACATTTAATATAGTGTCCCTATGTTATTATAAGACACTTTGCTATTTGCTTTTAAAATTCTCAATTTTTATAGGTTTTTAATGTGATTGAAAAAATGGCCACCAGGTGGCTCTGTCCTGTTCCCTGACGCTAGTCAAACAGTTGGTTTGGCCTCCTCCTGGCCTGGAAGTGCGTATGGGACACAGCTCTCGAAGGCTTCAGTGATGTCGCGCCTGCTGGGGAATGCCCACTTTCTCCTGCTGGGAGGTCACACAATGTGAGCAAGGGGAAAGGTATGATACAGAGCTTTTTAAAGGGGTACACCTATGGACAACTTTTTTTTTTAAATCAACTGGTGCCAGAAATTAAATCACTTCTATTAAAAAATCTTAATCCTTCCAGTAGTGTTTAGGGGCTGTATACTAAAGAGAAATCCAAAAAAGAAATGCATTTCCTCTGATGTCATGACCACAGTGCTCTCTGCTGACCTCTGCTGTCCATTTTAGGAACTGTCCAGAGCAGGAAAAATTCCCCATAGCAAACATATGCTGCTCTGGACAGTTCCTAAAATGGACAGCAGAGGTCAGCAGAGAGCACTGTGGTCATGACATCAGAGGAAATTAATTTTCTTTTTGGATTTCTCTAAAGAATACAGCCCCTAAAAAGTACTGGAAGGATTAAGATTTTTTAATAGAAGTGATTTTCAAATCTGTTTAACTTTCTGGCACCAGTTGATTTAAAAAAAAAAAAAAAAGTTTTCCACGGAAGTACCCCTTTAACCCCTTAAGGACGCAGGACGTAAATGTACGTCCTGGTGAGGTGGTACTTAACGCACCAAGACGTACATTTACGTCCTAAGCATAACCGCGGGCATCGGAGCGATGCCCGTGTCATGCGCGGCTGATCCCGGCTGCTGATCGCAGCCAGGGACCCGCCGGCAATGGCCGACGCCCGCGATCTCGCGGGCATCCGCCATTAACCCCTCAGGTGACGGGATCAATACAGATCCCGGCATCTGCGGCGGTTCGCGATTTAAATGAACGATCGGATCGCCCGCAGCGCTGCTGCGGGGATCCGATCATTCATAACGCCGCACGGAGGTCCCCTCTCCTTCCTCCGTGCGGCTCCCGGCGTCTCCTGCTCTGGTCTGTGATCGAGCAGACCAGAGCAGGAGATGACCGATAATACTGATCTGTTCTATGTCCTATACATAGAACAGATCAGTATTAGCAATCATGGTATTGCTATGAATAGTCCCCTATGGGGACTATTCAAGTGTAAAAAAAAATTTAAAAAAATGTAAAAGTAAAAGTAAAAAAAAAGTGAAAAATCCCCTCCCCCAATAAAAAAGTAAAACGTCCGTTTTTTCCTATTTTACCCCCAAAAAGCGTAAAAAACATTTATCGCCGCGTGCGTAAATGTCCGAACTATTAAAATAAAATGTTAATGATCCCGTACGGTGAACGGCGTGAACGAAAAAAAATAAAAAAAGTCCAAAATTCCTACTTTTTTAATACATTTTATTAAAAAAAAAATATAAAAAATGTATTAAAAGTTTTTTATATGCAAATGTGGTAGAAAAAAAAATTACAGATCATGGCGCAAAAAATGAGCCCCCATACCGCCGCTTATACGGAAAAATAAAAGTTAGAGGTCATCAAAATAAAGGGATTATAAACGTACTAATTTGGTTAAAAAGTTTGTGATTTTTTTTAAGCGCAACAATAATATAAAAGTATATAATAATGGGTATCATTTTAATCGTATTGACCCTCAGAATAAAGAACACACGTCACTTTTACCATAAATTGTACGGCGTGAAAAAAAAACCTTCCAAAATTAGCAAAATTGCGTTTTTAGTTTTAATTTCCCCACAAAAATAGTGTTTTTTGGTTGCGCCATACATTTTATGATATAATGAGTGATTTCATTACAAAGGACAACTGGTCGCGCAAAAAACAAGCCCTCATACTAGTCTGTGGATGAAAATATAAAAGAGTTATGATTTTTAGAAGGCGAGGAGGAAAAAATGAAAACGTAAAAATTAAATTGTCTGAGTCCTTAAGGCCAAAATGGGCTGAGTCCTTAAGGGGTTAAAGAGCACCTGTCATCAACAAAAACTTTTAATATGTTGTTCATAATCATTAATGAAGAGATATTGTAATATATCTTCATTAAAAAATATTAATATTTATACCAGTTTTTTCATTTTATACTTTTGGCCACTAGGGGTCACTCTTCTATGCCTGGTCTGCAAGCAGCTTCCTATGCTTTTCATAGTAAGTGTACAGCTTTTAGGACTAATGCTGAAGGGCTCTGGTCCTTCCACCGGAAGTTCAGTACTCTCAGCTCAGGACTCACTCCCAGCCTGTGAGCTACAAGCCTGCACATGCCTCTCATATAACAGAGGCCAGTCACCTCCCCCTCCCCCCTGCTCTGTGTTCTCCCTGCCCCTCACCACACGTTATCTTATACATTGTATTATCTCACTGCACTCCCTGCTCTGAGCCCCCCCCCCTGACATTCATCTTAATTACTGCCTCTGTAATTGCTCCCACCGCCCCTGGTTCTCAGCATTGACTTTTTAGTGCAGATAGACACAGGAGAGAGAGAGACAGAGGCTGCCGTCCCTCCCCTGTACTTAGTCTGTATGCACACTGCAGAGCAGTGTTTCCCAACCAGGGTGCTTCCAGCTGTTGCAAAACTACAACTCCCAGCATGTCTGGACAGCTGTTGGCTGTCTGGGCATGCTGGGAGTTGTAGTTTTGCAACAGCTGGAGGTGCCCTGGTTGGGAAACACTGCTGCAGAGGGAAAGCAGCATACAGGAAGACTGGCAGAAGCAGAGTTCCAGCCAGGCTTCATGTGACATCATGCCTGCCGGGACCCGCCTCCTTCCACCCCTCAGAAAGACAGTGTTCCTGAGCTAATGAAGAGGGATGAAAAAAGGTATTTCCACAGTGTTTTAAACCTCAATAAACACAGGGATAGGCATAGTTAGAGAAGGGGACAGATGGGAAGGGGGATCAGGGAAAGTTTAGATGATGACAGGTACTCTTTAAAGATTGGAAAACATTTTTAAGGGCAGGAGGAGTGTTAGGAGTAGTTAAAGAATATAATGTGAGTTAGTTTAGAAAATAGGGTTTGATGACAGGTACTCTTTAATAATTGTAGTAGAAACCAGATTGTATTTATTATTGTGCAATATCTTCTTGGCGTCCAATGTGTTCCTGAGCTAGAACCTTTTTTTTGTCTGTGAAAATCTGTATAATAATAATAATCAATAATAATGTTCAGTGACATCATCAGGTTGTTAAAAAAGACATGTCTGTTTCTTTTGTATCTGCAGAGATGTATTGTGTGGAAAACTTCATTGCATTTTAGATGGAGAAGAACATTTCAGCCCAGACATGGCCATATCCTACTATACATTTAAACATCATGTCTGTGTTTCGGGAGACTTTTCAACTGATCATTTTATTGATCCTCTTTGGGTGAAAGATGGTACAAAGTGTGGTGAAAATAAGGTATTAGTTGTTATAAGTATATGAATTCACAATGTCATAAAATAAACAGATAATTAGTATATGTTGCCTACACAATGTAGAGTCATTTTAAGAGCTGATACATTTCAGATAAAATAATGTAAATGCAGAATTGTGCTGATTGAATTACCTACCGTATTTTTAGCCGTATAAGACGCACTTTTTCTTCCCCAAAACTGGGGGGGAAAAGTTGGTGCGTCTTATACGGCGAATACACACCTATCGTGGGGTCCCTGCGGCCATCCACGGCCAGGAGCCGCGGCTAATACAGGACATCACGGATCGCGGTGATGCCCTGTATTAACCCTTCAGACGCGGCGATCAAAGCTGACTGCCGCGTCTGAAGGGAAGGTGACACAAACCCGGCTGCTCGGTCGGGCTGTTCGGGACCGCCGCGGTGAAATTGCGGCGTCCCAAACAGCTTACAGGACACCGGGAGGGACCTTACCTGCCTCCTCGGTGTCTGCTCCATGCAGGGATCCCCTTCATGGCCGGCACTCTCCTTCGATGTCATCACGTCGTCGCGCACGCCTTCCCGTCATCCAATAGGAGCGGCGGGCATAGCGACGTGATGACGGCGACGTGATGACGGCGACGGAGAGCGTGGATCCCGGGGAAGAAGACGTCCGGAGCGTAGGGGACACCACGGGGACGCAGCGACAGCGATGGAGCGACATCCAGGGCAGCGGTGACTGGTACGGAGCGGCGGGGACACGTGAGTATTACCTTCTATCCAGTGGTCTTCAACCTCCGGACCTCCAGATGTTGCAAAACTACAACTCCCAGCATGCCCGGACATGCTGGGAGTTGTAGTTTTGCAACATCTGGAGGTCCGCAGGTTGAAGATCACTGTTGGGTTCAGAATCTTTTTTTTATAGATTTTGCACCTTTAAAATTGGGTGCGTCTTATATGCTGGTGCGTCCTATAGGGCAAAAAATACGGTACTTTTACTTCTAGAAATATATATATATATATATATATATACATATATATATATATATATATATATATATATATATATATTTGCTAAATAAGCCATATTGGAGCTCTTTAGGAGACTGGAAAAGCTGGGTGGCATGCAATACACAGTTGGAATATCTGTCTGGTAAGGCAGCCTTATTGAAGCTCTTCAGGAGACTGCGGGTGCCTCCTAGGTTTCCTAGTCTCCTGAAGCTCCAGCAGTGATAGGCTGCTCGTCCTCTCTGCAGCTGCTCTTCACTGACTATTCCCTGCACCTGCCTGCCGGCCAGTTATATCATACTTTTTCATGTCTGTTTGGCAGCAGGATGTTTTGAACTCCCAGGCAATCTCCACAGCTCTAGAGTAACCCAATCAGATGTACCTAAGGCTGCGGAGATTGCCAGTATTGGGACATCCCTAAACTGTACTATATTTTTTATATATTTGACATATATACAAACATATACCAAGTTTAAATAAAATATTTTCACCTCAATGTGACCTATAACTAAAACAGTTGAATTGCAAAACAACTACTTTCATTGACCTTTATGTGCATGCACAAAAACAACCCGTAGGATGCTTGCTGGTTGAGGCACGGACTCCAGGTGCACCATGTTGATTGGTTTATGTTATGGCCATACATCGAGGTTGTTGAGCATCTTCCTGCTCCTTCTGATCAGTAACTATTATTGCTAACACATTCTGCCTATTACTTACAGTATATTCACTGCATTTTTCACATGATTGGTAATATATTGTGATGTGCCACAGAATATCACTATATATTTTTAGCATGCCCATACACACTATGTATATTAATATCATGCACAAATATAATATTATTGGACTTAGTTATTGGATTGATTGCTACATAATTTGATCTTGTGAATTCAACTTGAGAAAAAAACAGACATGGTCGCACATCCACAACATGCACCTTGATCTAATGCTTCTCAGCAACATTTATTAAACTAACAGGTCGTTAGTGTACTTTATGATCATGAAGTGCAAGCGTACGTCAAGTCAAGGCCACCTGTAAGTAGTGGGTCCCTAGCATCCCTAACATAAAATGGTACAGCACTGAGTGGAAACCACCACCGCCCAACACCAGTGCCCACAGGGGGAACGACTCAACTGGCAGAGTCAACGACTCAAACCAGTCCTTGGGCCGCGCCACCCAACAGACACAGCGCCGGGGCAGCAACGGACGCCAAACAGCACTGCACCAGGGGGAACAGATGTAAAAAGCTCACTCACCATGTGCTCCCAGTATGAGACTGGAAGGCTGCCAGCAGGAATAGTGCCCTAATGCAGCTTCCTGTTCCCCCTGGTGTGGTGCTGTTTGGTGTCCATTGCTGCCCCGCCACTGTGTATGAGGGTTGGCGTGGCCCAGGGACTGGTTTGAGTGGCATTGGGGCTGCTCTGCCAGTTGGGTCGCTCCACCTGTGGGCACTGGTGTTGGGGCAATGGTAGTTACCACTCAGTGCTGCGCCATTTTATGCTAGGCATGCTAGAGACCCACTACTTACAGGTGGCCGTGACGTGGCTAGTGGGCTTGCACTACATGATCATAAAATAAACTAGCAAACTGTTAGTTTAACAAATTTTGCTGAGAAGCATTAGATCAAGGTGCATGTTGTGGATGTGCGACCATGTCTGTTTTTTCTCAAGTTGAATTCACATTGTGTTTTCTATCCCCTTTTTGTTTTGTTTTTTGCTTGGTCTGCACTCTTCCCCTCCCCCTCAGCCCAGGCTTAGGGGTAGGAAGCTGCATTAGGGCCCTACTCCTCCTGGCAGCCTCCCAGTCTCATACTGGGAGCACATGGTGAGTGAGCTTTTTACATCAGTTACCCCTGGTGCAGTGCTGGTTGGCATATGTTGCTGCCCCTGCATATGTTGCTGCCCCGTAGTTTGAGTGGCATTGGGGCTGCTCTGCCAGTTGGGTCATTCCCCCTGTGGGCACTGGTGTTGGGCGGTGGTGGTTGCAACTCAGTGCTGCACCATTTTATGCTAGGGATGCTAGAGACCCACTACTTACAGGTGGCCGTGACGTGGCAATATAACTAATTACGCCTTGGCCCCGGTCTTCTTCCTGGTGTTGGGGCTCTATGTCACATTGCCGCTCAGACATTCACATTGGGGACTTGCAGGAGTTTCCCCTTAATAATATAAATTTTATAAAAAATTTTATTTTTTTCTATTTTTATTTAGCAATTATCCATTTATACAAAACATTACTTTTTTTTTTTTTTTACCCGAAATAGGAACTTTTTCTATTGGGTGAATTAGGAACCGCTGAACTGTAAAATTATAGTTTATTTAGATTGGTTTTCTATGAAATGATTTTTTTTTCTTTTCTGTCTACTTGAACATTACCATAAATCTTTCTTTTTTATTTATTTTATTTATAGATATGCATCAATAAAAAATGCACCAACCACTCAAGGTCAGATGCAGCTTGTAAGCAGGAAACAACTTGTTATGGCCATGGGGTAAGTATATAGCAAATCTGCCATAGCTATTAATGTACCCATGATACTATGTGATGCTAATGATAACAGAAGTGTTATAGCTGCCTGCTAACAAAAGTAAAAAGCACCTTTATTTGCTCAAGGACATATATATATATGCCAAACATGTAGTATTTACTACTATGGGGACCAGAGGAGAGTGAACCAACGATATTTCCATGACACTTCTTTCCCCCAAAATTACAAACAAGAGAAAAGGGAACTGGCCTTCTCCAAGAGTGTAATGGACAGCGTGATTGCTCTGGAGCATGGCATCAAATCCATTTATAGGAATATCTGAATGGGGTTTGCATGTCATTACACTTAGGGATTTTTACCAGGAGGGTGACAAAAAGAGTACCATTTAAATTCAGATACAGAATACCACTTAAAAGAAGATATGGCATAGACCCGGGGGTAACCAGCTGATTCTTTACTATGTCTGATATCAAAAGCTCTGATTTTAAAATTACTGTCTAAAAATGAAAATGTATGGCTGATTTATTATTGGTTGTCCCATTTTTTCTCTTTGAGGTTTGCAACAATAAACACCAGTGCCATTGTAATGCCGGCTGGAATCCACCATTTTGCAGTAGGACTGGTGATTTTGGAATAATCGATTCAAAATCAATCACCGATGATTCTGGTCAGTGCTTTTTTAAGTGTACCAGTCAGGAGATTAAAAAAAAAAATGCTCCCAGCTTACTCTTCAACTGGTGCTGGTCCTGTCTGCACCAGCGTACCTGTCATTTTCAAAAACTTTTTATATAATGTAGATAATAAAATTATATGTACATTTGTAATATAAATTATTATTTATATTATTATTTATACATTATTATTTTCTTTTTATGTTGAAAAAAAATGCTGTCTTTGCAGCTATTGCCTGTGTGTTTCTGTGCAGAGACAAAATACAGGACATGTGGGCTTGATAAGCAGGGCTCTGTGTACTGACGACAAGCAGGGCTCTGTGTAGGCTCTCTGGTTGTCAATGAGCTTGCTGTGCAAGTGGCGAGTGTGTCACAGAGCCTCAGTGTACAGAGCCCTGCTTGTCCTCAGTCTACAGAGCCCTGCTTGTCCTCAGTCTACAGAGCCCTGCTTGTCCTCAGTGTACAGAGCCCGGCTTGTCCTCAGTGTACAGAGCCCTGCTTGTCCTCAGTGCACATAGCCCTGCTTGTCCTCAGTCTACAGAGCCCTGCTTGTCCTCAGTGTACAGAGCCCTGCTTGTCCTCAGTGTACAGAGCCCTGCTTGTCCTTAGTGTACTGAGCCCTTCTTGTCCTCAGTGTATATATCCCTGCTTGTCCTCAGCACACAGAGCCCTACTTGTCCTCAGTGCACAGAGCCCTGCTTGTCCTCAGTGTACAGAGCCCCGCTTGTCCCGGCACACTTCCTATACACAAAGGCAATATCTGCAGGGACAAGACTGCATTTATTTACAGTACCCAAAAATATACATTTTTCTTAACCAATGTATATTACAAATATGACTAGAACAGCAAAACATATGCCGCTGCTCTATTCATTGGCCATAGAGCTGCCTAAGATAGCAGAGTACAATGCTAAGCAACCTTGTAGAGCTTCCATAGAGAATAATTGGAGCACTGGCAAGCATTTGCGACTAACCCCCTATTCATAACAAGAGGGGTTCCAGCGTTCAGACCACCCATAATCTCATACTTATCCCCTATACAATACTATACTATTTCAATTTGAAATTCCCCTTAAAAGTACTGTATAGTACAGTATAAGGTTGAGGTTTTGCATTGACCTTGAGTGAATAAACCACATTTTGACTCTGGCTTGTTACAACTTCTCACTCTTTCTAATCATACTGAAAGTTATAATTGAGGAAAGAAAGTAGATGCAGAACATTCTTTGACTACCTTTGCTTTTTATGATGCTTGTAGACTATGCTTTTATGTGTAACTATTTTTAAACAATATAGTAGCCATTCTACCAACAAGAAACATATCTTTTTATATTTTATGCAGGAGAAGACAATGGCCAATGTTCCAGTATGGAGGCCATATCTTTAAGGATATGGCTCTTAATATTCTTTCTATTTATACTGCCTCTTTTAATGGTCATCCTCTGGAAAACAAATATATTCCAAAAGTTTACAAACACGTAAGTTTAATTAAATTTTTTTTATCTGGCTTCACATGATTAGGTACCATATTTTTTGCCGTATAAGACGCACTTATATGGCAAATATCTGTCCTATCGTGGCGGTCCCTGCGGCCGTCAACGGCCGGGACCGACGGCTAATACAGGACATCACCGATCGTGGTGATGCCCTGTATTAACCCTTCAGACGCGGCGATCAAAGCTGACTGCCGTGTCTGAAGCGAAAATAACACTAACCCGGCTGTTCAGTTGGGCTGTTCGGGACCGCCGCAGTGAAATCGCGGCATCCCGAACAGCTTACAGGACACCAGGAGGGACCTTACCTGCCTCCTCGGTGTCTGCTCCGTTCCGGGATCCCCTGCATGGCCGGCGCTCTCCTTCGTCATCATCACATCGTTGCGAACGCCGTCTCGTCATCCAATAGGAGCGGCGTGCGCAGCGACGTGATGGCGGTGACGGAGAGCGAGGATACCGGGCAGCAGAGACGTTCTGGAGCGACAGGGACACCCCGGGGACGCAGCGACAGCGATGGAGCGACATCCAGGGCAGCGGTGACGAGCGGTGACTGGTCCGGAGCGGCGGGGACACGTAAGTACTACCTCCTATACCAGTGGTCTTCAACCTATGCACCTCCAGATGTTCCAAAACTACAACTCCCAGCATGCCCCGACAGCCAACGGCTGTCCGGGCATGCTGGGAGTTGTAGTTTTGCAACATCTGAAGGTCTGCAGGTTGAAGATCACTGTCCTATACTTTACATTGTATTTGGTTCAGAATCTTTATTTTCTAGATTTTTATCCTATAAAATTAGGTGCGTCTTATATGCCGGAGCGTCTTATATGAGGAAAAATAAGGTAATATGTAGCACCTGGTCAGTGTGGTAAAAATTCAGCTGCGCATATCTCCGTACAGATCAACTGAGGCTGTATGGATGTTGTAAAACCTCAAATGAACATGAAACTCTATGTATAAAACACAATGGATAGGTTGTCTCATAAAGCCAACTCCTTACCTTAGGAAAAAAATCCTTTCCAAATGAAGCCCAGTGAACAGCTGATTGCCACAGGTTCACTTTGGAAGACCCTAGTGATCAGCTGTTATTTCAGGTGGGAGTAACCATTGCAGATGTAATGCAGAATCACAATCACAAATGAATGGCTTACCCTTTAAGGCAGGGTTCACATGGCCAAAAATGTGTGGAAGGTCCGTGTGGACATTACGCACATTTGCCCCATCTGGCGGGCGCTAGGACCACTCGGAATGCACCGTCACACTTGCCCCATCCGGCGGGTGCTAGGACCACTCGGAAGCACATAAAGAATAGACAAGTGTATTATTTCTGTGGGTGCCGGAATTAGGATTTCCGCTGTGTTCACAGTGCAGCAGATTCCTATTGAAATGAATTGGACTCTGCTGCAGTGGAATGTCCGTGTGGAACTTTTGTGTGGACATTCCGCTGTGTGAATATGAACTATTATTGCTTGGTTACCAACGCTCCACTACGGGTAATAGTGGGTGCTTCAGAGCTTTATAATGTCCTCATGCAATGGTAAGGCATAAGGAAGGTGTTATCTTGATAACGCAATCTCACACACTTAAAGAAAATGAATATGAAACGGGAATAAATAATAATTATGTTACTTTATAACCTAATAATTTATTGATCATTTCATTTCCTAAAGAGCTGCAGAACGTAACTCTGATTCAAGTGAAGAGGAGATGAAAAGTTTAAACACGAGCGCTGAAGTTGACAAATGATACATTGCTCTTCTGTTCATCTATTCTGCAATTATTATACTACAGTGAAATAAAGAAAACATGACATGTATGCAAAGTAAAATTTGGGAATGTTTGTTTCTCTCATTTTTAAGTAGAACTATTTCTACAATAGTATTTGCGTTTGTAGTTACACATGTAGCAGAGCTGAATGTATAATTTATTTTTTTACTTATTTACACCATAATAACCTGGACCCCCCGCGTTCTCCATGCAGCACCCGCATTCTATGTGTTTCCGGGACTGGAGATGTGATGTCATGCCCCCTTGTGACTTCGCGCCATGCTCCCTCCATGCCCCCTCCCATAGACATGAATGTCTGAATGGGTGTGGTGTGATGTCACAAGGGGGCGTGGCATGACATCACGTCTCTAGTTCCGGAAGCATAGATTGTTTTTTTTCTTTTATTAAGTTTTAAATTATTATTTTTTTTACCATAAAACGAAACAAAAATGATTCAGTTTTGATATCATTGGAATGGTACTGACCCATAGAATAAAGGTAGCATGTCAGATTTACCGTATTTTGAACTCCCAAAAAATAATTGCCCTATCAAATTGTGCAATTCCATATTTTGTTTCAATCTTGCCCTACATATCATTTCTTTCTGGCTTCGTAATACATTGTATGATAAAACAAAGTGTATCAATGGAAAGTACAACTTGTCAAGCATAAAATAGGACCTAATACAACTTTGTCAGTCATCGGTCTTAAAGGTAAGGAGGAAAAAAAAGTGAGGCAAAAATTTTTTTGGGCTGGGTCATGAAGGGATTAACGTTCACTTTGCTTTAAAACCACTGTAAATACATTCCTAGGTGACCCTAGCAGTGTTATACAGGGCTTTAGAGCTCTTAGGCTCTTAGGAAAGATGGCTTCTTACAGAGGGGTGTTATGCTAACGAGTACAACACCTTGGAGTGAATGTAATGTAGATAGCAGTCAGCAGCCTAGGTCCCTCCGGAAGAAAGGGTCATCAGTCCGGAGAGGATAGCCTTATCCTTATGGTTGGAAAATGGGACATCGAACGAGGCGCTTCTCCAGAAGGTTAAATAGGTTTTTAATCATCAAAAATGCCACACAACATACGTTTCCAGCCCAAACTGGGCTCTTCTTTAGCTATCTATATATAAAACTCAACGTGTGTATGTATGTATGTATGTGTATATGTATGTGTGTATGTTCCAGCACCACTTCCAAACAGCTGAAGATATTAGCATGAAACTTGGCACACATGTTACTTATATGTCAACAACAAATATAAGATAGGTAATTTAACCCTTACCCACCCCCATTTGCGAGAGTCAGGGTTTTTATTTAAAGTCCCATACAAGTCTATGGGAAATATATGTTACTGCATAACATCCAAACAGCTGGAGATATTTCGATAATACTTGGTCACATGTTACTTATATGTCCACTATAAATATAAGATAGTTTATTTAACCCTAACCTAATCCTCATTTGCGAGGGTCAGGTTTTTTGTTTAAAGTCCAATGCAAATCTATGGGAAATGTATATTCCAGCACGACTTCCCCACGGCTGGAGATATTTAGCTAATATTTGGTCACATGTTACTTATATGTCAAATAAAAATATATAACCATTAAATTAACCCCTAGCTTACCCCCATATGTGAAGGATGTTTTTTTTTTTTTTTCAAGTCCCATGCAAGTATATAGGACTTCTGGTTCCTTACTCCATAAGCTCCGCTCTGCATCTCCTGGTGAATGCATCAGTCCGGCTGGCAAGTCGCACTCTCCCCATAAGCCACACCCTCCACACATTCCATGCCCCATCTTGCAAAGACACGCCCACCCTTTAAGCAACACTTTTTTTTTTTTTCAGCTTACAATATCTTTACCACAAAGCAGCCCCAGGGGATTAGATACGGGGACAGGATATTAGGACAGGATATGAGGTTGGGATATGAGGTCGGGATATGAAGACAGGATATGAGGACAGGATATGAGGACAGGATATGAGGACGGCATATGAGGACAGGATTTGAGGTCGGAATATGAAGAGGGGATTTGGGGTCAGGATATGAGGAGGGGAATGGGTCAGGATTTAAGGATGGGATCTAAGGACAAAAGCTTCCTCCTTTTTTGTTTTTCTTCCCCCACAAGGATAAGGTAGGAAAAAACGGGCAGCGCCGGGTACTCAGCTAGTATACAATAAACGATGTGGACAGATAATATACGTTACAAAGTATCAGTTCGGGGTCACCTAAAAACTTTCTCTTCTTTCTCTTTAGACCATTTTTACATGGCAGAAATTTTTCGAAATGTCCGCCCTAAAAAAACATGGACATATGGACATTCTGCAAACATCATGTTCTGCTGGAGCTAGGATCACTCGGAAATGAGCTGTCTCCTTGGACGGCAATACAATCACTGAAAGAACAGAATTGGAATTTCCACAGTGGAAACATTTACCGTGAAAATTCCACCATGCTCATGGTGCAGCAGAATCCCATTGAAAATAATGGGGCTGCAACTGTATCACGTATCCCACACACAGTACTGTTTTTATGTGGAAGTCGTACAAGACGTATACAGACTGCCTCAGAAAAACTGTGCTAACACTGTACTGTGTATGTCAGACATGATGCCATGTATTGCTACGATTAATAAGAATGGCAACAAGGAGACATCGACAGCATCTTTTTCCCTTTTATCTGCTATGTATTCAGCTTAAAAAGGGAATTACCATAGCATTAAACTGAACATGAATTTGAATGAAGCCTTATGAACGTTGATCTTGCATATCTATCTATCTATCTATATATATATACATATACTTTTTTCTCATTTATTTTAATACCTAATTTCAATTTATCACTTTTTATTTCACTGTCACCCGACCAGATGGTTGCAAAGACCTTGTGATCTGTTATAGATGTAGTGTATCTGTACAGTGGTCCCTCAACATACAATGGTAATTCGTTCCAAACGAGCCATCGCTTGTCGAATCCATCGTATGTTGAGGGATTCGTGCAATGTAAAAAAGTAAAGTCATACTCACCTGTCCCCGCTGCTCCGGACCGCGTCCCACCGCTCACCATGGTGTCCCCGCCGCTCCCGATGGTGTCCCCGGGCCTCCACTGGGCTCTCCTGGTCTTCTCCGGTCCTCTGCTGTCTTCTCCGGTCCTCTGCTGTCTTCTCCGCTCCTCTGCTGTCTTCTCCGCTCCTCTGCTGTCTTCCGCAAGGCCTTACTGAGCCTACATAGCGACGTCATTACGCCGCTGCGTACGCCGTTCCTATTGGATGACGGGACGGCGTGCGCAGCTTCGTATTGACGTCACCGGAGAGGGCCGAGAAGACATCGGAGGACCAATGCTGGACCCGAAGGGCACCCCGGAGCATCGTGGAGGGGTAAGTAATACTTACCGCACCACACGGGGAACATTAAGCTTCCATCCGACAGCAGCTTAAGCATTTTGCGCTGCCAGATAGCACTTAATGCGATGGCCCCGACATAAAAAAGCATCGTATGTCGATGCTGACATCGACATGCGATGGCCTCTGAGAGGCCATCGTATGTCGATTTGATCATATGTCGGGGCCATCGTATGTCGGGGGGTCACTGTATATAAATTACATCAATAACTTAGTATCTTGTTTAAGTTAGACAATCTTGTATTACCAATTCATCTTTCTCCCTGCTTTCCTTTTTTTTCCTTTTAACTTTATTTACCTGTTATCATCCAACTTAGCTTGGTCTATTAATTTATCATAATACATCCTTTTTACCATAATCCAGCCTTTCAACTTACTTTGAATTTACTTCACATGTAGTTTGCCTAAAACAGTGTTTTCCAACCAGGGTGCCTCCAGTTACTGCAAAACTACAACTGCCAGCATGCTGGGAGTTGTAGTTTTGCAACAGCTGGAGGCACCCTGATTGGAAAGAACTGGTCTGGAAGGACTATATTTTTCAGTTTGGAAGCCACCTCCTTTTGTAACTTTATTCTTTGGGATATAAATGAGTTTTAACCATTTAAGGACTGGGCCCTTTTTCACCTTTCACCTTGTCACTTTACGCATTAATAACTCTAAGATGCTTTTACCGATTATTCTGATTCTGAGAATGTTTTTTGGTGACATATTCTACTTATTTTGGTGGTAAATTTTCGTCGTTACTTGCATCCTTTCTTGGTGAAAAATCCCCAAATTTCATGAAAATTTTGAAAATTCAGCATTTTTCTAACTTTGAAACTCTCTGCTTGTAAGGAAAATGGATATTCCAAATACCTTTTATATTGATTCACAAATACAATATGTCTTCTTTTTGTTGGCATCATATAATGGACATATTTTAACTTTTTGAAAACATTAGAGGGCTTCAAAGTAGAGCATCAATTTTAAAAATGTTCATGAAAATTGCAAAATCTGAAGGGACAGATGTTATAATCTGTGACCCTCCAGCTTTTGCAAAACTACAACTCCCAGCATGCCCAGACAGCCTTTGGCTGTCTGGGCATGCTGGGAGTTGCAGTTTGGCAACCACTAGGAAGGCACCAGTAAAGATCACTTTACTGGCACCTTCCTTGAGGCTCCACGCCGTCGCCTCCCTACCTGCACCGCTGTTCTCCGCTGATGCCACCGATGATTGCCAGTCCCCATCGCATCTTCTTCTCAGGTACTGGCCGCCATCTTCTCCCCCTGTTCAGCCCGACATCCAGGGGTGGGCAGAGCGGGTGGTTTCCATGTTAACCCCCGTCTTCAACTGCCATTGGTCAGTACTCATTGCTGACTAATGGCAGGGGATAGGAGGAGGTGGCACCGCTGCAACCTCGCTCCTATCCCTTAGCTTGATCAGTGAGCATGTCAGTGACAGCCCTGATCATCCCTATTTTCCGGGCGACCCGATTAGCCCAGAATAGCAGAAAATCACATGTCTGAATTAACATGCAATTTCCTGCGATCACCGACATGGGGGGGTCTCTAAATCTGCCCTTTACCCACCCTACTATTTTCCCGGATTGGCCCTCTTATACACAGCACACTAATATAATCAGCCCTGGTTTTGATACACTGGCATACACACACAAAAGGGAATACAACTCCCTTTTGTCTTCATGGAAAACTGTCATATGTTTTCTCATGCACTATCCACACTTACCGATGGATAGGGCGGGAGACGCCGAACATTTAGAATCCTACCTTGCCCGGATGCGCTGAGCCGTTCGCCCCGTTATAGCAGTTATTCTGTATATTTAAATTAGCTGCTAACTGGCACGGGCGGGGTTACTGCCTTCATCTGCCACTGTGACATAACTGCCGCTCGGCCCGCAACATCGCCCGGCTAATGAATATTCATATAATGTCTCACACTCTCCTTCTCATCCCGGCCGATACTGCACATGTGCGGGATTTCCTACTATATCCGGAAGCGGTCTTCAGCACTGCTTCATTAGTCTGGAGCAGCGCTGGAGTAAGGTTGTAGCCATGTTCATACCTACAATCCATTAGCAATATAATGAAGCATCGCTGAAGACCGCTTCCGGGTATAGTAGGAAATCTCGCACATGCGCAGTATCGGCTGGGATGAGAAGGAGAGTGTAAGACTTTATATGAATATTCATTAGCTGGGTGGCGCTGCGGTTACGTCACAGTGCCAGATGAAGGCAGTAACCCCACCCGTGACAGTTAGCAGCTAATTTAAATGTACAGAAAAACTGCTATAATGGGCGAACAGCGCAGCGCATCCTGGCAAGGTAGGACTCAAAATGTTCAGTGTCTCCCGCACTATACATTGGTACCCGTGGATAGTGTGGGAGAAAACATATGACAGTTTTCCTTTCAGTATAACACCAGCATGCTGCCTCTGTAGTCTCCTGGGGGTTGTAGTTCACCACACCTCTATAGGGCATACACCAGTGTTTCCCAACCAGGCTCCTCCAGGTGTTGCAAAACTACTACTACCAGCATGCCCGGACAGCCAAACGCTGTAGTTTTGATACAGCTGAAGACACCCTAGTTGGGAAACAATGCACTTTGTTTGTAATATACTGTATTGGCTAGAACAGTGTTTCCCAATCAGTGTGCCTAAAGCTGTTGCAAAACTACAACTCCCAGCATGCCCAAAGGCTGTCAGGGCATGCTGGGAGTTGTAGTTTTACAACATCTGGAGGCACACTGGTTTGGAAACATGGTGTAACATGATGTGTATGCTGAATAGGCTAGGACAGTATTTTCCAACCAGTGTGCCTCCAGCTGTTGCAAAACTACAAATCCCAGCATGCCCTGACAGCCTTTGGGCATGCTAGGAGTTGGAGTTTTGCAAAAGCTGGAGGCCCACTGGTTGGGAAACACTGTTGTAACATAATGTGTATGCTGAATAGGCTAGAACAGTGTTTCTCAACCAGTGTGCCTCCAGCTGTTGCAAATCTACAGCTACCAGCATGCCCAAAGTCTGTCAGGGCATGCTGGGAGTTGTAGTTTTGCAACAGCTGGAGGCACACTGGTTTGGAAACACTAGCATACACACACATAACAGGGACTACAACTCCCAGCATGTGTCATTCAGGAGTCCCCCCCCCTCCCCCTTCACATATAGAGATCATCCCCAGTATGAGATTTATTCCCCAGCCCGTGCTCCTTGTCATCCTCCCCTTCAGATAACACTTATCTTCTCTGTGTTCCTTCTCATGTAGACCTGCGTCCTCAGAAGACAGAGCAGGGGGAGGGGAGGTGAGGAGCTGTGTACTATGGCTTCTCATGCAGACCTCTGGGAGGGGGGGAGATGAGGGGGCATGGCTTATTTCTCTTATGTAGACAGATAGAAAAAAAAAGCCCTGACATCTTGTCCACAACAGACTCAGAACTGTGGACGACAGTAAAAGAAAACCCTCTGAACTACAGAACTTCCTGCCCAACAAACAGGTAAGAAAAACACACACATGCTGCCAAAACATATAACACATGTATATTGCAAAAAAACTAAACTTACAAAGAAGATGCAACATAGTCAAAAAAATTTACCTCCCGAGTACCCCTTTAAGTGTATTACAATTTTGTCTAGATGTATCCATAAGTAAAAAATAACATTTGCATATAATAGATGGAAACATAATGGAAAAATCCTAGTTTTTAAAGATCGTCTCACCAAATGTAAGGAAATACCAATCATACAACATGATGTACCCAATAAAGGCATTCGCCTGGAATATATATTACAGCAAATGAAATTTGGTTGCACGGATAGCAATGTACTAGCGCTTTCCCCTTAAGGCGCTGTCCAGCTCCAGCAACTGACGGAGAAATCCACGGTTGGGGATGATCCCTCTCCGATCCTTTACTGTATTAATGGCTTCAACCAAAGTCATGTTATGGTATATCATGAGATAGGCAAGCACCAGCGTTGCGGATCTGCTCACCCCCACAGCACAATGGACCAAGATTTTGCCTAAGAGGAAACAAAATATGAATTGAAGAATTCCAATTTGCTAACAAAAATAATTATAATATTTACGTGTGTTATTTTCCAGTCTCATTCTTCAACACAAAAATGCACATGCCCTAATAAAGACAATTTTTACACCCCAATTTTTTTGTCTTATTTGCTCTTTAATAAAGAAAATATTGAAATGGTTGGGAGTCCTTTTATGGGACCAAGGTGGTAGCCAAATTAGTGAGCCCCGCTACTCTCTGCATCATCTGTATATGGTTCTATACAAACAGCGTGTCAGATTCTTTCAAATCAGAATGCAATCACATACAGCCTTTTAAAGCTGTTTTGTCTAGAGTTCTTGTTGGTGTTTTTAAACAGCATTTTTCGGTCTTATTATCATGAACAGATGTTTTCTATGTGACTAAAAAAAACATAATAAGACTAAAAATGGCCAATGATCGGTGTAAAAGATAAAAAAAATTACGATAATTCTACCGCTCTCAAACTGTGGTCGGGGAGGGAATGGAGACGGGGTGGTAGGAGAGTTTCGCACTAGTTAGGGAGTGTCACAATGCCAGCCTCATGAATGCTGGGCTGGACTTCTTCGGGAGGGGGTGGCCTCAATACATATAACTTAGTGAATAAAGAGAGCCGCCTCACCTTTATGCATAGGATTTGTAAGCATTGTCACCAGCTCATCATCATCCAATGTGAAGAGTCCCTGTCAGCATCTGCCACTGTTACCTGATGCTGACAGAAGACATGTTTGCCTCCTCACTGGATGATCATCGGTGGCTGTTAAAATGCCATGGCAGGGGGTTGTCCGAAGTTGGTGGCAGCCACCAAAGATTAAGAAAAGAATAAAAAAATAATAATCTTGTCCCCAGCCTGAAAAAGTGCCACCCTAGGCCTGGGCCTTGTCGGCCTAGTTAAAGACACAGGGATGCATAGAAATTGTCATGCAGCATCCAGTCATCCGAAGCCATCTTTCTCCCCACTTTTATGAAATCTCTTACCTCTTCCCCTTAGCGCCCGGTGAATAAAATCTGCTGCCGGATAGAAATGCACACTCATGTCAAATGTGGGGGAGTCTTGAGCATCTATACCCATGTACAAAATGTGCATTCCTTTGTAGTACTCCTCTCCTCCTCTGAAACGACTGTGCGTTGCGTTCAGGATGTGAGTGATGCGCATCAGGCTTAGTTCACCTCTATTGGCTGCTATCGCTCTGGACTCAGAATAAGAAAAAACACTCAATAAATAATATCTGATAAGAAAACAGAATTATACAAAGATATTGTGGAAGAATTCTGGTGCGCATGCCACATGCCGCTTTTTGGCTTCTTGCTGGCCAAAGCATGTGGCTTAGCAGAAAGGCATTGCTTAGTTCAAATGGGCATGGCTGGAAGTGTTACTGTCATTTAAAAAACAAAAAAAACTAACTTTTGACATGTAATAGAAACATGTCAAAAGTTTTGATCAGTTGGGTGTCTGGGGGCTGAGACCCCCACAGATCACTAGAATCTAGATTGAGCAGGAAGAAGTGCTCAGCTAAGTGCTTCACTCCCCATCACTCCTCGATACAGGAAACTGACAGAAAGTCTATGGAACTCATCTCCTGCATCAAGGAGAGAGATAGGAGTCTATACCATAATATACTGTGTATTTGTGTAGGAAAGACTCATCTGTATATTATGTTTCAAATAATATCACTTACTGGTCTCCCAAAAAAAGCCCAGGCCACACCTCATCCGCATGGTTTCGTATAGTTTTCCCAGTATATAGGATCTTTTCTAGTTCAAACACATTTAGTATTGCATGTCTGGATCGTTGTAATGGTCCCCTAAGCAATGAGGTGTGATAGGAATATCTTGAAGTCATGATGGTGTCTGTAACATAAATGGAAATAGTATGAGTTTATTTAATGCTGCAATATAAGTATAATAAAATAATATAAAACAAACTGCCAAAAAAAGGCAAGGGGGCATAGCTTAAAGTGTTAGGGGCCCATTCACACTACAGAATATTCAAACAGAATTCCATTTAAAAATTCCAATGAAGATAACATTGGTTTTCCATTCATCCATTCACACTGTGGAATTTCCGCAGGAGCCGAAAAAATGAACATGTTCCTTTTTTTGCTAGAATTATTTGCGGCCGCATTGCCGTCAATGGTGATGGTCACCTCTCACTATTACATCAGCCTGGCAGGCACAAAGGCCTATAACGCTCTTAGATGCAACCAATGCAGGACAAAACAAGTTCCAAAAAAGAGCTGTTTCCTGCACCCATTTACTTTAATTGCAAAAATAGTGTTGTAAAAAAGAGACATGTCACTTCTTTCTTTGGTGCTGCATTTTTCAGCACTGTTTTTGGACATTGAAGTCAACTGGACCTAAAAACTTGCTTCCCTGTCGTCCCTCAGCAGCACAATGTGGGGTGTTTCCACCACTGTGAGCCAATAGGACAAGGGAATTTTTTAATGAAGAATCAATCAGGCAACTCCCCAAGTGCCTATATAAGGTCCCTCTCCAAACAGGACAGTGATTTTTTTTCTGTCCTAGTGTGAGTGTGACCCTTTTTTAGTTGTTCCTTTACCCCAGTTAGAACGCCGCATGAATCATTACTGGATTCACTGCTATGCAACTGTTGCTCTGTTCCTGCGTTTGTTCGGAGCGTGGCGACGGCATGTATCCTGTCGGCATCTTTGTTATTTAAATCAATTCATTATCAAAAAGCGCTTCCGTATGGAAACCATAAAATCAGTCAGAACCATCCTTCTCAAGGACGGCTTCATGGCGTCTCTAGATCTCAAAGACATATTCCCATTTTTCAGGATCACGGACATTTTCTGCGGATAGCAGTTTACATCAAAGGCATACTCCACCATCTTCAGTTTTGTGTTCTCCCTTTCAGGATAACAACTGCACCATTCATCTTTAAGAAGGTGATCTTTGCCAGGATGGTGAACCTAAGAATCCAGGAAATCAGGATAATTCCCTATTTAGACGACTGTATAATCCTAGCCAGTTCTCTGGAGGAACTTCACTTCTACACTTCGCTGACCATAGACCTTCTACAGAAGCTAGGTTGGGTGATTAATTGGGAAAAATCCCATCTAGATCACACCAAGGAGAAGATCTTTCTGGGGTTCCGCATAGATTCCTACAATATGAGGCTTTAACTTTCTGTAGCCAGGAAAGACAGGATATCCAAGGGATATCAATTTCTTCGGTCTCCTCGCAAAGTCTCTATCAAGACTCATGAGATTTCTAGGTCTCCTGTCCTCTGCAGCCGAAGCTGTGCCGTGGGCACTGTGGCATTTGAGACCACTCCAGTCAGAGGTTCTCCAAGTTTGGGATCGGAGAGTTTCCTCCCTGGACAAGCTTCACAGCCTTTCTCTTCCAGTCCACAAGTCTTTGGCCTGGTGGGCTGATCCTCAGTGGTTAATTCTGACGACAGATGCCTCAGGATCTGGATGGGGGGCTCATCTCTTAGGAAGGAAAGTAGCAGTGAAATGGAGTCACACAGAGCTACTTCTATCCCCCAATACAATAGAACTAAGAGCAATTTACTATGCTCTTCTTCATTTTGCCCCTTTACTGGAAGGAGAAGCGGTGAAGATAAGAACAGACAACATGGCATCAGTTTATTATATGAACAAACAGGGAGGAACAAGGTCGATTACACTTCTTCAGGAAGTGGAAAACATTTTTCGGTGGGCAGAATTCAGGATTCTCAGATTATCCGCTGTACATATCAAGGGAGCGCAGAATGTCATAGCAGATTGTTTGAGTCACAATCTGACAATCCCAGGGAAATGGTCTTTAGACCAAGAAGTCTTCCATCAGCTGGTGCAACGTTGGGGGTTGCCGGAAATAGATCTAATGGTGACAAGGGCCAATAGCAAACTAGAAGCATTCTGCTACCTTTATCCAGCGGACAACCCCTACAGTCTTGATGCCATGATGACAATTCAGTGGAATTTTACTGTTTTACATTTTACCTCCAACTTCTATGATACCAAGGCTATTAATGAAGATAAGACAGGATCAGGCCTCAGTAATAGCGGTCATTCCATTTTGGCCCAAAAGATCCTGATTCTCTCAGCTCATAACCATGAGCAAGGGGCAATATTGGAGACCTGGTGTCTCAGGGCATGCAGCTCTGACTCAACCTCAAATCATTCAATCTGACTGCATGGAGGTTGATAGGTCCCTATTGAAAGCCAGAGGGTTTTCGAACCGTGTTCTGGAAACACTTTCTCACTCTAGAAGTGAGGCGACCTCTAAGATATATGCCAGAGTCAAGCAAACTTTTCAGAAGTGGTGTACTATGAAGAAAATTGATGCTTTCAAACCTTTCAAAGCTCTATTAAAGTTCAATTGTCAGCTTTGTCAGCCTCATTTCATACAAGGTTTTCACAGGATTTGAGGACGGTCAAGCCTATTTTTCCTTGGGACTTAGCTTTAGTTTTACAAAAGTTGTGTGTCCAACCCTTTGAGCCATTCTATAAAGTGGACTTAAAATTCCTTTCTCGGAAGTTTTCCTCCTAGCAATCACCATTGCCAAGAGAGTGGGGGAACTTCAAGCTCTAGCTTCTTCAGGACCTTATATAGTTTTTCTTCCTGACAAAGTTTACCTAAGGTTCCTTCCATCCTTCCTTCCCAAGGTTGCATCATTTGCAAACATCAATCAGGTGGTCTCCCTTCCTCGTTATTTTCCAGAGTCTGAATTCTCAGAAACTAAACATTTGTGTAATCTTGATTTGGTTAGATGTTTAAAAATCTATCTGGAAAGGACAAGGTCCTTTCGGAAAACTGAAAATTTTCTAGTATTACATCAGGGATCTAAGAAGGGATCCAAAGCATCTAAACTAATTTCTAGGTGGATTTGTTGAACTATGTTATAAATATAAAGGTCTTATTCCACCAAAAATCACGAAGGCTCATTCTTCTAGATCAGTTTCTACATCCTGGGCAGAGCAGAGCTCTATCCCTCTGGAGCAAATATGTCAGTTGATACCTTTTTAGCTAGTGAAACCCCTTTTGCTAGGTCTATTTTGATTCTGCCCGGCAGGTAGACCCTGCCTAATGGGGTTATTCTTGCTATTTCCCTGTATTGTGCTGCTGAGGGACAACAGGGAAGACTAAATTTAATATGTTAATTTGTTTTCCCTTAGTCTCCTCAGCAGCACAAGCTTCCCTTCCCTATATGTTTTTTTCTTTGTTTGCTCCAAAATGTACTCATTGTCCTGTTTGGGGAGGGATCTTATATAGGCACTTGGGGAGGTGCCTGATTTTTCATTAAAAAATTCCTTATTGGCTCACAGGGGCGTAAACACCCTGTATTGTGCTGCTGAGGAGACTAAGGGAAAACATATTAACATATAAAATGTAGTCTTTTTAAAGCTATTTTTGCACATATGAAGGTACCTTAATGCTAGTATAAAAGTAGTACATTATCCTGTTATACCATGACCACCACACAGTGACTGGATAATACCACTATACTGTTACTGAACAAAAAGACCAACATTATTAATAATGCCATTATACAAGGGACAAATAATACTGCCACATTATGACCACGTAGCATAACATAGTGTCTGGATATTACCTCCATACTTTTACTGAACAAAACAAAACACCCTATTCACAAACCAATTTTAGTCCCATACAGTGACCACATATACTGGTAGATACACAGGCTCTGCAGACCACATAAGTGATTATAGACAGTAGGTAGTTGCCCCCAATAGCTAGATTGCTGGCCAACAGTAAATTACTGGTGCCCCCTGTATGTAATAGCCCCTGGTAAGCGTTTAGATGCTCTCCGGTGTAGGCAGTAGACAGCATCCCCTTCAGTGCACAAGCATGACAAGTGAAGTCACTGTGCATGCATCTGAACCAGAGCTGGGCATTGAGATCCTGCGCTGCTCTCAGCCTTTTGTAGTCTGCACTAAATTCCACCTGTGGCCTACAGGGCAAGTAATGGAGAGAGGAACCAGTGGTTCTTTGCTCTGTCGGCTTTAAAGCTGCAAACACATCCAAAGAATGTTCTTGCAGATGAAAGCACCGCTCACTAGAACCGAGGCTGCAGGAAAAGTGCCCAGGATACGTAATGCTTGCAGTCATTAGTAATTGCACCCCCTCGGGCCGATTAGAAGGTGGCACCCTAGGCGGGTGCTTACCTGGCCTGCCCCTTGTCCTGACCCTGTCTGCAGCCTTTTGAGGGAATGCCAATAAGGGACATACCTATGGGGTGACTGGGCCTTGCAGTGTCACAATCGGTAACAGGTAGGCAGGTCTCAGTAACCCTGCAAGCTCTCTCATACTTCTTGGGCTGGTCCAGCAACTAGGGTATGGTTACAATTGGGGTTTCCTGATGTTCAAATGCATATGGAAATGCCAGACAAAGGTTAAAGATGAATAGACTTAGTCCCTCTTTACTAGTTGGCTTAGTAAAGCATGCAGAATAGCAGTATTTGGCAGTAGACAACTGGAGAAGGTGAGCACCCTGGTACTGTATTGTAAAATGGGGTCCCTCTCTTCCTTACTTTGCTCAAGCCTCTTACTTTGCTCAAGACATAATCACACCACAGTCTATACTTCACTACAGGGGTTTTACAACATTTGACCTCCAGCAGAGTTCTGATACTTGTAGTACATCCATTCATCTGCAATGACCAATCTGTGGGGTGCAGGCAAATGGAGTTTTAGCTCCTATAGCCCTGTAGATAATTAGGCCCGGCCTAAAGCCCAATGGGTTTTAGAAGTGAAATTGATTTGCTGTAAAGCTCTCCCCAATGATTTCAATAAAAATCTCATTTCCTTTTACTCCTTTTTCGTTTTCCCCTGAGTAGTGGACAAGATGATCCTGTGATCCTACGATCAGACATCTTATCTGCTATCCTTTGGAATAGGAGATAAGATGTCTATGGGCAGAGTACCCCTTTAAGCAAAGGACCTATCACCTGCTAAAATTTTACCATTGATGCCGAGTGGCTAATGTAAGTGCATAGAGCTTCCCTGCTCACAAAACAGCATTAAAGGTTACACAAAAAGTTGCAAAAACATTTTAATTCCCTTTGAAATAACAAAAAATAAATAAAATAAAAAAATCTTTGAACCCTCCATTGTCCCATGTCCCATTTCTCTGATAGTTCTGGACATGTATTCTGCACACAGAGGTGGATACTCATTCCCAGTTCTTCTATAGGGTCCTGTGAATTATGATAATATCCCAGATTTCCTCAATACATAGTACTGTATACATAAAGCCTGGCCTTGGTGAATTATTCATTGCACATGATTCCCACAGCTATGATAAATGGTTTATGTCCTGGTCCAGTAATAAGGCTGGCAGACAATTGTATTTTAGGTTATTAGTCTTATCTCTATAATCATTTTTTATTAACTTCACAATTTGAGAAGGTAGATGAAGATTTTGGAGCCGAGTCTCCTTGATAAAATTACTGTTCCTGTAACATCGCATATTGTAATAGTAAGTTGCATATTAAAATGACTTCATCATATTCTTACTTTTAATTACTTTTTAATTGTATTGCATATTCTAATATTTGCATAGTCATTAAATAGTTATTATTTCTCTGCATGGCTAGTCAGGAGACTATTTTGTGCCAAAAAATGGATTTCACCCATGTTTACCAAGTTGTGTTATTCACCTCATTGTGTCTTCCTTCCATTTTTATGGGGAGCTGTCAGTTGTTTCATGCTGCCCAAAAAGCAGGAAGCATGAAACAAAGATTGGCTCCCATATCTTAAAATTCTACGATCTATCCTGGAACGCCCCAGCATTTAGAGAAATCATAGTTTTCAAACCACTGGTGAACTGGGGGATTGATCTATAAATCCAGCCCAGTGCGTGGGGTGCACCTTTTTGGGACCAACCAGATGGCTAGCTATCCTGTTTCTGGCCAGTTTCAAAACAATGATTTCTCTAAAAAACAGCCGTGTTTCAGAGTAAATCATAGACTGTTGAAATAAGGGAGCCTGTCTTTGTGTCTTGCTGATCATTTGGAAACTGGAAAGGCCCAGATATCCAAGCAGTTGGTCCTCCAAGCTCTATAAAACATTACTTTTATCATATTCTTATGCTGGACATTACAGAAGAATCTCCATGGACACACAAAAAAATATGTGACACTTACACAGTTAAATTACCATTGTTTATAACTGACAGGTGTGTTCCAATGAGTAACTGCTGTTTCATACAGCTCCCCTTTCTTCCCACTCACAACATACAGTGGGGATCAAAAGTTTGGGCCCCCAGGTAAAAATTTATATTAATGTGCATAAAGAAGCCAAGGAAAGATGGAAAAATCTCCAAAAGGCAACAAATTACAGATTAGACATTCTTATAATATGTCAACAAAAGTTAGATTTTATTTCCATCATTTACAGTTTCAAAATAACAGAAAACAAAAAAATGGTGTCTGCAAAAGTTTGGGCACCCTGCAAAGTTAATATCTTGTACTGCCCCCTTTGGCAAGTATCACAGCTTGTAAATGCTTTTTGTAGCCAGCCAAGAGTCTTTCAATTCTTGTTTGAGGTATCTTTGCCCATTGTTCCTTACAAAAGTCTTCCAGTTCTTTGAGATTTCTGGCTGTCTGTCACGCACTGCTCTTTTAAGGTCTATCCATAGATTTTCAATTATGTTGAGGTCAGGAGATTGTGAAGGCCATGGCAAAACCTTCAGTTTACACCTCTTGATGTAATCCCTTGTGGATTTTGAGGTGTGTTTAGGATCATTATCTATTTGTAGAAGCCATCCTCTCTTAAACTTCAGCTTTTTCACAGATGGCATCAAGTTAGCATCCAAAATTTGCTGAAATTTTATTGAATCCATTTTTCCTTCTACTCGTGAGATGTTCCCTGTGCCACTGGCTGCAGTACAACCACAAAGCATTATTGATCCACCCCCATGCTTAACAGTTTGACAGAGGTTCTTTTGGCTAAATTCTGTTCCCCTTCTTCTCCAAAAGTACCTTTGCTTATTCCGGCCAAAAAGTTCAATTTTAACCTCATCGGTCCACAGAACTTGTTTCCAAAATGCATCAGGCTTGTCTATATGTTCATTTGCAAAGTTCAAACACTTATTTTTGTGGTGAGGACGTAGAAGAGGTTTATTTCTGATGACTCTTCCATGAAGACCATGTTTGTACAAGTATCTCTTTATAGTGGAATAGTGTACCACAACTCCAGTGTCTGCAAGATCTTTCTGGAGGGATTGTGCAGCCAAATGTGGGTTTTGAATTGTTTTTCTCACAATCCTGCGAGCTGTTCTGTCTGATATTTTCCATGGTCTTCCAGATCTTGCTTTAACTTCCACTGTTCCTGATGACTGCCATTTCTTAATTGCATTCCGAACAGAGGATATTGACATCTGAAAACGTTTTGCTATCTTCTTATAGCCTTCTCCAGCTTTGTGAGCATCAACTATTTTCAGTTTCAGATTTCTAGACTACTGCTTAGAAGAACCCATGGTGCTGATTGTTGGGGCAAGGTCAGATGAGTCTGGGCATTTAAAACCTTTGAGATTGACATCACCTGGTCTTCCCAGATGATGATTGAGAACAATCCATGACATTGGCAGGTCTCAGCTTTGCAAAGGGGGCAGTGCATGCTATAAATTCTGCAGGGTGCCCAAACTTTTGCAGACGCCATTTTTTTGTTTTCTGTTATTTTGAAAGTGTAAATGATGGAAATAAAATCTAACTTTTGTTGACATATTATAAGAATGTCTAATCTGTAATTTGATGCCTTTTGGAGATTTTTCCATCTTTCCTTGGCTTCTTTATGCACATTAATACAATTTTTTTACTTGGGGTGCCCAAACTTTTGATCCCCACTGTACATCACTCCTCCAGTGCTGACTTAATAGGTCATCAGTGCCAGTGTCATGGCCATGGCAGGTACGTCGGTGACCTCAGGTTTCAGGAAAGCTACTGCTAGAACTTTTTTTTTTTTTTTACATTACAAAAGCTTCCATCTCCCTCACGTCAAGAAAATCATATTGTCAGGATGTCTATTTAAGATCGTGGAATAGTAACCAGGAGATGTTTGTTATACAGGCAAAGGACTTAGCTTAACGCCTTGTATAGTAAAGTTACCCTGGGAATGTAATGAATGAAACCTACTGTAGGACAAGCAACAATAAAACAGATTAAGGCGATTTATCAAAACCTGTGTAGAGGAAGAGGGGGGCAGTTGCCCATAGCAACCAGATTGCTTATTTCATTCTTCAGAGGCCTGTTTAAAAATGAAAGAAGCGATCGGATTGGTTGCTATGGGCAACAGCACCCCTCTTCCTCTACACAGTTTTTTTTTTTTATAAATCTCCCCCTTAGACTCCACAAACTCCATCATACAGTCACCCATTCATCAACACTGGCATCTTAATAAGGTTGAACAGCTGGTTCACCAGAACTAAACCAAATACACAGGGTTATAATGTGGGTGAACTGGGTTAATATAATTTACTCAGATTGGTGCCACCGTTTAGGACATACAAGTATTATCCTACGTTGCTAATATGCTAACGTTATTCTTTGCACAATGAAGGCAGGAGCTGGCATACAGAGCTTCCTTGCCTCCGTCCCCATATGCCTGCCCAACTGTGGGCAGGCATATAGGCGCAGAAGGGATGGAGGTAGGAATGCTCTGTATGCTGGCTCCCACCTCCATTGTGCAAAAGACGGCATTAGCATATCAGCAATGGACTCTAATACATGTATCTTCTGAACGGCGCCACCAATCTGAGTAAGTTATATCTCATTTTATTCCAGTTCACCTGCACTATAACCCTGCGTATTTCCCTTTGAGGGAGTTAGAACTCAGCCTTTGATCTCATACCACTATAATTACTATAAGTATACCCTGGGAGATATGTTGTCTATTATCTACCTGGAAACATGGGGGCCTACATGCTAAAGGTAATTATCATTGTGGGCACTGTGGTACCAATGTGGGGTCAACAGCGGGACCCCTGCGCTCAGACATCTTATCTTTTATTATTTGGATAGGGAATAAGTACCCCTTTAAGGGTTTCAACTGTTTTACCCCTTTAAGGGTCCTAAACAGGTGTCCTAATTTGTGGGCTTTGCAAAGAATTGGTAAACTGGGGGAGTTTTTCAGAACATTGAGGTCTAGTGTATCATTTTAAGGTTAAGATGACTATCCTGAAGGTCTGTTTTTTTAGGTTTTGTCTTGTTATACACCAGCAGATAATTTTGCTTGTCTGTTAATTTATACACGGCTCAAAAACACTTAAGGGAACACTTAAACAACCCGATGTAACTCCAAGTCAATCACACTTCTGTGAAATCACATTGTCCACTCAGGAAGCAACACTGATTGACAATCAATTTCACATGCTGTTGTGCAAATGGAACAGACAACAGGTGGAAATTATAGGCAATTAGCAAGACACCCCCAATAAAGGAGTGGTTCTGCAGGTGGTGACCACATACCAATTCTCAGTTCCTATGCTTCCTGGCTGATGTTATGGTCACTTTTGAATGCTGGCTGTACTTTCACTCTAGTGGTAGCATGAGACGAGGTCTACAACCCACACAAGTGACTCAGGTAGTGCAGCTCATCCAGGATGGCACATCAATGCGAGCTGTGACAAGAAGGTTTACTGTGTCTGTCAGTGTAGTGTCCAGAGCATGGAGGTGCTACCAGGAGACAGACCAGTACATCAGGAAATGTGGAGGAGGCCGTAGGAGGGCTAAAACCCAGCAGCAGGACCGCTACCTCCGCCTTTTTGCAAGGAGGAGCAGGAGGAGCACTGTCAAAGCCTTGCAAAATGACCTCCAGCAGGTCACAAATGTGCATGTGTCCACTCAAATGGTCAGAAACAGACTCCATGAGGGTGGTATGAGGGTCTGACATCAAAAGGTGGGGGTTGTGCTTACAGCCCAACACCGTGCAGGACGTTTGGCATTTGCCAGAGAACAGCAAGATTGGCAAATTCGCCACTGTCACCCTGTGCTCTTCACAGATGAAAGCAGGTTCACACTGAGCACATGTGACAGACGTGACAGAGTCTGGAGACTCCATGGAGAACATTTTGCAACCTGCAACATCCTCCAGCATAACCGGTTTGGTGGTGAGTCAGTAATGGTGTGGGGTGGCATTTCTTTGCCAGAGGTAGCCTGACTGCCATTAGGTACCGAGATGAGATCCTCAGACCCCTTGTGAGACCATATGCTGGTGCGGTTGGCCCTGGGTTCCTCCTAATGCAAGACAATGCTAGACCTCATGTGGCTGGAGTGTGTCAGCAGTTCCTACAAGAGGAAGGTATAGATGCTATGGACTGGCCTGCCCATTCCCCAGACCGAAATCCGATTGAGCACACCTGGGACATAATTTCTCGCTCCATCCACCAACGCCACGTTGCACCACAGACTGTCCAGGAGTTGGCGGATGCTTTAGTCCAGATCTGAGAGGACATCCCTCAGGAGACCATCCACCGCCTCTTCATGAGCATGCCCAGGCATTGTAGGGAGGTCATACGGGCACGTGGAGGCCGCACACACTACTGAGCCTCATTTCGACTTGTTTTAAGGACATTACATCAAAGTGTGATCAGCCTGTAGTGTGGTTTTCCACTTTGATTGAGTGTGACTCCATATCCAGACCTCCATGGGTGGATAAATTTGATTTCCATTGATAATTTTTGTGTGATTTTGTTGTCAGCACATTCAGCTTTGTAAAGACGAAAGTATTTCATATGATTAGTTCACTCATTCAGATCTAGGATGTGTTATCTTAGTGTTCTCTTTATATTTTTTGAGCAGTGTATAAAACCTAAATACAATCACCTTGTCAGACCTGGAAGTAGACTCAGCAAAGTGTTCTGTTTGTGCTGAAAATGCTGCATTACTTTTTATAACCAGGGGAACAATTGAGTTTATGTAATAAAAGATCTCTATACATTTCTCTGCAATACACTGTAAGGCAGGGTTCTTTATATGCTGAAAAATGACATCTGTTTTTTTCTCCTGGCCTTCTGTTGTGTTGAATCCCTAATTGTATAGTGTCAGCTTCACAGTCAGGGGCCCAGGTGCCTGCGCCGAATCCACAGAGGCTGCCATATTACTAAAACAGTGGATTTCTTTCTAGTCTTCACTTGTGCAGTTAAAATCTAGATTTTATTAGTTCTTGAATGAAAATGCACAGTGATATATGATGGAAATTTTATTTACAAGCTTAATACTTTTAAGTTTCTAAGATGCTCTTCATATTATTGCTATGTCCCTTATGTAGTGAAATATTAAAGAGTACCTGTCACCAAATAAACTTTTCTAAACTAACTCAGGCTATGTTCCCTAACTACTACCAACACCCCTCCGTTAAAAATATTTCAGAGCTTTAAAAAGCTTTGTATTATACCATTATTCTTGCTCACATAATGCAATCTCCCAACAGGAGAAAGTGGGCGTTTCCAAGCAGACATGACATCACTGAAGGCTGCTGGGGGGACCACTTCCACCCTCGCATCGTTGCAGTGCTGTGATGAATAGAAGACCTCAGGTTCTGTGCAGTTTTCAGTCTGTGTATCTTTCACTTTGTGTAGCTTTCAGAGAGGCTCTGTGCAGCTGTCAATCAAGCTCAGTGCAGAGAAACACTTCCTGAGGAGACCAAACTCACTGTATTAATTGCAGCAGGGAACAGAACAGAGCCACCTAGTGACCGATTTTTCTATTACATTTTAAACATATTTATGTTGATAATTTTAAAAGTAAGTGAATGAGAAAGTGTCTGCTAATAACACAAGGAATACTATATTAAAAGCTTTATTTGGTGGCAGGTACTCTTTAAAGTTAGGTAACATACTTACCAAAGAAGATTATTCACCTATGTAGAACAAGTGTACAGCTACAAACATGGGGAGGGGGGGGGGGGGGTAATTTTAATACATGGGATAGGGGGGTAAATGGGCACTGTCATTTGTAAAAAAAAATCAAAAAACCAAAATTGTCTGTTTTTTTTTTTATATAACAACCAATCACAGCTCAGCTTTCATATCTTAATGAGCTCTGGTAAAATGAAAACTGAGCTGTGATTTGTTATTGTCCACATCAGACTGTTTTGGTTTCAGACAGATAAATAAATAATGATACATCTGGGCCAATGTGTATACTTTTTTTTCCATACTTCTAATCACTAAGGATCAATCCACGGTCCAAAACATTGTCTTGTTCCCGCAGCAATTGCCTGTGTTTCTCTGTTCTAAGACAGGAAGCGTGGGACAAGCAGGGCTCTGTTCAGGCTCCTGTCAATCACCCTGCTGTGTGAGCCGGGAGCATGTCACAGAGCCACAGTGCACAGAGCAGCCAACTGTCTTTGAGGAGTAAGGGAGGAAGTTCCCTCATGAGATGTGAAGAAACAAGGGAACAAGGGCTCCTTCTCAGTGAACTGCATGCAGTGTGAGCAATATAAACAAGGAAATTCTGAGCCATAAAAGGATGAAAATCAGGATTTAAAGAGGTACTCTGGTGAAGTTTTTTTTAAATCAACTGGTGCAAGAAAGCTAAACAGATTTGTACATTACTTCTATTTAAAAATCGTAATCCTTCCAGTACATATCAGCTGCTGTATGCTACAGAGGAAGTTCTTTTCTTTTTGAATTTATTTTCTGTCTGACCACAGTGATCTTTGCTGACACCTCTGTCCATGTCAGGAATTCTCCAGAGTAAAATCAAATCCCCATAGCAAACCTCTTGTTACGCCGAGCGCTCCGGGTCCCCGCTCCTCCCCGGAGCGCTCGCAACATCCCCGCTACTGCAGCGCCCCGGTCAGATCTACTGACCGGGTGCGCTGCGATACCGCCCCCCGCTCGCGATGCGCACCCCGGCTCCCATACCTGACTCGCTCTCCGTCGGTCCTGTCCCGGCGCGCGCGGCCCCGCTCCCTAGGGCGCGCGCGCGCCGGGTCTCTGCGATTTAAAGGGCCACTGCGCCACTGATTGGCGCAGTTGGTCTAATTAGTGTGTTCACCTGTGCACTCCCTATGTATACCTCACTTCCCCTGCACTCCCTCGCCGGATCTTGTTGCCATTGTGCCAGTGAAAGCGTTTCCTTGTGTGTTCCTAGCCTGTGTTCCAGACCTCCTGCCGTTGCCCCTGACTACGATCCTTGCTGCCTGCCCCGACCTTCTGCTACGTCCGACCTTGCTCTTGTCTACTCCCTTGTACCGCGCCTATCTTCAGCAGTCAGAGAGGTTGAGCCGTTGCTAGTGGATACGACCTGGTTACTACCGCCGCTGCAAGACCATCCCGCTTTGCGGTGGGCTCTGGTGAATACCAGTAGTAACTTAGAACCGGTCCACTAGCACGGTCCACGCCAATCCCTCTCTGGCACAGAGGATCCACCTCCTGCCAGCCGAATCGTGACAGTAGATCCGGCCATGGATCCCGCTGAAGTTCCACTGCCAGTTGTCGCCGACCTCACCACGGTGGTCGCCCAGCAGTCGCAACAGATAGCGCAACAAGGCCACCAGCTGTCTCAACTGACCGTGATGCTACAGCAGCTACTACCACAGCTTCAGCAATCATCTCCTCCGCCAGCTCCTGCACCTCCTCCGCAGCGAGTGGCCGCTTCCGCCCTACGACTATCCTTGCCGGATAAATTTGATGGGGACTCTAAGTTTTGCCGTGGCTTTCTTTCACAATGTTCCCTGCACTTGGAGATGATGTCGGACCAGTTTCCTACTGAAAGGTCTAAGGTGGCTTTCGTAGTCAGCCTTCTGTCTGGGAAAGCTCTGTCATGGGCCACACCGCTCTGGGACCGCAATGACCCCGTCACTGCCTCTGTACACTCCTTTTTCTCGGAAATTCGAAGTGTCTTTGAGGAACCTGCCCGAGCCTCTTCTGCTGAGACTGCCCTGCTGAACCTGGTCCAGGGTAATTCTTCTGTTGGCGAGTACGCCATCCAATTCCGTACTCTTGCTTCCGAATTATCCTGGAATAATGAGGCCCTCTGCGCGACCTTTAAAAAAGGCCTATCCAGCAACATTAAAGATGTTCTGGCCGCACGAGAAATTCCTGCTAACCTGCATGAACTCATTCATCTAGCCACTCGCATTGACATGCGTTTTTCCGAAAGGCGTCAGGAGCTCCGCCAGGATATGGACTTTGTTCGCACGAGGCGTTTTTTCTCCCCGGCTCCTCTCTCCTCTGGTCCTCTGCAATCCGTTCCTGTGCCTCCCGCCGTGGAGGCTATGCAAGTTGACCGGTCTCGCTTGACACCTCAAGAGAGGACACGACGCCGCATGGAGAATCTCTGCCTGTACTGTGCCGGTACCGAACACTTCCTGAAGGATTGTCCTATCCGTCCTCCCCGCCTGGAAAGACGTACGCTGACTCCGCACAAAGGTGAGACAGTCCTTGATGTCAACTCTGCTTCTCCACGCCTTACTGTGCCCGTGCGGATATCTGCCTCTACCTTCTCCTTCTCTACTATGGCCTTCTTGGATTCCGGATCTGCAGGAAATTTTATTTTGGCCTCTCTCATCAATAGGTTCAACATCCCGGTGACCAGTCTCGCCAGACCCCTCTACATCAATTGTGTTAACAATGAAAGATTGGACTGTACCGTGCGTTACCGCACGGAGCCCCTCCTAATGTGCATCGGACCTCATCACGAAAAAATTGAGTTTTTGGTCCTCTCCAATTGCACTTCCGAAATTCTCCTTGGACTACCGTTGCTTCAACGCCATTCCCCAACCCTTGATTGGTCCACAGGAGAGATCAAGAGCTGGGGTACTTCTTGTTTCAAGGACTGTCTTAAACCGGTTCCCAGTACTCCCTGCCGTGACCCTGTGGGTCCCCCTGTAACCGGTCTCCCTAAGGCTTATTGTGACGATGCCGGCTGGCAGGAGGTGGATCCTCTGTGCCAGAGAGGGATAGCGAGGACCGTGCTAGTGGACCGGTTCTAAGACACTACAGGTTTTCACCAGAGCCCGCCGCAAAGCGGGATGGTCTTGCTGCGGCGGTAGTGACCAGGTCGTATCCACTAGCAACGGCTCACCTCTCTGGCTGCTGAAGATAGGCGAGGTACAAGGGAGTAGGCAGAAGCAAAGTCGGACGTAGCAGAAGGTCGGGGGCAGGCGGCAAGGTTCGTAGTCAGGGGAGATAGCAGAAGTTCTGGTACACAGGCTTTAAACACACAAAACGCTTTCACTAGGCACAAGGGCAACAAGATCCGGCAAGGAAGTGCATGGGAGGAGGATAGATATAGTCAGGGACCAGGTGGAAGCCAATTAAGCTAATTGGGCCAGGCACCAATCATTGGTGCACTGGCCCTTTAAGTCTCAGGGAGCTGGCGCGCGCGCGCCCTAGAGAGCGGAGCCGCGCGCGCCAGCACATGACAGCAGGGGACGGGAACGGGTAAGTGACCTGGGATGCGATTCGCGAGCGGGCGCGTCCCGCTGTGCGAGTCGCATCCCCAACGGCCATGACAGAGCAGCGCTCCCGGTCAGCGGGACTGACCGGGGAGCTGCAGGGAGAAAGACGCCGTGAGCGCTCCGGGGAGGAGCGGGGACCCGGAGCGCTAGGCGTAACAGTACCCCCCCCCTTAGGTCTCCCCTTCTCTTTATCCGGTAACTGCCTCCCCTGGGATGAGGACACCGGGAAAGGATGGAGGGATTCCTCAACGGCAGGCAGAACAGCAGGAGTAGGAATGGGGAGAGAGGGCAGAGGGCGAGACCTGGCACGGGGCAGTGTGACACCAGGACGAGGGCCATGCGGGGACACAGGGGCTTGCCTGATGGGACTGGGAGGGGGGGAGAGGCATTTCCTGTGGCAGGCAGAGTCCTTAATGACCTTAGGGGGACCGGATACAGGAGGAACCACAGGGTCACGGCAGGGAGTACTGGGAACCGGTTGAAGGCAGTCCTTGGAACAAGAGGGGCCCCAACTCTTGATCTCCCCAGTGGACCAATCCAGGGTTGGGGAATGGTGTTGAAGCCAGGGTAGTCCAAGGAGAACTTCAGAAGTGCAAATAGGAAGGACCAAAAATACAATTTCCTCGTGATGAGGTCCGATGCACATTAGGAGGGGCTCCGTGCGGAAACGCACGGTGCAATCCAACCTGGCTCCGTTGACCGCGGAAACGTGGAGTGGCTTGACAAGACGGGTCACCGGAATGCGGAATTTATTCACTAAGGACTCCCGAATAAAATTCCCAGAAGCTCCAGAGTCCAGGCAGGCCACGGCTGAGAGGGAAGAGCTGGCTGAAGTAGAAATCCGAACAGGCACCGTGAGACGTGGAGAAGCCGACTTAGCATCAAGAGACGCCACACCCACGAGAGCTGGGTGCGAGCGTGCGTTTCCCAGACGTGGAGGACGGATTGGGCAATCCACCAAAAAATGTTCAGTACTGGCACAGTACAGACAAAGATTCTCTTCCTTACGGCGATTCCTCTCTTCCAGGGTCAGGCGAGACCGATCCACTTGCATGGCCTCCTCGGCGGGAGGCCTAGGCGCAGATTGCAGTGGAGACTGTGGGAGAGGTGTCCAGAGATCTAAGTCTTTTTCCTGGCGGAGCTCTTGATGCCTCTCAGAAAAACGCATGTCAATGCGAGTGGCTAGATGAATGAGTTCATGCAGGTTAGCAGGAGTCTCTCGTGCGGCCAGAACATCTTTAATGTTGCTGGATAGGCCTTTTTTAAAGGTCGCGCAGAGAGCCTCATTATTCCAGGATAGTTCAGAGGCAAGAGTACGGAATTGTATGGCGTACTCGCCAACGGAGGAATTACCCTGGACCAGGTTCAGCAGGGCAGTCTCAGCAGAAGAGGCTCGGGCAGGTTCCTCAAAGACACTTCGAATTTCCGAGAAGAAGGAGTGTACAGAGGCAGTGACGGGGTCATTGCGGTCCCAGAGCGGTGTGGCCCATGACAGAGCTTTTCCAGACAGAAGGCTGACTACGAAAGCCACCTTAGACCTTTCAGTAGGAAACTGGTCCGACATCATCTCCATGTGCAGGGAACATTGCGAAAGAAAGCCACGGCAAAACTTAGAGTCCCCATTAAATTTGTCCGGCAAGGACAGGCGGAGGCTAGGAGTGGCCACTCGCTGCGGAAGGGGTGCAGGAGCTGGCGGAGGAGATGGTTGTTGCTGCTGTAGCTGTGACTGTACTTGCTGAAGTTGTGACTGGAGTTGCTGTGTCATGGTGGTCAAGTACGACAGCTGGTGATCTTGTTGGGCGATCTGACGAGCTTGCTGGGCGACCAGCGTAGGGAGGTCAGCGACAACTGGCAGAGGAACTTCAGCGGGATCCATGGCCGGATCTACTGTCACGATGCCGGCTGGCAGGAGGTGGATCCTCTGTGCCAGAGAGGGATAGCGAGGACCGTGCTAGTGGACCGGTTCTAAGACACTACAGGTTTTCACCAGAGCCCGCCGCAAAGCGGGATGGTCTTGCTGCGGCGGTAGTGACCAGGTCGTATCCACTAGCAACGGCTCACCTCTCTGGCTGCTGAAGATAGGCGAGGTACAAGGGAGTAGGCAGAAGCAAAGTCGGACGTAGCAGAAGGTCGGGGGCAGGCGGCAAGGTTCGTAGTCAGGGGAGATAGCAGAAGTTCTGGTACACAGGCTTTAAACACACAAAACGCTTTCACTAGGCACAAGGGCAACAAGATCCGGCAAGGAAGTGCATGGGAGGAGGATAGATATAGTCAGGGACCAGGTGGAAGCCAATTAAGCTAATTGGGCCAGGCACCAATCATTGGTGCACTGGCCCTTTAAGTCTCAGGGAGCTGGCGCGCGCGCGCCCTAGAGAGCGGAGCCGCGCGCGCCAGCACATGACAGCAGGGGACGGGAACGGGTAAGTGACCTGGGATGCGATTCGCGAGCGGGCGCGTCCCGCTGTGCGAATCGCATCCCCAACGGCCATGACAGAGCAGCGCTCCCGGTCAGCGGGACTGACCGGGGAGCTGCAGGGAGAAAGACGCCGTGAGCGCTCCGGGGAGGAGCGGGGACCCGGAGCGCTAGGCGTAACACTTATATGGACTATGCTGACGTATTTTGCAAAAAACAAGCTGAGACTTTACCTCCTCACAGGCCTTATGACTGTCCTATTGACCTCCTCCCGGGCACTACTCCACCCCGGGGCAGAATTTATCCTCTGTCCGCCCCAGAGACTCTTGCTATGTCTGAATACATCCAGGAAAATTTTAAAAAGGGGTTTATCCGCAAATCCTCCTCTCCTGCCGGAGCTGGATTTTTCTTTGTGTCCAAAAAAGATGGCTCCCTACGTCCTTGCATTGATTACCGCGGACTTAATAAAATCACGGTAAAGAACCGCTACCCCCTACCTCTTATCTCAGAACTCTTTGATCGTCTTCAAGGTGCCCACATCTTTACCAAACTGGACTTAAGAGGTGCTTATAATCTCATCCGCATCAGGGAGGGGGACGAATGGAAAACTGCATTTAACACCAGAGATGGACACTTTGAGTATCTAGTCATGCCCTTTGGCCTGTGCAACGCCCCTGCCGTCTTCCAAGACTTTGTTAATGAAATTTTTCGTGATCTCTTATATTCCTGTGTTGTTGTGTATCTGGACGATATTCTGATTTTTTCTGCCAACTTAGAAGAACATCGCCAGCATGTCCGCATGGTTCTTCAGAGACTTCGAGACAATCAACTTTATGCCAAAATGGAGAAATGTCTGTTTGAATGTCAATCTCTTCCTTTCCTAGGATACTTGGTCTCTGGCCAGGGACTACAAATGGACCCAGATAAACTCTCTGCCGTCTTAGATTGGCCACGCCCCTCCGGACTCCGTGCTATCCAACGTTTTTTGGGGTTCGCCAATTATTACAGACAATTTATTCCACATTTTTCCACTATTGTGGCTCCTATCGTGGCTTTAACCAAGAAGAATGCCAATCCTAAGTCCTGGTCTCCCCAAGCGGAAGACGCATTTAAACGGCTCAAGTCTGCCTTTTCTTCTGCTCCCGTGCTCTCCAGACCTGACCCATCTAAACCCTTCCTATTGGAGGTTGATGCCTCCTCAGTGGGAGCTGGAGCAGTCCTTCTACAAAAAAATTCTTCCGGGCATGCTGTTACTTGTGGTTTTTTTTCTAGGACCTTCTCTCCGGCGGAGAGGAACTACTCCATCGGGGATCGAGAACTACTGGCCATTAAATTGGCACTTGAGGAATGGAGGCATCTGCTGGAGGGATCAAAATTTCCAGTTATCATTTACACCGATCACAAGAATCTCTCCTATCTCCAGTCTGCCCAACGGCTGAATCCTCGCCAGGCCAGGTGGTCGTTGTTCTTTGCCCGTTTTAACTTTGAAATTCATTTTCGCCCTGCCGACAAGAACATTAGGGCCGATGCTCTCTCTCGTTCCTCGGATGCCTCGGAAGTAGAGGTCTCTCCGCAACACATCATTCCTCCTGACTGTCTGATCTCCACTTCTCCAGTCTCCATCAGGCAAACTCCTCCAGGGAAGACCTTCGTTTCTCCACGCCAACGTCTCGGGATTCTCAAATGGGGTCACTCCTCCCACCTCGCAGGCCATGCGGGCATCAAAAAGTCCTTGCAACTCATCTCTCGTTTCTATTGGTGGCCGACTCTGGAGACGGATGTTGTTGATTTTGTGCGGGCCTGTACTGTCTGTGCCCGGGATAAGACTCCTCGCCAGAAGCCTGCTGGTCTCCTTCATCCTCTGCCTGTCCCCGAACAGCCTTGGTCTCTGATTGGTATGGACTTTATTACAGACTTACCCCCATCCCGTGGCAACACTGTTGTTTGGGTGGTCGTTGATCGATTTTCCAAGATGGCACATTTTATTCCTCTTCCTGGTCTTCCTTCAGCGCCTCAGTTGGCAAAACAATTTTTTGTACACATTTTTCGTCTTCACGGTTTGCCCACGCAGATCGTCTCGGATAGAGGCGTCCAATTCGTGTCAAAATTCTGGAGGGCTCTCTGTAAACAACTCAAGATTAAATTAAACTTCTCTTCTTCTTATCATCCTCAATCCAACGGGCAAGTAGAAAGAATTAACCAGGTCCTATGGTGACTATTTACGGCATTTTGTTTCCTCCCGCCAGGATGACTTCTACCATGGGCCGAATTCTCGTACAACTTCAGAGTCTCTGAATCTTCTGCTAAATCCCCATTTTTCGTGGTGTACGGCCGTCACCCTCTTAGCCCCCTCCCTAGTCCCTTGCCCTCTGGTTTGCCCGCTGTGGATGAAGTGACTCGTGATCTTTCCACCATATGGAAAGAGACCCAAAATTCTCTTTTACAGGCTTCATCTCGCATGAAAAAGTTTGCCGATAAGAAAAGAAGAGCTTCCCCCATTTTTGCTCCCGGAGACAAGGTATGGCTCTCCGCTAAATATGTCCGCTTCCGTGTCCCCAGTTACAAACTGGGACCACGCTATCTGGGTCCTTTCAAAATCTTGTGCCAAATTAATCCTGTCTCTTACAAACTTCTTCTTCCTCCTTCTCTTCGTATTCCCAATGCCTTTCATGTCTCTCTCCTTAAACCACTCATCATCAACCGTTTCTCTCCCAAACTTGTTTCTCCCACTCCTGTTTCCGGTTCTTCTGACATCTTCTCCGTGAAGGAGATACTGGCCTCCAAGACGGTCAGAGGGAAAAAAAATTTTTGGGTTGATTTGGAGGGCTGTGGTCCTGAAGAGAGATCCTGGGAACCTGAGGACAACATCCTAGACAAAAGTCTGGTCCTCAGGTTCTCAGGCTCCAAGAAGAGGGGGAGACCCAAGGGGGGGGTACTGTTACGCCGAGCGCTCCGGGTCCCCGCTCCTCCCCGGAGCGCTCGCAACATCCCCGCTACTGCAGCGCCCCGGTCAGATCTACTGACCGGGTGCGCTGCGATACCGCCCCCAGCCGGGATGCGATTCGCGATGCGGGTGGCGCCCGCTCGCGATGCGCACCCCGGCTCCCGTACCTGACTCGCTCTCCGTCGGTCCTGTCCCGGCGCGCGCGGCCCCGCTCCCTAGGGCGCGCGCGCGCCGGGTCTCTGCGATTTAAAGGGCCACTGCGCCACTGATTGGCGCAGTTGGTCTAATTAGTGTGTTCACCTGTGCACTCCCTATGTATACCTCACTTCCCCTGCACTCCCTCGCCGGATCTTGTTGCCATTGTGCCAGTGAAAGCGTTTCCTTGTGTGTTCCTAGCCTGTGTTCCAGACCTCCTGCCGTTGCCCCTGACTACGATCCTTGCTGCCTGCCCCGACCTTCTGCTACGTCCGACCTTGCTCTTGTCTACTCCCTTGTACCGCGCCTATCTTCAGCAGTCAGAGAGGTTGAGCCGTTGCTAGTGGATACGACCTGGTTACTACCGCCGCTGCAAGACCATCCCGCTTTGCGGCGGGCTCTGGTGAATACCAGTAGTAACTTAGAACCGGTCCACTAGCACGGTCCACGCCAATCCCTCTCTGGCACAGAGGATCCACCTCCTGCCAGCCGAATCGTGACACCTCTCCTGCTCTTGACAGTTCCTGATACGGACAGAGGTGTCAGCAGAGAGCACTGTGGTCAGACTGAAAAGAAATTTAAAAAGAAAATAACTTCTTGTGGAGCATACAGCAGCTGATAAGTATTGGAAGGATTAAGATTTTTAAATAGAAGTAATTTACAAAATTGTTTAACTTTCTTGCACCAGTTAATTTTATAAAAAGCCTACAAGGGACTACCTTAGGTAAATTTTTCAAGTGTATACTATGTATCTGTGGGTCTGCTGTAAAATGGACTGAACCTAGTTGCTAGTAGACTGCATTTGGTGTTTATTCTAACAGGACAGATACAAACAAACATAATGGTATCTCCATGTGTGTACAGAACCAACGTGTTTCCACATCCGCCATAAGACCACATTGTATCAGTGGAAATGCATTAGTTCTGTGTACACATAGAGGTACTGTTGTATTTGTTTGTATCTGTCCTGTTGGAATGACATCTCGCTCGATTGGACCCTATCTTTGCAATTACTACAGATTTGGTCTATGTCATCTTTCCCTGCTAGAGGTAAAGGTATGCCTATACAGGGTTAGTGCTGATTTTTTGCACTTTCTTACTTACATTTGACATTTATGTTAAGGCCATAAATCCCAGACTGCAGACCCATTGACCAAAACAAAACTTTTAAGTCATTTTTGCACAAGCATCATGGATCCGTCTGATGTTTTTAGCTTGAGTCATGAAACTTGAGGTTAGATTATAATTGACAGCCATATAATAGACACAAAAATGACACTAAAAGACAGTATCGGACACTATTATTTTTCTTTGCGGGTGGCAGTAGGCCCTCTTGCCTACAGAGTCCCTTTGCTGCTGTACAAGTTATCTTGCCATTGTTATGTGCACTGAAGAAAAGTAATGTGATCGAAAAAGATAAATAAATAACTAAAAATAAACTAAATCAAGTTTTATAAAACATTTTAATTACAAGTAATGTTATCATTAAGCTTGGATAATAGAGTTAGGGAATTGCATTGTCCTCGTGCCTTAAAATACCATTCTAGGTTGGCGTTAAGTAGCCTCTCGGATATATTTTGGCTTCCCATGCTGCAATAAAAGACAAGTCTGTAAACAGTTGTTTTGCAACCTCTAATTTTCCGTTTGTTTTCCTAATTATGCTCCCTATTGCTATACGTGATCTCGATCACAATGCCTTTCACCGAAAAGAAAGATACTTAAAGGCTCACTTATCTGTATCACACAGCTGCGCTAATCTTCCTGGTAACAGGTGCTTTCCCAAATAATAAGGGAGTGACACACAGTGATGGCAACCAGCCACCGATTGGGTTTAATTATAGCCGGAGCAAACCCAGACGGAGAACAACTGCGGGGCAATCCTCCCATTCCATCCCACTGCTATTCCTCATCGCTTCAGTTTGTATTGTGCGCCGAACGTCCTAAGGGTTCTGCTCATTAAAGTCGTACTTTTTATAAAAAAATAATATGTATTTCTTATCTCCACATTTTGCATTGCGACTTAAGGCTGGATTTTCTTTATCACCTTACCACCAGTGTTCAACAAAATAAAACAGAAATAAGCTTAAATATAAATGAAACCCTCAGTCGGACCCGCATACTGGCTCAGATAGGGCTAAGGATTTTAGGGCAGTGGGGTGCACCAAGCCGAGATGCTAACCTGTTGTTTCACCTGAAGGAACAGCTTTAGTAGCATTTTACGTTTCATAACTTTATTTAGATGTTCAGTGTATGGGTTGTTAAAATATGGGAACCAATGAGTTGCAAAGCTTAAAAGGAACCGGAAATAATTGTGCAATCAATGAACAACGTGATCTAGAGCTGGAAAAGCTGAGCAAATTGATATATTGTTTTGTGGGGAAAAATTGAGCACAGTTTGTAATTTATTTCTTTTCATCCTGGCTCATTTTGGGTTTAGAATCAAGTGGGTGGTTCTTATGAATGAATGATCATCAGTCTTTCCTGTAAGGCTGTGCATACTGAGATAGTTGTCAATCATTAATTAGAACTGCCCACTGGACTCTTAACTAGAATGAACAGAACGTTAAATGAACGAATTACATGTTTTTTTCATAAAATATACCGTATTTTTCGCCGGATAAGATGCACTTTTTCTGTTCCGTCTTATACGGCAAATACACATTAAAACCCTGTCCTATGGCGGCAGTCCCTGCGGCCATCAACGGCCGGGACCAGTGGCTAATACAGGACATCACCGATCGCGGTGATGCCCTGTATTAACCCTTCAGACGCGGCGATCAAAGCTGACCGCCGCGTCTGAAGCAAAAGTGACACTAACCCGGCTGCCCAGTTGGGCTGTTCGGGACCGCCGCGGTGAAATCACGGCGTCCCGAACAGCTTACAGGACACCGGAAGGGACCTTACCTGCCTCCTCGGTGTCTGCTCCGTGCCGGGATCCCCTGCATGGCAGGTGCTCTCCTTCGTCGTCATCACGTTGTCGCATAGCGTAGCGGCATGCATAGCAGCGTGCGTAGCGACGTGATGGCGGCGACGGAGAGCAAGGATACCCGGCAGCAGATATGTTCCGGAGCGACGGGGACACCCCGGGGACGCGGCGACAGCGATGGAGGGCGACATCCAGGGCAGCAGTGATGGGTCCGGAGCGGCGGGGACACGTGAGTATTACCTCCTATACCAGTGGTCTTCAACTTGCGGACCTCCAGATGTTGCAAAACTACAACTCCTGGCATGCCCAGACAGCCAACGTCTGTCTGGGCTTGCTGGGAGTTGTAGTTTTGCAACATCTGGAGGTCCGCAGGTTGAAGGTTCAGAATCTTTTTTTTCTAGATTTTCACCCTTTAAAATTGGGTGCGTCTTATATGCCAGAGCGTCTTATATGGCGAAAAATAGGGTACATCAATCTGCTCAGTGTCTCCTGCTCTATAACATGCTGGTGGCAGAGACTTCTAGTTCAACGTGACATGTTCCCTAATTTAACTGCGTACCCTCAAGTATAAGGCATACTCAGGTTGTGGCCCTAGAGTTCTCTGGTGCTTATTGCTGCATGGAAATACTTAGGTTAGAAAGGATAAAAAACATTAACCAGCAAATGGTTCAACCAGTATTATGAGACAGAAGTACAGATGGACATGAGGAGAAACTTACAGTCATAAACACTGGTTGTTAATTTCATTATTCAGTTTCTTGCGGTTTTGCTGTTTTTTTTATGCTTAAGACTCCCACCTAAAATACTGACCACAAAGTGACATTCAGGATCAAAGTGCCCCTATAACAGTACCAATGGCTGTGCCCCTGTGAATAGTGCCTCAATAAGTACCATTCACACGATTTATGGTCAGTGATTGAGCTCTTTTTATTAGGCAAACGAATAGCCTAGCAAAGAGATATCTGTTCTGCCTAGAGTCCAGGATGTCTTTCCTTTTCAGAGGACTCCTTTGAGAGATGGAAACATGTAACTGTGTAAGTTTAAAGGGGTACTCCACCCCCCTACACATCTTAGACATCTTATCCCTAGACATCTTATCCCCTATCCAAAGGATAGGGTATAAGATGTCAGATTGCCGGGGTCCCGCTGCTGGGGACCCTGGGGATCGCTGCTGCGGCACCCCGCTATCCTTACTGCGCAGAGCAAGATCGCTCTGCACGTAATGACGGGCGATACAGGGGCCGGAGCATCGTTACATAACGGCTCTGCCCCTCGTGTCACGGCCCGCCCCCGTCAATACAAGTCTATGGGAGGGGGCGTGGGGGCCGTCACGTCCCCTGCCATAGACTTGCCATGACGTCACGCTGCTCCGGCCCCTGTATCGCCCGTCATTACGCACAGAGCGAACTCGCTCTGTGCTGTAATGATAGCGCGGTGCCGCAGCGGCGATCCCCGGGGTCCCCAGCAGCGGGACCGCGGCGATCTAACATCTTATCCCCTATCCTTTGGATAGGGGATAAGATGTCTAGGGGTGGAGTACCCCTTTAATAAAGACACTTCAGTGCTATCTCTTAGACTCTGTTCAAACCCACATTATGGCTTTTGTTTACAGATGAAACTCAAAAAATAAGAATATCGTGCAAAAGTTCATTGCATTTCAATAATGTAACTTAAAAGAATAGGAAGCATGAAGTGCTCCAAAATCTCCTGGTAGACAAAAGCATTGACCCTGGACTTAATGGGGTACAGTGACCAACACCAGCAGAAGACGTGGCTCCCCAAATCATAGTAATTGGGGGGGGGGGGGGGAGCTTTCATGAGCTCTAAGCCATAATCATCACAATTATGACAAATCACAGCTTGAACTATCTTGCTTTGCATGTAATGAGTCTCTCTCATAGTTTCACCTTCTAACCCCTTAAGGACTCAGCCCATTTTGGCCTTAAGGACTCAGACAATTTAATTTTTACGTTTTCATTTTTTCCTCCTCGCCTTCTAAAAATCATAACTCTTTTATATTTTCCTCCACAGACTAGTATGAGGGCTTGTTTTTTGCGCGACCAGTTTTCCTTTGTAATGACATCACTCATTATATCATAAAATGTATGGCGCAACCAAAAAACACTATTTTTGTGGGGAAATTAAAACGAAAAACGCAATTTTGCTAATTTTGGAAGGTTTTGTTTTCATGCCGTACAATTTATGGTAAAAATGACATGTGTTCATTATTCTGAGGGTCAATACGATTAAAATGATACCCATTATTATATACTTTTATATTATTGTTGCGCTTAAAAAAAATCACAAACTTTTTAACCAAATTAGTACGTTTATAATCCCTTTATTTTGATGACCTATAACTTTTTTATTTTTCCGTATAAGTGGCGGTATGTGGGCTCATTTTTTGCGCCATGATCTGTACTTTTTTTTGATACCACATTTGCATATAAAAACTTTTAATATATTTTTTATAATTTTTTTTAATAAAATGTATTAAAAAATTAGGAATTTTGGACTTTTTTTTATTTTTTTTCGTTCACGCCGTTCACCATACGGGATCATTAACATTTTATTTTAATAGTTCGGACATTTACGCACGCGGTGATACCAAATATGTCTATAAAAAATGTTTTTTTACGCTTTTTGGGGGTAAAATAGGAAAAAACGGACGTTTTACTTTTTTATTGGGGGAGGGGATTTTTCACTTTTTTTTTACTTTTACTTTTAAATTTTTTTACATTTTTTTTTACACTTGAATAGTCCCCATAGGGGACTATTCATAGCAATACCATGATTGCTAATACTGATCTGTTCTATGTATAGGACATAGAACAGATCAGTATTATCGGTCATCTCCTGCTCTGGTCTGCTCGATCACAGACCAGAGCAGGAGACGCCGGGAGCCGCACGGAGGAAGGAGAGGGGACCTCCGTCCGGCGTTCTAAATGATCGGATCCCCGCAGCAGCGCTGCGGGCGATCCGATCGTTCATTTAAATCGCGAACTGCCGCAGATGCCGGGATCTGTATTGATCCCGGCACCTGAGGGGTTAATGGCGGACACCCGCGAGATCGCGGGCGTCGGCCATTGCCGGCGGGTCCCTGGCTGCGATCAGCAGCCGGGATCAGCCGCGCATGACACGGGCATCGCTCCGATGCCCGCGGTTATGCTTAGGACGTAAATGTACGTCCTGGTGCGTTAAGTACCACCTCACCAGGACGTACATTTACGTCCTGCGTCCTTAAGGGGTTAAGTTGCATTACTGAAAGAAATGAACTTTGCACGGTATTCACATTTTTTTAGTTTCACCTGTATAACTGAAGCCACAATTCTGTGCTGGATCCATTGCAGGGTGCAAGATGGATGAATCCCATAAATTTAGAGGAAATCTGTCAACTTCAATGACAATCCAACGACATGCTGACACTGTTAGAGGCATCCGTAATATAAAAAAAAATGCTTTTGTATGATGATGCAAATAGTTAAAAAAGCGTTCTAAAGCACCTTAAGTGTGGTGGGCTGGAATGCTAGTTTACTTGATGGACAGTTAGCGGGAAGGTGAGCCCTGTTTCCAAATCTTATTGCTGTGCTGTGCATAAAAAAGATGCACATTTGCAAGATTTGTAAGCTCGGCTTCTCGCTGACTGTCAAACAGGCAGAGACAGAGATGGAAATGGGAGCAAGAAATCATTCCAGCCACAGAACTTTTGAAACTTTTATACATTATGGAAGCACAGACAGATATATGTGGTGAATCAGTACAGAATATAGCATACTGCCCAACCTGTGTGGCAGATGTTGCCTTCAGTTTCCGTCTTGGGCCCACATTACTCAGGACTCAATATGCCTTAATGTTATGCTATGGTTAATGTATTGGTATTTTCTATGTACCTGTTGTTTTAAGCCTGTTAAACCATGTTGTTAGAGGAGTGTGCATGTTGTAAACCAGGTGACTTGTCAGCCCAATGGGAATCCTCCAAATCATCCTCTTATAAAGTGTGGTTGGAGTTCAAAGTTCAGATTAAGCTGAGGTACAGTTTGGAGAAAGTCTTAAGAGACAGTGTGAGGTATTCTGTGGAGGCCTCAAGTCAAGTCCTGCAACCACACATCTTTAAAAGCAAATCCCCTGCACCCAGGCCAACGTCAAAGCCTAGCGGTAAGCACTAAAGTCCTAGGGATCCAAGCCAGTCATCTAGAACAGTAATAGAAGCCAGTCATACAAGTCAGTCATTCAAGTCACTAAAGTAAGCATGGGTTGCCATACAGCAAGTCAGTCTTATACAGCACAATCAACTACAAGTCCCAACTAGGAGATAAGCTTCCAAGGTTTTCCCTGCACCTCCCTTTGTACCAATCTGAGCTGTAACAGATTTTACCATCTATCCTGCCTCAGTAAAGTCAGTTTATCCATAACCTTGCTTCGGCATATTCATTTCCCTGTGCCTGGCCCAGGAGAAGTTGGCTCAACCTCGGACGGTGTATAGGTTAACCGTGCCCTGGTGTCACAAAAAGGTTAATTTGCACATTATCCTCACTTGACACCACATATGAAAGGAACCATGTCTCCTTGTCCTAACCGCTAACTAACAGTGTAATGCACATTGACCAAGAAATCAAAGTATATATCAAGGAACCCATGATTTAGTGCTGGGCTCTGGACACTCCTCTCAGGAGTGTAACTATAGGGGAGTGCACAGGTTTTAGAGAGCCTTACGAGTACCTGTGTCCAATATCAGGAGGCCAGTACTAGGGAAGTAGTTTGATAATTGGTGGCCCTCTTTCAGTATAAATTATTGGAGCCCAGAAGCCTCTTGTTCCTCTCCCTAGTTTTACTGGGAAATACTCATCTGAGTGACAGTGCCAGTACATTGAGATCCTGCATTGATATGTATTGGCAGAGAACAAAACGGAGAGAGGAAGGTACAGCTCACCGTGATGATGAGAAAAAGTCCTGGCTCGTACTCAGCAAGCAAAGATAGAATGTGAGCGATGCATGGAAAGACAGCAAGCAAAGAAGATCCAACCTGACTTTGTAGTGTGTCCAGAATTAACAGGTTAAAAACTTGAAACTTAATCAGAACATCTTAAAAAAATTTAAGGACTGGTAGTTCCCTGTTACTTTGATAAGTTAGGCATAGCATTGATCATAGTATCCTTAGTCTTTGGATCCTATGACTATGAGCTATACTGCTCAAAACACATCATAGTTACACAAAACTACCAGCCCTTTAATATTTTAAGATGTTCTAATAAAGTTTCATGTTTTTACCTCATGGCTGCTGAATACACTACAAAGTCAAGATTGATCCCTATTGGGCCGTATCAGCCAAAACATATTAAGTCCTCTGCTTATCAAACAACATGGCTGAAAAACTATTACAAAGTCTAAGAGGAAAACTCAGAAGTCCTATTAAAAGGAAACTGACAGCCTGTTTACCCCCCACTAAACCCAATATACTGGGTTATAGTGCGGGTGAACAGCTTTAAAAACAGTTGGCACTTACTTGAATCTGTGCAGTAGTTTCAGAGTTCTGACCATTTTTCAGTCATTGCTATTGTGCTGCTGTGCGCAATGGAGGCGGGGAGCCGGCATGCTGAGCTTCCCTGACTCCTCAATGTTAATAAGCTTCCCTTAAAATCAAAGTCCATTAAAGAGGCTTTAAACATGATCAGAGATTATATGTCAAGCCAGAATCTCCTCCAAAAGGGTTGGTAAGAGGCTTTCAATGTAGGCAGGAGCATAGCTAAAGTGGTTGCTACAGTCATGATTGTGACTGGGCCCCTGTAGCATGGACTCCCTTACCACTACACTATAAGCTGCCTTCTGCGGCTGCCTGTAACTATAACCCCGGGTCATACAGACCAATCGATGCAGAGCTGAACAACCTGCAGTAGAAATGGAAGTAGTAAGAGGTGTGCTGGGGATTCCAGACAGCATGTGGGGAGATGCACACTCACATGCCCTACCTGCCATCAGGGAACATGCTGATGAGGGGGCTACATAGTGGTAATGGGGGACATGGTGATGAGGGGGCTACATGGTGGAAATGAGGGACATGGTGATGAGGGACATGTGATGAGGGTGCAACATGGTTGTAATGGATGACATGCTGATGAGGAGGCTACATAGTCGTAATGAGGGACATGGTGATGAGGGGGCTACATGGTGGTAAAGAGTAACATGGTGATGAGGGGACTACATGGTTGTAATGGATGACATGCTGATGAGGAGGCTACATAGTGGTAATGAAGGACATGCTGATGAGAGGGCTATCTGGTGTGTATTGCATTTTTATTGGTTATGGTACACCTGTCCATGACCATGTTATTATGTGTTTCTCTCTTTCCTTTATTTTTTTTTATTGTTTTGTTCATAGTGTAGTTTACATATTAAGACCAGGCTCACACTAGTGAAAAATGGACACATTTTTGTGTCCGCATTAAGATGTCATGTCCCAGCTTAACCACAGGATTATGCTAGTATGAAACCGTCCTTAAGTGAGTAGTGGTGGTTATGACTAACTCAGGTAAAATTTATTGTAGTAGGCATTGTGAGAAGCTATTTTTCCATGATATGGGGGAGGGGCATGTATGAGGGCTGTTTGGATTTGCATGCCTGGGGTGCTTTTTAGCCCAGTCCGGCCCTGTTCTTGAAGTATTAAAATATATACAGGGTCATATTGTGGTTTTGTCTTAAATGTATGCATGAGGGATGTGGGTAGGGGCAGTAGGGGGGCCCAAGTTGACCTCCACAGTAGGGTGGCCCAAGTTGTCCTCTCCATGAGACCTTAGCTATGCCCTTACATGTGGGATTAATGTAATGTGTTTCCTGAAAGCTTCTTACTAGTCAGTCAGTACACTGCTCTGTACTGATGACAGGCAGGAACCCTGAAACAGATGGGTACCACTTTATGGAGGCAATACTAGCTTGGCATAAAATTGCTAATGTTGCGGCTAAGCTGATGATTTGGTGAGCGGGCCATCACTGAAGTCTAACTCCAAGGGTTGGGGCTGGAGCGTGCTGAGGACGGGTGAATAGACCCCATACAGGAGATTGTTGGGGACCCAACGGTTGGACCCCCACGGTCAGAAACATATTCCCTTTCCTGGGATAAGTTTTTCTGCCCTGAACTACTCCTTAAAAGGGGTACTCTGCTGCCCCAGCGTTCAGAACATTTTGTTCCGAATGCTTGGACTGGGCGGCATGGGTCACGCCCCCTCCCATAGACTTGCATTGTGGGGGCATGACCATGATGTAACGAGGGGTGTGGCCTTGACGTCACAACCCCTGCCGCTTGCACCCAGCATTCTAAATGAATGCTGGGTGTTGCACAGAGGTCACGGGGGTACCACCGCTGGATAGGGGATAAGATGTCAAGTGGCGGAGCATCCCTTTAAAGGGGTACTCCCGTGGAAAACTTTTTTTTTTTTGTAAATCACTTCTATTAAAAAATCTTAATCCTTCCAGTACTTTTTAGGGGCTGTATACTAAAAAGAAATCCAAAAAAGAAATGCATTTCCTGTGATGTCCTGACCACAGTGCTCTCTGCTGACCTCTGCTGTCCATTTTAGGAACTGGAGAAAATCCCCACAGCAAACATATGCTTCTCTGGACAGTTCCTAAAATGGACAGCAGATGTCAGCAGAGAGCACTGTGGTCAGGACATCACAGGAAATGAATTTCTTTTTGGATTTCTCTTTAGTATACAGCCCCTAAAAAGTACTGGAAGGATTAGGATTTTTTTTTATAAAAGTGATTTACAAATCTGTTTAACTTTCTGGCACCAGTTGATTTAGAAAATAAAAATAAAAAATTTCCACGGAAGTACCCCTTTAAGGATCAGACATTGATGTCAAGGGAAGTTACCTCCAGTAGGTTGCACTATAGAGCAATTTCTTTCCTTCCTGAAATGGGCTACTTTGCATAATCTTTTCCCATGAAGCACTGCAAAGCTTGTAAGACTTCATATGCCAGTTTGGAGGTCTCCTCAATAAGACACTCTATTTTTCCTAGTCCCAAGTTACGGAAATGAATCCGGAATTCTTAGCCAGATAGCTAATGCAAATAGGAGTTAAAGTTTAATAAAATAAAACTGTAGCTTAATTTATCATTTAACTTTATGGGGGGTGGCATTGATTGTACATTGCTCAAACTTTTTGCCAGGTTGCCTTGCAGTCCTATGTAAATCCACATACAACACCACTTAATATGGCAAGTTGTGAGAAATGATGATAGTAGTTTTGAGCTAAGGCATCTCCATGTGTGCTTAGGACAGTGTTTTACAAACTAATTGGCCTCCAGCTGTTGCAAAACTACAACTCCCAGCATGCCCGGACAGCCGAAGGCTGTCCGGGCATGATGGGAGTTGTAGTTTTGCAACAGCTGGATGCACCCTGGTTATTTAACACTAGCTTAGGAGAACGCAACATTTCCATACTCCTCATTTCTATCTATTTGGAGAAACCTAGGAGGGTAATAAAACAGTGCAGACATGATGCACTTACCTTGTAATGGAGGCTACGCCTCTGCTCTGGTGTGTGGGGTTAACATGTAGCCTGTTTTTGTGTGACTTAATGATAATCCCTCTCCTGCCACCCATTCGGCTGCTGCACTTAGAAACCGCTCGGTAAACATCTATTTTAAGCCATGACAAGTGCAGACTGGGAAGGGAGAGAGAGAGCGAGAGAGCGAGGGAGACAGTCAGACATGATATCGAAAACTGTTTACATTATTGGAAGGTTTTCCTTCTCTCGCTTACTTTTCTGGCAACGCCGGAATATTTTCCTAGCAATGTGCAAATTACGTGTAAAGGATGTCTTTTTTTTATTGTGCGCGCCTCAGACAGTCCGGCGGACGGGGGGGTTGGAGGTGGTTTACAGAAAATAACCCTGCGTCTAAATGCTTCATTGTAAAAAAAATAAAAATTTCAAAAAAGAAAGTAATCAGTCATTATGCTACATTATATTTTCCTGTTCTTTATTTTTTTCCCTCGGCGATGCCAGTTTAGTTTTTTCGCGTGAAAATGAAATGTCCACCTGTCTAATCCGCAGATGGTATCAGAGAAAAGAAAGAACTATAAACGGGAGCCATGATCTCGGCTGTCGGCCAGATAATAACACGGGGGGGGGGGGGAGGAAATGGGCTTGTAACTAAAAAATTACAGCGACATTTATGGTACTCGTAGCGACCGATGAGGTTTAAAACGCAATAATTGGAGGGGTTGCTATGGGCAACACAGATTTTTCCCCGTAAGTCAAATTGCCACACAGTCCTTAGAGAATTCTTGTCGGATGACATAAAAATTATGCTTATATATGTTACTCACTAGGTCAGTGTTTCCCAACCAGGGTGCCTCCAGCTGTTGCAAAACTATAACTCCCAGAATGCTTGCTGAGAGTTGTGGTTTTGCAACACCTGGGGGCACCCTGCTTGGAAAACACTGCACTGGGTCATGCAGATTAGTTACATGTGTTTTTATGTGTCTAGCTTCTGTATTTGGCTCACAAATCCCTCTGTTATGCTGCTCACTTGTTTTGACATCCAATGCTCATGAAGGGGCATGTCTGAGCCAAGCACTAAGCCCGCCCTCACTTACCATGCATTCACTTCCTCCCTGAGTCTGCTGTGCTGTGCTGTGCCTCTTCATCCAATCACTGCATGCTGCTCTGTAACTCCCTCCTCTCTGTTTTCAGACAGGAGTCTGAGACTATGTTCACACAGGGAAACATCCGCCTGGAAAATCTCTGTGCAGAAATTTCCCTGAATACGGAGCGCAAGCATAACGTGCCGGCGCTAGGACTAATTGGGAATGTGCTGTCTCGTAAACGGCAGTGCATTCCGTGGGTTGTTTGCAGAAAGAATAGACATGTCTATTCTTTCTGCAGATGCCGGATTTTGAATTTCTGTCCCAGATGTTTCCGGTGAACAGCCCAGCAGAATCCCATTGAAATCAATGGGACTCTGCTGTGGAATCTCCTTGCGGAATTCCAATGGAAAGTTTTTGATTCTGACAGTGTCCATTTAAAGGGAAAATGTCACCAAGATAATACAATACAATCTCCAGGCATCAGGATTTTTAGTTTTGTGCAACAAAGGTCATTATTAAAGAATAATGTAGAGGATCTTGTGTATGCCTTGTGGTTTAGTTGATGTAGCAGGCAGGGGTTAGGCTCCATTTTGGATTGCAATTCCTGCACCAAAGTGATTCTGGATTTAGGAGTCCAGTGGGCTGTCTTAATAATTGAGAGCCTTCTCTATGAGCATGCACAAAGACGTCTAAACCCAGAGTAAACAGGGATATATAGGAATAAAACACAACTTAAAGGAAAACTGTCAGCCTGTTCACTCACACTAAACCCGATACACTGAGTTATAATGTGGGTGAACAACGAGGGGTCACTCACTTAAATTTGTCCAGTAGGTCCTAAGATATGTCCCCCAGAAGATCCTCTGTTAAATTCAGTGAATCGCGCACAGGGGCGGGGCTTTGTCAGCTAAATTTCCATGTTCATTGTCTGTGACTCCACATGTAAATTTTTGGGGGTGAAGCCCCTTCCCCTATATCTTAGTGTAGTGGAGTCACAGACAATTAATATGTAAATTAAGCAGATGAAGCACCGCCCCAGTACACGATTCTCTGAATTCAGCAGAGGATCTTCTGGGGGACATATCTCTAACTGGACATATTTAAGTAAATGACCCCTCGTCTGACTCCTGTTCACCCATATTATAACCCAATGTATTATGTTTAGAGAAATGGCTGTGCCAATCTTTGACCAAATTAATGTAACAACAAGCTTTTAGCGTACCTGAAAATGAAGTCTAGAGGGGTCCAGCTACTGTACATTATGCCACATCATAATCCTAGGTGTAAGACTGGTGTGAGGTTTACTCGATTCCCACATGGTCTTCCAGACCAACCTCCAGCTTTCATTGTGCCCAAGACAAAATCAGGACTCATCACTAAAAAGGATAGACTTCCATGTCAGCCTCCATTGCCATCTTGCTTTGCACCATAGCCTTTGTGGTGTCGTGCTGCAGACAGGTGCTATGGAGATAGAGCAGGAAGCTCCTCCACAGTGCTGCACTATTGTACTTTTTTCATAAAAGTGTCTAAAACTGTAGAGGTCCACTTTAAAGAAGCTGCAGTCCGCATAATGAGCAATGACTCACAGCCAAGGCTAAACACAGATGTTGAAAGCAGTTTCCAAGGTCATGTTGACTCCATTGTTTCCTTACTTGAGGACCCAGTGTCATTTGTATCTTTAGGTTACAAGGAATGAAAAGTCTTGACTGCAGTTCTCCATGGCCATGGACAATGTGAACTCGTAACCAAGGAAGATTAGCACTAAATCTTTAGTCCACTAGATCAAAGTCCAACAAACCATAGCAGCCCATGTAGCTGCTGTGGGGTCTTCTACAAGAGTGCAGGGCCTGAAAGGTTGACACATTATATAGAGATTCTCTCTTTGATTTTAACCGGGGTCATGCATTGTCCCTAGAGGCCCTGGACAAGGCATAATAAAATATACCATTAAAGAGTTTCTTTACAGTTGTCTGTGTCAGAGCTGCATGTCTGAAAGGCATCAGAGAACATCATATACATATAGCCTGGTATATGTTTTGGGGCCTGTAATACTTTGGTTGTATGTCTTTGAACCCTTTAACCCATCTACTGTGGGGGGGGGGGGGTATAAATAAAGTATAGGACAGTGGTCCACAACCTGCGGACCTCCAGATGTTGCAAAACCAAAACACCCAGCATAGAACAGTGGTCTACAACCTGCGGACCTCCAGATGTTGCAAAACCAAAACACCCAGCAGGCCCGGACAGCCATTGGCTGTCCGGGCATGCTGGGTATTGTTGTTTTGCAACATCTGGAGGTCCGCAGGTTGAAGACCACTGTTATAGGAAGTTGTACTCACCTGTCCCCGCCGTTCCGGACCATCACTTCTGCCCGGGATGTCGCCGTCCATCGCTGTCGCCGAGTCCCAGACGCTCCGATAAGGTCTCTGCTTCCCCAGCTTCCACGTGCTCCGTCGCCGCCATCACGTTGTTACGCATGCCGCTCCTATTGGATGACGGGACGGCGTGCGCAGCGACGTGATGACGTCGATGGAGAGCGCCGACGATGCAGGGGATCCTGAAGAGGACGCGCCGTAGCCCCAAGGACAGGTAAGAGACATCACCGGAGCTCACGGGGCACAATAAATGGCTATCCAGTGGCAGCTGAAGCAGTCAGAGCTGCCTGATAGACGTTTATGCGATGGCCCCGACATAAAAAAGCATCGCATGTTGAAATTATCGTATGTCGGGGCCATTGTAGGTCGAGGGGTCACTGTACTCGAGTCTCTTTGGTAGACGGCACAAGTTCCTCACTGAGAGTCGGGGTCCCGTTCCGGAGATCGCAGGGGGTCCAAGTGGTCAGACCCCCGCGATCAGCTACTTATTCCCAATCCCGTGGGTGGGGAAGTTAGTTTTGACTGGAGTTCTCCTTTAGACAGTTTTTAGTGAGAGACTGACTCATGGACATGTAGAGGTGCAGAGGTCATGGCTGCTCCTGGGCTCTAGATTCTTTTTGGGGCCCAAAAGGTCCTTTTACTTCATATAATAAGACCTGTACTATATAAATGACATGTGATAGTTACAGTTTTTCAATTGGGGCATATTGGAGCTTGAAGTTACCTGCTGCAGAGACTCAGTAGACATACCAGTTGCCTTTCCATTATAATAAAAAGCAGCACGATACACATACAGCACTGCTTCTGACAACAAATTGATGAACTGCAAAACGCTACTTTAACCTCTGCTCCCGACTATGAAAAATGACTTGCATACTTTGCTGGCAATGTTTGTCCTGGCTTTTCTCTATGCTCTGGGGATAGGGCACGGGCTGCCAGCTAATGCAGATGTAAGATTGTCACTTTCATTAGTGTAACGGATTAATGGAGCAGCAGTCACTATCGGATTTTCTCAGCAATCAAAAGGTGACATGGGTATAGATTTCGAGTTTTTTGTAGTACACATAATCTTCCACTAGATGACACTGTGGTGGTTCACACACATTTATCACAAAGGCTTTAATAGTTGGCTTGAAAATAGGCTGGAGGAAATAAATAGATTTAAAATTATTAATAAAATATTAATTTTATTATAAATATTCTTTGTTATATCCTCAGTACTTATGAACATGGCAAAGATGTGTACATACCATATACAGACACACGTATCCAGGTCCATATGATGGAGCTGTACAGGTGCTAAGTTTGCTGCATATGGTTCTTCTCAGGGAGAATACTTCTGTTATCTGGCATCCAATGGAACTGGCTGTTTTTTTCTATTTATTGTTAAGTTACAGTTTTAACATTTATACAGATATAGTAGCTGTTGTATCCAGACTGGGCAATGCTCTGTAAGCTAACAAGCCTGAATTGCTAAATGATACATTGTAGCAAATGTAGCAAATTTGTGTAGCTGTTGTTGATGCATTTAGTTCAGAGAATACTGCCTTGGTCAGTTTTGGCTAACGTTTTTAAGCCCGAGTGGCCAACTACAAAAACAAAATAAACTTATTTATCTCAAAGTCAAACGAGACTAACTAGATTTTTTATGCAGCTGCAATCACTTATGTAGCAGTAAAAGCAATGAGGCAAGTATTATGTCTGGGCGAGTGCACTGCAATCTGGATCTTACCCTAACCACTGTCCCTACCTGCTTGGATGATCCACCTTAAATGGCGGCCCCAAACTGGATGACAGTCCCTGCAGAGGCGTTAAGGATAGTCAGTCAGTCCAAGCCAGCAAAAATCGGGCAAAATATTACCAAATCAGTAAACTTACAGTTAATCAGAGACAGGCCAGAAATCAGAAACCAAGAGGGCAGCGAAGTACAAAATCATAAAAATGGTGGAGTAAAACCTAACAATGGGTTAAATCAAGAAAGTATGACGTACAAAGTCAGCAGGCAAAGAGTTAGTCAGGTCACAATCAGAAGTCAGGAATAACAGGTCAGGTCACAAGTATACAAAAATGCGGAAGCAAGCATAAACTTATAACAAAGTCTGATGACATAACTAACATTTAAATAACCCACATCTGGTAGGTGTGACCACCAACACTGCTTGTGATCGGCCCGATGCCCACATCTCCTTATAGGTCTCAGCCACAAATGACACAGCTGCCAGGCTGAAGGAGGAACGAAGTTAGCGCTGAAGCCTGGATCAGGTATCTATGAGACAGCAAGCTTATGGCTTGCTTGCCAGTAGAGAGGCCCCAGAGTGCCACCTCTGGCATGTGTGCTGTAGGTTCACCATTGTTGGACTAGATGGATAGAGTTTTATTCATTTCTTAGCTGGGAACAGGACTGGCTATGAACAGGTTTCTTGCCTATAAATGTAGGGTCTGACAATGCAGATGCTGACTGAGAGGCCAAGATGCCACTGCCATTCAGTTAAAAACTGTGCGGACATGCTGTTCCATGGACATGCTGATAATGGCTGTGCAAGCAGTTTTTTTAATGCAAAATAGTGTGCCCATTAAAGGGGTACTCCAGTGGAATTTTTTTTTTTTTTTTAAGGAACTGGTGCCAGAAAGTTAAACAGATTTGTAAATGACTTCTATAAAAAAAAAAATCTTAATCCTTCCAGTACTTATTAGCAGATGTATACCACAGAGGAAATTATTTTCTTTTTGAATTTATTTTCTGTCTGTCCACAGTGCTCTCTGCTGACACCTCTGTCTGTGTCAAGAACTGTCCAGAGTAGGACTGTTCTGGACAGTTCCTGACATGGACAGAGGTGTCAGCAGAGAGCACTGTGGTCAGAAAAGAAATCGTAAAATAAAAGAATTTCCTCTGTAGTATACAGCTGCTAATAAGTACTAGAAGGATTAAGATTTTTTTAATAGAAGTCATTTACAAATCTGTTTGACTTTCTGGCACCAGTTGACTTAAAAAGACCTAAAAAAAAATGTTTTCCACCATAGTCCCGCTTTAATGAATAGACCAATAGACCCTATGGCTGCATCATTTTGCAGATAAACAGCCAGAAAATCTGCACATCCATTAACAGTCAATAGAAAGCATACTGTCCTGTGATTACATAATTATTTAGTTTATATGGCTGAAAAAAAGACACAAGGGGGCTCCAATATCACGCTCAGGTAACCCCAAACACTATTGCCCCCACATACAGTAACTCCATCATCATCCACATCACTGTGCACATCCTAATGGTATGATTATCACTACTTAGTAAGAATATATTAAATTTCATATAGATTTGGATCCACAGAATATACAGATTACAGCTCTGCTAATAAAACTGTACATATAGATTGAACATTACTGTAAGAAAATAACCTCATATGCTCCGATAATGGGCGACCAGCCACTCTCATCTGGGGTTGCATGAAACTGAAGTAATATAGACATTTTTCCACATTAATGTAATGCCTTAAGCTTATTTTGGCATCAGCATGACAGGGGTAAGCATTCTCAACAGAGCAGTACAAGAAACCTCCTCTGTTTCAGGGGGAAAAAACATCCATTACTCTATATACTTAGCTTCTTGTCTTCGTACCAAGCAAATAAACAGAACATAAAAGCAAACAAGATCTGCAGTAGCGTTTGCTTTTGTTGCTGATCCATCTGTACTCAATACAATGCCATCAGCTAAATGCACTGTTGTGTGGCTCATTGATATCCTTACTGCCACTTATTATTTATTGTTATTGCTTCTTATATTCTTTATAACTAGGTGCTTTTCTCATACTCAGAATAAACGTAATAGACTGCTCTGTCTATTAGTGGTTGGCAACTAATGTTCAATGGGTATTCGGGTATTATGATGACAGACAACAACTTTGGGGTGTCCTTTTGCCCCCTGTTTTGCAGTAGAAGCCAGACAGATGACGTAAGGGAGAGCTAGCCACACATTAGCATCTCCATTATAGTGTATGGGAGGTAAGAAAACAGGAGAGCAAAAGGTTTGGGCAAAGAAGCACAAGACCATCAAAGGACACCAATGGTATAGACCGGAAAACCAGGTGTAACCTTAGGTGTATGGGCTGATTAGTCGGAACTTTGGGCTGGGTCAGCTGTGGCATGCCTCCCTATAGATCATGCTTTGTCATTGCCACGTTATGTGGACCTTAGGGTTTTTTATTTAAATTGCCTGGTTTTCTAGATACAACAAGACAGCGGAATGGACCGCCTCAGAAATGGTGAAGGTTTTGGACAATAATGTATCACACTGACATATTCTTTCATATACTGGCAAATTATATATTCTTCGGATACCAAGGCATAATGTGCTAGATATAGAACTCTTTTTGCTGTTTGGTAGCATTAGTTTAACATGGGAGGGCACAGTTAGTTCACAACATTGTGGAGGGATTTTTAAGGTGAATATACATTTTCAATTACTGTTGGCTGAACATCTCTCCTCATCTCCCCATTCACATGTGTTGTCTATAGGAATGGGAAATGTGCAGCCAGACAGCTCTGGCTCCAGCTTATTCCTTGCAGAACAATATGGTTGGGTAGAAGAAAATCCAACATGCACAACCCTTTGTTCCACCGACATCATCTGTCTGTGGAGAGTAAGGAGCCTCCATACACTTCAGACAATGGGTGAAGCCACTGAAGGCAGCTGGTTTGGCCAACTTTAGTATAACGTGTATGGGCACCTTGGCACACTGTCATCAGTGTCACCCTCACTTACCTGTTGGTACAGGCATGTAGTGCGGGTGACACTGAGGATAACAATACTCACCTACTCTGATCTTTTGTCCAGTTCATCCATTATCTCCCGTGTTCTGATGGCAAACTTGGTACATGGCAGGACTACGCTGACATCACCGCTGCTACTTCCTAAGCCTGTTTGCAGCTGGAACCATCGAAGAAGCAGCAGCGGAGACATCAGCCTGGATAAACTGGACCATGGATCAGGGATAGATAGGTATTGATAGTCATCTATCCATCACAATTTTTCTCTTGTCAAAGTCACTTAGAGCTTTCCACTTGGCCATTTCTCCTGCTATCAACACATCAACTACCAGAACTGACTGGTCACTTGCTCTCCAGTATAGCTCAACCCTTGACAGCATCCATTGTGACAAAATAACCAATATTATTCACTTCAGCAGGTTTTAATGTTACGGTTCATCATATTAATGTAGCTCCAGCTTTAATTTGCTACACATTTTCAGCCCTACGTATCTAAAGCGAAACAATAACCATACCAGGGCCGGAATAGTTAATCCTCTAGCGGTGCATAACATCTCTAAAAATACCTTTATTTCATTCTCAGAAGAGAAATGCCATCCTTTGTTGCAGAAAGATAGTATGAGTCTGCAGAGGGCAGCAAAGGGACAAATGGCATCGCGATTTGAAAGCACTGACCTTTCTGCCAACTCTTTCGCACTTCAATTCAATACCTAGATTCTGTTTCTATCTCCGTCTATCTTTTGTCAACAGCCATGCAAAATGAGGGCAGGGAGGTTAGTGCCAAATAAAGGCCTTTTAAAAGGGCAAGAGTGCAGAAATGAAGTCCCTTGTGCACATTTAAACCATAAATGGATACAATACGTCCATGAAGAGACATTAAGGGAAAGATTTCACACTGTTGCTGTAAATTCTTCAACTTTACGCCATAAAGTGAGGAAACTATTAACTTATGAATCGCAGATCAGCTCACATCTGTTAACTGCCTCACCTAGATAGATATAATGCTTCAAAGCTGAGATATTTCTCTAAAAAAACCACACATTTACGCCCTGGTCGCAGTCTGAAGCTATCAGCAGCCAAGACTTGCTGGTAATTACAGACATCAGCATCTAACCTTTTAGATGCCACAAACAAAATCAATCGCGGCATCTAAAATTTTAGAAATGTTGATGCCGAAGATTTTGAGGGGGTCGCATCGCTTTCCCCTAGACTGGTGGTCAGAGCTTCCTCTTACCTTTGTGTCGCTGATCTTCAATCTGCTTATACATACTGCCTTTTTTGTACAATATTACGGGGGCTGCCATCTTGCCTGAGTTGTTTTTAACAGCATTTTGTGATATACTTGACAGCAGGACCTATAGACATCAATGTCCATGACCTATCCCATTCAGATGAACTGCAGACGCTATTGGGCATTATCTGGGAACTTTCTGAAGGTTGGTGCTATTTACAGATATGACTACGCCAGTTGGTTTCGGGGCCATTTTAGGGGTGGAGTGAAGTGTGGAAGCTTGGTCTCAGTGGTGATTGGAGGAGGCACTGTGTTACAACCTCACTCTCCTGGAGCTTTTCCCAATTTTGGGTTGCTGTGGCGTTCCAGAATTCGTGATCAGAAGGTTTGTTTTTGGACAGACAACCTTAGTGTGGTTCATTGTATAAATGGACTGACCTCCTTCTTCCAGACAGGGTTTGCTTTGTCAATTGGTCCTTTGGAGTGTTTGGAATTTAATATCTGGTATAGTTCCCACCATGTGATTGGTGTTGATAACGTTATGGCTAACTCCTTATAAACATTTCATTTTCAGACGTTCCCAGTTCTGGGTCTGGCTATTAGTGGTTAGAGATCATGGAGTGAGCAGGTGAGCATTCATTTAGAAATGACGGTGTTACCTGTTTAAGTTGAGGCAGTTTGGTTTGTTGGCTTTGGTGTCCAGAAAGTTTGTGAGGTTCAGCATTTCATCTGATGATAAGAAGGAGTGTAGGCTCCCTGTGTCCTAATCCTTGTTAGAGTTGTTGGTGCAGACTGTGAGTACGGTTTGTTATTTGACCTATGAGTTTGTTTTATCTGGCTTTTTTGAGGGCTTTGAGGGTAAGGGAACTGGCTGCTGCTTCGAGCAAGGGTCTGGGTGGTCTCTTTTAGGATAATGTTTTTTTTTTATTATTTCAGTGGGGTTGTGAGGCTGTATGTGAACCGTTCTAAGACAGATCATTTGGGTAAGGTGGGTTGGTCTTGGTTGCATTTGTTTGAAATGGCATAAAAAGTGTGTCCAGTTTCTTTAATTTCAGAATTTTTGTCACATTGCGTGGTTGGCACAATATCCAGTGGCCATTCACACTGGAGGTAATGACCTGTGCTTGTTATGAGTGCTGGAATTAATTACACCTATGAGGGCAGATTTGTGAAAAATTATTGCTTTCTTTTCAGAAGTTATTCTTCTATGGTCCGAGATCACTTGGTCAGGGTCACTTAAAAAAGCACACCGGACTATGAATGTCAGAATGTCTTGTTTCGTTTACTCTAGGGTAGGGGTGGTAGTGAGACACAGACGAGGGACAATAGGCACCTGATGGTGCACCTTAAAGGGGTACACTGGAGGAAAAAAACAGCTAGAAAGTTATACAGATTTGTAAATGACTTCTATTTAAAAATATTAACCCTTCCAGTACTTATCAGCTTCTGTATACTACAGAGGAAGTTGTATAGTTCTTTCCAGTCTGACCACAGTGCTCTCTGCTGGCACCTCTGTCAGGAACCGTCCAGTGTAGGAGCAAATCCCCCTAACAAACCTCTCTTGCTCTGCACAGTTCCTGACAAAAACAGAGGTGGCAGCAGTGCACTGTGGTCAGATTGAAAAGAACTACCCGTGGAGCATACAGCAGCTGATAAGTATTTGAAGGCTTAATATTTTTAAATTTAAGTAATTTACAAATCTGTATAACTTTCTGGCACCAGTTGATTTAAATACTTTTTTTCCCCACCAGAAAACCTTTTTAACTACAAAGGAATGAATATATTTTTGTCTAGCCTGCAGAATGTGATAGGTCTTGAAGGCCTTGTTTGTCATGGGTGGTGTCGGAGCTCAGTGATGTGGTACACAAGGTCCTCCTGCGGCAGTGGAGGAGAGAAATGGTGCAGAATGGAGGTCGAAGGTGGACTTGCTTGTCGGCTGGCATTACTTATGCTTCACTTCACTTTGGTCGTTAACCTACGAGAGGTTAAGTTTAAGGTTATACATTATATGGTTGTTTAATAAAGCTGTGGCTGACCCCCACAGCTTGTTGTTGCATGTTTATTTGTGGGTTAGAGGGTATGATTTACCTGCTTGGGGAGATGGGAAATGTATGCAAGGTCACATGCTGTCTGGACTGTATACCCCTGCAGAGACTTAAATAAAACATACATAACATGTGCTTAATGTATACTAGGTACATACTGATGATTAGGTCCAGGACATGAACATGATATATGTGTACACTGTATTTCTGTATATCATGTTAGTCTCATTATCATTTACTCCTTATAATTCCAATTGGTTACTCTTCAACTGTTAGTGTCAAAGCACATGTATCCTCATTGGGCCTTAAAGAGTACCTATCACCATCTAAACTCTCCCTAATCCCCCTCCCCATCTGTTCCTGACTCTGACTAAGTCTATCCCTGCATTTATTTTTCTTTAAAACCCCCTTAAAATACCTTTTTCTCTCCTCTTCGGTAGCTCAGTTCAGAGCACTGTACGGGGGGAGGAAGTGTGCGGAACATGGCGGGTGCTGTATAGGAATTGCTGCTGTTCAGCCGAATCCAGGAGCGTGCGTACAGCCCCAGCACACAGCAGGGACGGCAGCTCCTGGGTCTCCTCCTCTCTGTATGGATGACAGAGCTGCCATGCCCTGCAGGAAAAAGGAACAATGTTGGGTCAGGAGTGCTACCTGCTTGCCTACAAGCGGTATTTTAGAGGAAATAAATTGCTTGCTATGTGTTGCGCATTGGAGTAACTGCATAAATATAATAGTATAAAAGTATCAGCCATAGTGCATAATAATCTAATGTAACATGTGGCTGCTTTAGCAAGACTATGTGCTGATGCTAAATAATGTCCATATAAAAGTGCCATGCATTACACAAATAACCGTGCCAAGCTATGCAAAATTAACTATTTTTTTTTTTCATTATAGAATAATTATAGAACTATTGGGCCCATCTAGTCTGCCCAATATTCTGAATACTATAAATAGTCCCTGGCCCTATCTTATATGAAGGATAGCCTTATGCTTATCCCATGCATGCTTAACCCCTTGGGGACGGAGCCCATTATGACCCTAAGGACGGGAGCATTTTTTGCAAATCTGACCACTGTCACTTTAAGCATTAATAACTCTGGAATGCTTTTACTTATAAATTTGATTCCGAGAATGTTTTTTCATGACATATTCTACTTTATGTTAGTGGTAAATTTTTGGCGATACTTGCATCCTTTCTAGGTGAAAAATGCAAAAATTTCATGAAAAATTAGAAAATTTTGCATTTTTCTAACTTTGAAGCTCTCTACTTATAAGGAATATGGATATTCCAAATAAATTATGTATTGATTCACATATACAATATGTCTACTTTATGTTTGCATCATAAAATTGATGATTTTTTACTTTTGGAAGACACCAGAGGGCTTCAAAGTTCAGCAGCAATTTTCCAATTTTTCGCAAAATTTTCAAAATCGGAATTTTTCAGGGACCAGTTCAGGTTTGAAGTGGATTTGAAGGGTCTTCTGGTTAGAAATACCCGATAAATGACCCCATTATAAAAACTGCACCCCTCAAAGTATTCAAAATGACAATCAGTAAGTGTGTTAACCCTTTAGGTGTTTCACAGGAATAGCAGCAAAGTGAAGGAGAAAATTCAAAATCTTCATTTTTTACACTGGCATGTTCTTGTAGACCAAGTTTTTGAATTTTTACAAAGGGTAAAAGGAAAAAAATCCTCTCAAAATTTGTAACCAAATTTCTCTCGAGTAATAAAATACCTCATATGTGTATGTCAAGTGTTCGGCGGGTGCACTAGAGGGCTCAGAAGCGAAGGAGCAACAATGGGATTTAGGAGAGTGAGTTTTTCTGAAATGGTTTTTGGGGGGCATGTCCCATTTAGGAAGCCCCTATGGTGCCAGGACAGCAAAAAAAAACACATCGCACACTATTATGGAAACGACACCCCTCATGGAACGTAACAAGGGGTACGGTGATCCTTAACACCCCACAGGTGTTTGACAACTTTTTGTTAAAGTCGGATGTGTAAATGAAAAAAAAATATTTTTCCACTAAAATGCAGTTTTTTCCCCAAATTTTACTTTTTTACAAAGGGTAATAGGAGAAAATGCCCCCCAAAATTTGTAACCCCATTTCTTCTGAGTATGGAAATACCCCATATGTGGACGTCAAATGCACTGCGAGCGAACTACAATGCTCAGAAGAGAAGGAGCACCATTGAGCTTTTAGAGAGATAATTTGTTTGGAATGGAAGTCGGGGGCCATGTGCATTTACAAAGCCCCCCGTGGTGCCAGAACAGTGGACCCCCCCACATGTGACCCCATTTTGGAAACTACACCCCTCACGGAATGTAATAAGGGGTGCAGTGAGCATTTACACCCCACTGGCGCTTGACAGATCTTTGGAACAGTGGGCTGTGCAAACAAAAAAATTTAATTTTTCATTTTCACAGACCACTGTTCCAAAAATCTGTCAGACACTTGTGGGGCGTAAATGCTCAATGTACCCCTTATTACATTCCGTGAGGGGTGTAGTTACCAAAATGGGGTCACATGTGGGTATTTATTATTTTGCATTTATGTCAGAACCGCTGTAAAATCAGCCACCCCTGTGCAAATCACCAATTTCGGCCTCAAATGTACATAGTGCGCTCTCACTCCTGAGCCTTGTTGTGCGCCCGCAGAGCATTTTATGCCCACATATGGGGTATTTCCGTACTCAGCAGAAATTGCGTTACAAATTTTGGGGGTCTTTTTTTCCTTTTACCTCTTGTGAAAATAAAAAGTAAAGGGCAACACCAGCATGTTAGTGTAAACATTTTATTTTTTTACACTAACAGGCTGGTGTAGACCCCAACTTTTCCTTTTCATAAGGGGTAAAAGGAGAAAAAGCCCCCCAAAATTTGTAGTGCAATTTCTCCCGAGTACGGAAATACCCCATATGTGGCCCTAAACTGTTTCCTTGAAATACGACAGGGCTCCGAAGTGAGAGAGCTCCATGGGCATTTGAGGACTAAATTAGGGATTGCACAGGGGTGGACATAGGGGTATTCTACGCCAGTGATTCCCAAACAGGGTGCCTCCAGCTCTTGCTAAACTCCCAGCATGCCTGGACAATCAGTGGCTGTCCGGAAATGCTGGGAGTTGTTGTTTTGCAACAGCTGGAGGCTCCGTTTTGGAAACACTGCTGTACAATAAGTTTTTTATTTTTATTGGGGGGGACAGTGTAAGGGGGTGTATATGTAGTGTTTTACTCTTTATTAGGTGGTAGTGTAGTGTTTTTAGGGTACATTCACACTGGCGGGTTACGGTAAGTTTCCCGCTAGGAATTTGCGCTGCGGCGAAAAACTTGCCGCAGCTCATACTTGAAGCAGGAAACTTGCTGTAAACCCGCCCGTGTGAATGTACCCTGTACGTTCACATGGGGGGGGGGGGGGGGAACCTCCAGCTGTTTCAAAACTACAACTCCCAGCATGCACGGTCTGTCAGTACATGCTGGGAGTTGTAGTTTTGCAACAGCTGGAGGTACACTGGTTGGAAAACCTTCAGTTAGGTTCTGTTACCTAATTCAGTATTTTCCAACCAGTGAGCCTCCAGCTGTTGCAAAACTACAACTCCCAGCATGCACGGTCTGTCAGTACATGCTGGGAGTTGTAGTTTTGAAACAGCTGGAGGCACACTGGTTGGAACCTAACTCAGTATTTTCCAACCAGTGTGCCTCCAGCTGTTGCAAAACTACAATTCCCAACATGTCTGATCACAGAAGGGCATGCTGGGAGATGTAGTTATGCAACAGCTGGAGGTACGCAACTACAACTCCCAGCATGCCGAGACAGCTGTTTGCTGTGTGGGCATGCTGGAATTTGTAGTTTTGCAACATCTGGAGTGCTACAATTTAGAGACCACTGAACAGTGATCTCCAAACTGTGGACCTCCAGATGTTGCAAAACTACAACTCCCAGCATGCCCAGACAGCAAACAGCTGTGTGGGCATGCTGGGAGTTGTAGTTTTGCAAGATCTAGAGGGCAGTATAGAGATCACTGTGCAGTGGTCTCTAAACTGCAGACCTCCAGCTGTTGCAAAACTACAAATTCCAGCATGCCCACACAGCAAACAGCTTTCTGGGCATGCTGGGAGTTGTAGTTTTGCAACATCTGGAGGGCTACAGTCTAGAGACCACTATAGTGGTCTCAGACTGTAGCCCTCTAGATGTTGCTATGCAACTACTCACCGGCTTCCGTCGCATCCGGGATCCGTCCTCTTCTGCCGCACGCCGCCGCAGATCTCCGTCGCCGCCGCCGATCCCCGACGCTCCGCTGCCTCCGGAGGGGTAAGTGGACTCCGGCGCCGCTCCTCTTCGTTTTCCCCGTTCTGCCCCGCCTATTGTGGGAGGGCAGGACGGGGAAAACGAAAGTAAACCCCTCCGCCCCAGATCTGCTATTGGTGGTCGCGTCTAGACCACCAATAGCAGGGATAGGAGGGGTGGCAACTCTGCCACCTCACTCCTATCGCTTTAGGGGGATCGTGGGTGTCTTAGACACCCGCGATCCCCCTTCTATTCCGGGTCACCGCGTCACCATAGACCCGTAATGACCCGGAATCGGCGCAAATCGCAAGTGTGAATTCACTTGCGATTTGCGCCGATCGCCGACATGGGGGGGTCTAACGACCCCCCTGGGCATTTGCACTGGGTGCCTGCTGATAGATATCAGCAGTCACCCCGGCCCGGTCCCCGCCCGGCGCGCGGCGGGGGCCGAAATTCCCACGGGCGTATGGATACGCCCTTCGTCCTTAAGTACCAGGACGCAAGGGCGTATGCATACGCCCTTCGTCCCCAACAGGTTAAACTCCTTCACTGTATATGCAGCGACCCCTTCTTCAGGAAGGCTATTCCATGCATCCACTACTCTCTAAGTAAAGTAATACTTCCTGATATTACTGCAGAAACCTGTCCCCTATAAAATTAAACTATGTCCTCTGGTAGTTTTCCTTTATTTACACATCCTCTCCTCCTTTACCGTGTTGATTCCCATTATGTATTTAAAAATGTTTCTATCACATCCCCTCTGTCTTGTCTTTCTTCCAAGCTATGCATGTTAAGGTCCTTTAAAGAGGTATTCCGGGATTTTTTTTTTAAATATCCCCATTCTACAGGGGCTGTAAAGTTCATAATATAATGTCTGTACCTGTGTGTGATTGTGATCTTGCAATTCCTCTGTGATTTCCCCCCCCCCAATGTTTATTTTCAACTGCATACAAAATGACTGTTGTCGCAGGTTTTCCCAGATTGCAGTACGGCCGAAACATTACATCACTAGTCAGATGGTCAGAAGGAGCCTGTCTGCTTTTTTGGGTGGAGCGACCACTGGGTGGGAGATCATTCTGGTCAGAAAACACTGGTCTATTGTATGAAAAAATCTCAGGTATGCTTCAATGATTGGGGTGGCTGATGAGTGGGAGGGAGAAAAGTCATGTCACACTTACAAACAAGGAATTAAGGGACTTATTGTTTAAGAGAACAAACTCTAACAGGAAATAGCCAGTTCACAAAAAAGATAGCCACAACATTATGGTGGACTCGAAACATACGGTAGCTATTTAGCCCCGAGACAAGCATGGATCCTTCCTAGGCATGTCCATTGCTGTCTGGCAGGTACTTCCCCTTATAGTGGTGAAAGGTTTATTCCTCACAATATCCAAACATTATTTCAATACTTACTTGTCCAGGGCATAGACTCAATGCCTAGTGCCAAGGGCATTTTCTTCATTAGCCTCCCTATTTATGCCTACATTCATGGAAACTTGCTTGAAAAATGTCAGGTATACTGGTTGGACAATTAACCTGTCACACTGAAAATACTATTCAGTGCAGGCACTATATATAGTTACATAGTTACATAGTTAGTACGGTTGAAAAAAGACATACGTCCATCAAGTCCAACCAGGGAATTGAAGGGTAGGGGTGAGGCGCGATATTGGGCAAGGGATGGGATTTTATATTTCTTCATAAGCATTAATGTTATTTTGTTCCAGGAATGTATCTAATCCTTTTTTAAAGCTGTTAATTTTTCCTGCTGTGACCAGTTCCTGAGGTAGACTGTTCCATAAGTTCACAGTTCTCATGGTAAAGAAGGCGTGTCACCCCTTGAGACTTAACCTTTTCTTCTCCAGATGGAGGGAGTGCCCCCTCGTCCTTTGGGGGGGGGGGTTAACCTGGAAGTTTTTCTCCATATTTTTTGTATGGGCCATTTATATACTTATATACGTTTATCATATCCCCCCTTAAACGTCTCTTCTCAAGACTAAACAATTGTAACTCCTTTAATCGCTCCTCATAGCTAAGATGTTCCATGCCCCATATTAGTTTAGTCGCGCGTCTCTGCACCCTTTCCAGCACCACAGTGTCCCTTTTATGGACTGGTGCCCAAAACTGAACAGCATATTCCAGGTGAGGCCGTACCAATGCTTTATAAAGGGGGAGTATTATGTCCCTGTCCCTTGAGTCCATGCCTCTTTTTATACATGACAATATCCTGCCGACCTTGGAAGCAGCAGCCTGACATTGCATGCTATTCTGTAGTCTGTGATCTACAAGTACACCCAGATCCTTCTCTACCAGTGACTCTGCCAGTTTAATCCCCCCTAAGACATACGACGCATGCAGGTTATTAGTACCCAGATGCATAACTTTACATTTATCCACATTGAACCTCATTTGCCAAGTGGATGCCCAGACACTTAGTCTATCCAAGTCATCTTGTAACTTATGCACATCCTCTATAGACTGTACCGTGCTACAAAGCTTAGTGTCATCTGCAAAGATAGAAACAGAGCTGTTAATACCATCCTCTATATCATTGATAAATAAATTAAACAACAGCGGGCCCAGTACTGAACCTTGGGGTACACCACTAATTACCGGGGACCAATCAGAGTACGAATCATTGACCACCACTCTCTGGGTATGATCCAGAGACCTTAACTTACCTGTCAGACGTCTATGAGGGACAGTATCAAACGCTTATCTATACTATATCCACAGCCATTTCTCTGTCAAGGCTTCTACTCACATCTTCATAAAAGCAAATTAGATTGGTTTGACAACTTCTATCCTTAGTAAACTATGTTTTAGAACAAGATGAGCTGAGAAGGTTGTATAGATAAAGATTCAGTAGCAATTATAATTTTATTTATTTATTTAAAGGATAGGGGATAAGATGTCTCACCGCGGGGGTCCCACCGTTGGGGACCCCGCAATCTTGTATTTGCCACCCGCCTGTTTGAGCTGCACGCCGCAGTGCCTGCTCACAAACAGACAGGTGGCGACCAGGGGGCAGGAGTATCGTGAAGTCAGGACTCTGCCCCCATGTGACGTCACCCCCGCCGCCGCTATGCAAGTCTAGGGGAGGGGGCGTGACAGTCCTTTGGATAGATGTCTCAGGGCCAGAGTACCCCTTTAAATCCCTACTGAATCTGGCCTTTGGAGTCCAGTGGGCGGTCCTAATAAGTGATTGAAAGTCTTTCCTGAATTAGATAACTATCACTCAGTGACTAGAACTGCCAAGTTGACTCCTTGGTCCAGAATGATCCGAGATTCAAATTATTATTTAATTTATTCTAGAATTTTTTTCTACTAATATGTATGTCAATCTGCTGAGCTCTTAAACATGCTGCCTGCAGATTGGACCGCATGTTAATGTGACAGCTTCCCTTGTAGGTAAAATAACATTTTGAACATCAGACTTTTCCAGATTTTTTAATTTTTTAAAAATATTTTTGGGTGGGAATGATTTGTGTTAAATAAACTCATACATACAAATGTAATGTAACTCTTATGTAAACCACAGGGCCAGTCCTAGCTACATGTGTCTGAACGTTTAGCACAGATGGTTGAGTACAGTACAATAAAAGCATCAATCACTACAGTAACTCACTATAGTTATGAAGTTACATCATATGTAAGCAAGTATTGAATGGAGACAGCTGCACCGAGCCCAACTACATGGATTAAAGGGTACCTCTCATCAAATAAACTTTTGATATATTTTAGATAAATGAATGTTGAATAACTTTCCAATAGCATGTTAATGAAAAATATGCTTCTTTCTATTGTATTTTTCCCTATCAGTCCTGTCAGCAAGCATTTCTGACTCATGCTGGAGTCCTAAACACTCAGAGCTGCCAGCCTGCTTTGTTCACAGCCAAACAGGCTGTGAACAAAGCAGACTGGCAGCTCTGAGTGTTCTCCTTTGTGAACAAAGCAGACTGGCAGCTCGAAGTGTTTAGGACTCCAGCATGAGTCTGAAATGCTTGCTGCCAGGACTGGTAGGGAGACCCCTAGTGGTCATTTCTTCAAAGTGGAAAATTAAATAGAAGGAAGCATATTTTTTAATAACATGCAATTGTAAAGTTATTCTCCATACATTAATCTATAATATATCAAAAGTTTTTTTGATGAGAGGTACCCTTTAAAACTGGCAATGAACATGTGGACCAGGAATCATCTATTTCATGACCACCAATAGTCTTCTTGAGACTTATGGAGAATGTGGTCCGGGATATAACTATTGTAAAAAAATACATCTTTGCTATCAACAAAAGATGGGTGAATTATCACTTTTGAATTATCTTCCTATGGCAGATTAACTGTACCAAAGGCCCAGGGTTGTTCTCAAAACAAGCCCCCCCCCCATCCATCCCACATCTTTAGTCAGCATCGGCACATTTATTTAACTCCTTAAGGACCACATGTTTTTTTTCGTTTTTGCACTTTCGTTTTTTTCCTTCTCACATTCTAAACATTATAATGCTTAAAATTTTCCACCTACAGGTCCATATGAGGGCTTGTTTTTTGCAACACCAATTTTACTTTGTAATTACATCAATAATTTCAAAAATTTTTGTGGGGCTAAAATAAATGTAAAAAAAAACGGCATTTTGTAAATTTTGGGGGCTTCCATTTCTACGCAGTGCACTTTTTGGTAAAAAAGATTTTTTTATCTTTATTCTGTAGGTCCATGCGATAAAAATGATACCCAACTTATATAGATTTGATTTTGTTTTACTTCTGTTAAAAAATTATAACTTTATGCACGAAAATCAGTAGGTTAAAAATGGCCTTTTCTGACCCCTATAACTTTTTTATTTTTCCATATATGGGAATTTATGAGGGCTCATTTTTTGTGCCATGATCTGAAGCTTTCATCGGTACCATTTCTGTTTTGATGTGACTTTTGATCGTTTAAAAAAAAAAAATTTTTAGGGTATACAAAGAGAACAAAAATACGCAATTTGGGACTTTGGTATTTTTTTACATATACGCCATTGACCGTGCAGTTTCCTTAACCTTATATTTTTATAGTTCGGACATTTACGCACGCGGCGATACCACATATGCATTGAGCCTCAGCACCAGGAAGAAGATCAGTGCCAAGGCTCAATACCTCACACTGCCACTCAGCCTATCACCGCCCTAGGCTGGCAATTAGCTGAGCTGCAGTTTGATTTATTGACCATGGGCAACCAGGAGGAAGACAGCGGAGGACTGTAGTGGCAATGCCGGGACACCAAAAGAGCCAGGTAAGTCCAGTTTGTTTTACATCATATCAGCCAGGGCATAATAGCTGAAAAAAGATCTGGACACATCTACTTTAAGGGGTTAGGCTAGCGATTCCAACCAGGGTGCCTCCAGCTGTAGCAAAACTACAAGGCATGCTTGGAGTTGTAGTTTTGCATCAGCTGGAGGCACCCTGGTTGGGAAGCACTGGGTTAGGCCCTAAGGGGTACTGTGGGTAAGGAACATGTATCCCACAACCTTCATCGCTTTCCCCAATCAACCTTTTATCCCCTATTCTTTGCATAAGGGATACATTTTCTTAACCCGAGGTACCCCTTTAAGGATGCAGTAATTAGGTAAGAAGGTGGGTGGAGTGGTTAGGTATGTGGGGCCTTGGGGGTTAATTGGGGTAGGCAGGTGGCGGGAGGTAGAAGGGGGGGGCAGACAGTGGGGGGTCACCTATATGGGGGCACTGTCAGGTTTTATTGAGGTAGGCAGGTAGGGGGGTTACCTGTACGCCGGCACTAGCGGGAGGCCTGGCGCCGCGACATTCTGCAGCAGCATAGGAAGTCAGTCAATCGGAACAGATGAGGGAAAACTGACGGCGTGCGCATGCACATCTCTTGTACGCTCCTCTCTGCTGACACCACGTAACACATGTTCACTGACGTGACGACTCACACCACTCCCAGGCTGCCACCGCGGTACTCTCAGGCCGCACGCCACAGGCAAAAAAAGAGGGAGCGCGTTTGTACCTCTGCGGCCGCCTGCAGGATGATTAAAGGGGTACTCCGGTGCTTACACATCTTATCCCCTATCCAAAGGATAGGGGATAAGATGCCTGATCGCGGGAGTCCCGCAGTTGGGGACGCCCGCGATCATGCACGCGGCACCCCGTTTGTAATCAGTCCCCGGAGCGTTTTCGCTCCGGGTCTGATTACGGTCGACGGCAGGGTCGGCGGCGTGTGACCTAACGCCCCCATGTGATGTCATGCTCCTCCCCTCAATGCAAGCCTACGGGAGGGGGTGTGATAGCTATTGAGGGGCGGAGCATGACGTCACACGGGGGCGGGGGCGTGACGTCACACGCCGCCGGCCCTGCGGTCGACCTTAATCAGATCCGGAGCGAACACGCTCCGGGGAATGATTATAAACAGGGTGCGTCGTGCATGATCTCGGGCGTCCCCAGTTGCGGGATTCCCGCGATAGGGGATAAGATGTGTAAGCACCGGAGTACCCCTTTAAAAAAAAGGGGGGACCATGTCTGCGGCCCTTTTACATGGACTGTAGCTGCGCCTGAGGTGACTTCCTCAGTCGCCACATGGCAGCTAAGGCTCTGTCAACTATACAATTCAATTTTTATTGAACAAACCTCCTAATGATAACAGTATTTTTTTAAACATAAAAAACTTACAATGCACTGTTCCAAAATATTATGCCCAGTAAGTTTCAAAACATTTTATAGATTGTAAAAAACTGAAAATTGTCATTGTTGTGTTTGCAGCATATTTACTGAAATTAGAAGCTATTTCAATCAAATTTTTACCAACATTTTTATTTTTTTTAAATTTGAACAGGTCACATTACATTTTAACATAGGACTCCTTATTTGATAGTAGCTTCACAAGTCTTGCATCCATTGAACTTGTGAGTTTTTGGCCAGTTTCTGCTTGAATTTGTTTGCAAGATGTCAGAATAGCCTCCTAGAGCTGCTGTTTGGATGTAAACTGCCTCGCACCCTCATAGATATTTTGCTTGAGGATGCTCCAAAGGTTCTCAATAGGATTGAAGTCAGGGGAGAATGGAGGCCACACCATGACTTTCTCTCCTTTTATCCCCATAGCAGCCATTGATACAAAGGCATTCTTTGCAGCATAAGATGGTGCATTGTCATGCATGAAGATAATTTTATTACAGAAAACATAGTTCTTCCTTCTGTGCCAGGGAAGAAAGTGTTCAGTCACAAACTCCACATCTTTACTTCTTCGGGGACCTTAAAGCAACCGACCAACTCTCTTCCCATGATTCCGGCCCAAAACATGACTCCACCACTGCCTTGCTGATCATCCAGGGTTGCACGGCACTCATCAGTGAACAGAGTCCAATAGAAAGAAGGGTCCCGGCACTCAGAAGTTTTTGAAGTCTCAAAGGTTTTTATTTATGCAACATGCATAGCATACAAGGTAGGTACGCGTTACGGCTCAATAGCCTTTGTCAACCAGTACAGGTAACTGTTAGAATGCACCTTATATAATTACATCCGGTTCACAGGTACCACGTCACTAATTACTAGTGTTGAGCGGCATAGGCCATATTCGAATTCGCGAATATTCGCGAATATATGGACGAATATTCGTCATATATTCGCGAATATTCGCATATTCGTTATATTCCCGTTTTATTTTCGCATATGGAAAACATTCGCGTATGCGAAAATTACCATATGCGAAAATTAGCATACACAAAAATAACATACACGAAAATTCGCATATGCGAAAATTAGCATATGCTAATTTTCGCATATGCGAATTTCTTTCACGCCAGTCTCACACAGTAGTATTACAGCCTTCTTTACACCACACAAGCTGGAAGCAGAGAGGGATGATCACTGTGATGTGTACTGTGAAAAAAAAAGAAAAAAAAAAAAAAAAAAAAAACGAATATTCGTAATTACGAATATATAGCGCTATATTCGCGAAATTCGCGAATTCGCGAATATGCGATATTCACGAATAATATTCGAATTGCGAATATTCGTGAGCAACACTACTAATTACTATCATTCAAAGCACATGATGTACTATGACGATGTATACATATGAAAAACAATATAAAATGAAAAAAGTAAGAAGACAAATCATTGATAGGAAATTTTTCATAGCGGAGATTTCCGTAGAGTGCAGATTCATTTTCCGCTCTGTAAAAAAATTAGCAAATAAACACATTAACTAATGCCATTCAGGTCAACATGTCTCTATAATAATCGTGAAAGTTCATAATCGCGGTTCATACCGCGCGGTTCCAGAGTCCCTAGACGGTGTATCCAGAATGCTTCCTTCTGGATGAGTAATTTTTTAATGTCACCACCTCTCCGTGGTTGCACGACCTCATCAATCACCTGATACTGTAATTGTGATATGGAATGATTTTTATTGCTAAAATGTGCAGGGATGGGGAGAAGAAGATTTTGGCATCTAATACTCGATTTATGGCGATTAATGCGGTCCCCCACCCGCTGGGTGGTCTCCCCCACGTATAGGAGACCGCACGGGCATTTTATTATGTATATGACATTACGAGATTGGCATGTGAAAAATTTGGTAATGGGGAATTTTTTTCCGGAATATGGATGTGTAATTTGGTTGCCTTTGATCACATTGCTACATTGAGCGCAGTTCAAACATGGATAAGTACCGGTGCGTTGTGTTCCTAAAAAACTTTGGCGACTTTTTTGTTTACCCCCAATATCTGCTCTTATTAAAGTGTCTTTGATATTTTTAGATCGTTTATTGCAGATCAATGGTGGGGTTGTAAATTCTTCTATTTGGGGGTAAGATTTCTGAAGTATATTCCAATAATTTTTTACGATCTTATCTATTTTGAATGTAAGAGGATGGTATGTTCGAATGAATGGGGAGGTAACCTCCTACCCTCATAATGTAGAAAAACGAAACAAGCAAACCAAAATTATTCCATTCATTCGAACATACCATCCTCTTACATTCAAAATAGATAAGATCGTAAAAAATTATTGGAATATACTTCAGAAATCTTACCCCCAAATAGAAGAATTTAAAACCCCACCATTGATCTGCAATAAACGATCTAAAAATATCAAAGACACTTTAATAAGAGCAGATATTGGGGGTAAACAAAAAAGTCGCCAAAGTTTTTTAGGAACACAACGCACCGGTACTTATCCATGTTTGAACTGCGCTCAATGTAGCAATGTGATCAAAGGCAACCAAATTACACATCCATATTCCGGAAAAAAATTCCCCATTACCAAATTTTTCACATGCCAATCTCGTAATGTCATATACATAATAAAATGCCCGTGCGGTCTCCTATACGTGGGGGAGACCACCCAGCGGGTGGGGGACCGCATTAATCGCCATAAATCGAGTATTAGATGCCAAAATCTTCTTCTCCCCATCCCTGCACATTTTAGCAATAAAAATCATTCCATATCACAATTACAGTATCAGGTGATTGATGAGGTCGTGCAACCACGGAGAGGTGGTGACATTAAAAAATTACTCATCCAGAAGGAAGCATTCTGGATACACCGTCTAGGGACTCTGGAACCGCGCGGTATGAACCGCGATTATGAACTTTCACGATTATTATAGAGACATGTTGACCTGAATGGCATTAGTTAATGTGTTTATTTGCTAATTTTTTTACAGAGCGGAAAATGAATCTGCACTCTACGGAAATCTCCGCTATGAAAAATTTCCTATCAATGATTTGTCTTCTTACTTTTTTCATTTTATATTGTTTTTCATATGTATACATCGTCATAGTACATCATGTGCTTTGAATGATAGTAATTAGTGACGTGGTACCTGTGAACCGGATGTAATTATATAAGGTGCATTCTAACAGTTACCTGTACTGGTTGACAAAGGCTATTGAGCCGTAACGCGTACCTACCTTGTATGCTATGCATGTTGCATAAATAAAAACCTTTGAGACTTCAAAAACTTCTGAGTGCCGGGACCCTTCTTTCTATTGGATTCTTGCTACATTGGTCCTCGGGCACCAACTATTGGTTGCAGTGCCGACCTTCTTGGGATTTGGCTCATCAGTGAACAGGACTGTTTGAAAATTAGTCTTCATGTATTTTTCTGCCCAATGCATTGTGATCATTGGTTAGTGGTGGCCGAATAGAAGGTTTATGCATAGTTGCTAGACTCTGGAGGACTTTACACCTTTTTGTCCGTGGGACTCCAGAGGCACCAGCAGCTTCAAATATCTGTTTGCTGCTATGTAATGGTATTGTAGCAGCTGCTCTCTTAATCTGATACATGGATCTGACATAAATCGTCCTCAACTGTCTGTGCTCGTGAGTGGATTAGTATGTACTAACATAAATACTTATATTAAAATGTCAAATTTTTCCTAAACTGCATATAGAGATCTACACTGAACTAAATTGCTCTTTCCCCCTCCCATCAAAGATGGCACTGGAATGTAGCAGAGATAAGAAATGTTTCTCTCTAGAAAAGTACGCAGAAGGAGATTTAACCAATAAAGTGCTTTTAACACCCGATTCACACAACCCCTTTTGCAGGCATCACTATAATCTATATAAACCTTGTACAGTCTCTTCCTATTTTAATAAAGAAAGTATAATACAACTGACAGCTTGTGTTCTTTCTAGTTTTCGTACCGCTTCTGATAAAACTAATTAGGAAGGGGGCAAATCTTCACTGGGTACAACCAGGATCTATTTCACTCTGAATCAGCCACAAATCTTTTAATAGTGCGATGATCACGCTCAAGTTTTCGTGAAATATCTAATGTTTTCATACCTCGTCCAAGGCATTGAACTATTTCACTCTTTTCGGCAGCAGAGAGATCCTTTTTCTTCCCCATATTGATTGAAAATGGTGCTCTGCTTAATAAGGAGGAACACCCACCTATAGTCGTTTTTCCTTAACCTCTTAAGGACGCAGGGCGTATGCATACGCCCCGTTTCCGAGTCCTTAAGGACTCAGGGCGTATGGATACGCCCTGCTTTCTTCCGGCCCCTGCCACTCGCCGGGCAGGGACCGGACCGTGATGCCTGCTGATATTGTTCAGCAGGCATCCCGGCATATCGCCCAGGGGGGTCCTGAGGTCCTCCCATAGCCGCAAGTCACGCGTCAATTCAGACGTGCGATTTGAGGTTATTCTGGGTCAATCAGGTTTCCGGTGACCTGGAAAAAAATGTGAATGGGTCTGTCCGAGACAGCCCCATTCACCCTTACTCAGGAGGAGTGAGGTGGCACGGTTGCTGCCTTGTGATTACGTGATTGATCGGTCGGGACGACCGATCAATCACGGACCTGCTGGGGACAGTGATCGGAGAAGGTGGGGGTCTCCTACCTTACCCTGGTCCGGCGGGGGTCTCCTCAGGATCAATGGCGGCAACGGGGGCAGCAAGATCGGCTGCAGCAGTGGCGGCATCCCGCGGCAGGATACAGCAGGAGGTAAGGCCTCTTCACTTCCTGCTGTTGCTTAGCAACAACTCTCGGCATGCAAAGCCAAAGGGCATGCTGGGAATTGTAGTTTTACAACAGCTGGAGTTCCAACTACAACTCCCAGCATGGCCTTTGGTAGTCTGTGCATGCTGGGGGTTGTAGTTATGCAACAGCTGGAGGCACATTTTTCTATGAAAAAGTGCATCCAGCTGTTGCATAACTACAACTCCCAGCATGCACAGACTGCCAAAGGGTATGCTGGGAGTTGTAGCAGTGTACCTCCAGCTTTTGCAAAACTACAACTCTCAGCATGCCCTACGGCTGTTAATGCATGCTGATTGTTGCAGTTTTGCAACAGCTGGAGACACATTGGTTGTGAAACAGAGTTTGTTACCTAACTCAGTGTTTTGCAACCAGTGTGCCTCAAGCTGTTGCATAACTCCAACTCCCAGCATGTATGGTCTGTCAGTGCATGCTTGGGGTTGTAGTTTTGCAACAGCTGGAGGTTGCCCACCCCCCCATGTGAATGTACAGGGTTTACAGCGAGCTCTGCTGCAAGTTTGAGATGCTGCAAATTTTCTGCCGCAGCTCAAACTCCCAGTGAGAAACTCCCAGTAAACCTCCGCCCGTGTGAATGCATCCTAAAAACACTACACTACACTACACAAAATAAAAAGTAAAACACTACATACCCCTACACAGCCCCCCCCCCCCCCCCCAAATAAAATAAAAATAAGTCTTGTACGGCACGGTTTCCAAAATGGAGCCTCAGCTGTTGAAAAACAAAAACTCACAGTATTGCCGACAGCCACTGACTGTCAAGGCATGCTGGGAGTTTTGCAACAGCTGGAGACACCCTGTTTGGGAAACACTGCCATAGGGTATTTTTGTGGTGGATTCAAATCCCCAATTTAGTCCTCAAATGCGCATGGTGTTCTCACGCTTCGGAGCCCTGTCGTATTTCAAGGAAACATTTTAGAGCAACATATGGGGTATCTCCGTACTCGGGAGAAATTGCGTTACACATTTTGGGGGGCTTTTTCTCCTTTTACCCCTTATGAAAAGGTAAAGTTGGGGTCTACACCAGCATGTTAGTGTAATTTTTTTTTATCTTTACACTAACATGCTGGTGTTGCCCCATACTTAAAATTTTCATAAGCGGTAAAAGGAAAAAAAGACCTCCAAAATTAGTAATGCAATTTCTACTGAATACGGAAATACCCCATATATGGGTGTAAAGTGCTCTGTGGGCGCACAACAAGGCTCAGAAGTGAGAGCGCATGTACATTTGAGGTCTAAATTGGTGATTTGCACAAGGGTGGCTGATTTTACAGCGGTTCTGACATAAACGCAAAGCAATAAATACCCACATGTGACCCCATTTTGGAAACTATACCCCTCACGGAATGTAACAAGGGGTATTGTGAGCCTTAACACCCCACAGGTGTTTGACAAATTTTCGTTAAAGTTGTATGTGAAAATAAAAAAAATTTCACTAAAATGCTGGTGTTACCCTAAATTTTTCATTTTCACAAGGGAAAATAGGAAAAAGTCCCCCCAAAATTTGCAACCCCATTTCTTCTGAGTAAGAACATACCCCATATAAGGATGTAAAGTACTCTGTTTACAAAGCCCCCATAGTGCCAGAACAGTGGACCCCCCCACATGTGACCCCATTTTGGAAACTACACCCCTCACGTAATGTAATAACGGGTGCAGTGAGCATTTACACCTTACGGGTGTCTGACAGATTTTTTGAACAGTGGTCCCTGAAAATGAAAAATTTAATTTTTCATTTGCACAGCCCACTGTTCCAAAGATCTGTCAAACGCCAGTGGGGTGTAAAAGCTCACTGCACCCCTTATTATATTCTGTGAGGGGTGTAGTTTCCAAAATGGGTTCCACTGTTCATGCACCACGGGGGCTTTATTATCACACATGACCTCCCACTTCTATTCCAGCCAAATTCTCTCATCAAACACTCAATGGCACTCCTCCTCTTTTGAGCATTGTAGTTTGCCCGCAGAGCACTTTACATCCACATATGGGGTATTTCCATACTCAGAAGAAATGGGGTTACAAATTTTGGGAGGCTTTTTCTCCAATTACTCCAATAACTTGGGGTAACACCAGCATTTTAGTGAAAAAAATCAAATTTTTCATTTTTACGTTCAACTTTAGCAGAAATTTGTCAAGCACCTGTGGGGTGTTAAGACTCACTGTATGCCTTTTTATGTTCCTTGAGGGCTGTAGTTTCCAAAATAGTATGCCATGTGTTTTTTTTCTTTGCTGTACCGGCACCATAGGAGATTCCTAAATGCGACATGCCCCCCAAAAACAATTTCAGCAAAATTTGCTTTCCAAAAGCCAAATGTGACTCCTTCGCTTCTAAGCATTGTTTTGTGCCAGCAGAGCACTTGACGTCCACACATGGGGTATTTACATACTCAGAAGAGATGGGGTTACAAATTTTGGGGGGCATTTTCTCCTATAACCCCTTGTAAAAAATGTAAAATTTGGGGGAAAACCAGCATTTTAGTGAAAAAATAAATAAATTCATTTGCACGTCCGACTTTAACGAAAAGTCGTCAAACACCTGTGGGTTGTTAAGGCTCAGCGGACCCCTTGTTACATTCCTTGGGGGGTGTAGTTTCCAAAATAGTATGCCATGTGGGTTTTTTTCTGCTGTTCTTGCACCATAGGGGCTTCCTAAATGTGACATACCCCCCAAAAACCATTTCAGAAGAACTCACTCTCCAAAATCCCATTGTCGCTCCTTCCCTTCTGAGCCTTGTAGTGCACCCACAGAGAACTTGACATCCACATATGAGGTATTTCCTTACTCGAGAGAAATTGGGTTACAAATTTTGTGGGGCTTTTTCTCCTTTTACCCCTTGTAAAATTTCAAAAAATGGGTCTACAAGAACATGAGAGTGTAAAAAATTAAAATTTTGAATTTTCTCCTTTACCTTGCTGCTATTCCTGTGAAACACCTAAAGGGTTAACACACTTTCTGAATGTCATTTTGAATACTTTGGGGGGGGGGGGTGCAGTTTTTATAATGGAGTAATTTATGGGGTATTTCTAATAAGAAGACCCCCCAAATCCACTTCAAAACCGATCTGGTCCCTGAAAAATTCTAATTTTGAAAATTTTGTGGAAAATTGGAAAATTGCTGCTGAATTTTGAAACCCTCTGATGTCTTCCAAAAGTAAAAACATGTCAACTTCATGATGCAAATATAAAGTAGACATATTGTATATGTGAATCAATATATAATTTATTTGCAATATCCATTTTCCTAACAAGCAGAGAGTTTCACAGTTAGAAAAATGCAAAATGTTCAACATTTTCAGGAAATTTGGGGATTTTTCACCAAGAAAGGATGCAAGTAAGTAGAATATGTTACAAAAAAACAATCTCGGAAACAGAACAATCGGTAAAAGCATCACAGAGTTGCTAAGTCATTAAGTGACAGTGGTCAGAATTGCAAAAAAGGGCTGAGTTCTTAAGGTGAAAAAGGGCTCAGTCCTTAAGGGGTTAAATTGTGCTCACCTGGCAATCTAATTATCACAGGTGTCCGAGATTGTTTTAGTGATCAAAAGAGCCCTGGGGCACAATGCCATCCATGAGTTAAACTGAACAACAAAATATTTAATCTTTGTGACACTTAAATAGGATTTGCATAATAATTTGGAACAGGGTGTGTAGCTGACACGCCCCCTCTATTCATGTCACCGGGCGGAGACATAGACATGAATGGAGGGGGCGTGGTGTGATATCACAAACACAGAAGCTTCAAGCATGTTCAATATGTTACGGATGTCGCCACTGGCAGCCCAGAGATCGCGGGGGTCCCCAGCGGCAGGACCCCTGTGATCAGACATCTTATTCCCTATCCTTTGGATAGGGGATGTTTTCCGGCACTGACAAAACAGCCCCACAGCAAGATGGAACTTCCACCAAATTTACAGTGGGTAGCAAGTGCTTGTCTTGGAACCCTGTGTTCTTTTGATGCCATGCAAAACGCCCCTTGTTATGACCAAATAACTCTAACTTTGTTTCATCAGTCCACAGCACCTTCTTCCGAAATAAAGCTGCCCCAAATGTGTGATTGCATACCTGCTGAGCCAAGCACCCACTTATTTATAAAGGCGAGGAAAAGAGACCGCACCGGAGCATGAATGGGTAAATACATGACAGGCGGACAACTTTTGGAAAATATGATGGTAGCTCCTGAACTGACCTCTGAGATCAATTACGAAAGACAAGATCAGGAAGCATTACCATACACTTTAATGTACTCTAATATATTTCCAATAGGTGTAGCTGTGTATCAAGTCTTTTAAAAGACATGAAAGATATAATTTATGGATACATTGAATGAAGCAGTAAAAATGTCTAAATGAGCGAGGGCAGTAACAGCGACATGACCATTTTAACTGCAAGGTGATGCGGCACTGACCCTGTTATTATTCATATACAGGTCTGCTCTGCAGAGCGTGCCGTCTTGTTCTCTGTAGACTGGGGCCTGACTGTATCCCCCCAGCGAGCTGCACTAATCTTCTACCTTGACCTCATTTTCCATCCCCACTTCTGCCTCTTATTCCTGTATTTCATGTTCGCGGACCTTTCTTTCCAGTCTGCTGTTCTGCATGTTCCCTCCAGGAATTTAGTAAATGGAGAACAGACTTTATTCTCCCAGTGTTTCTTAATATGCTTCATAAAAATGTGACAGAGGCAATTTATAAAGGAAGACCTTGGGATTGTGCCATGGATATTTTATTCTGCTGTTCAGGTCTTTCTAACACCCCTGTGTTCACTCACTTATTGTACGTTTGCCATAATTTCCAAGCAGAACCGCAGTCGTTGTGCACACATTTGTTTATGTGTCAGAGAGAAGTCTACTTAACTCAATCATTGCAACCCAGTATGACAAATCATTGCAACGACCCTGTACATCTAAAGCAATTACATTATATGCTAAGTGCATACAAATGTATTTCATTTGCTCATTTTACAGTAAACAGAAACGTACACTTACACAATGAGAAGGACAATTTAGGATCCATTGATCTGATCTTTAGTCTTGGTGTCATCCTTCCATCTACAGAAAAGTCACATAAGCAAATGTTATCCATCTGATAATGTTATGGGGCATATCACTAGGATACCATATAACATTTTTAATGGTGAAAGTCCAACCTCTGGGACACAGTGGTGCTCCGGACAGAGAGTTGCAAAAACAGCCCCATTCAGATTGGTGTCTTAGATGCCAGTATTAAGTTAAAAAAAGGCCGGCTTAAGATATACCCTTTGCCTCTTAATAAATCTGGTGTTTCTCATGCAAAGCCTGTGCATCAGAAACTGGACTATATTTCTGACATAACTCAAGCCAGCTACTGGCATTAGTAATGTTAAATCTGTTAGGCCGCAGCAGGTCACACCCTTCCTGCTAAGCTCCATCCACCTTTTTTCTACAAGTGGTGTAGGTGGTACTGTGAAGGGGCTACAGTGCTTACAGAGCACAGTGGGCCCTCAAGGGTGTAATGATCATGGTCACAGGGGTTTTGACCACAACCAGGCCTGCAGGAGAAGAAGGGTCAACCTGAGGCTCCAGGACGTGTGTGTCTTTAATATGTACACACAATGGAAAGCACACTACACCAATGACAGGACAGTGGGAGCTGCGGGGGAATGATCGGAAAGTATGGGCCTAATACAATATGGGGGCAGTATGGGGGACCACATTCAATATCAGGGGATTATAGGGGGCCTACTACTCTATGGGGGAGCCTAATACAATATAGGGTCAGTATGGGGCCTACTACGATATGGGGGATATACAAAATTGGTTTCTGTAGGAAAATATTTCACGCATTTTGATAAATCAAGGCCTGTGTTTAGTGCCTGTGCCTTACTACGGAGATGCCATTAATGTGAAAGTTTTAGAAAACCCCCTTGAATGTTAGGCCAGAAATCTAGAAAGATTTCCTAGAAAAACAAAAAAACTTCAAATTGAAATTACCTTTTTTAAATAGTAGGTGTTTTCTCTCTGTACCAAAACAACTATTATTTACCCTAAGTATCCTATTTGTGAATGTCCAGTCCTACTGTCCCTTATCAGTGAAGTCCCTCAGAAAGCTCTCTCACCTCTCCTGAGCCAAACTCTAAGCTGATTTATGACCATTTCAAAGTTCAATTTTAATGTGGTCATAAATAAGCTTATGACTTGGCTCAGGAGAAAAAGGCTGATAAAAAATCTGTCAGAGATTTAATTCTCTGATGGACAGTGAAAATAGGATGTTGAAGTAGGCTGTAGAACAAAAACAGAACAAAAAGAAACTGTGAGGATCAGAGCGTCGGGGGATGTGGAGGAACGAGGGGAGAGGTGAGTTTTTCTTTTGTTTCATGGGGCCTCATATTATATAGGCAGTATAGGGCCATATCTCTTTATTTTAGTTATATACCCTATCAGTGCTGTCACAGGGGATGCCCTGGTTTAAATTTATCCCTTAAAGGTGTACTCCGGTGCTTAGACATCTTATCCCCTATCTAAAGCATAGGGGATAAGATGCCTTATCACGGGGGTCCCGCCGCTGGGGACCCCCGTGATCTTGACGTAGCACCCAGTTAAAATCAGTCCCAGGAGCATGTTCACTCCTGGTCTGATTACCGGCGACCATGGGGCAGGCGGCGTGTGACGTCATGCTCTGCCCCTCAATGCAAGCCTATGGGGGGGGGGGGGGGGTAATCAGACCCGGGGAGCACATGCTCCGGGGACTGATTTTAACTGGGGTGCTGCGTGCAAGATCACAGGGGTCCCCAGCAGCGGGACCCCCGCGATCAGGCATCTTATCCCTATCCTTTGGATAGGGGATAAGATGTCTAAGCACCATAGTACCCCTTTAAGTCCACTGAACAGTAGTTACACCATTGCTTATCATGGATTATATTTGTGAATAATGAATGATCATTAAGGCTGATATTATCAGTTTTCTTCTTTAATGTAATGCTTATATTCTAATTATTTAAATCAGATTACGGGTGAACTGGAGGTGTGGGCCGCCAGCAGTGATTAGAACATAGCAAAAGGACAGAAGCTCCAGTTCTTAGGGCACAGAGTTGAAAGCACAATGAAACAGATCATATGCACATATTAAAGGGATTGTTTGAAATAAAAAATATAGAAACAGAAACACAGCTGCACATCCACCATTTGTATTTTGATCTATTTGCTTCTCAGCATAATTTAAAATATGAGCAGGTTGTTAGTATACATTTTGATCAAAAAGTACAAGCCCACTCGCCACATCAAGGCCACTTAGTCGTAGGTCCCTGTTTCTCTATTTTGGATTTACATTTGTAGTCTGTCCCCTCTTTCAAAGCCAGCACTCCACTCCACCCATTCAACCAATGTTTTTTTTTTTTATTAGCAGGAGACAGCATATGGGATTCCTCCTAGCATTCTCCCAGCCCTCTGGCAGGGAGCACATGATAGGGGTTCACACTGGTGTGGTTCTCTGTGTTGGTCATTGTTGCTGTGATGCTTTGCCTGTGGGGTGGTGTGGCTCGGAGCCAGGGGCTTGGTTGGGCAGTCATGGGGCGTTGGCATGGTGGTGGTGGTGGTGGTAGCCGCCGGGCACTACGCCAGAGTTAGGTTAGGGACCCACTCTGACTAGGTGGCCTTGACGTGGCGAGTGGGCTTGTACTTTTTGATCCAAATGTATACTCACAATAATGCTGAGAAGCAAAAAGCTCAAAATACAAATGGTGGATGTGCGCTGTGTTTCTGTTTCTCTATTTTTTGATTGTTTGAAATAGCTGTCAAAGATTGTCATTATGAGGGCCCTATTACACAGAGCGATTATCGGGCAAACAGACTGATATCTCCCATATCTCCCTGTGTAATAGGGACTGTGATCAAGTGAGGAACAATGCTAGTTTGCCAGCTGACCGCTTTGATCCCTGTGTAGTAGTTCATGTGTGGCCAATGAATGATGAAAACAAAGGGTCCTTTAAAAAATGAGCTCTTTAAACAAATATTCCTCAACCTATAGTGAGCATTGGGCCATGTAATAGAACCCTAACCTTCACTGTTCACGTACAGAGGATGAACCATCCAGGTCGTGTCATATTCACATAAGTCCATGGCTTGTCATGTAGGATCAGTGATGTCACTAGTCAAGGCCTCCGAGCGTTCTTAGCATGCCCCATCTGATCCTATCTGCACTTGGAAAGTTAGTCTAGCAAAACATCTCTGCATGAGTCATTCATTTATTACAATAGCTTTTTAGCTCTGCTTCTAGCAGAATGAACCCAGTGACACAGAAGAATTCCTTCTATTTATTGAGTTAGACCCCTATCTATATTTCATTAACTTGCATATTGCCGGATGAATAATCCTACATTTTTATGTTAATAGCATACGCACAAATAAAATGACACCACTTGTAAAATTAACACTAAGTGCGCAGGCAATCTGCAAAAGGGGTTAAACTCTGAACTGTGCTGCCAGGCGGGTCATGCCATGTCACGTCTGTTTGTGCATCTCCTTGAAAGGTGTAATTTCCCTGACATTGATTTTCGGAGAGAAAACAGCATGTTTGCATGTGGCGGGAGCTAATTTTGTGGAAGGAATGAGAGCCCCGTTCATTGCACCTTGATTGGCAATTGTGATAAATTTGCGTAATTATCTTTTGACTCGAAGCGGAGTCTAAATGTGTTAAGGAGATGCAGAAGGTGACAGATAAACTGCCTGCTTTATCTGTCTTACCAAGAATGTGGCGTCTTTAATTTTAAAGTTTCTTGAAGGACATTGCAAAGAAAGGAAAAATATTTTTGCCAGAATTAGTCTGCCGTCTAGACGTTGACAATGACTCCCTTCCAGCATTTATATTATTTTTATGAGATCGTTTGCAATGTGGATATAAGCTGTAGGCATATAAGAGGTCAAAGAATCACTACTGAAATAAAGATTTTTTGGTTTCAGCAACAATCTTAAAAAAGTGCCACACTGCAAGGATATGAGGGGGTAGAGCATGACACAGGGATTTAAGGACATCCAGAAACAACATCCCATGTTACATATTGCCCAATAAGGCCCTGTTCTGGAAATACTATAGTGTACTGGTAGATCCAAGTTTCTTTTCTCAGGATGACAAAGACTAAGGTACTTTCTGTAGGGTACAGATAAGCGGCTTACTTGATAGAGGACCAATTAAAGGGGCACTCCACTGCCTCAGTGTTTGGAACATTTGTGGGTGCTGTGATGTCACACCACACCCCCTCAATGCAAGTCTATGGGAGGGGGTGTGGAGACTGCCACGCTCCCTTCCATAGACTTGCATTGAGGGGGCATGGCGTCATGTCACGAGGGGGACATGGCCATGATATCACGAGCCCCGGCGCCCACACTCAGCATTTGGAACAAAATGTAGGCAGTGGAGTACCCCATTGAATGGGGATAAGTGTCTGATTGTGGGGAGGTCAGACTACTGGGATACCCGATATCACCGGAATGGGGCGTGACTCTGGCCCCCGCCTTCGGAGACAAACCTGTCTAATGAGTGACAGCTGCTCCGCTAATCTTCAGCTGAGGCAGGAGATCATTGTGGCAAGTGATTGGCGTACCCAGCCCTCACTCCAGAGACTGGTTCATCTCAGAAGGTGGGGAGACAAGCCCTGTTTTGTGTATAGGGGATAAGTTTTATTCCCTGGATAACCTCTTTAAGTGTTAGCTATCTAAGACTTCATGCAAACCTATAATGGCTAGTTGTCTTATAGTTATCATTTCACTTGGCACCGTGCCTCAACCCAAAGCATGCTGGGTGCTGTGCAGAAATGCAGAAGGGTCTTTTTTCTTCCCAGCGTAGGCTCAGGAATCCCTTGTCTAAGCTCAGTACACACTCAGAGAATATAACCCATACACTTTAGAATAAAACTGATCGAAGTGAAATTTACCAATGAGCAATCGCTTTAGCCAACTGATGGCAAACCGTCTAAATTATTATTTTTTGTTTGTTTAGGAAAAATCTTTTGGCATAATTGATCTTTCAGGAAAGTACATCCACAGAATATTCTCAGAACCCACCCAGAATATTCGCAGAAAGATCTTTTGTCCTTGGCTCAGTGATCACATGTGGACTAAGATGTGCATAAAATGATCGTTCATTCACTGTTTGTTCAAAAGCTGTTCAACTATCAAGATACCTATATCAAATTAGTGTTGAGTGCGAATATTCGAAATGCAAACTTTTACCCTGAATATCGTCACTTTGCAATTTCGCGAATATTTAGAATATAGTGGTATATATATGTAATGATGAATATTATTATTATTTTTTTTTTGTGATCATCCCACCCTGCTTCCAGCTTGTGGTCCAAAGAAGGCTCCAATATTATTTACTGTGTGAGTCGGTGTGGAGCGCGAATATTTCGGATATGTGAATATGCAAATATTTGCGAATATCGGCACTTCCAGAGGACACTGATCCCTCCCTACTTTTAGCTTTAGATAGGGTAGGTTAGTTTAGCAGATAGGTTCTAGAGTAGGGTATAGTGTTAGTTAGTTGAAAGATATCATCGCGCATGTGCACTATACAAATTTCCTTACGATTTTCGCATCAAAAAAAAAAAAAGAGAATGAACATAGAGAATATGCAAATTTTGCGAACATAGGAAGAATATTCATCCATATATTCGCAAAATATCGCAAATTCGAATATGGCCCCTGCCGCTCATCACTATATCTAATGTGAATGGCCACATTAAGAACTTGACAGATTTCTTTTTTGGTGGTTAAACAGTGATGGGCACATCACATGGCACAATACTAGTATTATCTTGTACAGTATAGTTACTTCACTAGTGGTATGGAATTGGGCTATCTGCAAGGCCTAGTAAATAAAATAGGCTTGTCTATTAACCCTTCTGTTTGTCTCCTTTCTATCAAGTTTTAATTGTTCCTTGTTGTCCTTTTCCCCCAGGAGCAGGAACATTATAAAGAGTTACACATCCTGTAGGAAAGGTAGAAAGGGCTAAGCAGCAATTGCTTAGGATATCTCCATTTTTGCCATCTTGAATAGGCATTTGTTTAGGAGTAGAGAAGTTTAAAAGACCCTGCTGTTTTAGGTATGAATTTTCCATCAAAAAAAACATAGTTACAAATTTGTTGTATTTAGAATATTTGAAGACAAAGATAAATAACAACATTTTTTTTAAAAATCTTATTGGGTAGGATTTGATACATTTTCACCATTACTAATCTTTGCAGCAGATGTCAACGTGCTGTACAGAGCACTGCACCCAGGTATCTCCAAGGCTCCCATAGACAATGCATGGAGTGGCAGACAGCAGGTGCGGTCTACAGCCCCATACATCTGAGAGGGCCGGTCCCTGTTCTGGAGGGGATTCCAGCAGTCTTGACTCCCTTGATCAGATGCTTATTCCCTAATGCAGAAATAGCATACAGCTCGAAAGTCTGGGTCAACTATCTTGGTCAGCAGCTGCAGCCAATAGCCCGATAGGGAAGGGGTTTTGCAGAAAATCCTCCCAGCCAGCCATATTTAAATGAGGTAAAGGGAAGGCCTGCAAGCATGCTGGCAAATCTGATGGCTGAGAGTCCTCACTTTTTCATTCTGGCGAGCATGCAAGGTAAAGTGGGAGCAGGGGCGTAGCTATAGAGGTAGCAGAGATAGTAGTCGCATCAGGGCCCTGGTACCTAAGGGGGCCCCATAGCACATTTGCCCCATAAAAGACCAGTATATTAATTGGCATATGGGGCCCTGTTGCAGATTTTGCATCGAGGCCTAGAAGCTACAAGCTACGCCTCTGAGTGGGAGCATCAGCCGTAAGTTATGTTTTGAGCTTAAGTACAACTAGAAGTTGGAGAGAGTTCTAATGCATATAGTATGTCTGGCAATATTCTGGGAAAGCTGTAACTTCACACTGTCAAGATCTAATTCCCAAAGGAGGCATGCCCTTTTCATAATATCTTCCTAACTTAAGTAGTCAAGGCGACATATGACAGCTCATAGACATACACCATCAGTGCTCTGGGGTCGTAATGCCCAGTGTGCATGATCAATTTCAAGTAGGCATGTTTTTAAGGTTGGTATTAGATTTGATGCATGTGTGGCCTCCAGGTGGCCTTGCACACAAATATTGTTGCGGCCATCAAATTGCGGATGAAGGACTTAAAGGGATTTCTAAGAGACCACAGATTACAGGTCTGAGACAGTTTCATGAATTGAGAATTAAAAGGTTTCCAAGTCTTGAACTTTAGTTCATAGAACATCCAGCTTTGACTTGACCACTTGTAAATGCTGCCTTCAAGCAGTTTTTAAGTCCATAGCTAGAGAAGACAAGCCCTGCTTGGAAGGGAAGAAGGCCAGGACAGCCTGTAACTCTGGTTGACCTTGGAAAACACTGCAGATTGCTTCAATTGACCCTAATTGACATGGTGCTGTGGGGATTGAGATTGTGTAAGGAGTTTAAAGGGGTACTCCGGTGGAAAACAATTCTTTTAAAATGAACTGGTACCAAAAAGTTAAAGGGGTATTCCAGGATTTTTTGTTATTTGACTATGCTACAGGGGCTGTAAAATTAGTGTAGTTCATAATTTTGTGTCTGTACCTGTGTGTGTCACGGTTTTCCCAAAATTCTTCTGTGATTTTCACCTTAATAATTATTTTTATCAGCATACAAAATGACTGTTGTCTCAGATTTTTCCCAGGTTGCAAGGCGGCCGAGACCTGACTCATTAGTCAGCTGATGACAGGGAGCCTGTCTGCTTCAATGAGTGGAGGGATCGCTTGGTGGGAGAGAGATCAATCTGCAACTAATTTAACAGCTGTAGGCACCCTGATTGAAAACCCACAGGTCTTTTGAATGGATGCAGCTCATTTATGTTTCAATGGGTGGGGTGGCTGATGTGTGGGAGGGAGGAAAATGGAATTATGGGATTTGTAGGCAAAAAAGAAAACTCAAACAGGAAATACCAGTTCACAAACAGCTTGCCACAGTGTTATGGAAATCTCACAACATAGCCCCAAGACAAGCGCAGATCCTTCCTAAGCATGTCCATTACTGTCTGGCAGGTACATACTAAAATCACCTTATGGTGGATTTGTAAATTACTTCTATTTAAAATTCTTAATCCTTCAAGTACTTATCAGCTGCTGTGTACTACAGAGGAAGTTGTTTTCTTTTTCAATTTCTTTTCAGTCTGACCACAGTGCTCTCTGCTGACACCTCTGTCCATGTTAGGAACTGTCCAGAGCAGGAGCAATTCCCAAAAGCAAACCTATAGTGCTCTGGACAGTTCCTGACGTGGACAGAGGTGTCAGCAGAGAGCACTGTGGTCAGACTGGAAAAAAATTCAAAAAGAAAAGAACTTCTTCTGGAGCATAACACAGCTGATAAGTACTGGAAGGATTCATATTTTTAAACAGAGGTAATTTACAAATCTGTTTAACTTTCTGGCACCAGTTGGTTTAAAAAAAAATGTTTTCCACTGGAGTACCCCTTTAAAGTATTGGTAACTTTCAAGTACTCAGGGAGACAGGGAGAGTTACTAGCAGAGCTCAAAGAGGGGTCAGGAAACACACAAGCAGGGTGCAGTGCAGACTTTAGGTATTGGAGGGCAGCAAGAGGAGATGATGGACAGTTATCAGTCCCAAATAAGGGGAGCAGCAGAGCTAGGTGGTGCTTCATCCCTACATGGAGCTGACAGTTAGGATGTGTTCACACGGAGTAATTCAAGAGGAAGAATAATTCCTCTTGAATTCTCCTCTCTAAATGAATGCACATCTCCTCTGCCCATTGTCTTCAATGTTATTTCCCCTGTCCTGTTCACACTGCGGAAATTCTGCTAGAGGAATTCCAACGCTGAATTCCGTTCTGCTTGAAGAAAGAACATGTTCATTCTTCAAGCGGAATCCGCTAGCAGAAATCAATTGAAATCAATGGCAAAAACAAATTCCGCCCGACATTGTTTTCGTGTGGAATTTGCGTGCAATTTGTGCGGAATTCATGCGGAATTCACGCGGAAAGGGCTGAAAACCCTTCACTTCTTTCTCCCCCATTTCCGCGCGCAATTCCGCGCGCAAAAATAAAATTCTTTTTTCCGCCCGTAAATTTTTCGGCGTGAATTACTCTTCATTTACTCCGTGTGAACGCACCCTTAATGAGAAGTCTCCATCAGGCTAGAGAGGTTGCCAGGTAAGGTTGGAGGCAGCTGCTTCAGAGGCATGGCAGAGGATGGCGTAGGAGAGGGCTCTGAAAAGGCTGGAGAGGCCCTAACAGAGGAACTCACTGTTGACTAAGGAGTTGGCTGTAGGTGTTCAGGTAGTCCAAGAGATCCACTCAGTAAAGCAGAGCCCAGAAGCTATGTAGTTCAGCTTCCCCATAGGCTGCTGAGGTGTCAGAGGATTTACTGGAGCATTAGGGGCCAATACAGAGGCCAAAGATAAGTAGGGCCAAGCACAGCTCTAGAGACATGTGTATAGCAGGGCTGGACTGAGACTGAAAATAGGCCCGGACATTTTTGACTAAGCAGCCCATTTCGGTAAAAAATTTTACTATGTGAAGGCGGAACCACAAGGAGGGGAGGGGCAGTAATTGTCAATCATAGTTGGGTATAATAGGGTACATAACGGGGAAAACAAATATATATATATATATATATATATATATATATATTCATATACTGAGGCCAATACAACCAATAATACCAGTACACCAGGAGTATATTGCCATCATAGTGTTACTGACCTAATCCTGTATACTCAGACCAATATTATTAATATTACCAGTAAACAGCAAGAAATATTATCACCATACATATGTTACTGACCAAATCCTGTATACTGAAATCAATATTGCCAATATTTCCTCCATACAGTGACCATATGGTGGGAGATTTAAGCTCTACACTGGCTCTACAGGCCATATAAGTGATTTCATGCGGTTACATTAGATGACATCTTCTCTAATTGGAGTCGGTCACTTTCCTTTTTTCTTCTCCATCCGGCCCAGACAGGAGTTCTTCCAGCCACAACGCGTCTCCACAGAACCTGCAAGACAAACATTTTAGGCTCCACACTTTTCCAGCACCTATAGCACTCTGTAAAGTAACAATAACCCTTTGGTGTCCCACACAGTGGATAGATAAATGGGTTGGGGAAGAGTAGGAAGTTCTCTCACATTAAGTAGTTAGGTTGCTCCAGTATATAAAAAGGACCCATCACATGGTTTTACCCATTACGCAGGTGCCCTGAGTAGGTAGGTGCCACCAGTAGGTAGATCCCCCCCTATAGATAGCTGTCCCCTGTTGGCAGTAGCAGCTTCCTATAGGTAGGGGTCACTCCCTGTAAGTAGTCCCATAGTAGTCCCATGAATATAGTAGCAGCAACCCCCCTTTAGGTAGAAGTAGTAGTAGCAGTCCCCTTTTAGGTAGTAATAGCAGTAGCCCCCTTTAGGTAGTAGGAGTAGCAGACCCCATTTAATAGTAGGCCCCTTTAGGTAGTAATAGTAACCCCCTTTAGGTAGAAATTGTACCCCCACCTTTTGGTAGAAATAGTACCCCCTTTAGGTAGTAATAGGAGCCCCCCCTTAGGTAATAATAGGAACACTTTTTAGGTAGAAATAGTACCCCTGCTCCCACATAGCCTGTCCTCTCTTCTGTCTCCTCCACTGGTCTGTGCTCCGGCGCAAGATGACATCACCCATTCGCCGGAGCACAGAGCGCAGAGGAAGGATGCTCAGGTCTCTTGTTGGCTGCCTGTTTATCCTGGGTGGCCACAAGAGAGACTGACAGGGTGAGGAGCCAATTGCTCTTCGCTCTGTCAATCAGTCTAGTGCGGCAATTGATTGTAGGCGCATCTGTAAGACGTGCTTATAGTTAAACAAGTCCCGGACCTGTTGTATAATCTCTTAGCATGGCTTTCCACATCACCGTGGATAAAGACTTTAATGATCATATTTACTGCTTTTTTAATTTATTTTTTAAGTTTTTTTTCTTTTCAAAACTGGACAACCCCTTTATAATGCCTTTCTATAAGAGACATGGAAACTATACTGTGCGTAACATATGGTGAAGCTACATAATTGAAACGAAAACCTGTTTGTGGTAATAATCCTGGCTTTTAGCCATCTACTACATTCTTAATACATCTTAATACATCTTGTCTAAACATCCCCAATTCTTAGAAAAAAAAAGTTGTATGCACAAACTTTTTCTCATACTTCTTTTAGCCTAAAAATACATTTTAACCTTGATGCTCTACTTTAGTTAATTTATAATCATTCAAGGACACGCGATGTGCAGCCAGGCAAAAGGTCAAGCAAAGAATCCCCACAACAAATTATTCATATTATTTGCACATGATCTGTAATTATAACGGGGATGGGTAAAGACCGCAAGGTTACAAAAGATATTTGATCTGAAATATTTAATTGGTTATGGTGAAGATGAAATCTCAGAGAATTATTATTTCAGAATTAAAAGTTCTTCTGGCACACAAAGACAAAATGAAAGGAAAGACAAATGGATTATGTTCTCTCGCTGTTATGCCAGAGTCCAGATGCCATTATTTTCATGATTTAATACACTCTCGACTTGATGTAAATGCACCATGCATAGAGAGTCACTACCATTAATTACTCAGTTCAGGCATTAATCTGGATGTTTGGCCGTGCTGACTGTCAATGGTTCTGTAATAAACGGAATATGCTCCACGCAGCTGCTACACCAGATCGTCTGGAAAGATCCTCGGAAAGGGAACATGTTTTAGGGTTCAGCAATACTCATGTGGACACTGTCAGCTTTGGCAAACATCAGTCATATCTTGTTGTCTCATTCTCAATATATTCCCAAAAAGGTGTTCAAAGGTGTTGGCTGTCACTGCATTGAATACATAATATCTTCTTAAAGGAACAAGGATAAAACTGATGTACAGTGCTATGCCAAGTGCCTTGGGAATAATACATGACACATAGGTTCCAACAATACCACAGAGAGATCTCCTGTACCATGACTGCCACGACTTTGCACTAGGCATAACACAGTGGCCCAGCTTTATTAAACTGGTATAATTCTTAGATTAGACAGTGTATAGTGTACCTGTCATTTAAAAAACTATTGATATGTCCCAGAGACATGTCAAGAGTTTTGACCAGTTGGGGTCTCAAAACCCCCATTGATCAGGAGAAAAAGCAGGGATAAGTGTGCGGTAGTGCTCTTGAGCCCTTGGCTCTCAGTGATTTTTGTCTCACTGCCCGATAGAGTTTTAATGGTGCATAGAGACAAAGATGGCCACGGAGTAAAGAGCACTTCTGCATACTTATCCCTGCATGTAGCCCTGGATGGTGGGGGTCGAGACTCATTCGGGTGCATGAGGGTACATTTGGTGCATGGAATTGTGGGATTTGTAGTAAAAAAAAAATGTCAAACAGGAAATACCTGTTCAAAGAAACTAATCACAATGTTATGGTAAACTCATGACATAGCCATTTAGCCCCAAGACAAGCGCAGATCCTTCCTAAGCATGTCCATTACTGTCTATCAGGTATGTACTAAAATCCCCTTATGGTGGATAACCCCTTTAATTCTTCTAGTACTTATCAGCTGCTATAGGCTCCACAGGAAGTTCTTTTCTTTTTGAATTTCCTTTCTGTCTGACCACAGTGCTCTCTGCTGACACCTCTGTCCATTTAAGGAACTGTCCAAAACAGGAGCAAATCCCCATAGCAAACCTATCCTGCTCTGGACAGTTCCTGACATGGACAGAGGTGTCAGCAGAGAGCACTGTGGTCAGACAGAAAGGGTATTCGAAAAGAAAAGAAATTCCTGTCGATCATACAACAGCTGATAAGTACTGGAAGGATTAAGATTTTTAAATAGAAGTAATTTACAAATTTGTTTAAGTTTCTGGCTCTAGTTGATTAAAAAAAAAAATGTTTTCCAGTGGAGTACCCCATTAAGCCATACTTACTTTTACCAAGGTTATGCCCCTTTTTACTGACCTTATAGAAAAGAGTCTAAAACTCATAATAAACAGGAAGAGGTGTGGTCTTCTTGATAATTAAGATTACGTGGGTTCATGTGTTTAGTCAGACCTAGAGCAACACAAAACCTAAATACACCACTGGTCATGTGCATGTATGGCTAATACTCCCATATATGTTTGCAGTAACAGGACAGGTGCTTAAAATGTTTGCCCCAACTAACCTTTATAGTGACTGCTCCAGTCAAATTCCCCCGTAGTTGTGACCAGCTGAGTGTTGGAAAGGGATTATATTTCCTTGCTGCTGCCCTGCACTATTATGTGCATGATCCGCTCACAAGAGAATATGTGAAGTAATCACAGTAATATGAGTAGAAGGTTGAAGACATCCATTTTATTGGAATATGTAAGGGCTTGTAAGGTGGCAGGCACAATATCACCAGGGGATCAGATGGTGACCTCCCCACAAGAAAAAGGTGCGGCAAAGTCAATACAGTCCATTGTAGTTTGCGACTGGCTTGGCTTTTTCAATATTTACAAGGCACATCAGCAAAATGGTTCTCATGGTACTCGCACAGAGACACAGGTATAGCATTTGAGCCGGTTGACTGTTGCAGTATAGTTAGTTAATATGTTGCCCAGATTTTTTCTTCCTGATTCTTTCTAATCTGTTTCTATTTTATGATTTCATTTTTTATTTTATTTTTAGTACATTATGATGGAAGCATAAGCTTTATTTAACAGCAGTGATCTCAAACTGTGGCCTTCCAGATATTGGAAAACTTCAACTCTCAGCATGCCTCAGCGTGCTGGGAGTTAAAAGTTTTGCAACATCTGGAGGACTGCAGTTTGAGACCACTGCTTTACAGCAAGCCCCGTAGACATAAACACAATGAACATCTCTAGACCCATTGTATTGAGCTAGTTTGTAATCATGCTGCTCTGTGACCTGTGCAGAGATCATTCTACAGGGGAGGCTGAAATCCTATTGTCCTCTCTATCTACCGGTGCTACTGTGGTTGCCCAGTGCAGGACTTGCACCCCTGTACCCTTGCTGCCCTGTCAGGTGGACATTTGTGACATGCCCCAGAAACTATTTGATGCTATCACAAGGCTCCAGTGACCACCTCATACTCGTCCGCCCTACAGGACTGGGCGCCGAGGACAGCTGTTGTTAATAGGGGGAGTTTGTGGTGGCCCAGTACAGGAGTTTCTCCCCAGTACCCTTGCTGCCCTGTCAGGGGGACTCCATTCAGTGACCACTGACCCCTCCCCCCCTTACCTATGTTTCGTAAATAGTGTTAAATTCCTATGATAATCAATGTAAAGTGTATATAGTGTTATGTAAATACTGTTGTCCTGTGTTGTAACCAAGGAAGGTATCAGTGACCATGTGACCTACAGGGTGACCTATGGCGCCCCTCCAGAGTCTCCCCCATATAAACCCTGGGTGGAGCTAGTTCAGTCTCTTAGTCCAAGTCTTCAATGAGTACATTGAGGTCAAGTCCTGGGAGAGTGTCTGGTGTCCTGAGGAGGCCTAAAGCCTACCACCCAGCCACGCATCCAAAAGTCCAATACCCCTCAGGTGAACATCAAAACCTGGTAAGCTAAAAACAGGGTGAAGTCTGTCTAGTTAGTCCCAGTCAAGTTAGTCAAGATCAATCTGTGTCAAGTAAGCGTGGGCCTGCATCAAATTGTCCAAGTCCACTACAAGTCCCAGCGAGCCCTGAGATCTCTGAAGTCACTGGTCACCTCCTTGGGCCTCACTGAGCTGTCAAGACTATTATACCTGTCTACCTCAGTAAAGCTGCCGTTGTTCCGTAACTTGGCGTCGGAGTCATTATTTTCCCCCATGCCTAGCCCAGTATCCAGCGGTATACCTTCGGGTATTAAAGAGGTGAAACTACGCCCTGGCATCAGGAACACAAGGGGTTAATGCCATCTGCCCCTAGGGTAATTCCATCTGCTCTCATCACACCTTCACCACACTATCTTTTACTGTAATGCTGTACAGATCAATTTCCAGCAGCTTTTTTTTTTTCTTATCATACAGAACACAAAGTCTAAGCTTAGTTTTTGACTTAGTAGTAAAAGTGAAAACTGCATGATTTATTTCAAAATATAGAAGATAAAGTGGAAAATTAGAAAACAAAATCACCAAAAATTCTTAAAAAATAGGTTTAACATAAAAACTTGATTTAAACAATATGTCATTTTCTGATGACACGTTCCCTTAAAAGGGGTACGTCAGTGGAAAAAAAATATTTTCAAATCAACTGGTGCCAGAAAGTTAAACAGATTTGTAAATTATTTCTATGTAAAAATCTTAACACTTCCGGGGGCGTGGTTTGGCCGCTGCTGAGTATGGCCGCATGTTAGAGCTGCTCCGCTAACAGCACACACTACGCGGATTACTAGACCTGCTAGCGACTCTTAAGCCGACTGAAAAGTCACCCAAGCACCCATGGCGACCTTGAGCAGGAAGCGGAATGGAAAGGTGGGAGATCGCGGAGCATTGCAGGACTTTTTTGCTCCGGGACGGCAGGGAGGCCGTTTACACCAAGATGGCGCCGGGCCGTGCGCGCGACAGAGCGAGGGACGCTTCTCCCAACAATCGCAGATTCCCCTACCTCAGAGAACGGGAAGGCCGGTCAGAGATGGTGATGCCGCAGCCCGCCCTGCTACACGGGCCTCGGCGGTGTGCGAACTTCCCAGACACTGGATTGTACAGCAGCCCGCACTGACACCGCACCATGAGGATTCGCAGATCGGTGATGATACCCTCCCCCTCTCCCCTGGTGGATCGAGAGGCCTGCAGTACATTGCCAGCGGCTCCCCTGAGATGACCTCATCTTCCCCGCGGGTAAGCCCTGTTAAGCAAAAACCGAGGTTGGAATCGGAGGGGCTGGGGGATTGGGGTGATGGGTCCCTTATATCTCCGAACCCACCCCGGAGTGAGCCGGACTTATTTGCTTCGTATCAAGCCTCTGATAAGCCGGTCTCAGAGACTGCTCTTAAGGACATGCTTCTGCTTTTGCGGTCCTCGATCACTAAGGACTTTTCTGAGATGCTTAACCCCATAAAATCCTCAGTTCAGGAGATAGATAAAAGAGTATCCCACACTGAGGCTAAAATGGCGACCTTTGCTACTGCCCACAATGGCCTCGTGGACGCCCATAATGCTCTAGACGACAAGGTGACCGCCATCCATAATAAATCTATTGATGCGGAAGATCGCAACCGACGTAACAACGTCAAATTCCGCGGCATACCCGAGACTATCCCCAACTCTCAGCTGGCCAATTATGTGAGAGAATTGACTAAACATTTCTTACCTGATCTTGAAGTGTTCGAGTATAGCATCGATAGAGCCCACCAGGTAGCTAGGCCCAAATCCGTTCCTGAGGACGCTCTGAGGGATGTATTGGCTCGCTATACTTTCTTTAAAACGAAGGACCTATTGCTGCAGTTCTCCAGGAAACATAAGTCTCTCCCGGATCCATATGCGGGACTCCAACTGTTTGTGGACCTTTCTGCTGCCACTTTGCAGGCGAGGAGGGACTTTCACCCACTAACCATGGAACTCAGGCGACTGGGAATATCCTACAGATGGGGATTCCCCACCAAAATCCTTGTGACCCGCCATAATAAGATGCATGCCTTTGCCTCAGTAGATGACGGCTTTGCCGCTTTGAATGCCTGGGGATCTCGGAGCCCGGAACCTGGCGGCTCTCCCCCTCAAGATTCAGCTGCACCTTCCCAGGAGGATAAGCCCTGATTCTGATGATTCTGAACTGCCTGCCATCTGCTCAATTTAACATACACTCTGTGTGCTGTTGAGTGTGAAATTGTTCTTATTTCATATTTCTCCTATACACGTACCCACGAACTGGTAAAGTGCGATATAGGTTCCACTGTATGCCGGAATTATTGTGTTAACTGTTTTTTTGTTTCAGGTAACGATCGCAAACAGTGCTTTGTGATCGCACATCTGCTCTGACCCAGCGTCTTCTAGACGGACTGTGTTACTTATTCTTTTCACCGTTGAGGACTACACTAAGTATTTAATTGATATCGTAAGCATCTCTGATTATCAGGCGGTACTACCTCCTGTTTGCCATATTTGACACCTGTGCGGTATAGTACCCCTATCCCTACCCTTTTCCCCTCTGCCCATTTTTCCTCTCTCCCCTCACCTCTGCTCCTACCTGTCCCCTTTCCCCTCTACCCTTCCTACCCTACCTCCCTCCCTTCTCCCCCCTGTTCTCTCAACTGAGTCGTTAGTTGCACCTACGGTGCCTTTCTATTGGAAATGGGATTTACGCTTATGTCCTATAATGTAAATGGACTTAATAGTCCATATAAGAGGAACTTTCTGTGGTGTGAGGTGGAACGCAACCCAGTAGACATTGTCTGTGTGCAAGAGACACATGTTTCCTCCAAAAATCCCCCCCCCCTTGCGACACAGAAACTTCCCACTCATTATGCATTCAGTTTATGGTAAGAAGAAGAGAGGAGTGATGATTGCTATTAGAGACACACTAGCGGTACGCGTAATAACTCAAGTGGTAGATCCCCAGAGTCGCTTTATTATCCTAGTGTGCTCTATTGACAATGTGGATTTTACCCTTGTAAACCTGTACGCTCCCAAAAGACGCCAAAATCGCTTTCTGAGGTCTGTTATGCAAAAAGTTAATTCTGTACGCAAAGGAGCCCTGATTATGTGTGGAGACTATAATTCAGTGGTTTCTGCTTCTCTGGACCAATCGGCTCCTTTGACTCATCGCCCTTTCTATCTTCATAACTTCCTAGTAGCCAATGATCTTTTTGACATCTGGCGTCTACAGCATGCCACAGAACGCGATTTTTCCTACTATTCACCTAGGAGCTGTACTTTTTCTAGAATTGATAACATCTTTGTTGATAGGGGGTTAATTGAACGTATTGCTAAATCAGTCATTGGGAACCGGACGTGGTCGGACCATGCTCCTGTTAGCATTGAAATCACTGGTAATGCTGTTCAATATAGTGATTTTATCTGGCGGGCCAACTCCCACCTCATAGCACACTCCGAACATTCGGCTAAATTTGAGGGGGCCCTTCTGGAGTACTTTTCCCTTAATAATACCCCGGATGTCTCCGAGCTGTCTGTTTGGCATGCGCATAAGGCAGTAATTAGAGGCTCATTAATTCAGTTGGGGGCCTTCCTTAAAAAGCAAAGATTAACTTAGGTCAATGAGTCACTTAACAAGATTTCGGTGTTAAAATCACTTTTACAATCAAACCACTCTGCGGATAATGCTTCCTTGCTAACTCAGGAACGTCTTCGTCTCCGAAGATTATTACTGTCAGATTTTGAGCGTGCCCTACATAGATCTCAAATGAAGTATTATACGCAGGATAATAAGACGGGATCTTTATTGGCCAGAAAGCTTAAACTAGCCCGCTTCAAACAACGCATACCTTCCCTTAAACACCCTACTAAATACAATGTCCACCAGGCTCCCAGAGAGATTGCTACTGCTTTCAAAGACTACTATGAAAGCCTTTACAATATCCGAGCAGACCCCTCCTGTATCCAGCCTGATCAGGTTAAAATAGATTCCTTTCTCTCTACTCTCAATCTCCCTAAACTTTCCCCCTCTTCCTTAGCCTTGCTTAATACCCCTATCTCTCCTCAGGAGATCTCCGATGCTGTCAAATCCCTCCCTTCCAAAAAGACCCCAGGACCTGACGGACTACCGAACGAATACTATAAACGATATCTCCCAATCTTACTACCACATCTTCTTCCCGTCTTTAACAATGCTATGACGACCGGTTCTCTGCCACCTGACATGCTTGACGCTTTAATCACGACAATCCCCAAACCCGGCAAACCCATGGACTTGACTAGCAACTTTAGACCCATATCGCTACTGAATAGTGACGCCAAACTTTATCCTAAGATATTGGCGAATCGCCTCCGCCCTCTGATGCCTAGCTTACTGAGCAGAGATCAGGTTGGATTTACGGTAGGGAGGCAAGCTCCCATCTTTAACCCCTGCCGTGTTCCTCACTTTAGATGCCGAAAAAGCGTTCGACAGAGTGAACTGGTGCTTTGTCTTCTCTGCTCTACAAGCCTTTGGCTTTGAGGGTGAGATCCTTACAGCAATTCAAGCCTTATACTCAAACCCAGTGGCACGAGTCTTCACTAATGGAGCTCTTTCGCGCCGGTTCACTCTGTCGAATGGTACGCAGCAGGGATGCCCCCTCTCGCCCCTGATATTCCTAATAGCTATTGAACCTCTAGCACAGTCTATCAGGCAAAATCGACTGATCAGGGGTATCCCGGTTGGAGAGGTAGAGCACAAGCTTGCCCTTTTTGCGGACGATGTGATCTTGACGTTGACTGACCCAGTGACCACCATGCCGGCACCCTTTGATATAATCCGTCTTTTTGGGGATCTTTCCTATTATAAATTGAATGCCAGCAAATCACAAATTTTACCAGTAAACACACCAGACGCTGACCTAGACTCTCTCAGACATTCCTTCCCCCTTGATTGGCAGCATCGGTGCGTCTCCTACTTGGGGATTCTACTTACTTCTCCTTCTACCCAACTATTCTCTACTAATTTTCTACCACTGCTTTCTTCTGTTTCTCAATCTTGCAGAGAATACGGGAAACATATGGTCTCCTGGATGGGTCGAATCTCGGCATTTAAAATGCTCCTTCTGCCAAAATTATTGTACTTGTTTCGTACACTCCCGATCGCCATCCCAAGCTCACTCTTCCAATCTTTGAATAGAGTCATGGACTCCTTTTTGTGGCAATCTATTCGCCCTAGGGTCCCAAGATCAGTTCTTACTTGCACAAAAGGAAATGGCGGACTGGGTAGGCCTCATATTGAGGACTACTACAGAGCGTGCATTCTGGATCAGGCGAGGTTTTGGTGGTCGAGAGATGCGAATAAAAAATGGGTAGCTTTAGAACAACATTTTAGCCCCCAGTGCCGCCTTAAATCTAGACTACTAGCCCCAGACCCAAAGAGACTGGTTCCCAAAACTGGGATTTCTGCCATTGATATTACAGACAAGATTTGGAGACTGAATGTGCGTCGGGCCCCTAATGGTCAACCCTGCCCGCTATCTACTCTAACCCTAGATGTCCTACATTTATGTATCCCAGACCTCAATCTGACTGGTTGGTTGGACATGGGTGTTCTGTCGGTCAGGGACCTATTGGATGAACATGGACTTCTCCACTTCGCCTCCCTCAGGCATAGATTCCCCATCCCGCAAAAGGACTTTTATAAATTCTACAAATTAGGAGCTATCTGGCAACTGGCCAACTGCAAAAGGTCACCTTACCTCCAAGATTGCTGGGGTTTCTAGGAGTGTCTGGCTCATGTGCCGGAGGAATCACCTTTTTTTTATGGTTTTCTGGGGCAGAGGTCGGAGTTACTCCAACATACTTACATGAGCAGGTGGGAGAGGGACTTGGGGGTTGAGATCGCTCCAGAGCAGTGGCAGACCGCCTTTCGTGACATCAACTCCTACTTTAAATGTATCAATCATCAGGAGACCTTGTACAAAACAATCTACAGGTGGTATTTCACCCCCACCAGATTGCACAAGATTGACCCTTCCCTATCATCTGTATGCTGGAGGGGGTGCGGAGAGGCGGGCTCCCTGCTACACGTTCTTTGGGAATGTCCAAAGGTACAACCATTGTGGAAAGGGGCTGCTTTAACTATAGATCGGCTCCTGGGCCTACAGATTCAGTTGGAACCCTCTACAGCCTTGCTGCTACTGGATTTAGATAAGTACCCTTCTATTTCTAGACACCTAGTAGCGCATGTGCTGATGTCCACCAAATTGCTCATTGCTAGGAAATGGAGGTCCCCTGATCTTCCATGTTTATCGGAAATCTTGGCTTATGTTTATTTCTCTTGTGCATGTGAGCGTGCCTATGCTTTAGCTAATTCTAGTGATCATAGGTTCCTCAGAAGGTGGGACTTATGGATACATAGCCCCCACTACTGTTGATTATAGGGGTTGCTATCAGTGCTCCTCATTTTCCTTGTCCCCCTTTCCCTCTCACTCCTTCCCCCTTACCCAGGTTCTTTTCCGCTTATTTCTTTTTACCGCACATGCACGATCCACCTATACCGTTAATGGCCTCAGCCTTAGGGCCTAGGTACCCGCTAGCTCTTCTCCTGATGCTATTCATGTTTTCGGTTTGTACTCTGTGCAACCAATAGTGTTTTGTTTGATGGTTTACTGTACGGGTTATTCTGTCACCTCTATAGACACGCCTAATGTGGCGAATGTCGATTCGTTCTTATGTTGATGTGTATTACTGATTATCACTGTTCATATTTTGTACTATCCCAGATTATCGGGAATAGGAATGTTCTCCTTGTGTTATATATTGGAAATTTAATAAAAAAAATAAAATAAAATAAAAATCTTAACACTTCCAGAGGAAGTTGTGTAGTTCTTTCCAGTCGGACCACAGTGCTCTCTGCTACCCCCTCTGTCCACAGCAGGAGAGATTTGCTTCTACTCTGGACAGTTCCAGACACAGACAGAGGTGGCAGCAGAGAGCATTGTGGTCAGACTGTAAAGAACTACACAACTTCCTCTGTAGTATACAGTGGCTGATAAGTACTGGAAGGATTAATATTTTTACAAAGAAGTGATTTACAAATCTGTTTAACTTTCTGGCATTAAAAATATATTTTATTTCCACCAGAGTACCCCTTTAAGTTTCACTAAGATTCTCTTTTGTTCTTGCTACCCGTCACAGCTTGCCACTTGTAGGTATATCCTTCTCACCCTCTTTGCCAGTCCATCACAGCACTTCTCTTATAGCTGTGGTCCACCAGTAATTTTGATCCTATATCAGCTACTATAAAAAGAAGCAGCCCTTGCTCTTTGACATCTCCTGCTTTGGGATAAATGTGGCACCCCTATTATGGTTGTGACTGAGCAGATAATCCTCAGTGTCAAACATTTTAGGAATACTGCACCAGTTCAACAATGATGCCGATGGGATACCCACCTCTATTTGTAGGCTCAGCATCTCTTCTCCGTCATGGTGTGCCCAGAATGTAGGAATCTTGAGATCCCCTGCAGGTCAGGTAATAAGAACACTATACATTGTGAGTAGAATTCATTTTCTATGCCTTTAACCCCTAAATGACATGTGCCGTAAATGTACGGCGCTGCATAGCGTTACTTCGCGCACAGCACATTTACTTAAAATGGCTGATCTGATCACCCGAGACATTGCCGCTGGGATCAGATCAGCCAAGATGGCGGACGGAGGTCCCCTCACCTGCCTCTATCCATCTCCCGGGGTCTTCTGCACTGATCTGCCTTCCAGCAGACCAGAGCAGAAGATCGTCGATAATACTGATCAGTGCACTGAACAGTATTAGCAATCTAATGATTGCAATAAATAGACCCCTTTGGGGATTAAAAAAGTGTAAAATAAATGTAAAAAAAAGTTTTTCAAAATGTGAAATAAAGTTTTAAATCACCCCTTTCCCCCATATTAATACAAAAAAGTGAAAAAACGATAAATAATAAACATATTTGGTATCGTCGCATGCAAAAATGTCTGAACTGTAAAAATATAATGTTAATGATCCCCTACGGCGAACGGTGTAAATATAAAAAAAAAGGTCCCAAATTTCTGCTTTTTTTGTCACCATCAAACTGCAAAATAAATGTAATAAAAAGCGATCAAAAAGTCAGATATACGCAAACGTGGTACTAAAACAAACTATAAAATGCGCCCTCATACATCCCTGAATACAGAAAAATAAGAAAGTTAGAGGAGGTAAAAATAGGGCAATTTAAAAGGGGTACTCCGGCTCTAAGACATCTTATCCCCTATCCAAAGGATAGGGGATAAGATCCCTGATCGTGGGGGTCCCACCGCTGGGGACCCCTGTGATCTTTCATGCAGCACCCCGTTACCATCAGCCCCAGAGCATATTCGCTCTGGGTCTGTTGAGTGCCGTTCACAGGGCCGTAGTATTGTGACGTCACGGCTCCGCCCCTGTGTGACATCACGTTCCGCCCCTTCAATGCAAGCCTATCGGAGGGGGCGTGACATCACAAGGGGGCAGAGCCATGACATCACAATACTCTGGCCCTCATGATCGGCAGTCATCAGACCCGGATCGAACATGTTCAAGGGCTGATAGTAACTGGGTGCTGCGTGAAAGATCACAGGGGTCCCCAGCAGTGGGACCCCCGCGATCAGGCATCCTATGCCCTATCCTTTGGATAGGGTATAAGATGTCTTAGCGCCGGGGTACCCCTTTAAACTTACTGATTTTGTAAAAAAAAGTTTGAGATTTTTTTAAAAGCAGTACAAAAATAGAAATGTATGTAACCATGGGTATCATTTTAATCATATTCACCCAGAGAATAAAGAGAACATGTCATTTTTACCATAAAGTGTCTACAGTGTGAAAAAGAACCCTTCCAAATTAGCTAAATTATGATTTTCGTTTAAATTTCCTTACGCAAATTTTTTTTGGGGGGTTTACCATACATTTTAGGGTAAAATGAGTGATGTTATTACAAAGTAAAACTGGTCACGCAGAAAACAAGCCCTAATATGGGTCTGTGAATGGAAATATTAAAGAGTTATGGATTTTAGAAGGCGAGGAGGAAAAAACAAAAATGCAAAAATAAAATTAGCTGTGTCCTTAAAGAGTATCTGTCATCAACAAAAACTTTTAATATGTTGTTCATAATCATTAATGAAGAGATATTGTAATATATCTTCATTAAAAAATATTAATATTTATACCAGTTTTTTCATTTTATACTTTTGGCCACTAGGGGTCTCTCTTCTATGCCTGGTCTGCAGGCAGCATCCTATGCTTTTCATAGTAAGTGTACAGCTTTTAGGACTAATGCTGAAAGGGTTCTGGTCCTTCCACCGGAAGTTCAGTACTCTCAGCTCAGGACTTGCTCCCAGCCTGTGAGCTACAAGCCTACACATGCCTGTCATATAACAGCCAGTCACCTCCCCCTCCCCCCTGCTCTGTGTTCTCCCTGCCCCTCACCACACATTATCTTATACATTGTATTATCTCACTGCACTCCCTGCTCAGTGCCCCCCCCTGACATTCATCTTAATCACTGCCTCTGTAATTGCCCCCACCGCCCCTGGTTCTCAGCAGTGACTTTTTAGTGCAGAGAGACACAGGAGAGAGAGAGAGAGCCTGCTGTCCCTCCCCTGTACTTAGTCTGTATGCACACTGCAGAGCAGTGTTTCCCAACCAGAGTGCCTCCAGCTGTTGCAAAACTACAACTCCCAGCATGCCCGGACAGCTGTTGGCTGTCTGGGCATGCTGGGAGTTGTAGTTTTGCAACAGCTGGAGGTACCCTGGTTGGGAAACACTGCTGCAGAGGGAGAGCAGCATACAGGAAGACTGGCAGAATCAGAGCCCCAGCCAGGCTTCATGTGACATCATACCTGCCGGGACCCGCCTCCTTCCACCCCTCAGAAAGACAGTGCTCCTGAGCTAATGAAGAGGGATAAAAAAAAGGTATTTCCACAGCGTTTTAAACCTCAATAAACACAGGGATAGGCATAGTCAGAGAAAGGGATAAATGGGAAGGGGGATCCAGGAAAGTTTAGATGATGACAGGTACTCTTTAAGGTTAAAATGGGCTGAGTCCTTAAAGGGGTACTCCGCCCCTGGCATCTTATCCCCTATCCAAAGGATAGGGGATAAGATGTTAGATCGCCGCGGCCCCGCTGCTGGGGACCCCGGGGATAGCCGCTGCGGCACCCCGCCATCATTACTGCACTGAGCGAGTTCGCTCTGTGCGTAATGACGGGCGATACAGGGATTGGAGCATCGTGATGTCATGGCTCCGCCCCTCATGACATCACGGCCCGTCCCCCTAATGCAAGTCTATGGCAGGGGGTGTGATGACAGCCACGCCCCCTCCCATAGACTTGTATTGACGGGGGGGCGTGACGTCACGAGGGGCAGAGCCGTGACGTAACAATGCTTCGGCCCCTGTATTGCCCGTCATTACGTGCAGAGCGATCTCGCTCTGCGCAGTAATGATAGCTGGGGGGGTGCAGCAGCGATCCCCGGGGTCCCCAGCAGCGGGACCCCGGCGATCTGACATCTTATCCCCTATCCTTTGGATAGGGGATAAGATGTCTAGGGGCGGAGTACCCCTTTAAGGGGTTAAAGCAGACCTGTCAGCAGGTTTTATAGGATGTAAAGTAAGGGTATAGCTGTATAGGGCTTCAGATCCTGAATCTGTACATACCTCTCATTAGCTAATTGACATCTCCAGCACCAAGAAATAAAATGTGCAAATTAGGCTTGGATTCCACTGGGCGTTACCCTAGATTTCAGGGCAGAGGTGGGATTACAGTACAGCCTGGTGGTGTCAATCTAGGGGGTAGAGGAAGAGATCAGTGCACAGAGGGCAGTGACTAACTGGTGAAGGGGCTGAACTGCTCTGGGCTCGAGCAGCTGAGGGGAACGCCCAGTGGGCTCCGAAGCCTAATTTGCATATGTTTTAAAACTGAAATCTCAGCGCTGGAGGGGTTAACTCATTTATGAGTGGTATGTATGGATTCAGAGCCAAAAGCCCTGTATAGCCATTTCCTTACTTTCTACCCTAATGCTTTCACAAGAATCCAGTATGTTTTAAGCTTATGTTTAAACAATGAGCAGTGGGTCTTGTTAAATTACAGTATAGGGTTTAACATAATTGTGACCGTGAAAATAAAGAATGTCAGAATAAAAACCACACATCCCAACAGTTATTACCAATGATTTAGTCTTAGGACACAACAGTAATTACATTCCTTCAGTGAGGTTGTCATCATCATCCATCATTACCTCCTATAATGGTCCTCTGGAAGCAAAAGGATTGCCCAGATATGAAGCTGAGCCACCACAGATGGATTACACAGGAACGCGCACTTTTCCGATCCATAGGCGTTTAATTCATTACTCTACTGACCCTCTCAGATGAGCTACAATTTGAAGAACATTGTTTATCATGGGTCTTATTTTATGTAGGGAAATACATTCAATTATTTACTCATTTCCCAGTCTGGAAGCCACTAAACTGATTGTACAGATATAGAATCATTGGAAAGCCCTATCCACAGACGCAGGATAACAAAGAAAATGACTTCTAGGTATTCAATGCCTTATATACGTAATTATAAACTACACTTGTATATAAAAAAATTAACAAAATAATTCAGACCAATCCTTTACTCTGTTGTTAATGTGACATAGCACATACAGATTGGTACCGTATTTTTCGCCCTATAGGACGCACCGGCGTATAAGACGCACCCAATTTATAGGTGCAAAATAAAAAATAAAAAAAAGATTTTAATCCCAATAGTGGTCTTCAACCTGCGGACCTCCAGATGTTGCAAAACTACAACTCCCAGCATGCCCGGACAGCCGTTGGCTGTCCGGGCATGCTGGGAGTTGTAGTTTTGCAATATCTGGAGGTCCGCAGGTTGAAGACCACTGCATAGGAGGTAATACTCACGTGTCCCCGCCGCTCCGGACCCATCACCGCTGCCCTGGATGTCGCTCCATCGCTGTCGCCATGTCCTCGTCGCTCCGGAACGTCTCTGCTGCCGGCCGGGTATCCTCGCTCTCCGTCGCCGACATCACGTCATTACGCACGCCGACGCACATGCGCGACAACGTGATGACGAGGAAGGAGAGCGCCGGCCTTACAGGGGAACCCTGAACGGAGAAGACACCGAGGAGGCAGGTAAGGTCCCTCCCGGTGTCCTGTAAGCACTAACCCGGCTATTCAGTCGGTGAAATCGCGGCGGTCCCGAACAGCCCGACTGAGCAGCCGGGTTAGTGTCACTTTCCCTTCAGACGCGGCAGTCAGCTTTGATCGGCGCGTCTGAAAGGTTAAGACAGGGCATCACCGCGATCGGTGATGTCCTGTATTAGCCGCGGGTCCCGGCCGTTAATGGCCGCAGGGACCGCCGCGCCATTTCCCCCCACTTTTTCCCGTTTTGGGGAAGAAAAAGTGCGTCTTATACAGCAAAAAATACGGTATATCCTTTAACTTAGACCTTGAGCAATGAGCTCTGAACCATGACTAGTTCATTCTAATAGATAAGTTTTGTGTGCCTTAAATTTGCACTGTCAGTAAAAAATGTTTCAAATTTTAAAAGTTTAAATATTTCGGGGTCAGGGTGTTCAGACTCTCACCAATCACTAGAATGAGCAGGTAGAAGCATTTACTCACCCACTCTTTCCTGGTGGCAGGAGATAGACTTCTATGGTGAGTCTATAAAGCTCACCTCTTGCAGGATGAGGAGAGAAGTGCTCAGCCGAGTGCATCGTTCTTGCGATCAATGGGGGTCTCTAAAACAGGTAGACCTTAAAGGGGTACTCTGCCCATAGACATCTTTATCCCCTATCCAAAGCATAGGAAATAAGATGTCTGATCGAGGGGGTCCCGCCGCTGGGGATCCCTGTGATCTCGACTGCGGTACCCCAGACATCCGGTGCATGGAACGAACTCCCCACTCGTGACATCATTGTCACGCCCCCTCAATGCAAGTCTATGGGAGGGGCAGTGACATCACAAGCCTCCGGCGCTGCACCCGATGCTCTAAAACAACGCCGGGTACAGCAGGGAGATCGCGGAGGTCCTCAGTGGCGGGACTCCCGCGATCATACATCTTGTTCCTTATTCTTTGGATAGGGGATAAGATATCCAGGGGCGGAGTACCCCTTTAAGCTTCCCCTCAGTTGACTTGATGTGCTGTTTTGAGCAGTTGAAATCCAACGGGCCTAATTTTATGTTCAGGAAAATGTTTGGGGGGGCGGGGGGAGTCGAGACACCCCTATACACATAAAGGTCCTGATGAAGGACCTGCCATTTGTCTAATGTGTATGGCCTTCTTTCTTTTTTCTTGCGTGTCACTAGAAGCCTAACTTGAAGCTCCTGTCATATGGCACCTCCGTGTGGCACAATATCATTCCCTAGAAGCAATCCCCTTCCTCAGTAGTACTCAAAGTACTACTGAGGAAGGGGTCACCAAAAAATATTTTAGTACCCTGAAACGCGTTTAGCCTTTTAAAATAATATTTCTCATTAATTCTCTATTTGTACCCCTTAGAATTGTGAAGTATTACATAATCTGTTGATGCTATATAAATAAATATTCTTATTATTACAATTTGGGTACTATTTTGTTCAGTATATTTAGCCTAGATAAGGAGGTGGTCCAAAAACACAAACACAAAACAACCACTCCTGGTATTGGCTAAAATCACTACATGTAAACACAACTTAGAAACATTGATCCAGCTAATACAACTCAACTAATGAACTAAAGAATGTAGCTACATCCTGTGTATATGATATTCCACAGAGTTGGGCACAAAATGTGAAAAGGGTTGCAAGTTCTAGGTGCCCATGGCATCAAGACCAGTGATGCCCTCTTCAAAAGTAGCAGATGAAGCACCTGGACCACAATGGTGGGCGCTGCTTAGAGCAGTGTTTTTAAAACAGTGTGTCTTTAGCCGTCCTAAACTACAATTCCCAGCATGCCCGGGTATTCTGGGAGTTGTAGTTTTGCAACAGCTGGGGGCACACATTAGAGCTTAGAGCGAAAATAATCATAATGAATCTGGCACAGACAATACTAAGAACACTGACAATCTGTATAAACAACAGCTTCATACACGTGCTCTCTTTTAATAGAGGCTATGCTGGCTTTCATGAAGGCAGAGGTTGTGTGCTATCCTATGGAGCAGGCTACTTATACATAATAACGTCCTATATCGGCTTTATTTATTTATTTTCCTTTGTCTGCTGAATTATAAAACATTAGTAGTCAATCACAGAGAATGGCGTCTAGTGCTCTCGGTAAATTTCCCTCCCATTCTTGTCCTGGAACACGCTGTATTTTGAAAGCTCTCATTTCCATGAAAAAAAAAAATAAAAAAAAAAAATAAAATCTTCCGTACGTCCCTAAAATAATTGGATGAATATGCCTAAGCTAAAGGAGCCCATGCTGGCCACAATAGTCGCTGTACAATCATCCCTACAATGAGCGTAAAACCTCCTTTTTTGCTTTTTGTTGTCAGAAAAAAAAATAGTAAAAAATAATAATAAATAAAAAAATAAAAAAAAAGAATTGCTCGTTCCATTTTCTGTTGTTTATCTGATAATACATCTCTCTCTCTCCGGAGCTGGTATCATATGCAATTTGGGGAATGATAAAAGTAATATAGTGCAGTCCCAATTTTAGAGGTACACAGAGTGCATTTCAAGCACTTTTAGATATCCGTATTTTTACAAATATAAAGAATAAGCAGATTTCCCGAGTTGGAAGAGAGACAATTACCGCAATGAAGCACCTCTTCGCAATTTGGAAGGGGGAGGGATGATATTTGCCATACCGCGGTCGTGGTAGGTATGTATTATCAGGACCTGACTACTGCATTATGCTGTAAGTGGGTCATAAGCTAAATAAATTGCAACTATTACACTGAAGGGCATTAGCGGTTCCTTGGTTTTCCCTGCCCATTTCTCATGTATTGTTTGCAGAGCAGATTGACCAGTAGATTGGACACATATATGCTCTATTATATATGAGGCAGCGGCGATATTAAAATAAAACCTAAAAGGTATTTTTCCCGCAAAAATTTTCTGATCAATTAAAAAAAAAAAAAAAATATTAATACTAATTTAAAAAAACAAACAAAAAAACAAAACAAAAACAGATTAAAGCCATAATACTGTCACATTTAAGTTCGTGTAAGGTTTTGCATAAGATTTAAAATTAGACCAAAGAAGGGGCACAAAAGTTGAAAGAAGAATGACTAGGGGAGGGAGGGGAAGGGGACAGAGGGGTCTGGGGAGGAAGAAAGTGTGATGGAGGATAACTGAGGGGTCGGGAGAAATGGGACAGAGGGGTCTGGGGGGCACAAAAGTTTGAAGCAAGATGACTGAGGGGTCTGGGGGACAGAAGGGGTCGGGGGGGGGGGGAACGGTGAAGGAGGATGACTGAGGGGTCTGTGGGAGGGAAGGGGACAGAGGGGTCTTGGGGGGAAGAAAGTGTGAAGGAGGATGACTAAGGGGTCTGTGGGAGGGAAGGGGACAGAGGGATCTCGGGGGGCACAAAAGTGTGAGGGAGTGTGGTGGCCCAGTACGAGAGATGTTATCCCGTACCCTTGATGCCTTGTCAGGCCGCCTCCTTCAGTGTCCCCAGGGCCCCTTGCACCAGTTTCCCCCTGTACATATGTTCTGCAGTGTATTGTATCATAAAATGTGTTGTGTCTTTAAGAGGTATGTCATGTGATTGTTACCAAGGAGATACCAGTGACCAGGTGATCCCAAGAGTGACCTATGGGCTCCCTGCTAGTCTCCCCCATATAAGCCCTGGGTGGAGCTTCTCTCTCTTATCTCTTGCTTCCTGCTTATGTACAGTGCAGTCGCCTAGTGTGTGTGTCCAGAGTGTTGAAAACCTCAAAGTCCAGTCCTGCAGCCACCATCAAGTCAAGTAAGCTAAAGTCAGTCCCTGTCATCAGTTAAGTCAGCATGGTCTGCATTCAATTGTCCAGTCCTACTACAATTCCCAGCAAGCCCATAAGGTCTTTGCGTCACTGGTCACCTCCTTGAGTCCTGGCTTAACTGTATAGACTTTACCAACTGTCTACCCTCAGTAAAGCTACCATTGTCTGTAACTTGGTGTCAGAGTCTTTATTGCCCCCGTGCATAGCCCAGGATCCAGCGGTATACCGTCGAGTGGTTTTAGGCTAAACCACTCCCTAACGTCACAAATACAAGGGGTTAATGTCATCTGCAACTAGGGTAACAACATCTGCCCTCATCACACCCCGCTACCACGGGAGGATGACTGATGGTTTGGGGGGGGGGGGGGGGGGGGCAGAGGAGTCTGGAGGAGGACTTAGGGGTCTGAAGGAGGAGGGGAAAAATGGGTCTTGAAGAGGACTTAGGGGTCTGGGTGGACTAAGGGGCCATCCAAAAACAAACATGTTCTTTTGGTGGACGTCGTTTCCGCCAGACTGCGTAGCCATCAATAGAGATGGCATATGTCCAGCAAGACCTACCTCCAATAGCTTTGGCTGCTGCAAGCGGACATTCCACAGCTAAATGTCCACAGTGTGGAAGAGTCCTTAGGGGTCTGCAGGAGGAGGGGGAGGACAGTACAGGGGTGAGATTCTGCCAAACAGAAGAAACAGTGTCTGGCAGTATAATTTTTAGGGGGCATGATGTCGGGCGGTATTATTTTTTAGGGGGCATGATATCAGGCAGTATTACTTTTAGAAGGCATGATGTCTGACAGGGTTATAAGGATTATTGTTGTCATACAGAGGATGAGGTTCTGATGACAAAGTAGCCAATGATGTCCAGGCATCAGACTCTGCAGAGGAGATGTAGTTGGAAAAAGATACAGCCAGATGAAGAAGAAAAGGAAAGACAACAGAGAAGATGTCTCCTGTGAGTCATTATATCATTGTGTATTCTGTCTAACTGTGTCCTATCAGAGATGGAGTCACTAGTAATTTCAGGAGTGATGATGGGTAAAACTGTCCCCAAATCTGTGCCACTCTAGCTGTTACAAAACTACAACTCCCATCATGCCTTGCAATAGCTGGAGAGCCACTTCTACCTAGGGGATTTTAGACTATGCAACCTATTTTATTTTAATGGGGGTTTGACTGCTGTGACCCCCACCAAAAAGAAATGGTCTGCATAGTCTAATATGCCCGGGCCTATTTTTGGTCCTAGTCAGGCTCTGAGACTGTGTATCCTTAAGGCTAAGTTTCTACTCGGTTTCTTGTCCTGCGTTTTTTGGGTTTAAAAAAATGCATAAAAAAAAAAAAAAAAAATGCCAGTGCGTCTGGTGTTTTTTCTGGCGTTTTTTCATTTGTGTGGAAATTGCATTTTTGGCACCTTTGGCGTTTTTTTGGGAACCCAAAATTTGTTGGGTACCAAAAAAAAAAAAAGGATGCAGTAGTGATGGAAAAAAATTTACTTAACGAAATATGAGTTTTTTATAACTAAATTTTAATTAATGTTTAATAAAGTGTGTGTGTGTTTCACTTTTTTTCTCTCAATTTTTTTAAATTTTTAGGTAGTACTACTACTCCCAGCATGGAACAGACTGTTCCATGATGGGAGTAGTAGTACCTGTACTAATAGACATATTGCCCCGGGTGTCAGTCTGACACCCGATGCGATCGTCCATTATATAGCAGAGATGCGGCTCTATACAGCGCTCACATCTCTGCACTATACTCCGGCCAGTGATGTGAATAGAACATCACTCATTCATATTTTCCGCCCAGAGTGGTGATTGGCCGGATGGTTGCAGCCAATCACAGCTCTGAGGGAAATATGAATGAGTGAGTGGCCGGCGGGAGTATAGTGCAGAGATGCGAGCGCTGTATAGAGCCGCTCCATCTCTGCAATAGACAGGACGATCACAGGGGGTGTCAGTAGTGACATCCGCTGTGATGTGTCCTTAACTGCAAGTACTACTACTCCCAACATGGAGCACACTCTGCTCCATGCTTGGAGCTGTAGTATCTGCATTAATAGACAGGTGGCAGCGAGTGTAACTTCTGACACTTGCTGTGATCTGTCTATTAATGCAGGTACTACAGCTCCCAGCATGGATCAGAGTGTGCTCCATGTTGGGAGTAGTAGTACCTGCAGTTAAGGAATGATCACAGCGGGTATCACTACTGACACCCACTGTTATCCTCCTATATAATGTATAGATGCGGCGGCCGCTCTTCTATGGTCCCCTGCACTGCCGTATATATACACATATTTCTATTTCCCACAGAGAGCTGTGATTGGCTGGAACCATTTGGCCAATCACAGCTCTCTGCGGGAAATATGAATAAGTGTATAAATACGGCAGTGTAGGGGACCATAGAAGAGCGGCAGCTGCATCTATACATTATACAGGAGGATAGCAACTGGCGATCTGTCAATTAATACAGGCACTACTACTCCCATCATGGAACAGTGTGTTCCATGCTAGGTGTAGTAATACTACCTAAAAAATGTAAAAAATAAAGAAAAAAATTTGAAAAACACACACACACTATATTTTTATTATTGCCGGCTACATTTATAGGTCCCTGCCCGCCCACATAAATTGATCCCTGTTTAAATATTAACCCCTTGGGGACGGAGCCCATTATGACCATAAGGACGGGAGCATTTTTTGCAAATCTGACCACTGTCACTTTAAGCATTAATAACTCTGGGATGCTTTTACTTATAAATTTGATTCCGAGATAGTTTTTTCGTGACATATTCTACTTTATGTTAGTGGTAAATTTTCGCCGATACTTGCATCATTTCTTGGTGAAAAATTCAAAAATGTCATTAAAAATTCGAAAATTTTGCATTTTTCTATCTTTGAAGCTCTCTGCTTATAAGGAATATGGATATTACAAATAAATTATATATTGATTCACATATACAGTATGTCTAATTTATGTTTTTACTTTTGGAAGACACCAGAGGGCTTCAAAGTTCAGCAACAATTTTCCAATTTTTCGCAAAATTTTCAAAATTGGAATTTTTCAGGGACCAGTTCAGGTTTGAAGTGGATTTGAAGGGTCTTCTGGTTAGAAATACCCCATAAATTACCCCATTATAAAAACTGCACCCCTCAAAGTATTCAAAATGACATTCAGTCAGTGTGTTAACCCTTTAGGTGTTTCACAGGAATAGCAGCAAAGTGAAGGAGAAATTTCAAAATCTTCATTTTTTTTACACTCGCATGTTCTTGTAGACCCAGTTTTTGAATTTTTACAAGGGGTAAAAGGAAAAAAATCCTCTCAAAATTTGTAACCCAATTTCTCTCGAGTAAGAAAATACCTCATTTGTGTATGTCAAGTGTTCGGCGGGTGCACTAGAGGGCTCAGAAGGGAAGGAGCAACAATGGGATTTAGGAGAGTGAGTTTTTCTGAAATGGTTTTTGGGGGGCATGTCACATTTAGGAAGCCCCTATGGTGCCAGGACAGCAAAAAAAACCACATTGCACACTATTATGGAAACGACACCCCTCAAGGAACGTAACAAGGGGTACGGTGAGCATTAACACCCCACAGGTGTTTGACAACTTTTTGTTAAAGTCGGATGTGTAAATGAAAAAAAATATTTTTCCACTAAAATGCAGTTTTTTCCCCAAATTTTACTTTTTTTTCAAAGGGTAATAGGAGAAAATGCCTCCCAAAATTTGTAACCCCATTTCTTCTGAGTATGGAAATACCCCATGTTTGGACGTCAAGTGCACTGCGAGCGAACTACAACGCTCAGATGAGAAGGAGCGCCATTGAGCTTTTAGAGAGATAATTTGTTTGGAATGGAAGTCGGGGGCCATGTGCATTTACAAAGCCCCCCGTGGTGCCAGAACAGTGGACCCCCCCACATGTGACCCCATTGTGGAAACTACACCCCTCACGGAATGTAATAAGGGGTGCAGTGAGCATTTACACCCTACTGGCGTTTGACAGATCTTTGGAACAGTGGGCTGTGCAAACAAAAAAATTACATTTTTCATTTTCACGGATCACTGTTCCAAAAATCTGTCAGACACTTGTGGGGCGTAAATGCTCACTGTACCCCTTGTTACATTCCGTGAGGGGTGTAGTTTCCAAAATGGGGTCACATGTGGGTATTTATTTTTTTGGGTTTATGTCAGAACCGCTGTAAAATCAGCCACCCTTGTAGAAATCACCAATTTAGGCCTCAAATGTACATGGTGCGCTCTCACTCCTGAGCCTTGTTATGCGCCCGCAGAGTATTTTACGGCCACATATGGGGTATTTCTGTACTCAGGAGAAATTGCGTTACAAATTTTGGGGGTCTTTTTTTCCTTTTACCTCTTGTGAAAATAAAAAGTAAAGGGCAACACCAGCATGTTAGTGTAAAATTTTTTTTTTTTTTTACACTAACAGGCTGGTGTAGACCCCAACTTTTCCTTTTCATAAGGGGTAAAAGGAGAACAAGCCCCCCAAAATCTGTAGTGCAATTTCTCCCGAGTACGGAAATAACCCATATGTGGCCCTAAACTGTTTCCTTGAAATACGACAGGGCTCCAAAGTGAGAGAGCGCCATTCGCATTTGAGGACTAAATTAGGGATTGCACAGGGGTGGACATAGTGGTATTCTACGCCAGTGATTCCCAAACAGGGTGCCTCCAGCTGTTGCTAAACTCCCAGCATGCATGGACAGTCAGTGGCTGTCCGGAAATGCTGGGAGTTGGAGGCTCCGTTTTGGAAACGCTGCCGTACAATACGTCTTTCATTTTTATTGGGGGGGGGGGGGGGGGGGACAGTGTAAGGGGGTGTATATGTAGTGTTTTACTCTTTATTAGGTGTTAGTGTAGTGTTTTTAGGGTACATTCACACTGGCGGGTTACGGTGAGTTTCCCGCTAGGAATTTACGCTGCGGCAAAAATTTGTCGCAGCTCATACTTGAAGCAGGAAACTTGCTGTAAACCCGCCCGCGTGAATGTACCCTGTACGTTCTCATGGGGGGGAACCTCCAGCTGTTTCAAAACTACAACTCCCAGCATGCACGGTCTGTCAGTACATGCTGGGAGTTGTAGTTTTGCAACAGCTGGAGGCACACTGGTGGAAAACCTTCAGTTAGGTTCTGTTACCTAACTCAGTATTTTCCAACCAGTGAGCCTCCAGCTGTTGCAAAACTACAACTCCCAGCATGCACGGTCTGTCAGTACATGCTGGGAGTTGTAGTTTTTAAACAGCTGGAGGCACACTGGTTGGAAAATACTGAGTTAGGTTCTGTTACCTAACTCAGTATTTTCCAACCAGTGTGCCTCCAGCTGTTGCAAAACTACAATTCCCAGCATGACTGATCACAGAAGGGCATGCTGGGAGATGTAGTTATGCAACAGCTGGAGGTACGCAACTACAACTCCCAGCATGCCGAGACAGCTGTTTTCTGTGTGGGCATGCTGGAATTTGTAGTTTTGCAACATCTGGAGTGCTACAATTTAGAGACCACTGAACAGCGATCTCCAAACTGTGGACCTCCAGATGTTGCAAAACTACAACTCCCAGCATGCCCAGACAGCAAACAGCTGTGTGGGCATGCTAGGAGTTGTAGTTTTGCAAGATCTTGAGGGCAGTATAGAGATCACTGTGCAGTGGTCTCTAAACTGCAGACCTCCAGCTGTTGCAAAACTACAAATTCCAGCATGCCCACACAGCAAACAGCTGTCTGGGCATGCTGGGAGTTGTAGTTTTGCAATATCTGGAGGGCTACAGTCTAGAGACCACTATAGTGGTCTCAGACTGTAGCCCTCTAGATGTTGCTATGCAACTACTCACCGGCTTCCGTCGCGTCCGGGAGCCGTCCTCTTCTGCCGCACGCCGCCGCAGATCTCCGTCACCGCCCGCCGATCCCCGTCGCCGCCCGCCGATCCCTGTCGCTCCGCTGCCTCCGGAGGGGTAAGTGGACGTCGGCGCCCGGTTCTCTTCATTTTCCCCGTTCTGCCCCGCCTATTGTGGGAGGGCAGGACGGGGAAAACAAAAGTAAACCCCTCCGCCCCTGATCTGCTATTGGTGGTCGTGTCTAGACCACCAATAGCAGGGATAGGAGGGGTGGCACCCGTGCCACCTCACTCCTATCGCTTTAGGGGGATCGTGGGTGTCTTAGACACCCGCGATCCCCCTTCTATTCCGGGTCACCGGGTCACCATAGACCCGTAATGACCCGGAATTGGTGCAAATCGCAAGTGTGAATTCACTTGCGATTTGCGCCGATCGCCGACATGGGGGGGGGTCTAATGACCCCCTGGGCATTTGCACGGGGTGCCTGCTGATAGATATCAGCAGTCACCCCGGCCCGGTCCCCGCCCGGCGTGCGGTGGGGACCGAAATTCCCACGGGCGTATGGATACGCCCTTCGTCCTTAAGTACCAGGACGCAAGGGCGTATGCATACGCCCTTCGTCCCCAACAGGTTAATAACATTTTTGTAATAAAAAAGATACATTTAGTTAAATACAATTTTTTCCTTCACTACTGTATCTTTTTTATAATTTTTTTTTGATGATACCCTATGAAATTTTATTAAAAAAGGTATCTCCATCACTTTTTTGGATCGCTAAAGTCCAAAAACGAATAAAAACCGCCTGAAAAAACGCCAAAGTTAAAACCCACATATCGTTTTTCTTGGCGTTTTTTCATTCCCATAGACTTCTATGGGAGAAAAATGCCACGATTTTGACTAAAAAAACGCCAAGAAGCTTAAAAACACCAAAATAGAGGGGAAAAACGCCAAAAGGATAAAAAAAACACCAAATGGAATAAGAATTGTGCTATTTCTCATTGATTTACAGTTAACATCTGGCCGCAGCGTTTTTTGGCCCAAAAAACACCATGCGGCAGAATTGGCGTTTTTCTTGGCATTTTTCCCCCCCAAAAAAACAAGTAGAAACCTAGCTGTAGAGCAGTGTTTTTTCCAGTCCTTAAGCACACTGAGCAGATCTTATTTTCAGGACATAGGTGTTTGAATATTGCTGAGCTATATAAGGGCCACATAGAACCACCAGATAGTGACTAAACAATACTACTAGACAGAAACAAAAAAATCTCATCATGCCATAACTGAATAATACTATCATATAAAACAAAATCAAATCACCAGTTATTGACTACATAACACTACCATACAGTATCCTATGGTAGGCAGGGTGTAATAGAAGTAATGTCATAGCAGGACTGATCAGGTGACTGAAATACTTTTCCCTCTCCTATATTCTACTGTCACTATGAAATACAGGGAGTAAAATGACTGAGATCAGACTTAACTCTGATCCCGGCTGTTGCTGGTGGGCGTCAGCTATAATTCATAGTCTACACGTATGGCACAAGTTGCTAAGGGGTTAAAGGTATACATCAAAAGATTTGGGGGAGATTTATCAAAACCTGTGCAAAGGAAAAGTTGCCCATAGCAACCAATCAGATTGCTTTTTTTTTATTTATCAGAGGCCTATGTCCAAAATGAAAGAAGCGATCTGATTGGTTGCGATCTGATTGGTTGCTATGTTACTCTGGACAGGTTTTAATAAATCTCCCCCTTTGTGCTTAATAGAAGCCGCTTAACATAGTGGAAAAGAACCTTAGGCAACTATCTTAAATAGGGAGATTTCTATTGTCCATGAAAATAACACAGAAAAATGAGTTCTGAATATTTTTCTTTACACCATAAATGCTTTTTTTGCTAGGTCATCACATTGCTCTGGTCTCTTTCATATATATATATATATATATATATATATATATATATATGTACGCAGCCTACCAGGAAGGAAACCTGAGAGAGGTGCTCGCATATTCCTCGCAGAATGAATGAGGTGCAAACGAAACATATTGCCGAGTGATTATGGAAATGCTTTGATCAATGTGGAATCATTTCATTCACACAATAAAGCTATTTGTTTTGTATTTTTAGATCAACCGCCGCTGCTTATCGTCTGTTCTGCGCAACATGTTGCAGTTCAAGGGTTTTGAAAGAATTCTTGTAATTTTGATGAAACAGGGAACAGCCTTAGGTCATAAGCAACGGTTGGTAATGAGGGGAAAAAAGTTGTTCTCAGCTGAGAAATGTCTCGGAGAACTGTGGGAAATGAGTTTGGAGGGAAGCCAAAATGCTCTACATTGTAGGTGTTCTCAGTAAAAAAATCTAACCATCCTAGCTTGAGAAACAATAAAGCTAGAACTTTTATATTATTTATTCCCATTTTTTTTTCTGCCAACTTTTTTGCTGCATTGTACTTTTAGGAATAGATGGTAAACAATTCCCAGCTAGCAATAATGATGTTACTGATTATAGGACACTTACCTTATAACACATCTACAGAGAGAGAAAAAATGCATATAATTGTTTTAAAGGCTCCTTGACATGGACGTTCATTGCAAATTCTGTCATTTCTGGTAGGAGAATTAAGGCTGCATGGACAATGATGGACACCTTGGCAGAGCCTAATGGAGCCATTTTTATAGGGGTTAAGAGCAGCACCCGCATTCTAGGCCAGGCTGCCTCTCCAGTCTGGGACTGGGGATGTGACGTAATGCCACGCCCCTTCCATTCATGTCTATGGGAGGGTTGTGACAGCAATCCCGCCCCCTCCCATATACAGGAATGGAAGGGATGTGATGTCACAAGGGGGCATGGCGAAGCTCTTTGTTTCCAAGGGGGGGGGGGGGGGGGAGGTCCCAGCAGCAGGCCCTCCGCAATCAGACAAGGTATCCACTATTTTTTCGATAGGGGATAAGGTGTCTTTGGCTGGATAACCCCTTTAAGTCAATGGGATGTGCTATGGAATGAAGCTGGTAACTTGTTGTAGCTTCTGTATAAAAATGAAGGCCACAACACAGATGGCAAGGGTGGAGGCAGTCTGGTTTCCTTAAGAGTGGTAGTCTAAGGGATTTCTGTAGCTAGATAAATTGTACAATTAGATTATAAGAAGTGAAGTTTTAGTCAGTCTTCTTATCTACAGAGGCCACTATGCTCATTTGACAAAAGTCGGCTGAAGTGGCCAATTTAGTAGGACAAGTCATGTCTAGTCTATCAAGGGACTGTTCAACCTTTTTGCTCTTAGAGTTTACAAATGGTGTCCGCATGTGGGGGATGGGACACTTGACCTGATGAGGAAGCTACAGCCAAATAGTGGCAACAAAGAGCTGAGGAGCATTTCCTCCCTCCTTCCTCCATGTATTGTTCAGTCACATTGGATGTAAAAAAAAAAGGAAAAGTCTATGAAATACATCTGCCAGTAATCCAGTTTTTATCCTACAGCAGAATATGACTTTTCTTGTGTCCCTGGATACAATAGTTTTTAGAGCTGCCACCAGCTTTGAGGTTACACCAGACATGGGTCTTTTGATTCTCTTTTAGGAGACACTGATCTGGGGATCTATTTCTCAGTGGTAATATTGCTGTTACGCCGAGCGCTCCGGGTCCCTGCTCCTCCCCGGAGCGCTCGCAGCGTTCCTCTCTCTGCAGCGCCCCGGTCAGACCCGCTGACCGGGAGCTCTGCACTGACATTGCTGGCGGGGATGCGATTTGTCCTGGCTCCGCTCCTTAGGGCGCGTGCGCGCCAGCTCTCTTAGATTTAAAGGGCCAGTGCACCAGTGATTGGTGCCTGGCCCAATCAGCCTAATTAGCTTCCACCTGCCCTCTGTCCATATTACCTCACTTCCCCTGCACTTCCTTGCCGGATCTTGTTGCCATTGAAAGCGTTTCCTTGTGTGTTCCTAGCCTGTGTTCCAGACCTCCTGCCGTTGACCCATGACTACTATCCTTGCTGCCTGCCCTGACCTTCTGCTACGTCCGACCCTGCTCTTGTCTACTCCCTTGTACCGCGCCTATCTCAGCAGTCAGAGATGTTGAGCCGTTGCCGGTGGATACGACCTGGTTGCTACCGCCGCTGCAAGACCATCCCGCTTTGCGGCGGGCTCTGGTGAAAACCAGTAGCAACTTAGAACCGGTCCACCGACACGGTCCACGTCATTCCCTCTCTGGCACAGAGGATCCACCTCCAGCCTGCCGAATCGTGACAATTGCTTGTTATGTATTCCCAACAGATGTAGACTGTGTACATATCTGTGTAGGGTTTTCTGTTCATAACATAAACCATAACAGAGCTCGATCTGTTATACAATAGAAACACACCAACAACTGATGGATCCAGTTGACTTGGGGTCTGTTGGGCTCCATTGTGGTGTTCTTTGTTGTAAACAATAGCACTATATTTAGGTATTAATAATAAATCTGTTGGAATATGCAACAAGCAAATGTAAACATAGTCTAATTCATTTAATTATACCACATATATTCACATCATAAAAACTGTCAATATGAATAATTCCAGCCTAAACCCTCTCCCTGGACTGTCTACGGTACGAGTGCTACATTGGAAATTTGACCATCGTGTGTTGGGTTATTTTAATCCATTCTATATACCAGAACCAGACTGGGAGTTCAGGATGAATGAGAATTTGGATTAATGGCAGATTTAATGATAAATTCCATTTCTGGGCCATCATTTTGTGCACAATGGGTTTTGCTCGGTTTCAGGGGTAATAAATTAAGCCAGCCCAACGTAAACCTCCCTACGCTATAAACAGGATATCTGAATATAGACCTCAATAACCAGATCAGGGAATGTACAATGAATGACATAAGGGACTAATTCATATACAGTATGCAGCTATTCCACAGCATGAAGTGAATGGGAGTATAAAATTAGTGTTTATACAAGAAATATAGAACACTACACATATTCCTTGGCAGTGATAAAGGCCCATTTAGTATTAATAGTTGCTTAGACATTATTTCTGCATTTGCAACTGGCAGACACAGTAAAAGACAGATTTAGTGTAATTCTTATTCATTCTAGTGAGAATTATTCCATTATAATGTCATTCCTTGACACTTTTTCCAGATGGATCTTTGAAGGAACAGAATTACTTAAGAGGCAAATCAGTCATCTATGTATTTATTTTCTTTTAATAGTGTATGACGCCCAGATAGGCATAATAAGATTGGCGGAGGATTTAGAATACCGCATGGGGAGCCTTAATTCGAAAAAATTATCTAATGGCAACTAAACTGTTGCTGTGTTAAAAGATTAATAGGAAATCCACAGGATACATGAGCAAGAAGATCCAAGACAAGAGAATGTTCCTAAGACTACCGAAATGCAACATTAACCCTTTTTTTTTATATTCAGCAATCAAAAAGTTTACTGTCCGCCTCTCTGTGGGGCGAGTTATTTATGCCTCCTGGGGTCGGAGTCGCTTGGTAATCAGTTTTGATGCTCCAAAAGGACATGAAACGCGATGGACTGAGAATAATTAGAATTTTAATTGCATTACCAAAGCTGTTTTGTCTTGGGACCTTCATGTGGGAGACAGAAAGTGCCACTCATGTATTGCAAAGGACAAGTAAAATCCTCTGGTGGTGTAAACATTATGGCTTACAGACACTGAGCAGAAATTGAGGTCATTGACCAACCTGCAATGTGTAGGGCTGTAGGAAATTACTCTTAGATAACACTGTAGTATATTTATTAGCAACGCACAAGGGGGAACTAGAAAAACACCCAGCAGGCAGTTTACCCAAAAACTATGACAATACCATGGGTCTCAATAAAGCTACCTCTTTGACCCCCATTCAAAAGCATTTTTAGATGGAATAACTACTGGCACATTTTTGTTTAATGTCAATTTTATATTTTATTATGTCAGAAGGCCGCACCTATGCACGGGCTACAACATAGCGGGCCAGTGTTTGCCCACCTTTTCCTGACTGGCTACTGTGGTGCTCAAGAGGATGATGGTTGTCAGGGCTGCCATAAGGGGGAGGGGGGGTACAACCAGTACCCCAGTAAGGGGCCTGGACCCCCAGGGTGGCCCAATTGGGCTCAAACCTTTATTTTTATTTTTTTGCAAATCAGTGAGTTAGGCTGGTAGGCATCATTATACTCTGTACAGGCAGTCAGTCACAGCAGAGATGGGGGACCGGCGCAATCATCACGTACATTTTTTTTATTTTTATAATTACTGAGGCTTGATCAGCCAGTCCTGCCCTGTCTGCAGCTGTGGTCCAGATCGGGGGCTGGAGTGAGAGGGAGCACCATCCGGAGGGCAGCACACTCTCATTTTGTGGCTGCAGCTGGTATGAGACATGCCTGCGCGTGGCCGTCAGTTACCAGCAGGCCAGTGATGTCAGCCCGCAATAGAGGAGCGGAGCGGCCGGCTACACTGCACACAGTACTAACTTACTGCACTAACTTACTGTACAAACTTACTTGGGGCAGTGTATGTGTGTATGATGGCTGTGTGTGTATAGGGGCTGTGTATGTGTGTGGGGGCAGTGTATGTGTATGGGGCAGTGTATGTGTATGGGGCAGTGTATGTGTGTGTATATAGGGACAGTGTATGTGTATAGGGCTGTGTATGTGTGTATGGGGCTTTGTATGTGTGTATATGGGGGCTGTGTATGTGTATATATAGGGGCCGTGTATGTGTATGGGGCAGTGTATATGGTAAGGGGCTGTGTATGTGTGTATATGGGGGTTGTGTATGTGTGGGTATATGGGGCAGTGTAGGTGTATGGGGCAGTGTATATGTGTATGGGGGCAGTGTATATGGTATCGGGCTGTGTATGTGTGTATATGGGGGCTGGGTATGTGTGTGTATATAGGGGCAGTGTATGTGCATGGGGGCAGTGTATGAGTATGGGGCAGTGTATATGTGTATGGGGCAGTGTAAATGTGTATTGGGCAGTGTATATGGTATGGGGCTGTGTATATATGGGGGCTGTGTGTGTATATAGTGGAAGTGTATGTGTATGGGGGTAGTGTATATGTGTATGGGGGCAGTGTATGTGTATGGGGCTGTGTATGTGTGTATATGGTGGCTGTGTATGTGTGTGTATATAGGGGCAGTGTATGGGGGCAGTGTATATATGTATGGGACAGTGTATATGGTATGGGGCTGTGTATGTGTGTGTATATAGGGGCAATGTAGGTGTATGGGGCAGTGTATATGGTATGGGGCTGTGTATGTGTGTATATGGGGCAGTGTATGTGTGTATGGGGGCAGTGTATGTGTGTTTGGGGACAGTGTTTATGTGTATGGGGGTAGTGCATATGTGTATGGGGGCAGTGCATATGTGTATGGTGCTGTGTGTGTGTGTATAGGGGCAGTACATGTGTATGGGGCAGTGTATGTGTGTATATGGGGGCTATGTATGTGTATAGGGGCAGTGTATATGGTATGGAGCTGTGTATGTGTATATGGGGGAAGTGTATATGTTTATGGGGGCAGTGTATATGTGTATGGGGGCAGTGTATATGTATATGGGGCTGTGTGTGTATGGGGCTGTGTATGTGTGTGTAAATAGGGGCAGTGTATGTGTATGGGGCAGTGTATATAGTATGGGGCTGTGCATGTGTGTATTTGGGAGCTGTGTATGTGTGTATATGGAGGCTGTGTATGTGTGTGTATAAAGGGACAGTGTATGTGTATGGGGGCAGTGTATATGTGTATGGGAGCTGTATATGTAGCAGTGTATATGTGTATTGGGCAGCGTATATGTGTATGGGGCAGTGTATATGGTATGGGGTTGTGTATGTGTGTGTATATAGGGGCAGTGTAAGTGTATGGGGCAGTGGATATGTGTATAGGCCAGTGTATATGGTATGGGGCTGTGTATGTGTGAATATGGGGGCTGTGTATGTGTGTATATAGGGGCAGTGTATGTGTATGGGGCAGTGTATATGTGTACGGGGCAGTGTATATGGTATGGGGCTTTGTATGTGTGTGTATATGGGGGCTGTGTATGTGTGTATATAGGGGCAGTGTATGTGTATGGGGCAGTGTATATGTGTATGGGGTAGTGTATACGGTATGGGCTGTGTATGTGTGTATATGGGGGCTGTGTATGGGCTGTGTGTGTGGGGGGAGGGCTGTGTATGTGGTTGTGGGGGCTTTGTATGTGTGTATGGGGGGGGGGGGGGTGTATGTAGGGTTTCCACAGCAGACCTACTTTTATTTACATAACAATTAACAACATTGTTTAACAAAATATTAATCCCCTCCCGTATGAACATCATACAACCAACAAAATACCAACTTTAAAGTTATACCTGCCCCAGGACAAGGACTTAAAGGCACGACTAATTTAAAGGGGGCCTCCTATTTACCCCCAGCCGTGCATTACCAGGCCCGGGGGCACCAATTATCAGAGTCCCACAACCCTCCCTGGGGACCCCCCCATGCCCTTGGGGAATTCTCCACCAGACTGGGTACCATCCCCTTAACTGAAAACCACCTTTTCAGTTGCCAGAATGTCCATACATGCCTCCAAGTCCCTATCCTGCTATCTCTGCTGCGACAAACTCTTACAATTTGTGTGGGCTGGCCTTCTTCTCCTGTGGCCATGCGCCAACTGACCCTCTGCCCCCTCCGCCACCCCTATATAACTTACTAGCTCCACCCCTTATCCTGACCCTGCTCCCTGAACTCTCCGTGACCTTAACCCTTCCCTGGCACTAGTCTCCCCTTTTCATGGAGGGGCCCATTCCTATTCTCTCCATTACAGGGCTTTCTTGACTAGAGGATATACTAATTGCTGGCCACTCTAACCCCACTTTTGTTTTCATAAAAATTAACAACAATGTTTAACAAAATATTAACCCCCTCCCATATGGACATCATACAACCAACATAATACCAACTTTAAAGTTCTACCTGCCCCCGGACAAGGACTTGAAGGCACCACTAATTTAATGGGGGCCTCCTATTTACCCCAAGCCATGTATCACCAGGCCTGGGGGCACTAATTATCGGAGACTCACAACCCTACCTGGGGGCCCCCATGCCCGCAGGGAATTCACCACCAGACTGGGTACCATCCCCAGCTTTAACTGAAAACCACCTTTTCTGTTGTCAGAATGTCCATACATGCCTCCAGGTCCCTATACTGCTACCTCCACAACGGAGCAAATTACCCCTTACGCGCCTCCCTTCCGCCACACACACACTGCTCTCTCCACCGCCTCACTGATCCCCAGCATCCAAAGATCCATCCCCATGTAATTAAGATGGACCCCATCCCATGCCAAGAAATCGGGATCCCCTTTCTCCAGCTCCCTGTGTCTAACCACTAATCCTCCTATCCGGGCGACAAACCACTTTATTCACCTTGGCCCACGCCCTATTAACTCCAGCCACCAACCTAGCCTGGCACCAGTTTGTCCTCGCCACCATATCAGACCAAACCAGAATAAGGCTGGGTCCACACTACGTTTTGTCCCATACGGGAGCGCATACGGCAGGGGCGAGCTCAATTTTAATGTCCCACATCAGGTCTCTAGAACCCAAAAACCCAAATCATTACCCCCCAAGTGGAGCATTCGGTGCCTACCATTGGGCCGGACAGCCACCCTCACCCCACCTCTAACCACATATGAATGACCAGCAATCCACACCAGGCAAGGCACCGCATCTATAAAGAAAGCAAAACACAAACAATACAAGAAAGCAACAAACTCATACATATTACAATAAATCAGGTCTAACATATATCCGATATCTATCGGACTCCCACCTGCCAATCCACCGGATCACCTCTGGCCCCAGGCCCCACCGGGACGCCTAAGTGGCTGCCCCAATGCGGAAACAATTGGAACTATAGTCATCCACCCCACATCCCTCCGCCACCAAACACTTCCTAAAAAAAACCATAAACTGGAACCGGGAAAGAAAATCACCATCAGCATGCACCAACAACGGCCCACCCCTTGCAGGGTGTACCCCCATAAATTCCCCAAAACACCCCAGCGGACACATCAGGGAACCCTCCAAGGGTGACAAATGCACCGTCACCCCACGACCAGTCTGATCCGTCTTGGACCTCCACACCAAGCATTCCAACATACCCCCATGGATCCTGACATCGTCCACCTGAAGCCCCCAGCAACCCACCGACTAGAGGCCACTACCTCAGATGCCCTGAATGCCCCAAAAAGTGCCAGAGAAAAAGCTAACCTGAATAACATCACCTCAAACTGTGAAAAATAAACCCCATGCAACATTTCCCCAATCTCACCAAGAACGGAAAAGAGACCAGCCGTCTGCTATCCCGCTTTCCCACCCCTTTATGGAATCCCCTGACCACCTGCCACACCAGGAAGGACTTAGTGGCATCCCCCATCCCCGAGCCTTTAACCAAAAAGCCAAAGCTGCCATCCGGCAGCCCAATCCAGAAGGGGATACTCTTGCACTAAACCCCCGCCCCACATAAAACAGCACAGCCGCCTCCAAGTCAGTCGGAGCGACCAAACTCCCCAATTGACCCACTAAAGCCTCCCAATCTAACCACCATCACCTCTACATGGCCCAGGTAGCCCCATAGACTGGCCTGCACACCAAACCCCCAAGCTACCCCTAAACCAGATTCCACAACCTCACCGGACAAGGGATCCCCTCCACCTCTGCCGCCGGCGCAAGCTCCCGGAAACGATCCCACTGAAAATGAGAGAGAGCATCAGCAACAGAGTTCTCAACCCCCAGAACATGCGCTGCTACAAAATGTGCATTCAATTCCAAACCCTGTAACACCAAGTGCCGCAGCAACCAGACCACCGGCGGCGAGTTTGCCATCTGCCGGTTGATGGCCTGAACCACTCCCAGATTGTAACAGTGAAAACAGACCCAGCGATTATCGAGCCACGAACCCCAGACTTCCACCACCACCACAATAGGGAACAGCTCCAGCAACGCCAAGTTCCTGACCAGCCCAGCCTCCCTCCAAGCCTCCGGCCAACTACCCACACATCATTGACCCTGGTAGGAGGCCCCGAAGACACAGCCCCTGGCCGCATCAGTAAACAAATCCAGATCACTGATAGAAACTTGACGATCTGGAATCAAAGAACCCATTGTACCTGTCCAGAAAACCCGCCCACACCCTCATATCCTCACGCACATCCGCCGGCAAGCACACAAAATGATGAGGGCGCCGCGCCCCGGCCGTCGCAGCCGCCCGGCGCCTACAAAAAACTCACCCCATGGGGATAATACTGCATGCAAAATTAAGACGGCCCAGCAGAGACTGGACCTCCAGTAGCCGCAGCTTTCCCGACCTGCAAGCCATTTCCACCCCTGCTCTCAACTACGCCATCTTCTCATCTGGTAGCCATCTGTTTTTTTGGGAGCCAGCAGCACCTCAAACCATCCCACCACCTGCTCCATCACCTGTAACAAAACCACACAAACATGAGACCCCGTCGGACCCAGAAATAAAAAAAATCATCCAGGTAATGCAACACCGAGTACACTTGTAACTCCCACCGCACTACCCATTCCAAAATTTAACTAAACTGCTCAAAAAATGCACAAGAAACCGAACAGCCCATAGGTAAACACAGATCCACAAAAAAACGCCCCCCGGAACAACACCCCAACAACGGAAAACTTTCCGGATGCACGGGCAGCAAGCAACACGCCCCTTCCACATCTGTTTTCACCAACAAAGCCCTCTGTCCATACCGCCTAACCCAAACCAAAGCCGTGCCAAACTAAGTATACGACACAGCGCACAGCGCCAGATTGATACCTTCATTCACGCATGAGAAAGGTAATGAATGAGGCGAAACTTGTTGGGCTCCTCAAGTGCTATTTTATTCCCCCTCTGATCCCCCTGTGTCATTTCAATCCTCCCCCTCTAATCCCCCCTGTGCCATTTCAATCCCCCCTCCTGACCCCCTGTGTCATTTCAATCCCCCCTCTGGACCCCCCCTTCCTATGATGTCACGCACATATAATTAATTATTCAAATTAACATGGCATTTTTTGGAAAAAAGGTGGCAACCCTATTTGTGCGTAAGGGCAGTGTATGTATGTATTGGGGGATGAGTATGTGTGTGTGTGGGGGCAGTGTATGTGTGTGGGGGCTGTGTATGTGTGTGTGGGGGCTGGGTATGTGCGTGTGGGGGCTGTGTATGTGTGTGTGGGGGCTGGGTATGTGCGTGTGGGGGCTGTGTATGTGTGTGTGGGGGCTGTGTATGTGTGTGTGGGGGCTGTATGTGTGTATGGGGGCACACTGTTAGGCAATATTGATGTGGAGTTTGTATAGAGGTGGGGATGGTGCTTTAGAAAGGAGCCTAAATTGTTTGTCCATCAGGTTCTGCAGAGACAAGTCAGAGCTGGGAGAAGTCTTCATGGAGGTCCAGACCAGATGGAGAAGGAAAGGAAACATGAATGACTCCGATCAGAGAAGACGTCGCCTGTGAGTCCTGTCATTGTAATCACCTATACTGTCCGCAGACACTTCCTATGAAAAAAAGGAAAGAGATGCGCTCCTAGTGTAATATGTCAGAATAGGTGAGCCCCTTAGGAAACCAAGTGTAAGGCTTACCGGAGGGCGTTGTGCTGAGGGCACAACACCTATGCAGGCATGTAGAATCACTCAATGGACGTGAGGTCAGCTGCTCCAGGATCCCCTCTGAGTGTCCTAAACGCTAAGTATCAAGGTAAGATTCAAAATGTGTGACCCATAATCCGGGACACAGAAAATGGGGATTTGATTCCAAAGCGCTTCTCCTCCGGTTAGTAAATGGTAAGTCCAGGCAGGAAGATTCTTAGGTATATAAGGAATTTATTGCAACACTTAGTTTCGAGCCTTATGCCAGGCTCTTCCTCAGGCATAAGGCTCGAAACTAAGTGTTTCAATAAATTCCTTATATACCTAAGAATCTTCTTGCCTGGACTTACCATTTACTAACTGGAGGAGAAGCGCTTTGGAATCAAATCCCCATTTTCTGTGTCCCGGATTATGGGTCACACATTTTGAATCTTACGCAGACACTTCCTGGATTCTTCCTCTGTATCGTCAGTGGGGGAGATTTATCAAACCTGTAGAGGGGAAAAGTGATGCAGTTGCCCATAGCAACAATCTGATTGCTTCTATTTATTTTTCAAAGGCTCTTAAAAATTAAAGAAGCCACCTGATTGGTTGCTATGGACAACTTCTCCACTTTTCTTCTCACAGGTTTTCATAAATCTCCCCCAATATATGGGAATATTCACAAACTTTTACTGCAGTTTTACAGTAACCAGAATAGGGTATATTTATTAATAGGAACAGTTACATACTTTGCAGCACAGTGTTTTACTGCTGTAATCTAATTAAAAATACATAATTAGAAAAATAAATTGGGGGGGGTCCCTGCATGCAGACTCAGGGACAGGCCACTAAGGGGAAGGGGGCCCAGGCCTGAACCTGTGTAAGGGGCCCCAAAATCTCTGATGGCAGCCCTGATGGTTGTTGTAGTGCAGGCTAGTGAAGAGTAATAGACCAGTAGAGGTGAAGGTGGTGACTTTTCCCCCTACTTGTTTGATTAGGATATTAATTCTTATTTTTGAGGGTATATGCTCCACTCTTATATGTACTGCACTTTGATGGTTTTTTTTTACCCATTTGGAGGGATGTTGGAGAAACATTGTTTCTTATATATGTGTTTTACATCTTCTTATATACATAACCAGTAACTCATGCTCTATGAAGACTCGTCCTTACCATTTTTCCTGTATGTGCCATACTTTGCCTTCACTTCTGTACCCTTTTTATTCTTGTTTGTGTTTATGAATAAAAGCTATGGTTTATATCTGATTTGTTCTCTGCTGTTCTAGTAGTATGAACCCGTCTCCCAGTCTGACCATGAATATTCCATTACCTTGAAGCAGCTTTCAGGCTCCAAGCTATCTATTCAGAAATGCACAAGTCCCCCTATGTCTCGCCATTTGTTTTATTCCAGCGCAGCTGCATCTATGTGTTTCATCACTCTGACTTGGTCATGTGATCACAAGCCTGACTTTTACAAAGTTACTGTGCTTCATGTGTCAGTGCATGCAGTGGTGGACTGACAACACTCAGGGCCCCAGGACCAAAAAAAGCAAGGGCCCCCTGCGATGCCTCGCCCTATTCCACCCAAATCCCTCCACCCCCCCCTAAACACAAATTGAACAAAAGTTTACATATAAGAAACACTTTAAGGTAGGTAAAATAATTTTCTGTGACCAATAATATCAATATACAAGGAGTAAATATATACTATCACACAATAACTGGATATTACTGCCATACTGTAATGAAAAAAACCACTATACACAGACTAGTATACTATACAGGATCTGTATACTATATAAGTGATTATATACAGTGCCCATATAGCAGTAGATACCAGTTGTACAGAGATCTGTATACAATATAAGTGATTATATACAGTACCATATAGCGGTAGATATCAGCTGTACACAGGATGTGTATACCATATAAGTGATTGTATACAGGACCATATAGCAGTAGATACCAGCTGTACAGAGATCTGTATACAATATAAGTGATTATATACAGGACAATATGGCGCTAGATATCAGCTGTACACAGGATGTGTATACAATATAAGTGCTTACAGTTACATCTAGAGATTCACAATTATGTTTTTCTGATCAGTGGTGTCCTCTTTCCTTTTCTTCTCCGTTCAGATCAAACCGCCATGTCGATCTCTTAACATCTGCAGGACAAACATGTTAGACTCATTTTTCCAAAGCCCTCCCCTTCTCTACACAATCTTCCCAATTATAGGCCCACAAACTGTAATGATGCCTTCCGTTGTGTCCTGCAAAGTAAAAGGGCAGGTAGGTAGATAGCCAGGTAAATAAGTAACTAGGTAGGTAGATTAGGAAGCCAGATATGTAGGTAGGTGACTAGCCAGGTAGGTTGTTAGCTAGGTAGTTAGGCAGCCCAGAGTTCACCCACAGTAGATGTAGGCAGCAGAGTTCCCCACAGTAGGTATTGGCAGCAGAGTTCCCCCCATTAGGTGTAGGCAGCAGTATTCCCCCACAGAAGGTGTAGGCAGCAGAGTTCATCCCCCATTAGGTGTAGGCAGCAGAGTTCTCCAACAGTAGGTTTAGGCAGCAGAGTTCCCCACAGTAGGTATAGGCAGCAGATTTCCCCACAGTTGTTTTAGGCAGCAGAGTTCCCCCACAGTAGGTGTAGGCAGCAGAGCTTCCCCACAGTAGATGTAGGCAGCAGAGTCCCCCCACAGTAGATATAGGCAGCAGGGTCCCCCCCCACAGTAAGTGTAGGCAGCAGGATCCCCCACATTAGGTGTAGGCAGAAGGGTCCCCCCACATTAGGTGTTGGCAGCAGGGTCCCCCCACATTAGGTGTAGGCAACAGGGTCCCCCCACAGTAGGTGTAGGCAGCAGAGTTCACCCCCATTAGGTGTAGGCAGCAGAGTTCTCCCATAGTAGGTGTAGGTAGCAGAGTTCCCCACAGTAGCTTTAGCCAGCAGAGTTCCCCCACAGTAGATGTAGGCAACAGATTCCCCCACTGTAGGTGTAGACAGCAGGTTTCCCCCACAGTAGTTTTAGGCAGCAGGGTCCCCCCCCACAGTAGGTGTAGGCAGCAGGTTCCCTCCACAGTAGGTGTAGGCAGAAAAGTTTTCCCCCTCCCCTCTCTCCTCAAGTTGAAAAAAAAAAAAAGCTCACCTGATGTCCCACGCAGCGATCTTCTCCGGAGTGCAGCAGGGGTCCGCATTTTCCTTCCTTCACAGTGCAGGCACCGATGAATGACGTAATCGGCGCCTTCACTGCATGCTGCGTGGGGGCGGAGGTCAGGGCTCCTCTGTGTAGGCCATAGATGTGGCTCACAAGGAGGGGATGCCTTTTGCTGTATGTGTGTGTAATGCACATACAGCAGAAGGCAGCGCTGTCTGGTGGGGATCCGGGACAAGTGTCCTGGATCCTCAGTAGCGGTGGCAGCGCCATGCCCTTTACCCGGACAGGCCCTCGGACCATGTCCAATCGGACCAGCCGGTCAGTCCGCCCCTGAGTGCATGTCAGCTCTTGGTCAGCCGACTTCCTGTAAACTAAAGGGTGACATCATCACCTATCAGATCCCGTCCTGCTAGCTCCCAGACCCCTCCCAGATTTGTATGCATTTGTAGCTATTTCTATGTACTCAGGATATATCATTGTTATACACTTCCCTGAGGCTTTGTTCACATATTGTGTTTTTGATTTTTTTCACAACATTGTGGCAAAAATGTGATTTTTTACTACAATTGTGCAAATCATGGTAAAACGTATTATTTTTACAGTGATTTTGGAAAATCCCAGCAAAAATAGCCAAAATGCTGTTACAATGTGTGAAAAAAGCAGTATAAATCCAACATCTTAGAACAGCATAAGAAAATTAAATCTGAATAAAACACCTCAATTTTTATTATAGGTCAAATTACTTAGAATTATAATATTTCTCTAAAAAACACACTTTTAGTAAAACGACTCATAAAACCTGCACAAAGTGTTAACTGACCTCAACCCACTTAATGGGTAAACTCCAGCACTAGCAGCTTATTTAGATGCAGTGATCAAACATCCCACCCAAAGCAAGAGGAATCATGGAAAATGTAGGCAGCATTACAAAATTGCATCAGTGTGGAATTGCAAACCAACATGCAAACCTGTGCCTGTTACATCAGGTAAACAGGTTAACACAAGGCATACACAAGAACATCTACATTCTCTGAAAATAGCCTATGTTACACCTATATAAGCCAAAAAAGTGTTCTAGAGTGCTTCTTTGACATTCATGCGGATGATTACCATTATGTATTTCTGTCTTGACCACTTGTGACAAGCTGGTACCTTAAGTCTGTAAATCCCTGGGTATGCAACCTATCTGTAAATCAAGTGTAATGAGTTGATCTGGTCTCAGCATCCACTCCCATCCCAGGTCCACATAAACACCTTTTCTAGTCTGCTCAGTCCTTGCTTGTGTTCGGTATATCTACACTAGCTTTCACTCTGCTCCTGTTTTTTTCTATTCTGTATATCAGTGTTTTCCCAACAGTGTGCCTCCAGCTGTGGAAAAACTACATGCTGGAAGTTGTAGTTTTGCAACAGCTGGAGGCACAATGTTTGGAAATGCTGCTGTATGTCCTTACCTTGGCTTCTTATATGTTTATTCTCTTCGACCAAATACTCTATTTCTGTTTGTCTTTATATCCCTTGTATTACTGTTAGGTTCTGGCCTCGTTGACCCTTTGTGTCCTGACCTGTTTCCCTGATGTCCATACAGTTTTGTTTATTGTTTTGGACCGTGTTACGCCCCTGCACTTTGTTACAGCGCAGAGACTGTCATCCAGTTATGAATCCACTGTCTGGGGTAGCTATGCAAGTAGCAGGGAAAGTGGTTCTTTGTGAGAGCGGGGTTGCACTTGTTCCTGTCCCAACATGACATCAAGGGTGTCTGAGTTCAAGGAGTCCTTACATTTTTCAGACAGACAGACTGAAGCCAAGAGGAAGCCCAGCTGCGGACGACCATAGCCTTATATGGACAATTAGACAATACTCTTTCATTTTGAAATCATCAATTTCTCTTAATAACTTCATATAAATGTTCCTAGATGATTTTAGAACTGGAGATATGTGAGAAATGTCACACTCAAACATGGATCTGAAGGTCCACTCTAGGCTGTAATATTCCAAGTATAAAAGGATTGGGTTTCTGAGAAAATTAGTAGAGATGAGCGAATGGAATCTGATGAATCCGAATTTGTTACAAACTTCATGAAAAATTAGATTTGCAACGAATGCGAATATTGTCGCGATTCTATTGCGCGAATCACATCATTAAACTCCATTAAGTGCTGTCCAGTCTCCAGGACATATAAAATTGCGGATCCACATGTGAGGACATGGGGCAAGGAATCCTGGGAAGGCAGGAGCAAGGGTAGGCGGGATGACCCTGAATCACATGCAGAATGCAGCCTATCAGCAGCCAGTCACCCCTATGATGTCACAGCCATATATAATCAGTAGCCATATTCCGGCTAGTCACTTCATTCTTTCACTGCAGAGAGATAGGACAGACAGCACTTTGTGTGTTACACAGAAAAGCTTTTTCCAGCAGCGTTTCACCTCCTAGTCACGTCAGAGTTCTGGTGGACAGAGAGCAGTGCATTTTTCACAGAAAATAATTTTTACTTCAGTGATTAATCTAAGTCACTTTCTACAGCATTGTATTACACAGAGGGGCAGAGAGCTGTGTGTTGCCTCATACATTTAAACAAGCTGGCTCAGCTGGAGAAAAGTTAGGAGAGGAGGGTGGAATATATTTTTAGAGCAACTCTGTGTCTTTGTTCCACAACAAATAATCTGCTGGTTATACTAGTCTGTAGATGGTATAATACACACCCAGCAGTCCATTCCTAATGGAGAGAGAGACAGTGCAATTTTGGGTTTAGTACACAGTGACTGTGTGCAGCAGCACTGTTGTGCACTGCTATTGTTGTGCACAAATACTTATTTAAGCGTGCTGTAGTGCATTTTCTGCCCTTATAAGTACATACCACATACCTACATCTAAGTGGTGTAGTATTTTGTACCTGTTAAACTCTCAAGGGCCCAGACACTGTGAAAGTCCTGGCAAAAGTAATCAACGGCTGATATTTTATGCAAATACTTTCTTAAGCGTAAATGTAGTACATTTTTCTGCCCTCATAAGTGCATACCACATACCTACATCTAAGTGGTGTACTATTTTGTACCTGTTGAATGCTCAAGGGCCCAGATACTGTGAAAGTCCTGGCAAAAGTAATCAACGGCTGATATTTTATGCAAATACGTTTTTAAGCGTACTGTAGCGCATTTTTCTGCCCTCATAAGTGCATACCACATACCTATACCTAAGTAGTGTACTATTTTGTACCTGTTAATCTGTCAAGGGCCCAGATACTGTGAAAGGCCAGGCAAAAGTACTCAACTGCTGGTGCTGTACTCAAATACTTTAAGCGTACTGTAGTACATTTTTCTGTCCTCATAAGTGCATGCCACATACCGACATCTAATTAGTGTACTATTTTGTACCTTTTAAACTCCTGTGAAAGGACAGCCAAAAGTAAACCCCTGCTGCTATTCTAGACAAACACTATTAAGCGTAGTGGAGCGCATTCTACTACCCTCATAAGTGCACACCACAACACTTCAAAGTGTTGTACCATTTTGTTCCTGTCCCTGTCCTCCCATTGCCTCCGTCCTATGCTGTTCCCTACCCTAAAGAAGTATCTTATGCTGTGAGTTCAGCTCCACAATTCAGTGAGGATGATCTACTAGAGGACAGTCAGCAGCTACTGCCCAGCCAAGAAGTGGAGGAGACATCCGCCACTTCCTCCGCAAGGCAGGTAAGTAGTGATTAGGAGAGTGGCATGCGAGGTGGTGTTCCGAGCATTACGGCTCCTGAAGCAAACACTGTTGAGGAACCTGAGGAAGACATCAGTGATGTATGGACACTTGTTGATGATGATGAAGCCGCTTGCAATTGGGAGCCGGATGCAGAAGGGGCTTCATCATCATCAGGAGAAGAGGGTTGCAGGTTGCCCGTGAGGCAGCAGCTGAGCCAGCAAGGCGGTAGCATGGTTGGCAGTCAGCATGGTGGCAGAAGTGGAAATTCTGGAGCCAAATGTGCCCGGAGGAGACCACCTGCTTCGCGGTAGCCTACCTTCCCGGGAGGTAGTGGAACAGGGGTTCCTGGAGAAGGCGGCAGTAGCAATCAATTAGTGCGGACTGTTGGTGAGAAAATCAGCTACTCAGTGGTGTGGTAGTTTTTCTTCAAGCATCCGGAGGAGGTTAACATAGTGACATGCAAGATGTGTTGGCAGAAGGTGAAGCGTTGCCAGGGTCGCAATGTTGGCACCACAGCCCTGTGTCAACATATGCTGTGCCACCATAAAGCGGCCTGGGAGAACCGTGGCTCCGATGTGGTGGTCCAGCCTGCTGCATCACCCAGTGGCATGCTGCTCCCTCTTTTAGCCAGCCAAGGTCCAACACCTCAGCCGAAGGGAGCTGTGTGTCATACCCGCCATCTGTTGCTTCAGATGCTCCTGCTCCTCCTACTTTTCGTCATTCTGCCAGCAATCCATCGGCAAATCCATATCCAAGAGACAACAGTATGTGCCCACTCTTCCAACGGTGCAGAAGCTGAATGTGCTCCTGTCCAAGTTGCTCCCTTTTCAAATGGTGGACTCTGCACCTTTCAGAGAACTGATGGCTTGTGCCGAGCTTAGTTGGAGAATCCCAAACCTTTATTTATTTGCGAAGAAGGCAGTACCAGCCCTGCACAATTTTGTGGAAGAGAAGGGTGGCCAGTCCTTGAGCCTGTCGGCGTGTACCAAAGTGCACGGCAGTGACGACATCTAGAGCTGTAACTATGGTCAGGTAAAATACATGTCCTTTACGGCTCACTGTGTGAATGAGGTTCCTGCACAACCACAACACCAACTTGGACAGGTCATGCCACTTCCTCCTCTATGCTCTCAGACCGTTGGTCCTGTGACAGTGTGCGACTCCGCCTCCTCATCCTCCACCATGTCCTCAGCCTCCACTGCATAGACAAGTCTCAGTGCCCCCTTCGGCATACCATCTGTGCAGGGCATGGCAGTGTCACGCTGTTCTTCACATGGTTTGCCTTGGCGAACGGAGTCTCACACGGGAGGAACTGCTAAAAGTCATTCATAAAGAAATCGGAGCATGGCTTACTCCACGAAAACTGGAAATGGGAACCATGGTGACTGACAACGGGAAGAACATCTTGTCTGTGCTGCGACAAGGTAGGCTGAGCCATGCGCCAAGCATGGCACACGTGTTTAATATGATTGTCAAGTGGCTCCTGAAGTGTTCTCCCCATTTGCAAGACATCCTAACAATGGGAAGGAAACTTTGCATGCACTTCAGCCACTCGTACACCGCAAATCACACCCTCATTGAGCTACACTCAGAATGGTATCCCCCAACATAGTCTGATTTGTGACATTGCCACACGTTGGAATTCCACCCTTCATATTTTGGACCGACTGTACGATCAGAGAAAAAAGAACCATCACCGATTTCTTGATGATCCAAGCGGATAGGGGTACTCCCCTGTGTAACTTCAATGTGAACCAGTGGTAGCTCATACGTGACACCTGCCGTTTGCTCAGGCCCTTTGAGGAAGCCACATTATTAGTAAGTCGCCAGGATTACGGGATGAACGATGTCATTCCACTACTTCATTTCTTACAACACGTCTTGGAAACGATGGCTGGTCAGGGCACTGGAGACGTGGCGCCTACATCTCACAGCCACATGAGCCATGTGGGGGCTGAACTGGAGGAGGAGTATGAGGGGCACAGTTTAGGTTTCACTAAATGGGCATTTTTTCTAGTAATCTGACAGGAGAGGAGGAGCAGGAGCAGCCAGAGGAGCAGAGGGTTATGAGGAAGGCGAGACAGAGGACATAGACACACCGTGGCAGTATGCAGTGGAGATAGAGGCAGGAAGTCCCTCCGAATAACTTGCACAAATGGCACGATGCTTGCTCACCTGCTTGCGTAGTGACAGCCTAATTGTCACCATTCAGCAGCAGGATGACTTCTGGATCTCCACCTTATTGGACCCTCGCTATTGCCACAAAATAGGGGCCTTTTTTACACCCACTGAGAGGGAGGACAAAATGACCTACTACAGAGGCATCGTGTGTAGTCAGTTGGCTGATGCCTATCGGCACCATGGTCCATCCTCTCGCAGGTCTGAATCGGGGGCCCCCTGCGCTCACCTTCCACTGCCATGGCTGCTGGGGAGGGGTGGGGTGGCAGGCGGAGTACCAGCTCCATCAACAGCAGCCTGAGTCTACAGTCACTGATTAGTAGCTTTCTTCACCTGCATAGTGAAGCAACTCATCAGCAGCAGGTAGACATGGAGCAGGACCTGAACCAGCAGGTGGTGGCATACCTTGACATCCCCATGCCAACACACCTTGAAGATTCACTGGACTTCTGGGCAGCCAAACTTGATTAGTGGCCTCAACTAGCAGAGTTTGGCCTGGAAAAGCTGTCCTGCCCGGCGAGTAATGTACCATCAGAGCAGGTGTTTAGTGCGGGGGGGGGGGCATAGTTACCCCAAGGAGAACTCGTCTGTCCATGAAAAATGTGGAGGGACTGACCTTTGTGAAGATGAATCAGGCATGGATCAGCTAGGATTTCCAACCACCAAGGCCTGATGCATGAGAGTAGGCTGACCATGGTGCCACACTAACATGGTGCCACACCAACACTTCACAATATGGATAGTGCCAAACAGATTTAAGGCGCTGCTCCACAGTTACAAATATTTCTCTGCATCAGACCTTTTTCACCCACCTTCATCACTGGCTAGTGGTATTGAAACCCACCGCACCACTCTGTCACCGGGTCACTTTCAGGACTCCTGATGCTGCTGCCACCTCCAGGCTGTCTCATACAGCCACTATCTGGTCTCTTCTCATGCTTCAGCCAACTCCAGGCTGTGTCATTCAGCCACTACATGTTCTCCTCATGCTGCCGCCACCTCCACGCTGTGTCATTCAGCCACTATATGTTCTCCTCATGCTTATGCCAGCTCCAGGCTGTCTCATACTGCCACCATATGTTCTCCTCATGCTGATGCCACCTAAAGGCTGTCTAATACTGCCACCATATGTTCTCCTCATGCTGATGCCAGTTCCAGGCTCGGTGGCAGTGATTCTAATAGCGATGCATGTCATACTGAGTAACAGTATTATTTAACTAACACAGCACACTCCCTATGCGTATTACAGCAAGGCAAAGTGTTCTACACCCCTATTGAGCCTCTCTGTAGGCCAGAAATAGACATTTTTAATGGCGTTTCGCCTCAAATAAATTTGGTCCGGACCAAATTTTTACGGAAAATTCGGCGATTCGGCCGAATTGAATTTTTCAAAAATTCGCTAATCTCTATAAATTAGATTATAACGTGGAGATTTTCTCTAAGGCTGGGTTCACACCACGTTTTCTTAAATACGGTTACCGTATACGGTTTGGAGGAGGGGGGCGGGGCTTAATCGCGGCGCCCGCACTCAGCCGTATTCGGGAACCGTATTTAATGCAAGTCTATGAGCCGACCTGAGTGAACCGCAGCCTCCGGTCGGCTTCGTTTTCGGCCGTATGCGGTTTCCCGACCGCAGGCAAAAACGTGGTCGACCACGTTTTTGCCTGCGGTCGGGAAACCGCATACGGCCGAAAACGAAGCCGACCGGAGGCTGCGGTTCACTCCGGTTGGCTCATAGACTTGCATTAAATACGGTTCCCGAATACGGCTGAGTGCGGGCGCCGCGATTAAGCCCCGCCCCCCTCCTCCAAACCGTATACGGGAACCGTATTTAAGAAAACGTGGTGTGAACCCAGCCTAACCTGGGCAAAACTCAGTAATCTCCTGCATAGTTTAAGATTTTCTTCTCGTCTTTGTCCTTTTTTTCTCCATCTCTTTCTATGCACCACATTCTTTATTTTCAGAAGCCTTTGAAAGTTATGTTGTTCGATCATTTTTGCTGTGTGAACCTGCATACCTTGAGGCTAAGTCTCCAGGAGGCAGTCTTCATTCTCCACACAGCAGCTGAGGCAAATCTTCAAAGCTTTGCTGCCAGTATGGCATCATGCATGCACTGCTGGTTGTCTTATGAGGGGTATTAAGATTGTCTTCCTCTGCCCTCAATACAATCTTATCTCTGCTTCACCGAGAGTCTTATCTACAACTTAGACTCTTCTTATCTCTGATGAGGTAGGTACAAATCAGTGCCAGTCACATACCTGGCCCGAATGCCCACCACTAAATAAATAACTCCTTTCAAGTCACGTGGTCCTCCTGCTTAAAATCCATAGCTGTCAGGCATTAAAGAAATCAGCTAAATAGAGACAAGATTGTATCTTCGCATTAGAATAGAAGCTTTAATCCTCTTATTTATATAATTATATCTGTCTTTTAACACATTCCTCCTGGTAATGTTTTTAGAAATACAAGTAGTATGGTATTAAAACAAGTGACATATATATATATATATATATATATATATATATATGTATATATATATATATATCTCAAGGAGAAGAACAGCACACCTGCTATATTCATCCACTGGTGCACGCGGTTTCTGGAGCCTGGGTCAGTGGCCCACCATTTGAATACCAAAAAAGAATCTCACCGCAGCACACAAGATTTAAAAGTGAAAAAAAAGTCTTGTGTTTATTTCATAGCAAAAAAAGTGTTTTCACAGCAAGCGACGTTTCGACTAGGCTCCCCTAGTCATTATCAAGCAGTGCACATTGTATCCATTCAACCATTCTTAAATAAGGGTACCAATCAACTGATACCTAAGGTGCATCAAAATTAAACAATTAATAACTATATACAAGATGTAAAATTAATAAATAAATATGCATAGAGAGTGTGAATTCATATAATCCTCAGTGTATAGTGATCATCTAGTGTACTTAGTGATAAAAAGTGCATGAAAATCATTCACTGCTGATATAAAATTAGAGATACAATAACTACACATATATTGAGGAATATTGCACATAATTAGGGGGTGGAGACTTCGCAACATTCACCCGGTGTATTCATTATTCACATTCATATCCACGATGCCGACACACTTTCAATGAACTCATCAGCCAGCGTCTCCAGGCGCCCTACATCATCGCGTCATCACGTATATGACGCGATCACGTTACTGCAAAGCACATCGATGCGCTGCGCTTTCGTGCATCCGCATCAGTGTCTCTGGGCTCACCAGCGCCCTCTTTATCAAGGGAACTGTAACAGCACTGCCCACATTACACATATAGATCAACCCCGTTCACTCCGACCAGCGTATTGTGAAGGACCCACTGATCTATGCTAGTCTAGTAGCTCTTACCTTTCAGCATAGGCAGGAAATACTCATGTAAATCATTCACATATATCAGGATACGACTCCATGCTGTGTTGCACAGCAATAGATCGCATCCCAATCTCCACGGCAAAGGCTGTCAGAGACCCCCACATTTAGTGGGAGACCCTAGCAGCCAGTCAAGGGTAAGTATTCCAACAATCGCACACATCCCACCCTGCCATTCTACTGTTACATAATCAAGGCCAAAAAAAAACCTTATAGCTGAAGGGCTACATACTAACTCCTTGTTATTAATGTCTGGTCACAAATTAGCACCTATGTGCATTCCACAGTTCCCAGTAATACCGTCTGGATGCCCTATGCTTTTACCCTGGAGATTGTTGCTCGCTAATGAAAACACCAAAAGTAAAATTACATCATTTATTCAAAAAAATGTTTTTACATTACATTTCATATTAAGCACCGGATGTAGATGTTACTAGGTCTAATATCCAGATGTATCTACAGAAAAAGAAAAAATTATGAGTATTAGAAATGTATGAATATGCACATGTATACCAAAAAATACACTACCATATCACTGAGAAATATATCCGATTATCTATTTAATATTCTTGTCAACATCTTAAAGTCGACATTTAACCCATTTGGTTTTAATGAATTTAATTAAAAGATCCACTTGAGTTCTCTTTTTTTCAGAGCTGCTTGCCTGTCCCCACCTCTCTTGTTAACTGGTATATGATCTAATATCATAAACCGTAGTTCTCTTTCTCCATGCCCTTTCTCTGTAAAGTGGCAGGATACTGGAAGATCTAACTTCTTTCTTCTGATCGAATATCGGTGCTGATTTAACCGAGTTTTTAGGTCCCATGTGGTCTCCCCCACATAGAGGAGACCACATGGGCACCACAGAGCATATACTACATATGATGTGTCACAAGTCATGTAATACTTGATTTGGTATGTATTCCCTGCAGTAGAATGCGTGAAAATGTCTCCCTTCTGCATAAGAGCACAATTCACACAACCCCTACAAGGAAAACATCTCTTCCTTGCCAATATTAGGTAATGTTGCGTGTCCAATGGTTTAGTCGACACGTCAGCTTTTACCAACCTGTCCCTAAAATCTGTAGTTCTTTTGTACGAAATCAGAGGAGGCTCTTTAAAGTCTGGTATGTCGAACCCTTCCTGAACAAGGTGCCAGTGCTTTCTAATGATTTTCGTAATATCACCCGAAAAATCATTATAAGTGGTGACAAATGGAATCCGTGTGGATGGCCGCCTGTCACTAGATCTACTTTCCCGTCCTGTCAGTACCCTGTTTTTTTGTCTCTGGATCAGGTCCATTGGGTAGCTCCTTTCCTTAAAATTTTTTGCCATGTTGTCTAAGGCTATATGTAGTTTGTCATCATCATCAGCAACAATTCTCCTGGCCCACAACATCTGACTATATGGAAGGCTGTCCACCATAGCCCTCGGATGACAACTGTTGAAGGTCAGCAGAGTGTTGCAGTCAGTTTTCTTGATGTGTAAATCAGTAGTCAGTTTGTTGTTTTGCACAGATACTTTGACATCCAAGAAACTATATACACTATGATAATAGCATAGCGAGCCTAGGTTAGTTGTCTCTTGTGCCATTCATAGGCTTACATGTGCTATGCAGATACTTGTTACATCTGTTCTCTTTCAGTTAATATTAGAGATAAGCGAATTTCTAAAAAATTCGATCTGGCCGATTTGTCGAATTTTCCGGAAAAATTTGGTTTGGACTGAATTTATTTGTGGCAAATTGCTATTAAGAACAGCTATTTCTGGCCTACAGAGAGGCTCAGTAGGGGTATAGAACACCATGCCTTGTCCTAATATGCATAGGGAGTGTGTTGTGTTAGTGAAATAATACTTTTATTCAGTATGACATGCAGATTACAGGCATCACCATTGGAATCACTGCCACAGAGCATCTGGATGTGGCAGATTTTTTATGTAATTTTAATTTAATTTAATTTGAATTTATTTTTATTTTTTGATCACCCATTCCGGTGAGCATGGAGCTGGCGGTCCACCCCCAAGCGAGATACCACCTGTTCCAGCCCCTGCCTCTCAGCACCCCCTCACTGTTAAAGTACAAATGTTTAATTTAATCAGTTATGGTTCATTGTTATCGCTCCAAGCTGTTTTATTGGATTCTTGTGATAATTCCACATGTAATATGACATTGACGACCATAGGGCCTCAGTCTTGAAAAGATTACATCGATTTTTAAAAATTTAATTTTAATATTTATTTTAGATTCCCAAGCTTAATGTCCGAGTGTTTACTTTGAACTAATACTGTATGACTACAAACCCCAATCTAACAAGGAGTCACATGGTGGCACAATGAGAGAGCCTAGAGGTTGCAGCAGCATGAGGAGACCATAATCTGGCAGAATGACACAGCCTGGAATTGGCGGCAGCAAGAGGAGACAATAGTGTTTCACAATTGTTAAGATTAAAAAACAAATGTTGAAATTTAAATTGAAGATTTATGGTAGCTAGTGCTACCATAAAATTTTTTAGGTAATGTCCCAGGCCCAGCAGCACCAGTAAACCATATAATGGCTGAATGACACAGCCTGGAGCTGGCAGCAGCATGAGGAGACGCTAGGGCTTCACAATCCCCAAGATTAAAAGATGAATTTTCAAATTTAAATTGAAGATTTATGGTAGCTAGTGCTACCATAAAATTTTTTAGGTAATGTCCCAGGCCCAGCAGCATGAGTCAACAATATAGTGGCTAAAGGACACAGCCTGGAGTTGGTGGCAGCATGAGGAGAACATATAGTGGCTGAATGGCACAGCCTGGAGTTGGCGGCAGCATGAGGAGACCATATAGTGTCGAAATGGCACATCCTGGAGTTGGTGGCAGCATGAGGAGAACATATAGTGGCTGAATGGAACAACCTGGAGTTGGCGGAAGCATGAGGAGAACATATAGTGGCTGAATGGCACAGCCTCGAATTGGCGGCAGCATGAGGAGACCATATAGTGGCTGAATGGCACAGCCTGGAGATGGTGGAAGCATGAGGAGACCATATAGTGGCTAAATGGCACAGCCTGGAGTTGGTGGCAGCATGAGAACAACTAGTGGCTGAATGGCACAGCGTGGAGGTGACTGAAGCATGAGGAGAACATATGGTGGCAGAAGGAGACAGCTTGGAGGTGGCAGCAGCAGCATCAGGAGTCCTGAAAGTGACCCGGTGAGAGAGTGGTGCGGTGGGTGGCAATACCAGTACCCGGTGACGAAGGTGGGTGGAAAAAGGTCTGATGTGCAGGAATGTTTGTAACTGGGGAGAAACGCCTTAAATCTGTTTGGCACTATACATATTTGTGAAGTGTTGGTGTGGCACCATGGTCAATCTACTCTGATACATCAGGCATTGGTGGGTGGAAATCCTGGCTGATCCATGCCTGAATCATCCTCACAAAGGTCAGTCTCTGCACATTTTTTTCGTGGACAGACGAGTTCTCCTTGGGGTGACTGTGGGACAAGGTGGAGGATGTGGAGGCGAAGTTGCACATTGTCGCAGGACCAACGGCCTGAGAGTGTGGAGGCGGAAGCAGCGTGACCTGTCCAAGTTGCTGTTGTGGTTGTGCAGGAACATCATTCACCCAGTGGGCCGTAAAGGACATGTATTTTTCCTGACCATAGTTACAGCTTCTTACGTCGGCACTGCTGTGCACTTTGGTACACTTAGCTGAGGAAGGTAAGCAGAAGAAAACAGTCTTTTTTGTCAAAGTGTTGGTGTGCACAAGAAAGTATTGAGGATATGCATTACATAAAACATTTAACATTATTCTTAGGATAAAATTTATAGACCCCAAATTATTTTGAAATCTAACAAAAAGAAAGGTATTGTAATGGAGCTGGATGTGGATCCTACTAACCTGTGTGGCGATGACTAAAACCGTATCAGGGAGCGAAGTCTAAGGTGCCACTGGTCTTCACCAGAGCCCGCTGCAAAGCAGGATGGTCTTTCTGTGGCAGGTGACACCCAGGCCGCTACCCCCGACACGGCTCGACCACACAGGTAGCTGGGCAGACGAGGTACCAGAGGATGAGGCAGAAACGTAGTCAAACTCAGCAGGAGGTCAGGACAGGCAGCAAAGGTGCGCAGTCAAATAAAGTAGCAGGAAGGTCTGGATACATAGGAAGAGGCAAGCAGGCAAAAGGAACGCTTAATCTCAGGCTAGGGGCACTGAAGATCCGGCAGGGAAGTGTGAGAGGTGCAGGGACTTTATAATGTAGTGTCAGGTACAAACAGTAATTATGGGCGTACTGACGCTTTAAATTTCAGAGCTCCAGCACTCGCGCCCTAGGTGACGAGGACGCGCACGCTGGAGCTGAGACACAGGAGAGGAGGCGGCAGTGGAGCATGGTGAGTGACGGGTCGGGATTCGCATGCGGGCGCGTCCCGCAATGCGAATCCCGGCCCAGCCGGCAGATGGGGACACAGGGAATCTGCGCCGGCGGCTGGTGTTTGCGGCCGGAGCGCAGAGTGTAGCAGGTATACAAAAAATACCATGAGTCACCTACACCACCAAGTATTGATGTGATGCAAAGACCTCTAAAAGGTGGAAGGGAACAACATATCATCCATTGTAACAGGTGGGGGTAAAAACTTCCCTTGTAAGGCCCTATTCTCACTCTATTAATTCCCTTATGGGCAAGTGTTATTCATCCTAAAAAGGGCGGCCCCACACAAGAACCTCTCCCTATTTACTCCTAAAAACACTGCCATTTCCCAGGGTTTTTAGTTGGAAATAGGAAGAGGTTCCTGTGTGGGGATGCCCTTTTTAGAACGAGTAACACTTGCCAAGAAGAGAATTAATAGTGCGAGAGTAGGGCCTTACAGGGAAGTTTTTACCTCCACCTGTTACATTGGACCATACCATGTTCCCTTCCACCTTTTAGAGGCCTTTGCATGACATCAACACTTGGTGGTGTAGGTGGCACATTGTGTTTTTTGCACACCTTTCCTTTTGATAGATTTCAAAAAAAATGTTGGGCACATATATTTTATCCTAAGAAAAGTTAAGTTTTAGCTAATGCATATGCTTAATACTCAATGAGAGAGCCTGGAGGTGGTAGCATCAACATGAGGAGACCAAATGGCGGCACAACGACAGAGCCTGGAGGTGGCAGCATCAGCATGCGGAGACCATAAAGCAACACAATGCGAGAGCCTGGAGGTTGCAGCATCAGCATGATGAGACCATAGAGCAGCACAGTGAGAGAGCCTGGAGGTGGCAGCATCACCATGAGGAGACCATATGGCAGCACAATGACAGAGCCTGGAGGTGGTAGTAACAGCATGAGGAGACCATAGAGCAGCACACTGAGAGCCTGAAGGTGGCAGCAGCAGCATGAGGAGACCATATAGCAGCTCAATGAGAGCCTGGAGGTGGCAGCAGCAGCATGAGGGCCATGCCAACAGAGGGTTGATTCTGAGGAACCCATGGACTGTTGACTGAGGGTGTCGGATGTCACTTGGGATGAAGTGGATGACCGAGTGAACTAATCAATCATAGCTGCTGGGTTTCTGGTCGAGACACGACTGCTAGCTGACACCTGGAGCTCAGACCTCTCGCTGCGACTCCTGCTGCCACACGCCCCTATTCTGCTGCGACCTCTGACTGCACCTGATGAATTTAACCGCTGCAACTCCTCTGTGCACATCCTGGCACTTCTCTCCCTGACATACTTAGCGCTTATATGAGGGGAGTACCATACGCTATGTTTAACAGGTACAAAATAGTACACCACTTAGATGTAGGAATGTGGTATGCACATATGAGGGCTGAAAAATGCGCTACAGTACCCTTAAAAAAGTATTTGAGTACAACACCAGTCGGTGATTACTTTTGCCTGGCCTTTCACAGTATCTAGGCCCTTGACAGATTAACAGGTTAAAAATAATACACTACTTAGATGTATGTATGTGGTATACACTTATGAGGGAAGGACAATGCGCTACAGTACGCTTAAAAAAGTATTGTAGTAAAACACCAGCCATTGATTACTTTTGCCTGGACTTTCACAGTATCTTGGCCCTTGACAGATTAACAGGTACAAAATAGTACACTACTTAGATGTAGGTATGTGGTATGCACTTACAAAGGGCAGAAAAATGCGCTACAGCATACTTAGTAATACATACTGCTGGGTATGTATTAAACCGTCTACAGACTAGTATAACCAGCCGACCATTTGTTTTGGATCAAAGACACAGAGTTGCGCAAAAAATGTATTCCTCCCTCCAAACGTATGAGGCAACACACAGCTCTCTGCCCCTCTTTGCAATACAATGCTGCTGTCCAAAAGAACGCTGAAGTGACTAAGAGGTGAAACGTTGCTGGAAAAAGCTTTTCTGTGGTACACACACCACTGTCTGTCCTATCTCTCTGCATTGAAAGGATGAAGTGACTAGACGGAATATGGCTGCCGATTATATAGTGTGACATCATAGGGGTGACTGGCTGCTGATAGGCAGCATGTAATTCAGAGTCATCCCGTCTACCCTTGTTCCCACCTTCCCAGGATTCCTTGCCCCATGTCCTCACATGTGGATCTACCATTTTAGATGCTCTTGAGCCTGGACCGCACTAAATGGAGTTTAATAAAGTGATTAGCGGCGATATTCACATTAGCTGCAAATCACATTTTTCATGAAATTCTTAACAAATTCAGATTTGTCATATTCAATTTGCTCATCTCTAGTTAATATGTGACACATACAATAATCTGGGGCAGATACTTTTTAAAGCAGTGAATTAGAAGGGTATTTTGGGGAGGTTTTCTAAACAATTGTGCTCAGGCAGGTGTTAAAAAGAAAAAATGCTTTACTAACCTCTTTCACTCCCCCTCTGTGCAGAACTCCTGGGGCTGGTGTGTGAAATTACTTTCTTAGGCCATATCAATGTCCCAGCTCAGTTATTGATTGGCTGGGTGGGTAATTCCATGTGCCATCTCCAACCACAGAAGAGGTGCACAGTGGGACTGAAGTTCCACGATAATGGGGGATGGGAGAGGAATTTTTACTACATGTCTAAGCACTTAAAGCGTATTAGTGCCTTTTAATGAATGGATAATATTACAAAAGTGTTTATCTGCATCAAGAATGTGTTATCTGTTTTTTGCATCAAATCTAATGCATACACTGAGGATTATAGCATGTAGAGGCTTTCCTTACATTTCATGTACTGCTGAATGATTGATTTGGTCCCATTGGTCTCCTAGCCAATCATTTCAGGAGCCATTCCCAAGTCTTACCCTTCTCTTTTGGGAAAAGGGGCGGACATAAAGCATTTCAACAGTAGTCAGGTCCTTGCCTTTGCCACAGTCACATGCACTTTAGCTAGCTCCAGTCAGCACCGAAAAGTCACTGCGTTCCAGTCCATGCTGCAAGGATTCATTGTATGCATTGCTTAAACCTCCAAGAGGAAAGGATTTTATAGAAAGGATAATGCGGAACAAGGACCTTTCAGAATTTTGATGATCTATTTGGGGCCTAGGGTGGGATCAGTGGCAGCCTTTCTGCCAGCCTTTCTCCCTGGATGCCCCTTTCATACGTGTTGTATCACAGATTATCTCCAAAAGATTGAGTAAAGTGGAGTCCTTATTGCATCTTCCACCACAGTTTACCACTCGTTAAGATTCCCATCCAGCAATTTTAGTAATTTGTACTTGCAAACTACAGAGTTAAAACCAACGAATCCCTCTACACCTATCTGTAGAAGTCAGTTTCAGGTACACAGGCAACTGAACTTAAAGATTTCTAACATTCCAATAGGCTACTGTAAAAGCATTATGATCAAATCTAAACTCTTCTGTACTATTCAAAACTGTATTCGAGAGACTAAATTCTCAAGTTTTTTCATGGAATCCTGGCTTCAGATGTCTAAGTCCTGGGCTTTGAAGGTGAGAACAGCTTGATAAAAATAAATAAATAAAAAAAGACATTTGTGGGGTTCACAGAGGAATTGGGTAATACCAGCAGCTAGGTGACATATACACTGGGAATTACTACCACACTTTCACAATAAAAGCAACCTGTGAGCAGGTCAGGAAAAAGCCCTTCACTAGGAGGTACATGCTATAACCAGTCAGTCAGAGCACTGGTAAATTGGGCCTCCAGTTTAATGTTCAGAAGGCTTATCAGTGATTGATAATGCACATGGCACATTCTTGGCACCTGTGGCACATATGAATGGCAAAAATGATGAGCAAACTGTTGTTCATCCCGGCTAAAGTTAAATTCAAGACACTTACCAACTCACCTTGCATTGCTCTTCGCACTCATTGTAGTCGATACAGCAATTTTATTTAGCACCTTTACTTAATTTAAACCCAGGTGGAAAATGCCTACAAGGCAACAATTAAACTTAATGATATTTCTCACATTAGGGCTGAATGAAATATAAAATTGGGAGGCAGCAGAGAACGCCATCTGGGAATGGTCTTCTGTGATATTCTGTAGAACAGAGTGTGCGCTAAAAATAGCTTCAGCCCTTTGTATTACTCTTCTTCTTAGATATTACTCTCAGAGATGAGAAACATAGATATCAATATATTAGATAAATATTAGACTCATTTATAGATATGGTAGATATATAGATAGTAAGAAAAGTACATAATATACATCGATATACAGGTACAAATTTAATAAAGACATAAAATCCTACAAAATGACTTCACTAGATACAAAAAGACATGCAAAAATACATGATGAAGCATAGAAATCTTTATTGAACACAAAGATGAATGACTGAAATCAATACCCCACATAAATCCATTAAAATAACATAGATGCACAAAACATGTTTAAAAAGCATAGGAGGGAGAAGACAAGAATGGCCAGCCATAAACCAATAGGGACTCCCTAACATGGGATGTCTAGTATTGCACTAAATGACAGGCAGTCACCAATATTCAAGTAAATCATGTGAACTGGATAAAGGGAAGGTGCAGTAACTCAATATGACTAAAAGCAAAAGATGGAGGACATGTAAACAAGGTAAATGAATATCGAATAGTCAATGAATTAATAAATCCCCACACCACACAGCCCTATACCAAAATTGCACACATTCCCATATGTAAACAGTGACCTACAAGTGTCAGTGCATTCGGCCGGTCACTCACATTCCTCCGCCTCACTCTCTTTCGCGTTTTGCTTACCTGCTTTATCCACAGTCAGACAAATAGACAAGAGCTATATAGATTTGATCAATTTTTTAAACACATTTGTACATACAATACATTAGGAAAGTCTTCAGACCCTTTTACCTTTTTTCACAATATGTTATGGTGAAGCCTTGTGCTAAAAACAAAAATGGTTTCCTCCTTCATTCTCTACTCCGTACACTATAGTGAAAATGTGATAACAGAATAAAAAAAAAAAAATTCTCCTGATCTACACATTGAATGGAGTCACCTGGCTCTGGTAAATTCAGTGGATTTGACATGATTTGGAAATACAAATATAAGGTTTTACAGCTGAAAAGGCATATGAGAGTAAAAACCAAGCCACGAGGTAGAAAAACTGCCTGTAGAGCTCAGATATAAGATTGTGTAGAGGCACAGATCTGGAGGAGGGTACAAAACTGCTGCACTAAAAGTTCCCAAGAACCCAGTGGCCTCCAATATCAGGGCTGGAACAAGGTATTTTAATGTTCTAAGTATATAAGATAGGACAGCCCCCACCGCAAAAAAAATGCTGCCACACCATTACTATATACAGTACAGACCAAAAGTTTGGACACAACTTAAAATTAAAATAACATTAATGCTTATGCAGAATTATAAAATCCCATCCCTTCCCCTTATCCCCTTACACCCTTCTCTTCAATTCCCTGGTTGGACTTGATGGATGTATGTATTTTTTTTCAACCATACTAGCTATGTAACTTCTCATTCTAAGTTTTCTTTATTTTCAAGACTATGAAAATTGTAGATTCCCACTGAAGGCATCAAAACTATGAATTAACACATGTGGAATTATATACATAACAAAAAAGTGTGAAGCAACTGAAAATATGTCACATTCTAGGTTCTTCAAAGTAGCCACTTTTTCTTTGATTACTGCTTTGCACACTCTTGGCATTCTCTTGATGAGCTTCAAGAGGTAGTCACCTGAAATGGTCTTCCAACAGTCTTGAAGGAGTTCCCAGAGATGCTTAGCACTTGTTGGCCCTTTTGCCTTCATCTCGATTGGGTTCAGGTCCAGTGACTGTGGAGGCCAGGTCATCAGGCGCAGCACCCCATCACTCTCCTTCTTGGTCAAATAGCCCTTACACAGCCTGGAGGTGTGTTTAGGGTCATTGTCCTGTTGAAAAATAAATGATGGTCCAACTAAACGCAAACCGGATGGAATATCATGCCGCTGCAAGATGCTGTGGTAGCCATGCTGGTTCAGTATGCCTTCAATTTTGAATAAATCCCCAACAGTGTCACCAGCAAAGCACCCCCACACCATCACACCTCCTCCTCCACACCAGCACACCTGTGAAGTGAAAACCATTTCAGGTGACTACCTCTTGAATCTCAACAAGAGAATGCCAAGAGTGTGCAAAGCAGTAATCAAAGCAAAAGGTGGCTACTTTGAAGAATCTAGAATATGATATATTTTCAGCTTTTTCACACTTTTTTGTTATGTATATAATTCCACATGTGTTAATTCATTCAATGGGAATCTACAATTTTCATAGTCATGAAAATAAAGAAAACTTTGAATGAGAAGATGTGTCCAAATTTTTGGTCTGTACTGCATAACCACCACACTATTACCTAATAATGTCACCATATACTGATACTGAATAAAACCCATTTATACCAACAATATAAGTGCGCTTCATACCCGGATTGTCCCAATTGCTTTCAGCAGCTGGAAACCATGGCAAATGCCGGACATCACTGATCAGGGCGATGTCCGGCATTAACCCTTTAAACATCCTAAAAGTGCAAAAATACATGTCCTAGACCTTTGGGACCACAGTGGCGAAATCGCAGGGCCCCGATCAGGACAAATAAAGGTCTCATACCCTTCTTCCTTCCATCCGATCAGCATTCACAGGGTGAAGGCAGCCTCAGCAGCCTGTAGTAATAGAGCACCGATAACACTGATCAATCGTCACGAACCTCTCGGCTCGGCAGTTGATGACTTATCCTGCGTAAATTAGTTCAGCCTTCAGGTGCTCCGGTGGGCTGGAAAAGGTGGATATATTCCTAATAAAGAGTCTCCTAGGACTGTATCCACCTTTTCCAGCCCACCGGAGCACCTGAAAGCTGAACTAATTTATGCAGGAAAAGTCATCAACTGCCGAGCCGAGAAGTTCATGACGAATCGAATTTACTGTAAGTTCGTTCATCTCTAATGGCATGCAATAGTCCCATATGGAGGATTAAAAAAATAGTAAATAATGTGAAAAACAAAATGGCAATAACGCTTTCCTAAAAAAAAGTTTTAATAACCCCCCTTTTCCCGATTTTCAAATAAAATATTGTTAACAAAAAAAACATAAACATATGTAGCATTGCCACATGTATAAAATTAATAAAAAGCGATCAAAAAGTTTCATCAAAACAACATGATACTGATAAAAGCTACAGATCATGGTGCAAAAAAATGATTCCTTGTACATCCCTGTACACGGAAAAATAAAAGTGTTATATGGGGCAGAAGAGGACAATTTCGGAGGACCCATTTAGGACATTGGGCATACAGGTATGTCCTTGTGTCCTAGTACTTAAGGGCCAATGGCGTACCTGTACGGCCTGATGGCATTAGCGGGGTGAAAGCCCGCTCACTTCAGAGCAGTGAGTGTTGGCTACGGTGTCTAAAGTCCAAAGTCCAAAATAGCGTATTTTTGGTCACTTTTTATACCATAAAAAAATGAATAAAAAGCGATCAAAACAAAAATGGTACTGATAAAAACTTCAGATCACGGCGCAAAAAATTAGTCCTCATACCGCCCCGTATGCGGAAAAATAAAAAAGTTATAGGGGTCAGAAGAGGACAATTTTAAACATATCAATTTTCCTGCATGTAGTTATGTTTTTTTTCAGAAGTATAATAAAAAAAAAAAATCAAACCTATATAAGTAGGGTACCATTTTAATCATATGGACCTACAGAATAAAGATAAGGTGTCATTTTTTACTGAAAAATGTACTGCGTAGGCTGCGTTACAAAATGGCATTTTTTCTTCCATTTTGTCGCACAATAATTTTCTTTAAAAGGTAAGGAGGAAAAAACAAAAGTGCAAAAATGAAAAATAGTCAAAGAGGGAAGGGGTTAAAAAATAATGTCTATCTTCCCGAATGGTAAACAGCATAAAGGTAAAAAAATACCAAACACCAAAAAGAATGATTTTTAATCACATCATATATCAGAAAAAGAAATATAAAATGTGATTGAAGAGTCCCATCAAAACAAAAATGTACCAATAAAAATTACAGACCATGGCGCAAAAAAAGAGCCCTAATCCCTGTATACGGAAAAATAAAAAAGTTATAAGGGTCAGAAAAGGACACTTTTATGCATATCAACATTGTTTAAAAAAGTAAGCATTAATATTAGTGCAATAATAGAAAAACTATATAAATTGGGTATAGTTTTAATCGCATTGACCTACAAAATAAAGATAATGTATCATTTTTACCATAAAGTGCACTGCATAAAACCTAAATCCCCCAAAAGTTGAGGGGTTAAGCATACTCATTTAATACAAAAATTTTACCTTTTTAAGTAGTTAAATAAAACAAAACCTATAAAAATTGGGCATCGTTGTAATCGTTTAGTCCTACAGAATAAAGATAATGTATCATTTCATTAAACGGTACTGAAGCCAAAATTATCTTATTCCCTATCCATAGGATAGGGGATAAGTAGCTGATCGCGGGGGGTCCGACCGATGGGACCCCCACGATCCCTGGGACGGGACCAATTCATTTCTAAGGGAGGGCCAATCATTGTTGAGTGCTGGACTCGAGTCTCTTCAGAGCTCCCATAGAAATCAACGTAGCACGCGCTCCATACTCAGAGTCGGGGTCTGTTGCTAGCAGTAGGACCCCCATGTGCTCAGCTACTTATTCCCTATCCTGTGGATAGGGGATAAGTACAATTTGGCTGCAGTACCCCTTTAAGTGCACTGTGTACAAATGGAACCCCCAAAAGTTGCAAAATTGTAAATTTTTTAAAATAAAATTTTGCCCCATGAATAATTTTGTTTTTGCTTCACCATTTAATTTGTGGAAAAATACAATTGGTGGTGCAAAAAACAGCCCTCATATGGGTCTGTAGGGGGGAAATTAAGGTGGAAGTGTTATCGCTATTAGAAGGTGACAGTGGTGTAGCGTGGGTTGTCAGCACCCGGGGCAAGGCAAGTAATTTGCGCCCCCTAACCAATGGATTTTAGCACTCGAGTCTCTTCCACTAGATTTGTTAAAGAAACCCTTACCCCCTAAGCACATGTATTGTTTGTTATGAAAATACTGATGTAATTAAAGTAAAATGCATCTAAATACAAGTTTATTTTCAAACACTTTATTGAGTGCGAACATTACACATTCTCCACATTTTCACCAGGTCTATGAATACAAATCTACAAATGTAGTAACCTAGCATGGGCCGTGCTATTATATGTCGTCTCACAACCATTGTAAACGACAAAAAATATCAAGAACAAAAACTAAACATCAAAATGGAACCATACCCTGAGATGATCCAAGGCACATGACTTTGGGTATTATAAGTAAGCGGCAAATGTCAGGGGGGCATTATATGTGCATTATATGGGCACATGACAGGGGGCCCCTGTCATTTGCCCCCACATATATTGCCCCCTGACATGTGCCCCTCACATATTATGCCCCCTGTCATGTGCCCCCACATATAATGCCCCCCTGACATGTGACCCTGACTTATAATGTCCCCTGTCCTGTGCCCCTCACATATAATGCCCCATATCCTGTGCCCCTCACATGCAATGCCCCCCTGACATGTGCCCCTCACATATAATGCCCCCTGAAGGGGCAGGACAGGGGGCATTATATGTGGGCACATGTCAGGGGGTATAATATATGTGAGGGGAACAGGAAATGGGGTATTATATATGAGGGGCACATGACAGGGGGGGGTCCTGTCATGTGCCCCCACATATAATGCCCCCTGACATTTGCCCCTTACTCATCATTTGCCCCTCTCACTTATAATTTGCTCCCCCCTCCCCTTTCTCACGCCCGTCACCTTTCTCCCACGCTGCGGCTGTTCCATTCCTGCATTCAGTGAGAGCCGCGGGGATGTGATCTTCGGGCGCTGGCGCGATGATGTGATGTCATCGCGCCGACCTGCCGTTATTGGCTCTCACTGACTGCAGAAATGGAGCAGCCGCGGCGTGTGATAGCAAGGTGAAGGGCGTGAGAAAGGGGTGGTGGAGCGGGATAGCCGACAGCTCCCGCTCCACCATGCGATAGTTCAGGAAGAGGGGCAACAATCTCGGGGGAGGGGGACAATCGCCCCGTTCCCCCCCCCCCCTGGATCCGTCACTGCCTCCACAGTGGGCGGCGACTCGGCGGCTCGGATCGGATTCGCACAGCCAGCACTGCAGAGAGAGTGAGTGAGCCAGGCAGGGGCAGAGAGCTGCGAGTGCGAGCGCGCCCCCCCAGATGTTGCGCCCGGTGCGGCCAGCCCCCCCTGCACCCCCCACGCTACGCCTCTGGAAGGTGAGGAGGAAAATATGAAAGTGCAAAAATAAAAAAAAATATCCCTGCGTCTTTAAGAGGTTAATGAGAATTATGTAAATATCAGACTGGAGGGATTATTTTTTATGTGAGAAATATATAGGTATGTTCATATAATCATGATTTGCCTAAGGCAAAACCTATGTGTGTTTTCCAGACTATCATTCAATGGGGCTAATTTAGGGTACTTATTTTCATGTGGAAACTGTACAAATAATAAAAATGCTGTAGATTATAAAATTGTCAATGCATTCCAATCTGTGATATTTTTTTTTCCACTGGTTGGGAATGGGGTTGGGAAATGGGAATCAGTCACTTTATTTTGTAATTCTCTGCACACAGAGTATATCTTTATTTTAAAAAGATTGCATGTAAGGTATCTTTTTCTCTTTCTAAATAAGTCTAATTTTGATTATTAAAGACAGACTGACAATTCTATTTATTAATCTAGTGTCCCCTCCTCACCAGCTCTATAACTGTATATTTTTTCCATGGTGCTCAAAACAGAACCCTACACACAGGGTAATGTCTTAGTAATGATTTATGGGGGATCAATATTACATGTGAATCTTGCATTTTCTTTTTCTTTTTTTTGTGCAACCTAACTTGCATTTGTTTTTATACCTGTTGCCTAGCTTACGTGTGATGTCCCAATACCAGAGTACATCCTGGCAGGTAAACATTGCTTCAGGTGATGCTTTAATATTGTTTTTTTTTCACCAGAGTACTCCTTTAACCTCTTCAGGACATAGGGCGAATGGATACGCCCCGCATCCCGAGTCCTTAAGGACCGAGGGCGTATCCATACGCCCGTGGGAATTCCGGCCCCCACCGCTAGCCGGTTGGGGACCGGAGCCGGATGCCTGCTGAAATCGTTCAGCAGGCATCCCGGCATATCGCCCAGGGGGGTCAATTCAGTCCAGCGATCTGCGGCGATTCCGGGTCAATCGGGTCTCCAGTGACCCGGTGACCCGGAATTACTGGCTGATCGGGGCCGTCTCTGACGCCCCGAACAGCCAGAGCCTGCAGGGGTGAGGTGGCACTGGTGCCACCTCACGATCGCCCTGATTCGTCGGCCGGCCAATCAGGGCGCCTGCTGCGGGTGTCACTCCCGCACCCGCTCCGCCCCTCTTCCGGAGGACGTGAGCGGGTGCGGGACGTGCACTCCGGGTGCTGGGGACCCCGATCCCCGGCGTCAATGTTGGGATCGGAGCCCCAGGAGCAGCGGCGGCGGCGGGACTGACCTCATGCGCTGGATCGTTGGAGGTGAGTGACAGCCTCCTGCTGTTGCTTAGCAACAGCTCCCAGCATGCAAATAGGGCATGCTGGGAGCTGTAGTTATGCAACAGCAGGAGGCAGACCACCACAACTCCCAGCATTCCCTTATGGGCATGCTGGGACTTATGGTTTTGCAACAGCTGGAGGCACATGTTTTCTATGGAAAAGTGTACCTTCAGCTGTTGTATAACTACAACTCCCAGCTTGCACAAACAGCTAAAGTGCATGCTGGGAGTTGTAGTGGTGCATCTGCTGGTTGCATAACTACAACTTCCAGCATGCCCGTTGGCTGTCGGTGACTGCTGAGAGTTGTAGTTTTGCAACAGCTGAAGGCACACTGGTTGTGAAACTCAGAGTTTTTTTTTACCTAACTCAGTGTTTCACGACCGGTGTGCCTCCAGCTGTTGCAAACTACAACTCAGCAGTCACCGTACACCATGCACCCGTACACCGGGAGTTGTAGTTTTGCAACAGCTGGAGGCACACTGGTTGTGAAACACTGAGTTGGGTCACAAACTCAGTGATACATAACCAGTGTACCTACAGTTGTTGCAAAACTACAACTCTCAGCAGTCACCGACAGCCAACGGGCATGCTGAGAGTTGTAGTTATGCAACAGCTGGATGTCCCCCCCCCCCCAATGTGAACGTACAGAATACACTCACATGGGCGGAGGATTACAGTAAGTATCTGGCTGCAAGTTTGAGCTGCCGCAAACTTTCTGCTGCAACTCAAACTGCCAGCGAGAAACTACTGTGAACCCCCCGCCCATGTGACTGTACCCTAAAAACACTACACTACACTAACAAAAAATAAAATAAAAAGTAAAAAATACTACATATACACATACCCCTATACAACCCCCCTCCCCTCCCCAATAAAAATGAAAAACGTCTGGTACGCCACTGTTTCCAGAACGGAGCCTCCAGCTGTTGCAAAACAACTCCCAGTATTGTCGGACAGCCGTTGACTGTCCAGGCATGCTGGGAGTTTTGCAACAGCTGGAGGCACCCTGTTTGGGAATCACTGGCGTAGAATTCCCCTATGTCCACCCCTATGCAAGTCCCTAATTTAGGCCTCAAATGCGCATGGCACTCTCACTTTGGAGCCCTGTCGTATTTCAAGGCAACAGTTAAGGGTCACATATGTGGTATCGCCGTCCTTGGGAGAAATTGTGTTACAAATTTTGGGGGTATTTTCTGCTTTTACCCTTTTTAAAAATGTAAAATTTTTGGGAAAACAAGTATTTTAGGTAAAAAACTTTTTTTTTTTTTTACATATGCAAAAGTCGTGAAACACCTGTGGGGTATAAAGGTTCACTTAACCCCTTGTTACGTTCCCCGAGGGGTCTAGTTTCCAAAATGGTATGCCATGTGGTTTTTTTTTTTGCTGTCCTGGCACCATAGGGGCTTCCTAAATGCGGCATGCCCCCAGAGAAAAATTTGCTTTCAAAAAGCCAAATGTGACTCCTTCTCTTCCGAGACCTGTAGTGCGCCAGCAGAGCACTTTTCACCCCCATATGGGGTGTTTTCTGAATCAGGAGAAATTGGGCTTCAAATTTTTAGGGGTATTTTCTGCTATTACCCTTTTTAAAAATTAAAAATTTTTGGGAAAACAAGCATTTTAGGTAAAATTATTATTTTTTTTGACATTTGCAAAAGTCGTGAAACACCTGTGGGGTATTAAGGTTCACTTTATCCCATGTTACATTCCCCGAGGGGTCTAGTTTCCAAAATGGTATGCCATGTGTTTTTTTTTGCTGTTCTGGCACCATAAGGGCTTCCTAAATGCAACATGCCCCCCAAAAACCATTTCAGAAAAACGTACTCTCCAAAATCCCCTTGTCGCTCCTTCGCTTCTGAGCCCTCTACTGCGCCCACCGAACACTTTACATAGACATATGAGGTATGTCCTTACTCGAGAGAAATTGGGCTACAAGCCAATAGATCCAAGTAAAAATTTTGTCCTTTTACCCCTTGTAAAAATAAAAAAATTGGGTCTACAAGAACATGTGAGTGTAAAAAATGAAGATTGTGAATTTTCTCCTTCACTTTGCTGCTATTCGTGTGAAACACCTAAAGGGTTAAAACACTTACTGAATGTCATTTTGAATACTTTGGGGGGTGTAGTTTTTATAATGGGGTCATTTATGGGGTATTTCTAATATGAAGACCCTTCAAATCCACTTCAAACCTGAACTGGTCCCTGAAAAATACTGAATTTGAAAATTTTGTGAAAAATCGGAAAATTGCTGCTGACCGTTGAAGCCCTCTGGTGTCTTCCAAAAGTAAAAACTCATAAATTTTATGATGCAAATATAAAGTAGACATATTGTATATGTGAACCAAAAAAAAAATGTATTCGTAATATCAATTTTCCTTACAAGCAGAAAGCTTCAAAGTTAGAAAAATGCAAAATTTTCACATTTTTCATCAAATTTACAGATTTTTCACCAAGAAAGGATGCAAGTATCGATAAAAATTTACCACTATGTTAAAGTAGAATATGTCACGAAAAAACAATCTCGGAATCAGAATGATAACTAAAAGCATCCCAGAGTTATTAATGTTTAAAGTGACAGTGGTCAGATGTGCAAAAAAGGCTCCGGTCCTTAAGGCCAAAATAGGCTCCGTCCTGAAGGGGTTAATGTTACCCTTTAATGTTACCCTTCCTTAATGTTCTTTTTGTGCTGTGATTGGACAGGAGGTAACTGTGGGTGTACTACTGGTAAACAACAAAGCTTTGGTCCTGCCCACTAAAAAATAAATAAAAAATATGAGAAATAGCTGTGCACTCAATAACAGCAATGGAAGCACTAAAATCACCATTTTATCACTCAGGGTTAATGTAGCCAAGCCAGGCGGCTTTATAAAAACCATTTGTAATGACCTGTATGCTTTAAGGTGTACCTATATATAAATTAGTTTTCCATCAGTAAATTGTGTATATAACAATATTACATCTTGAAATATATCTCGGTATTTGAAAATGTATATGTACTTTGCTATATACAGAAATTTCCACCTGGAAGAGACCTTAACCCCTTAAGGACTCAGCCCATTTGGGCCTTAAAGGGGTACTCCGCCCCTAGACATCTTATCCCCTATCCAAAGGATAGGGGATAATATGTCAGATCGCCGCGGTGCCGCTGCTTGGGAGCCCTGGGATCCCCACTGCGGCACCCCGTTATCATTACAGCACAGAGCGAGTTCGCTCTGCACGTAATGACGCGCACTACAGGGGCCGGAGCATCTTTATGTCACGGCTCCGCCCCTCGTGACGTCATGGCCCGCCCCTTTCAATACAAGTCTATGGGAGGGGGCGCGGCGGTTGTCACGCCCCCTGCCATAGACTTGCATTAAGGGGACAGGCCGTGATGTCACGAGGGGCGGAGCCATGACATCACGCGGCTCTGTCCCCTGTATCGCCCGTCATTACGCACGGAGCGAACTCGCTCTGTGCTGTAATGAAAGCGCAGTGCCGCAGCGGGGATCCCGGGGCTCCCCAGCAGCGGCACCGCGGCGATCTGACATCTTATCCCCTATCCTTTGGATAGGGGATAAGATGTCTAGGGGCGGAGTACCCCTTTAAGGATGCAGACAATTGAATTTTTACGTTTTTGTTTTTTCCTCATAGTTACATAGTTAGTATGGTTGAAAAAAGACATACGTCCATCAAGTCCAACCAGGGGATTGAAGGGAAGGATGTAAGGGGATAAGGGGAAGGGATGTAGTTTTATAATTCTGCACAAGCATTAATGTTATTTTGTTCCAGGAATGTATCTAACCCTGTTTTAAAGCTGTTAATTGTTCCTGCTGTGACCAGTTCCTGAGGTAGACCGTTCCATAAATTCACAGTCCTCACGGTAAAGAAGGCGTGCCGCCCCTTTAGACTAAACCATTTCTTCTCCAGATGGAGGGAGTGCCCCCTCGTCCTTTGGGGGGGTTTAACCTCATGGTCTTCAAAAAATCATAACTCTTTTATATTTTCATCCACAGACTAGTATGAGAGCTTGTTTTTTGCACGACCAGTTGTCCGTTGTAATGCCATCACTCACTTTACCATAAAATGTATGGAGCAACCAAAAAATACTATTTGTGTGGGGAAATTAAAAAGAAAACCGCAATTTAGAAAATTTTGGAAGGTTTTGTTTTCACGCCGTACAATTTACGGTAAAAATGACATGTGTTCTTTATTCTTTGGGTCCATGATTAAAATGATACCCATGATAACATACTTTTCTATAACTGTTGCGCTTAAAAAAAATCGCAAACTGTTTAACCAAATTAGTTCGTTTAAAATCCCCCTATTTTGAAGACCTATAACTTTTACACTTTTCCGTATAAGCGGCAATATGAGGGCTCATTTTTTGCGCCATGATCTGTACTTTTTATTGATTGTATATTTGCTTATATAAAACTTTGAATACTTTTTTTATTAATTTTTTTGGACTAAAATGTTATAAAAAAGCAGCTATATTGGACTCTTTTTTTTTTTTTTTTACGTTCACACCGTTCACCGTACGGTATTATTAACATTTTATTTTAATAGTTGGGATATTTACACATGCGGCAATACCAAATATGTATATAAAAACTTTTTTTTATACTTTTTGGGGGTGAAATAGGGAAAGTGAGACAATTTACGTTTTTATTGGGGAAGGGGGTTTTTCACATTTGTTTTACTTTTATTTTTTACTTTGTTTACTTTTATTTTTACACTTTAATAGTCCCCATATGGAACTATTTATAGCAATCATTCGATTGCTAATACTGTTCAGTGCTGTGTATAGGACATAGCACTGATCAGCATTATCGGTCATCTTCTGCTCTTGTCTGCTCGATCTTAGACCAGAGCAGAAGACGGCCGGAGCAAAGTGAGGTGAACTCTGGCCGCCATGCTGGATGATCGGATTGCCGCGGCAGCGATGGGGGCGATCCGATCATCCATTCAAAGTACCGCGATGCTGCAGATGCTGCAGACGCAGATGCTGTGATCTGTATTGATCATGGCATCTGAGGGGTTAATGGCGGACATCCGCGCGATCGCAGATGTCCGCCATTACGGGCGGGTCCCTGGCTCCTATCAGCAGCCGGGACCTGCTGCGCATGACGCGAGTATCGCTCCGATGCTCGCGGTTATGCATAGGATGTAAATGTACATCCTGGTGCGTTAAGCACCAGCTCACCAGGACGTACATTTACGTCTTGCGTCGTTAAGGGGTTAAAGAGGTACTCTGCCCCTAGACATCTTATCTCCTATCTAAAGGATAGGGGATAAGATGTCTGATCGTGGGGGTCCGTAATGACGGGCAACACAGGGGCCGGAGCATTGGGACATCACGGCTCCGCCCCTCTTGACATCACGGCCTGCCCACTCAATACAAGTCTATGGGAGCGAGCGTGGCGGCCATCATGCCCCCTCCCATAGACTTGCATTAAGGGAGCGGGCCGTGATGTCACAAGGGGCGATCAGACATCTTATCCCCTATCCAAAGGATAGGGGATTAGATGTCTAGGGGCGGAGTACTCCTTTAACAGAGCAATACTGAAGCAGTGGGTCACCTTAAAAAGGCTAAATATATTTACATAGCTACCAGACCCCAAAGCCATGTCTCCGCCAGGTACTTTTGTAGGGTCTTTCTCAGGTGACATATGTCTAGAGCTATTCTTCTGTAACCACGAGTAGAATACCCCAGCCCGGTCCTTACAGCTGTGTAAAATAACAAAGGATCACTTATGCAAAATACAAAAGTATAAACTAATATGTACTTATATACCCAAGAAAGCCTATTATTGAATTCCGACAGATTATAAAGATACATAGTATGCCACAATATTTTGGCTGAATTGGCTGACTTATGCAAAATTTAAATTGCAGAGCACATAACAGTGATGTAAACAATATCCCTTTGGATATAGTTTGGAATATTCTAATATTTTCAGTATAATTCATACATGCCTATAGTTTAATCTGAGCCTGGTTAGAAAATGTTGCTTCTGTACATCGAGTTACAAATGTTTGGTTTGGAGGGCAACTTATTTTGATTAGATGGCTTCCCCCGGTTTATTTCTCAGCAGGGAATTAGGGAATCTACATGTACGGACATACTAGGCGCAAGTTTTATTCCACCATGTCGGTATTGGCTAAATTTCATACTGCATTTAGTGCTTGCGAACTGGATGCCAACCTATACTGTGGCAGAGAGCAACAAATGCCATTCATTTCAATTACCCAAATGCAGTCACCTAGTGACTCCATTCAGGCCATATATATGGTATTTTAACCAGACTGGACAGCGCATTAAACCATGATGTTACAAATGTTCTTGTTTGGGGCAGATTGTATCCTCAATCCACGAGCTTCACGTGGTTATTTGTTTTGTACATTATATACATCCCTGTTAGAGGCAGATTGCTAGACAATCCACGAGCCTCATGTTTTCTCCGTTCTGTTCCTTCCATATTGCATATGTTTCTGTCCTTGACAGTTTGCATTATCAGTCCACGAACCTCATGCTGTTGTCATCTTTCTTTCTCACGTTTGCTACTCATGTGTCTCATTATGATCTTAGTTATACACGTCTTAGTGTTAAAGGGGTATTCCGGGTAAAAACATCTTATCAGACATCTTATCCCCTATCCTTTCGATAGGGCATAAGATGTTTTTGCCCGGAATACCCCTTTAAGTTCTTTGGTGTGGGTATAGCTTCTGAGCCTCTTGTTGTGCACGTTTATGTCTTATGCTGTGTACCTTCTGGAAAAGTTTGCTCTGGTTCTTTTGGGACGAGTCTCAGGACACAGCAGGAATTATCTTCCTTACATCTGCAAGTATGAGGATACTGCCTTACTAGTACATGAGATCTCAGGTTGAGTACGTCTTGTCCGTTATGTATTGTCTATGCGGGTCTCTTTATTGTTTACACTTTGTGTGGCATGGTTCAATATGATAACTTGCGTGTAGCATGGGGCGCTTGGCGTTTTTCAACATTTATTTCCCTCTTGTGGCTCTTCCTATTGAATACCTACTGACATCTGTGCTTTGGCCACTTCTCAATCTAACAGACTCATTGTTCCTTTATCTATCCACAAAAAGAGAAATACAGAGGGCAACGTCAGACTAGTCAGTATGCATGAACGGTCCGGGGGTACTCCTATGTGAACAGGACAGCAGCCAGATAATGCGAGATACTACTGAACGGGGTGCAACGCTAATGAGTGACTAGACAAAAGTGCAGAATTCCATAAAAAAAGATATAGGCTATGCACTCACCGTTCCTGTAGAATATTTCATACGGACATTCTGTTCCAGCAGGGAGACTTCATAGATGCGGAGTGCCGCAGCAGAGAACCCGGTGGTCCCCAGCAGTGGGACCCCGGCAAACTGACATCTTATTCCCTATCCTTTGGATAGGGGATAAGATGCTAGGGGCGGAGTACCCCTTTAAGTTAGGGCACTGTTATTGTTCTGTTCCACTGACACATTCCAACCAGCTGTTAACTCAAGCATCTCGTCTATTATCTTGGGTTCTTATGAGGTATGTTATAACCATTAATACTTGCATTACCTAACTGATGTGTTTTGCCCCCTTCTTTAGGTTACCCTTCACGGCCGGCCAGGCATACCCCAGGCCTTTTCATTCCCCTAGTGGTACATTCCACTCACGGTACATGTAACCCGACCACAAATAATGTAAAAACAAAATAATAGACAGAGAACTAAAGGCTTTGCTATACATATATTATACTTTTGTCTGCCATTAGTAGTTTGTAATTGTATGTTTTGCGTCAATGCAATGTGTCAGCCGCAATATTATGTCATACTGTATATCTTTATCATTTGCATGAATATAACAATAGGCTTTTCATGAGTATATTATTACATGTTTATTTGTACTTTGTATTTTGCATATGTGGTCCTTTGTTATTTCATACACCTGCAAGGGCTGGGCTATTGTAGATGATGGCTTAGTTATGATTGACTATTGGACATGCTCTCTCCCCTACAGTGGCATCACTAAGGGGGGGCCAGAGTGGGTCATAGCCCCCCTACATCACGCTGTGCCCCCCCATGTGACCCCCCCCCAACTGAAAATGCACCCATTCATTTTATACTCCTATTTATTTTTCTAAATCACTGTTGAGGTCTATGGTCTTGTGTTGCCTGGGCCATCCCGCTGGCCGCCAGACTTCACCAACTATGACGTACTGACTGCGTGAGTGTATGTCACGGTGTGCGCAGTGGAGTGTCCCTTGCCAGCTTCAGTCAGTACCTGTCCCTTGGTGCTAGAAAATAGTGCTTTCCAAACAGTGGGGGAGATTTATTAAAGCTGTCTATGTCCCGCATCAATATAGACCAAACTACAGAGGGTTAAGCCGGTCTATTGTGCGCCAAATTTATCAAAAGTCACACGGCTCTTGATAAATTCTGTGCACGGACTTCGGGATCTATGCTTTAGACTGTATTTATACCTGCTCCAGCACGGTCTGACATTTCGGCGTACTTTCAGCCGAAGCGACTTGTCGCTCAAAAGTCGCTTTTGATAAACTCAGCACCAATGCATTTTTCCATCTAAAATAGACCAAAATGCATCATGTCCTAAAAATCCTCTAAAGCAAAAGTCGCAAAAAAGTCACACATAATTAGACTGCGACTTTCTGTGCGACAAATTTAGACAGGAAAAAACAGTCTAAATCCTTTGATAGATCGCCCACAGTGTGTCTTCAGCTGTTGCAAAACTACAACTCCCAGCGTGCCCGGACAGCCTTCGGCTGTCCGGGCATGCTGGGAGTTGTAGTTTTGCCACAGCTGGAGACACACTGTTTGGAAAGCACTATTTTAGGAGAATGTACTAGAGGAGGTGTCCTGTTTATCCAGCTTATCTTCCCATCCTTTCATTAAACAGCATGCGTTTTCCTTTGCCCCCTTTCTAAAAGACAAGCCACGCTGAAATGAGATAAACAAAGGATTGTGCGCGGCACCTGAGATGATAACATTTAACAAGCCCGATTGCGTTCTTCCCATGTCACTCTCCTCCACCGCTGAGCCTGACGTGGCATTCACTTAACACATCTTTGGCAATATTACCATCCATTTATTAACTGCATCCTCTCGTTGATGGAAGAAATCTGCTGAGCTGTAAAGTGCAGCTATTATTATTTTTACTTGCTTTATCCTGTTCGACTGTCAGTCATTGGTTTAAAGAAAAAAAAGAAGCTTTATTTCAAAGAAAGCTCCCTTTCTCTGTATTGTTTAACCTTTGACATTTTCTACCATTGTAGTACCCCAAGGCGAGCACTAGATGGCAGCAGCACACAAGTTTATAAAATGCTTCCGTAAACTGTTTATCTGCAACAATCGCTTCCAAAAAACACTCCAATGTAGGAGTGCATATTATCACCTGGGCGTTGCAGCTAGCAAACACTTTGCCCGTTTACTGACTGGCATGAACGCTGGCAGGCTGCTATTTGAAGGCTTTTCATGAGGCCATTACCCTGCTGAAAAGTTCTGCCGAGCCTCTACCCAATTAGCATGATAAACCGAGGAGAGAAGAGCTCTGTTTATGAAGCAAACAAAATATGGTATAGTTAACAGATTCTAAACAATGGAGCCTACAGGAACCCGTAATTGTGTGTTGATGCTGGCTGAGTGTTATAGATGGAACAAACCACCAACAATTCCGTTTGCTGGCAATGAATGGAGCTCATTTCGGCTGTTTGCTTGTTCTTCAATCTATGCGGAGGCATCGAAAACTCCTGACAAAACTTGAGGGATTAGAAAAAAAAACTAACAAACTAAGATTCCTCTGGATCAACTCAGTAGGGACTCATTAGGGATATAGGTTTAACTTGATGGACTCTGGTCTTTTTTCAACCTTAGGATCTATGTTACTATCTTGACACTTATGAACTCTTATGGTACGTGCACACGGTTGATTATTTGCAAAATGTTTGCACGTAATATTCTGCACAGACATTCCGCTGATTTGTCCATTGATTTGTGTGTGGCTTCTCTGTAAACAGCACATATATAAAGATCAGTGTTTCCCAACCAGGGTGCCTCCAGCTGTTGCAAAACTACAAATCCCAGCATGCCCAGACAGCCAAAGGCTGTCTGGGCATGCTGGTAGATGTAGTTTTTCAACAGCTGGAGGCACCCTAGTTGGGAAACACTGGTATAGACAGAGCAGTGACTTTGGACACTAGCAATTAAATGGAAGGGACTCTGCTGCCAGTCCAACCTTAATAAATAACATACAAACATGGCTCCATTGCTGAGGACATCACTTACAGTTCTATATCTGTATATACAGCACACTATTACCATTTATCCAGTATGTATTAATTGATGAGCAAACTTTTGAAAAGTAGAAAAGTTTGAAGAAGAACTATTTTAAAATTGAAAGGTTCGATTCAGCTTGGTTTTATGCGCTGAAATAAGCCTTAAACCCCTGTCTAACACTGCTAAGTATGTACACTGCCCAAAAAATAAATAAAGGGAACATTAAGATAACACATCCTGAAGCTGAATGAATGAACTAATTGTATGAAATACTTTCATCTTTACATAGTTGAATTTGCTGACAACAAAATCACACAAAAATTATCAATGGAAATCAAATTTATCAACCCATGGAGGTCTGGATATGGAGTCACACTCAAAATCAAAGTGGAAAACTATACTACAGGCTGATCGAACTTTGATGTAATGTCCTTAAAACAAGTCAAAATGAGGCTCAGTAGTGTGTGTGGCCTCCACGTGCCCGTATGACCTCCCTACAACACCTGGGCATGCTCTTGATGAGGTGGAGGATAGTCTCCTGTGGGATGTCCTCCCAGATCTGGACTAAAGTATCCACCAACTCCTGGACAGTCTGTGGTGCAATGTGGCGTTGTTGGATGGAGCGAGACGTGATGTCCCAGATGTGCTCAATCGGATTCAGGTCTGGGGAACGGCCAGGCCAGTCCACAGCATCAATGCCTTCCTCTTGCAGGAACTGCTGACACACTCCAGCCACATGAGGTCTAGCATTGTCTTGCATTAGGAGGAACCCAGGGCCAGATCAGCATTTGGTCTCACAAGGGGTCTTGTGAGGGGTCTCGGTAACTAATGGCAGTCAGGCTACCTCTGGCAAGCACATGGAGGGCTGTGTGGCCCCCCCAAAAATGCCACACCATTACTGACCCACCGCCAACCAGTCATACTGGAGGATGTTGCAGGCAGCAGAACGTTCTCTACGGCGTCTCCACGACATTCTCACATCTCTCACATATGCTCAGTGTGAACCTGCTTTCATCTGTGAAGAGAACAGGGCTCCAGTAGTGAATTTGCCAATCTTTGTGTTCTCTGGCAAATGCCAAACGTCCTGCACAGTGTTGGGCTGTAAGCACAACCCCCACCTGTGGATGTCGGGCCCTCATACCACCCTCATGGAGTCTGTTTCTGACCCCTTGAGTGGACACTTGCACATTTGTGGCCTGCTGGAGGTCATTTTGCAGGGCTCTGGCAGTGCTCCTCCTGCTCCTCCTTGCACAAAGGCGAAGGTAGCGGTCCTGCTGCTGGGTTGTTGCCCTCCCACGGCCTCCTTTACCTCTCCTGATGTACTGGCCTGTCTCTTTGTAGCGCCTCCATGCTCTGGACACTATGCTGACAGACACAGCAAACTTTCTTGCCACAACTCCCATTGATGTGCCATCTTGGATGAGCTGCACTACCTGAGCCACTTGTGTGGGTTGTAGACTCCGTCTCATGCTACCACTAGAGTGAAAGCACCGCCAGCAGATTTCTCAAGGCTTTTAAAAAGTTATCCCTTTTTGGGAGTAATTACAGAACTGATGGACTGTCAATAGCCAGCATACCACAGGAGGTGGCAGACTGGTGTTACTAGTGTTACTGGAGGACAGCAGGAGGTGGCAGACTGATGTTATTTGTAGTATCTAGCATATAGCAGGGATGGTGGTAGTACTGTGTAATCAGTGTCATTTGACACAGACTTTTATTTAGAATTTTGCCCCCCAGACGGCCCAGGCCTGGTTGGAAGTATCAGGTTCGAAAAAGATTTTGCTTTAAAATTGTGCTATCCAGAATTTCACATCACACTGAGACCCGCACAAGTATGGTTCAGTAATATTTGACAGCAAATGTAACATGTGTGCCAAACAGGGACAACATTTTAGTCTTTTCAATTTTGCCCCAGCCAGGCGGACCAGGCCTGGCTGGAGGTTGCACCATCAAGGGTGATGGAGGTGGCCTAGTGGTTGACTAGTGTGAGTCAGCAACCGTCATGGCATAGTGGTTTACTAGAGGAAGATGTGTAGAGCATGATGCTAAGAAAAAATTGTCTTTTATTTGAATTTTAACAGCCAGGCAGCCCATGCCTGGCTGGCTGGAGGTTGCACCAGCAACTGACATGGCAAAGTGGTTTACCGGAGGAATTTTTTAGTAGCCTGTGTAGAGCATAAGGTTAAGAAAAAGATGTCTTTTTTTTTTTTTTTAATTTTGCCAGCCAGGTGGCCCAGGCCGGGCTGGCTGGAGGTTGCACCAGCAGCCATCATGGCATAGTGGTTTACTGGAGGAAGTTGTAGTAGCCTGTGTACAGCATGGAGTTAAGAAAAAGAAGAAAGAGTCCTCTGCCCCCTTAATACTTATAAAGTCCAAAAAACCCTGATCATCTGCTGAAACCAAATAGCCTCTGGCAGGCAGTAAGAACTTGGGACAATTGATGCAGTTGCATCTACTACCACTGGACACCTGACTGCTGTTACCACTTTCTGTACTGGTGCTAGTACTGGCACCAAAATTCTTACTGCCAGAGCACATGGCAGGGGTCTTCTGACTTCTACACCATCAAACATCTCCATTACCAAACATAGTTTTAAGGATTGTTTGGATTTGTAGGTTGTTTTTTCCCGAAAACAACGCCCATTTTGTAGGTTTATTTTTTTCACTCTGAGTGATTCAGATTCTATCGTTTTTTTTTCTGTTGCACATAGGCCCTCATTTACTAAGAGTGGAGTGTAGGTTTCATTGTGGGTTTTAATTCCCTACAATTTATTTTCCACTGTATTTACTAAGGTTTCCCTACATTTTCCACTTTCCCTACACTTTGCTTTTTTTTACACATGCTCTGATCTGTAGGGTTTTCCTCAGCTGAAATCCACCACATTTTATGTGGAAACCTTAGTAAATATGTTGGGTTTTAGTGAAAATGTCGGGAACACGCCCTTTTAGGAGACCATGGCCCATTTCCCCGGCGGCCACGCCCCCTTTTTGGGTTTTCTTAGCAAAATGGAGAGTTAGTCGGGGTTTTTTCAATTCTGATGCAAATTTTGGTGGAAAATCTGGCGCAGACAGAATTTCTGGCGCAATGCGACAGAATCTGGCGCACAACCAGACAAAACATTTTGGGTTTGCAATAGTAAAGGAGGGCCATTCTGTCGCATATTGCGACAGAATTTAGGCACAAAAACCGACAAAACGAGTCGGAATCATGTTAGTAATTGAGGGCCACTGTCTGTTTTCTTTGCTCTCTATCTCTGTCCTATTTCTATCCCTATTTCTGTCCCTCTCTCTCTCTCCCCTCTGACTGAGCGGAACAGCATGTGAGCCCTTATAGCTGTGTTAAGCTGCCCTCCCCCTTCCTGTCTCATATTGGCCTTTTGGCTGATTGGCACATAAAACCAGCAAACCATATGATAACTGCCACTGCCCCCTGATCCTCCTGCTTCCTCTTGGTGCCAAAACGCTACGCTTTTTATGTATTTTCTGCGCTTTTACCATATCAAGCGAACCAAACCTGTAAATGTTCGGGAGTTTAGCGAGCTGAGCAAAATGTAAAGTTCAAGTCAAATGCGGGTTCGCCAAGGTCAGCTGGATCATTTCTAGTATTAAAGAATATCTCTATATAATGCATTGTCCATAATCTGCACAAATCAGCTATAACATACTGTATAATGCAGTTATTACATACAACATAACATATAACATATAATCCAGTTATACAGAATTAAAAAAACATAGCTGCTTTGTTCCACAAACAGCGCCACACATGTCCATTCAATTTAGCTAAACTAAGCTGTAATACCACACACAAACTGATGACAGGGGTGGCGCTGTTTCTGGTTTTCTAACTCTAAAGCCACAGATGGGTGAAGTGAATTATGTTGTTACAATGACTTTCATAAGGGACAAACTAGGATGACTACACAAGTTGGTCAGAATAGTTTCAAAACAGCAGTTCTTTTGAGGTATACGCATTATGCAGTGCTTGGTACCTACCAAAAGTGGTCCAAAGAGGACAACGGGTGAACCAGCAACAGGGTCATGGGTGCCCAATGGTCATTGATGTAAGTGAAGAGTGAAGGTATATATGAGGTCATGATCTGATCATGACTAAGGGCTAGGGTAGCCAGAAACCTGTCAACATTTTTCTACAAGTTTTTCCATTTTCCACCATTTATTCACTTTTGAGTTGTCAAGTTTTTCTACAAGAAAACTGGAAAACCAATCAGAGGCTTTTAAAAAATGAAAGAAGCAATCTGATTGGTTGCTATGGGAAACTCAGCAGCTTTTCCAGGAAAGTAAGGTTTAACCCTAACACTGTAACACTGTAACACTCTGTCCCACCCCAGGACTCAAACTTGTGGTGGTCTCCCATTCCACTGTGCTGCCGAGACGGTCCTGCTTATCTTACTGTTATACATGCCGAGAGATCCCCATAGACCACAATGGGCCTATTGGTTTCAATGGGCAAAAAAATCACAGAGTTAATGCACTAGTCATAGTTCCCTATACCATTAAAGAAGGGAGAGCTCAATATTCACGAATATGCGCAAGAATTTTCGCATCTGCGCAAAAAGAAAAAAAACGAATATGCGAATTTCGTGAATATATGACGAATATTCATCCATATATTCACGAAATATCGCAAATTCCAATATGGCCTATGCCGCTCATCACTATTGTGCAAGTTCTCCCACTTAAATAGATGAGAGAGGCCTGTAATTTTCATCATAGGTATACTTCAACTGTGAGAGACGAAATGAGAAAGAAAAAATCCGTAAAAGCACATTGTCTGATTTTTAAAGAATTAATTAGCTAATTATGGTGGAAAATACGTATTTGGTCAATAAAAAAAGTTAATCTCAATACTTTGGTATACACCTTTGTTGGCAATGACAGAGGTCAAACGTTTTCTGTAAGTCTTCACAAGGTTTTCACACACTGTTGCTGGTATTTTTACCCATTCCTCCATGCAGATCTCCTCTAGAGCAGTGATATATTGGGGCTGTCGCTGGGCGACATGGACTTTCAACTCCCTCCAAAGGTTTTCTATGCGGTTGAGATCTGGAGACAGGCTAGGCCACTCCAGGACCTTGAAATGCTTCTTATGAAGCCCCTCCTTCATTACCCGGGTGGAGTGTTTGGGATCATTGTCATGCTTAACCCCTTAACGACGCAGGACGTATATTTACGTCCTGCGCCGGCTCCCACGATATGAAGCGGGAACGCGCCACGATCCTGCATCATATCGCTTCGGTCCCGGCGCTCATCAACGGCCGGGACCCGCGGCTAATACCACACATCGCCGATCGCGGCGATGTGCGGTATTAACCCTTTAGACCGCCGCTTCTAAAGTGAAACTGAAAGTATAACGGCTGCTCAGTCGGGCTGTTCGGGACCGCCGCGGTGAAATCGCGGCGTCCCGAACAGCTGATCGGACACCGGGAGGGCCCTTATCTGCCTCCTCGGTGTCCGATCGACGAATGACTGCTTCGTGCCTGAGATCCAGGCAGGAGCAGTCAAGCGCCGATAATGCTGATCACAGGCGTGTTAATACATGCCAGTGATCAGCATAGGAGATCAGTGTGTGCAGTGTTATAGGTCCCTATGGGACCTATAACACTGCAAAAAAAATGTAAAAAAAAAGTGTTAATAAAGGTCATTTAACCCCTTCCCTAATAAAAGTTTGAATCACCCCCCTTTTCCCATAAAAAAAAATTAAACGGTGTAAAAAAATTAATAAATAAACATATGTGGTATCGCCGCGTGTGTAAATGTCCGAACTATAAAAATATATCATTAATTAAACCGCACGGTCAATGGCGTACGCGCAAAAAAATTCCAAAGTCCAAAAAAGCGTATTTTGGTCACTTTTTATACCATTAAAAAAATGAATAAAAAGTGATCAAAAAGTCCGATCAAAATAAAAATCATACCGATACTTCAGATTACGGAGCAAAAAATGAGTCCGCATACCGCCCTGTACGTGGAAAAATAAAAAAGTTATAGGGGTCAGAAGATGACATTTTTAAACGTATAAATTTTCCTGCATGTAGTTATGATTTTTTCCAGAAGTGCGACAAAATCAAACCTATATAAGTAGGGTATCATTTTAACCATATGGACCTACAGAATAATGATACGGTGTAATTTTTACCGAAATATGCACTGCGTAGAAACGGAAGCCCCCAAAAGTTACAAAATGGCGTTTTTTAAAAAATTTTGTCGCACAATGATTTTTTTTTTCCGTTTCGCCGTGCATTTTTGGGTAAAATGACTAATGTCACTGCAAAGTAGAATTGGCGACGCAAAAAATAAGCCATAATATGGATTTTTAGGTGGAAAATTGAAAGGGTTATGATTTTTAAAAGGTAAGGAGGAAAAAACGAAAGTGCAAAAACGGAAAAACCCTGAGTCCTTAAGGGGTTAAAGACCCAGCCACATTTCATCTTCAATGCTTTTGCTGATGGAAGGAGGTTTACACTAAAAATCTCACGATACATGGCCCCATTCATTCTTTCCTTTACATGGATCAGTTGTCCTGATCCCTTAGCAGAAAAACAGCCCCAAAGCATGATGTTTCCAACCCCCATGCTTCACATTGGGTATGGTGTTCTTTGGATGCAACTCAGCATTCTTTCTCCTCCAAACACAACGAGTTGAGTTTTTACCAAAAAGTTCTACTTTGGTTTCATTTGAACATATGACATTCTCCCAATACTCTCCTGGATCATCCAAATGCTCTCTAGCAAACTTCAGACGGGCCCGGATATATACTGGCTTAAGCAGGAGGACATGTCTGGCACTGCATAATTTGAGTCCCTGGCGGCATAGTGTGTTACTGATGGTAGTAGTTACTTTGGTCCCAGCTGTGACCAAACACCTATTTTTCACCTTAATTAGCAAATAAATTCTTTATAAATCAGACAATGTGATATTATGGATTTTTTTTCTCATGTCATTTTCTCATAGTTGAGGTATACCTATGATGAACATGACAGGCCGCTCTCATCTTTTTAAGTGGGAGTACTTGCACAATTGGTGGTTGACTAAATACTTTTTTGCCCAACTGTATCAACTGGCTCCAAAAAGTTAAACAGATTTGTAAATTGCAACAACAAAGAAAAGTATGCACTCACCGCTGGTAAGCTGCTACGGGCTCCGAGTCCGGGATCACCACGGCATGAATGTAGATGGTAAGGGGCGCTCAGAGGCTACGCCGACTGTTTGGGACGTAGGAATGTCCTTCTTCCAGCCTCTTGAGGCCGGTAGAAGGACCATTCCTACGTCCGAAACAGCTGGTGTAGCCTCTGAGCGCCCCTTACCGTCTACATTCATGCCGTGGTGATCCCGGACTCGGAGCCCGTGGCAGCTTACCAGCGGTGAGTGCATACTTTTCTTTGTTGTTGCATATATCGATACTTTACCTAGTGTGTGCACCCTGCAGGTGCTGCGTATATATAGAAGTGAGTCCGGACGCTCCTAGCGTTTACCTTGTGGTATCGTATGTTTGCTTTTTCCACCTATTTGGTTTGCTACCTGGTGTGCTCTCTCCTTCTTGAATTTTCTATGGAGATTTGCAAAATACTTCTATTAAAAAAATCTTAATACTTCCAGTACATATCAGCTGCTACAGTATATGCTTCAGCGGAAGTTGTGTAGATCTTTTCAGTCTAACTACAGTGTTCTCTGCTGACACCTCTGTCCGTGTCAGGAACTGTCATGAGCAGGATAGGTTTGCTATGGGCATTTGCTCTTGCTTTGGACAGTTTCTGACATGGACAGAGGTGTCAGCAGAGAGCACTGTGGTCAGAACGAAAAGAGCTTCACAACTTTCTCTGTAGTATACAGCAGCTGATAAGTACTGGAAGGCTTTGGTTTTTTAAATAGAAGTAATTTACAAATCTTTTTGTATATGAGAACATGACGTTTGTAAGTCTACCCTGCTGCCCCATGAGTAGTCCATACTTACCTAGTCCCATCGGTTGTGCTGTAATCATGCCCTCTCTGTGTCACCGCTCTTCTCCCGGGGGCTGTCAATCACACTATTGGGTCATGATTACAGGAGCGGGACTATGTAATTATAGCTTCCCGCCCAAGGGACTACTAACGGGGGAGGCAGGCAGGACTTACAAACTTCATATCCTCACCATCCCTGGGGGCAGGAACGTCTCCCGGGGATGGTAAGGATGAAGATTCTACCAAATAGAACGCATTGCCCCGCATTATATATGGCAAAATGTTGTGCTTGCTTCCCTTTAAAGGGGTTATCCAGGAAAAAACTTTTTTTTTTTATATATCAACTGGCTCCAGAAAGTTAAACAGATTTGTAAATTACTTCTAATTAATTAAAAAATCTTAATCCTTTCAGCACTTTTGAGCTTCTGAAGTTGAGTTGTTCTTTTCTATCTAAGTGCTCTCTGATGACACGTGTCTCGGGAACCGCTCAGTTTAGAAGAGGTTTGCTATGGGGATTTGCTTCTAAACTGGCGGTTCCCGAGACACGTGTCATCAGAGAGCACTTAGACAGAAAAGAACAACTCAACTTCAGAAGCTCATAAGTATTGAAAGGATTAAGATTTTTTAATAGAAGTAATTTACAAATCTGTTTAACTTTCTAGAGCCAGTTGATATATATATATATATATATATATATATATATATATATATATATTTAAAAAGTTTTTTCCTGGAATACCCCTTTAAATTCCCCCTTAACCCTGTTGGATCTAATATTGCAGCTAAACAAGCTTCAGAGTTTTTTTTTATTCATACCACCCAAATGGAGCCACCTTATATGAACTTTGGATGTGGATGGACACTTCAAACAATTCTCTCTGAGTCTGGGAGCTAGCCTTTGGCTACAGATATACTTTATATAGCACAGTTCATTGTCAGGAATCTTCTTATCTACCGCTGTGTTCCCAGTATTATTCATGGCTGTATTCGCTTCTTTGTGAGGATATTCACGTCTCCGTTTTGCTCTCCTCCTCATTTCTCTGCATCCAAATAGCTGCCAGATCGGATGATATCACATTAACCAGGTACGGCGCCACCTGCTAATTATATGGCCTGATTCCTTCTGACACCAGCCTGTCCTTCACAGTGGAAATGTCTGAGCATTGTCAATAGGCACATTAGTATCATTGCGTAATTGTCCTGTCATAGTAGCAAGTTATCCGGAACAGTCTGCGGACACTGACTGGAAAAGGGCGGCATTCTGTAACAATGAAAATGAATTAAACTCTGCACCTCATACACCAGGGTTTACTAACCACGGCTGTCCAGGCATGCTGGGAGATATAGTTTTGCAACAGCTGGAGGCACCTGGTTAAGAAACACTGTCATATCCATACACCCCTGAAAATACACACACAGAATTGTTACTGCATGGGAATAATTTTTTTTACTATTATATCGTAGATTGTATATAGTAGTTATTATAGTAGATTGTATACTCCTAAAGGCAGTCCCCTATTTCCCTCTATAGGTATATTCACATGTCGGAATTTGTGCAGAATGTCCGCACATAAAGGGGGGTATTTATCAATTTTGCCTGTTGACAGTTTCTTTTTACCCTTTTTTTTCACTTTGGTTTTCGTGGACATGCACCAAATTTATCATTTGGTGCAAGTTGTTAGTAATTTTGGCTCAAATGTTGAAATCAGCCGTTCACATCGCCTATTACACAGAACTTACCGCCACAGAGGACGCGTATGTTACCCTGTAGAGCAGCCATTTCGGAGTCCCTCCTGCAGTATATCAGCAAGCGACGTGTTATTTTCTATTGTGGGGTTTAGAGCCACCATGTGAAATGGATTTTATTTTCAACTTGAGTAGTTTTTTTTTTTTTTGTTACTTTAGTGCAGTGGTCTTCAACCTGCGGACCTCCAGATGTTGCAAAACTACAATTCCCAGCATGCCCGGACAGCCGTTGGCTGTCCGGGCATGCTGGGAGTTGTAGTTTTGCAACATCTGGAGGTCCGCAGGTTGGAGACCACTGCTTTAGTGCTTACCTTTCCTGAACCTGTGCGGCCATGTCCAATGCTGGCTCGACGGAGGGTGAAGGTTCCTCAGAGACAACTATGTCGCAGGATAGTATTGAGCAGCCCCGGAGGCGTCGATGCTTTCACCCAAAAAAATGTTTTAATGTATTTTGACGCCTTTACATTTTCTGACATTGCTAAGTGTGTTTTCCATGTGCAAAATTTCTTGGCGGGGATTTGCGCCAAAAAAACAGGATTTGCGCCAAAGATCGAATGATGAATTACTGCCGCAAATGATGAATTACTGACTAAAGTTAAAATCACACACAGGACCGTGTGATTTTGAGAAAGTTGCAAAAATGACAGTGGAGAGATGCGCCAAACTTTGGCGCAAAAAGACCTGCACCAAAGTATTGCGCCAAAGTTAGGTGAAAAAAAACACATAAATCCTTTGATAAATACCCCCCAAAAACTCCCCCTATGATTAAACTGTTAACAGGAGCAGCGGACCCCATTCACTTCTACGTCCAAACTAGGGGTGACTCCATTCGGGACTTGTACGCTATTTTATGCGGACTCATAATGGGGGGCTGTTGCGCTTTTGAAATAGAGTAAAAGTCTAGAAAGGAGTCACTAAGTGACTCTGTTTGCCCATAGAAGTTAATGTGGTCCGTTGCTCCTATTAACAGTATACGTTGGCATCCAGCTTGCTGACGGAAATAATTAATCAGGGCAGGAAAGCAGTGTGATCGTACCCTGATGTCGCAGCTAGAATTAAAGGGGTACTACCGTGGAAAACGTTTTTCTTTTTTAATCAACTCGTGCCGAAAAGTTAAACAGATTTGTAAATCACTTCTATTAAAAAATCTTAATCCTTCCAGTACTTTTTAGGGGCTGTATATTAAAGAGGAAATGTTTATCTTTCTGGATTTCTCTTATGTCACGACGACAGTGCTCTCTGCTGACCTCTGCTGTGCATTTTAGGAACTGTCCAGAGCAGTAGAAAATACTCATAGCAAACAAATGCTGCTCTGGACAGTTCCTAAAATGGACAGCAGAGGTCAGCAGAGAGCACTGTGCTCGTGACATAAGAGAAATCCAAAAAGATAAACATTTCCTCTGTAGTATACAGCCCCTAAAAAGTACTGGAAGGATTAAGATTTTTTTTTATAGAAGTCATTTCCAAATCTGTTTAACTTTCTGCCACCAGTTGATAAAAAAATAAAGTTTTCCACGGTAGTACCCCTTAAATGAACACTGGCACTTTCTTATGTCAGTCATTAAAGTCTTCTTACACAGACATGTCAATAAATATAGAGGGGAGAAGTGTGTGTCTTCACTCCCTGACTCGTTGCTCGATTGGAGACGAGCTCCATTGTAAGTTTATGAAGCCCGTCTCCTGCAATAAGTCGGGGAGTACAGTAACATGGGAAGTCAAAAGCGATGCTGCACACTTCTGGCCATGTTGAGCGATCGCTAGAGGTCAAACGTTTTTTACGTGATAGTAACACTTGAAGTTACTCAACAATGGAGAAATAGAACAGGGCCACATATCCACAACTAGATCATAGTACAAGTAGTGGATGTGAGGCCATGTTTTGTTTCATTTGTATTCTATCCCCTCATTTATGTCGTTTTTCCCATGGTCAGCACTCTGTTTCACCCATTTGGCCAGGGCATTTATAAGCAGCAAGAGACAGCATGAGGGTCTGTTCACACAGCGGAATTTCTACTGAAGAATTCCTCTGTAATTTACTGTCTTATGATTTAAATGAGATTCCGCAGTCACATTCAGGCCGCAGAATTTCCGAGGCGCACAATTTCTGCGGAATTATGGAAATTCCGCCATGGGAACATACCCTCAGGGATTCCTCCTAGCATTCTTTCAGCTCTCTGGAAGGGAGCACATGGTTGGTGTTCATACTAGAGCGGTGCTTTGCAGCAGCCATTGTTGCTGTGGTAAGGCCCAAAGCAGGGAGCTTTGTCGGGCAACAGTGGGGCTGCCTGGCCACTGGGTTTGATGTTGTGGCAGTGGTGGTCGCCCCCCCCCAGCACTACTTCAGTGTTGTTTAAGGGACCAACTATTATCAGGTGGTCCTGACGTGGTGAGTCATATAGAAGTACCATTTAGCTCTCTGGGTGTTGTATTATGAATCTGTGCATGAAGATTTAAAGGGGCTATCATGGAAAAAACTTATATATATATATATATATATATATATATATATATATAAACTGGCTCCAGATAGTTAAACAGATTTGTAAGTTACTTAATCCTTTTAGTACTTATGAGCGGCTGAAGTTAAGTAGTTCTTTTCTTTGTAAGTGCTCTCTGATGACACCTGTCTCTGGAACTGTCCAGAGTAGAAGCAAATCCCCATAGCAAACCTATTCTACTCTGTGCAGTTCCCGAGACAAGCAGAGATGTCAGCAGAGAGCACTGTTGCCAGACAGAAAAGAACAACTCAACTTCAACAGCTGATAATTATTGGAAAGATTAGGATTTTTTAATAGAAGTAATTTACAAATCTGTTTAACTTTCTGGAGCCAGTTGATATATATATATATATATATATATATATATATATATATATATATATATATATATGAAATACAATTCTGATTTTAGTTCCTAAGTGGTTAATACAGCTAGATGGTTGGTGGTGTCATAGGCAAGAACTAGCTGAAAAATGCTCCAAGGGAAATCATCTTTCAAACCACTCTCTAGCCCTGCAATGTATTAAATGGCTGACAGAGAGGAATCGCAGGCGATAAAGTGTTTCTCAAAGACAAAGAACCAGTCTCCCAGATAGAGGGGTGAGCACCAGTCAGAGTCTTTCCCTTCCACCCCTGCAGCTTCTACAGCAGACAGACAATGACTGGATGAGTGATGGTCTGACACACACAAGAGTAATGCTGCATTCTGCTTAAACTAAAACAAAATAAAGCCTTGTGTGTGCAGGAGTCAGTCAGCAGATATGACTTCCCAGCCACAGTTCACTCAGCATTTAAGATGATTTTTTGTAGGAGATAACAAAGTGGGGAGAACATTTTAAGAAAACATTTTAGGCAGTATCAAGAGTTCTTAGCTGTGTTACTGTATCTTGCAGGAATGTAGCAGACACTTTATAGTGCAAAATAGAAAACTTTAATGTTCTTACTTAGAAATACAAAATACTTGTTGGTTACTAGGGATGAGCGAAACAAATCTGACGGATCCGACTTCGATACGAACTAATTCGAATATCGCCGCAATTCAATTACACGAATTGCTTCATTAAACTCCCTTTAGTGCGGTCCAGGCTCCAGGGCATCTAAGATGGTGGCTCCACATGTCAGGACATCGGGCAAGGAACTCTGGGAAGGCGGCAAGCTGGGTAGGCGGGATGACCCTGAATCACATGCAGCATGCAGCCTATTAGCAGCCAGCCACTCCTGTGATGTTACAGCCCTATATAATGGACAGCCATCATGCAGCCAGTCACATCAGCATTTTATTGCGGAGAGAGAGAGAGAGTACAACAACTGAAAAGCTAATAGTAGCCAGCCAGTTAGGGTGAGCAGAGCACTAAAAGCCATAATCACCTGCTATTAGTGCCTAATACAGGTTGCATAGCAGAGCGTGTTGTCCTTTATTAAGTGTAACCTGTGCGCACATAGGTGGTGTAAAATTTTGTTCCTGTTAAAGTCTTAAGCGCCTAGTTACTGTGAAAGGCCAGCCAAAAGTACACACCTGCTGCTTTTGTAGACAAATATTGTTTTAAGCGTAGTGGAGCTTATTGTACTCCCCTCATAAGTGCATAACACATACGTATATCTACGTGGTGTACTATTTTGTTCCTGTTATAGTCCTAAGGGCCTAGTTACTGTGAAAGGCGAGCCAAAAGTACACACCTGCTGGTGTTGTAGACAAATATTGTTTTAAGTGTAGTGGAGCATATTGTACCTCAGAAATAACCCTCAGTTGGCATGGCCGAGGAGCAGCCCTGTCCTCCCATTGCATCTGTCCTAAGCTGTTCCCTCCCCCAAAGCTCCACTATTTAGTGAGGACAATCTACTAGAGGACAGTCAGCAGCTACTGCCCAGCCAAGAAGTGGAGGAGACATCCGCCACTTCCTCCGCTAGGCGGGCAAGTAGTGATGAGGAGAGTGGCGTGGGAGGTGGTGTTGCGAGCATTCAGGCTCCTGAAGCAGACACTGTTGAGAAACCTGAGGAGGACATCAGTGACGTGCAGACACAACTCGATGATGATGAAGCCGATTGCACTTGGGAGCTGGGTGCAGAAGGGGCATCATCATCATCAGGAGAATAAGGTTTCAGGCTGCCCATGAGACAGCAGCTGAACCAGCAAGGTTTTAGCATGGTTGGCAGTCAGCATGGTAGCAGAAGTTGAAAGTCTGGAGCCAAACGTGCCCGGGGTTGACCACCTGCTTCGCGGCAGCCTACCTTCCCGGGAGGTAGTGGAACAGGGGTTCCTGGAGTCTGCGGCAGTAGCAGTCAATCAATGCAGACCTTTGGTGGGAAAATCAGCTACTCGGCAGTGCGGCAGTTTTTCATCAAGCTTCCAGAGGATGTTAACCTGGCCACATGCAAGATGTGTCGGCAGAAGGTAAAGCGTGGCCAGGGTTACAATGTTTGCACCACGGCCCTGTGTCAACATATGCAGCGTCATCAGAAAGCTGCCTGGGAGAACCATGGCTCTTATGCAGTGGTCCAGCCCGCTGCATCACCCAGTGGCACGCCGCTCCCTGTTTTAGCCAGCCAAGGCTCTACCACCTCAGCTGAAGGGAGCTGTCTATCATACCCATCTTCTGTTGCTCCAGATGCTCCTGCTCCTCCTACTTCGAGTCAGTCATTCCGCCAGCAAACCATCGGCAAAGCCATGTCCAATAGACAAAAGTATGCGCCCACTCATCCAACGGCGCAGAAGCTGAATGTTCTCATGTCCATGTTGCTGGTGCTGCAGTCCCTCCCTTTTCAAGTTGTGGACTCTGCACCTTTCAGAGAACTGATGGCTTGTGCCGAGCCAAGGTGCAGAGTCCCAAGCTGTCATTTCTTTGCAAAACAGGCAGTACCAGCCCTGCACAATTTTGTGGAACAGAAATTGGGCTAGTCCTTTAGTCTGTCGGTGTGTACCAAAGTGCATGGCAGTGCCGACATGCGGAGCTGTATCTACGGTCAGGGGCAATATATCTCCTTTTCAGCCCACTGGGTAAATGTGTTGCCTGCACAGCCACAACAGCATCTTGGACAGGTCACGACACTTCCGCCTCCACGCTATCAGGCCATTGGTGCTGTGACAGTGTGCGACTCCACCTCCTCATCCTCCACTGCACGGAAAAATCTCAGTGCCCCTCCACCATACCATGTCATTCATCAGGAAATCGAATCATGGCTTACTCCATGAAAATTGGAAATGGGAACCAGGGTGACCGACAACGGAAATAACATCTTGTCTGCGCTGCGACAAGGAAGCCTGAGCCATGCGCCCTGCATGGTTCAGGTTTTCTATCTGGTTGTCAAGCGGTTCCTGAAGTGTACCCCCCATCTGTAAGACATCCTAACAATGGGAAGGAAACTTTACATGCAGTTCAGCCACTTGTACACCGCAAATCACACCCTCATTGAGCCACAGCAGCAGCAAGGTATCCCCCAACATAGTCTAATATGCAACATTTCCACACATTGGAATTCCACCTTCCATATGTTGGACCGACTATACGAACATAGAAAAGCCATCACCCATTTCTTTATGATCCAAGTGTATAGGGAGACTCCCCTGTGTAACTTCAATGCCGAACAGTGGCAGCTCCATACGTGACACCTGTCGTTTGCTCAGGGCCTTTGAGGAAGCCACAGTATTAGTCCATCGCCAGGATTAATGGATGAACGACGTCATTCCACTTCTTCATTTCCTACAACATGTGTTGGAAACGATGGCTAATCAGGGCACTGGAGACGTGGCGCCTACATCTCATGGCCACATGAGCCCTGTGGGGGCTTAACTGGAAGAGGAGGGGTAGGGGGACAGTGGAGCACAGTTTAGGTTTTGCAAAATGGGCAGTTTTATAGTCATCTGACAGGAGAAGAGGAGCAGGAGCAGCCAGAGGAGCTAGAAGGTTATGAAGAAGACGAGACGGAGTACCCAGACACACTGTGGCAGTATGCAGTGGAGATGGAGGCAGGGAGTCTCTCTGAGTCACTTGCACAAATGGCACGATGCATGCTCAGTTGCTTGCGTGCTGACCACAGAATTGTCACTATTCAGCAGTTGGATGACTTCTGGCTCTCCACCTTATTGGACCCTCACTACTGGCACACAATGGGGGCCTTTTTTACATCCACTGAGAGGGAGGACAAATTGATCTACTACAGAGACATCCTACGTAGTCAGTTGGCCCATGTCTATCTTTGCCATCATTCATCCTCTTGCAGGTCTGACTCGGGTGGCCCTCTGAACTCACCTTCCCCTGACATGGCTGCTGGGGAGGGGTGGGGTGGCAGAAGCAGTGCCAGCTCCATCAGCAGCAGCCTTATTCTACAGTCGCTGATAAGTAGCTTTCTTCACCCGCGTAGTGAAGCAACTCATTAGCAGCAGGTAGACCTGGAGCAGGACCTGAACCAGCAGGTGGTGGCATACCTTGACATGACCCTTCCAACACACTTTGAAGTTTTGCTGGACTTCTGGGCAGCCAAACTTGATTTGTGGCCGCAACTAGCAGAGTTTGCCCTGGAAAAGCTGTCCTGCCGGCCAGTATTGTGCCATCAGAGCGGGTGTTTAGTGTTGCGGGGGCAAGGAAAGGTGTGCAAAAAACACCATGTGCCACCTACACCACCAAGTATTGATGTGATGCAAAGACTCCTAAAAGGTGGAAGGGAACAACGTATGGTTCATTGTAACCGGTGGGGGTAATAACTTCCCTTGTAAGGCCCTACTCTTGCAGTATTAATTCCTTTCTTGGCAAGGGTTACTTGCCCTAAAAAGGGCGGCGCCACACAGGAACTAGTGTTGCTCGCGAATATTCGCAATGCGAATTTTATTCGAATATCCCTCTCTGCTTCCAGCTTTTGTGGTGGAAAGAAGGCTCTAATACTACTGTGTGAGACTGGCGTGCGTATTTTTACATATGCAAAAATTTGCATATGCTAATTTTCGCATATGCGAATTTTCGCTTATGCTAATTTTTGCTCATTTTCGCACACGTGAATTTTCGCATATGCGAAAATAAAACACGAATATTACGAATATGCGAATTTAGTGAATATATGACGAATATTCGTCCATCTATTCGCGAATATTCGCGAATTCGAATATGGCCTATGCCGCTCAACACTAACAGGAACCTCTCCCTATTTCCACCTGCAAACACTGCCATTATTAAAAATGTCTATTTCTGGCCTACAGAGAGCCTCAATAGGGGCGTAGAACACTTTGCCTTGCTGTTACACGCATAGGGTTTGTGCTGGGTTAGTGAAATAATTATTTTATTCAGTATGACATGCAGATTAAAGGCGTTGCTATAAGAAGCTCAATGACAGAGCCTGGAGGTGGCATCAGTATGAGGAGACCATATAATGGCTGAATGACACAGTGTGGAGGTTGCGGCAGCATGAGGAGACTATATAGTGGCTGAATGACAGCCTGGAGTTGGCGGCAGCATGAGGAGACCATATAGTGGCTGGGGCTGGGGGTGGCAATACCAGTACCCGTGACGAAGGTGGGTAAAAAAAAAAGGGGCTTCAGATGTGTGGCATCAGGCGGGTGCCAGGATCAGAATAATAGCTGAGGCAGGTAGGCAGAAGAAAATGGTCTCTTTGTAAAAGTATTAGTGTGCACAAGTAAGTATTGGGGATATACATTAAGTAAAACTTAAAGGGGTACTCCGGTGAAAAACTTTTTTTATTTTTTTTAAATCAGCTGGTGCCAGAAAGTTAAACAGATTTGTAAATTACTTCTATTAAAAAATCTTAATCCTTCCTGTACTTATTAGCTGCTGAATACTACAGCGGAAATTCTTTTCTTTTTGAAACGCAGAGCTGTCTGCTGACATCATGAGCACAGTGCTCTCTTCTGACATCTCTGTCCATTTTAGGAAATGTCCAGAACAGCATATGTTTGCAATGGGGATTTCCTTTTACTCTGGACAGTTCCTAAAATGGACAGATATGTCAGCAGAGAGCACTGTGCTCATGATGTCAGCAGACAGCTCTGTGTTTCAAACGGAAAATAATTTCCACTGTAGTATTCAGCAGCCAATAAGTACAGGAAGGATTAAGATTTTTTAATAGAAGTAATTTACAAATCTGTCTAACTTTCTGGCATCAGTTGATTTAAAAAAAAAAGTTTTTCACCGGAGTACCCCTTTAACTTTTTATAATATTCTTAGGATAAACTATATGTACCCCACATTTTTTTTAAATCAAACAAAAGGAAAGGTGTGCAAAAAACACCATGTGCCACCTACACCACCAAGTATTGATGTGATGCAAAGACCTCTAAAAGGTGGAAGGTGAAAAATGTATGGTCCATTGTAACCGGTAGGGGTAAACACTTCCCCTATAAGGCCATACTCTCACATGAATAATTCCCTTCTTGGCAAGTGTTACTCGCCCTAAAAAGGGCAGCCCCACACAGGAACTTCTCCCTATTTCCACCTGTAAACACTGCCCTTTCCCACGGTTTTTAGGTGGAAATAGGAAGAGGTTTCTTTGTGGGGCCGCCTTTTTAAAGACGAGTAACACTTTGCCCTGCACACATGGTATGCTAGAGGGGCACTGAGACTTGTCCGTGCAGTGGAGGCTGAGGACACGGTGGAGGATGAGGAGGTGGAGTCAAACACTGTCACAGGACAAATGGCCTAAGAGCATGGAGGTGTAAACGGCGTGACCGGTCCAACTTGCTGTTGTGGTTGTGCAGGAACCACATTTACCCAGTGGGCCGTAAAGGACATGTATTGTCCCTGACTGTAGCCACAACTCCACATGTCGGCGCAGCCGTGAACTGGCCCAACTTCTGTTCCAGAAAATTGTGCAGGGCTGGTACTGCCTTCTTCGCAAAGAAATGACGGCTTGGGACTATCTACCTCGGCTTGGACCAAGCCATCAGTTCTCTGAAAGGTGCAGAGTCCACCAATTGAAAAGGGAGGGACTGGAGCACCAGCAACTCTGACGGGAGCACATTCAGTTTCTGCGCCGTTGGATGAGTGGGCGCATACTGTTGTCTCTTGGTCATGGCTTCGCCGATGGATTGCTGACGGAATGACTGACTCAAAGTAGGAGGAACAGAAGCATCTGGAGCAACAGAAGATGGGTATGACACTGGGGGGAATGGGGGGGTGTATTTCCCCCCAGGAATTACTGCTGGGGGACAGATAATGAAGTTATCCCCCCCACTGAGCTGCCGCTGGTACTGGCTGCTGGGTACTTACAGGTAGAGCCTTAGCTGCCATGAGGCAGCTCTTCTTCTCTTATTTCCTGTCCAGGAGAAGACTAACAGGCTCACACAGTGAACGGAGGCTACAGAGTCTGACCTACAGTACAGACAGGACACTCTTGGTTGCCTCTCCTGTCTTGCCTCCTCTCTGCTCCTGTTGCTCCTCCTCCTGCTGGCACACAGGAACAGATGCTGCTCGGGGAAGATGTGCTGCGCTGAGTGAGAGGAGGAACCTGATCTTATTACTGGAAGTTCTGCTATGTGTGTGTGTGTGTGTGTGTTTGTGAGTGTTTGGGGGGGGGGGGGGGGTCGGAGAGTCCTTCTATCTTCCTTGTATGTGTTGGTGGTGGGGGGGACTGTTGCCTGTAGGGAAAGGGGCGGGGGTTGAGGCTAAATAGGGGCCTGTTATGTGGAAGGGAAAGGGGATCCGGGAGTCCTGTCAGGGGAGACCTGCTTTAAAGGGGGGGAAGGCCTGGGGAGGGTAGATGTATTATGAGAGGGGGGCTGGAGAGGGGAGAGGTGTTATGGGGGGTGGCTGGAGAGGGAAGATGTATTATAAGGGGGGGGGGGCAGAAGAGGGGAGAGTGTTATAAGGAGGGGAGCTGAAGAGGTGAGATGTGACTGAAGTGGGGAGACCTGCTGGGCACTTTGGTTCTCTTTTTTTTGCTTATTTATTTTTTTTATTGTCTTTCAATTAAGTATATTTTACAATATTTAAAGGAAAACTGTCAGCAGAGTCACCCGCACTAACCAGTGATACTGTCTGGTAGTGCGGGTGACACTGATAAAAATGATGCTCAGCATTCCCACATCCTGCTCTGTTATCTTCATTTTTCAAAATATGCAAATGAGCAACAATTGGCAAGGGCAGGGTTACAATCGTTGCCTAAGGCACTGTGACATCAGCGCTGTTCATTCAGCGCTCGGCTCGGCTGATCAGTATTCATTGCCTTCCTCTGCCTCTCCCCCTCTGTAGAACTCATTTAAAAATCTTTTTTACTTTCTGGCACCAGTAGATTTAAAAAAAAAATATATATTTCCATCGGAGTACCACTTTAAGGTGTTAAGGTGCCTACACAGGCTGTAGAGAAATCCCCCCCCCCCCCGCCCTGACCTCACACACAGCCTGCCTCCCACAATCCTGATAGATCCCTGTCTCCTAAATTCACTGCTCCTTGAAGGTACCTATGCTGATGAGCCTGAAGTTTGATTTTGTAGCATCGTGCAACATAGAATGGCTCCTCCCCTTTTGTGGCTCCACCCCCTTTGTGACTCCGCCCTTGCAAAGCCACACCCGGTTAGAATGCTATCCCCCCAGATTTCTGAGGGTTCCTGCGCCTCTGGTATGACACACAGCTCCCTTCGGCTGAGGTGGGGAGCCATGGCTGGCTGAAACAGGGAGCAGCGTGCCACTGGGTGATGCAGCAGACTGGATCACCACATAGAAGCCACGGTTCTCCCAGGCCACTTTATGGTGACACTGCATATGTTGACGCAGTGCCGTGGTGCAAACATTGGGACCCTGGCCACGCTTCACCTTTGCCAACACATCTTGCATGTGGCCAGGTTAACATCCTCCGGATGCTTGATGAAAAACTGCCACACAGAATGTTCCAGCCATCTGGCCAATCACAGCTCTCTCTGGAAAACATGAATAATAGGTATATATATATATATATATATATATATATATATATATATACGGCATATGCTCATACTACAGTGGGACAAGAAAAGAGCAGCCGGACGCACGCATCTATACATTATACAGAACGATCGCTTCGGGTATCAGAAGTGACACCCACTGCGATCTGTCTATTGCAGGTACTACAGCTCCCAGCATGGAGCAGAGTGTGCTCCATTTTGGAAGCAGTAGTACCTGCAGTTGAGGACAGTTCACAGCGGGTGTCACTCCTGACACTCGATGCAATCGTCCTATCTAGATGCGAGAAAGCTGCCCGCATCTATACATTATACAGGACGATCGCATCGGGTGTCAGGAGTGACACCCAGGCCGATCTGTCTATTAACACAGGTACTACTACTCCCATCATGGAACAGTCTGTTCCATGCTGGGAGTAGTAGTACTACCTAAAAAAATTTAAAAAAGAAGAAAAAAAGTGAAAAACACACTCACACTTTATTAAACACATTATTAAAATACATTACTAATAAAAATTTGCCGAGAATTTATTCGGATCAAATCGATTTTTTATTTTTTTTTTATTCGGCGAATCGGGTGAATCAAATTTTTCAAAAATTCACTCATCTCTAGTGTTAACCAATCGATGACGGCAGATGGGTTGCTGGTTGAGACATGACCGCTAGCTCATATCAGGAGCTCAGGCCTTTCGCTACGACTCCTGCTGCCACTCGCCCCTAGTCTGCTGCAACCTCTGCCTAATGAATTTAGGCCTCTGCCACTCCTCTGTGCACATCCTGGCACTTCTCTGCCTGACATACTTAGTGCGTATATGAGGGGAGTACAATACGCTCCCCTACGCTTAAAATAGGATTTGTCTACAACACCAGCAGGTGTGTACTTTTGGCTGGCCTTTCACAGTATCTAGGCCCTTAAAGGGGTACTCCGGTGAAAACCTTTTTTCTTTTAAATCAACTGGTGGCAGAAAGTTAAACATATTTGTAAATTACTTCTATTAAAAAATCTTAATCCTTCCTGTACTTGTTGTCCTTAGTGGGATTTGAACCTAAGTCCCCAGCACTGCAAGGCAGCAGTGCTAACTACTGAGCCACCATACTGCCTTTAGCATACATTTGCTATGCATCTGCTATGCATGGTTGCTAAAATGGACAGAGATGTCAGCAGAGAGCACTGTGCTCGTGATGTCATCAGTGTTCCAAAAAGAAAGGAATATCCTCTGTAGCATTCAGCAGCTAATAAGTACTGGAAGGATTAAGATTTTTTGATAGAAGTAATTTACAAATATGTTTAACTTTCTGCCACCAGTTGATTTAAAAGAAAAAAAGGTTTTCACCGGAGTACCCCTTTAAGACTTTAACAGTAACAAAATGGTATACCACTTAGATGTACGCACAGGTTACACTTAAAGGGGTTATCCAGGAAAAAACTTTTTTTTATATATCAAATGGCTCCAGAAAGTTAAACAGATTTATAAATTACTTCTATTAAAAAATCTTAATCCTTTCAGTACTTATGAGCTTCTGAAGTTAAGGTTGTTCTTTTCTGTCTAAGTGTTTTCTAATGACACGTGTCTAAGGAAACGCCCAGTTTAGAAGCAAATCCCCATAGCAAACCTCTTCTAAACTGGGCGTTTCCCGAGACACGTGTCATCAGAGAGCACTTAGACAGAAAAGAACAACCTTAACTTCAGAAGCTCATAAGTACTGAAAGGATTAAAAAATTTTAATAGAAGTAATTTACAAATCTGTTTAACTTTCTGGAGCCAGTTGATATATATATATATATATATATATATATATATATATAAAAAGTTTTTTCCTGGAATACCCCTTTAATATAGTACAATACACTTTTAATGCTCTGCTCACCCTAACTGGCTGGCTACTAATAGCTTTTCAGTTGTGGTGCACACCAGTGCTGCAGTACACAGTCGCTGTGTACTACACCAAAAATTGCACTCTCTCTCTCAATCTCTCTCCCTTCCCTATCAGTGCTTCTAGGCTGGATTTGGGCTTGAGGTGTAAAAAAGCTTTTATGTGCAACACACTGCTCTCTGTACCTCTCTCTGCAATAGAATGCTGATGTGACTGGGAGGTTAATCGCTGCTGTAAAAATGCTTTTCTGTGCAACATACACTGCTGTCTGTCCCTCTCTCTCTGTAATAGAAAGCTGATGTGACTGGCCGCAAGATGGCTGCCGATTATATAGGGCTGTGATATCACATGGGTGACTGGCTGCTGATGAGCTGCATCCTGCATGTGATTCAGGGTCATTCCACCGACCCTTATTCTCACCTTCCCAGGATTCCTTGCCCCATGTCCTCACATGTGGATCTGCCATTTTAGATGCCCTGGAGCCTGGACCGCACTAAATTGAGTTTATTAAAGCGATTTGTGTGATCGAATCGCGGTGATATTTGCATTTGTTGCAAATCAAATTTTTCCTTAAATTCTTAATGAATTCGGATTCGTCATATTCGATTCGCTCAACCCTAATTACAAGCAGTAATTTTTTTCTCCACTCTGTAATATGTTTATACAGGAACAGCTTATTCTTTGTATTAGAAGGTGTTGATGTTGTATGCAGTTGACTTTCTTTCGTTACCACCTGGCTACATTGTCAGAAATCACTTCTTCTAATTCCTTCTCTTCTGAAGACTCTGCTAACATAGAACTACCGGAACATTTCTCAAGCAGAAGATTCCTTCTCCCGAAGTGCATTATTTTACATTTGGAATTGCTTTGACCACTTACATAGTAACACTAAATCATTCTCCATATTATTGACACCTCCAGGAACATCAACCCTATTGTATGCTTTTGTGTAATCAGCAAACAATAAAACATTTCCTACTGTAACTTACAAAAATATTAGAAAAAGATTGGAACACAGAGCAGACCCTTTATGTACATATTCCCCCGTCATACAATGGACTCAACTTACAATGGGCTCTGACATCTCATCGTAAGTTTAATACAGCATCAACTTACGATGCTTCTCAGCAGCAAAAGCCAACCCTGCTGACTTATGCCACTGACTATTGGATGTCGGCGGACCACACTGAAGCAGCAGCTTGGCAAAGCTGATCAAATACAGCTGCTGTCAGACTGCGTTACAGGCTTGCTGCCCTCCGTGTCTGGCATGAGACTCCCAGTCGAAAGGAATATACTTTAAGAAGCTCTGGGAAGACATTAAAGATGGTGCCGGCAGTCCTGCACCCTGGAACTCCCTTTTTATGCATGCCACAGCACTGCTGGCTACCGTTCTGCTGATCTAGTGGAGGAAGAATCCTAACCTACTCTAAGGCAAGTGACCATACAACTTCCAGTCTATGCTAACTCTCTAAACAGTCACGGCCGTCACGCCTCCTCCCATAGACTTGCATAGAGGGGGCGGGGGTGACGTCACGATACTCCGGCCCCGTGGTTGGCACCCGGCAGTTTCTTAGCTGGCAGCTCGGTGTGCAGCTGAAAGAGGTGGGTACCGAATGCAAGATTGCATAGGGGATATGATGTCTTAGGGCCAGAGTACCCCTTTAATGGAGAATTGACAGGTATGAAAGTGCCATTTAAAAGATCCCAATGACTGAATACTGATGGATATCATTGACATAGTATGCAGTCCAATATGTACAGTGCCACAGATTACACTATAGTTCCAGTGCTAATATAGACATAGCCTTCAATATGGACATAGCCTTCCCAGCATCAGCTGCACACATACAAGAATCCAGAAACCATTGCTAGCACACAGAACATGAAATATAAAGGATCTAATTGTATTTCATCTCTAGATGAACTTACTGCACAGAAGCAGAAATCTGTAATTACTGAGAAGAAAGATGGTAATTGTAGACACTTGGTAAGTCTAATGACTCCACGTTTACTGGTGAATATAAGACATACAAGTATGGCAGGATCAATTACTAGGCTATGCGAGAGTGACATCAAAATGACCAAAAAATAACAAGGTCCAGGCTGTATGTCTCTCACTTAGAGAATAAACACCCAGTCTATAATATCTGCAAATAATTACTGCCATCAACTGTGAATTCTCTTGCTTAACACATGCTTCCTTTTTTTTTAACTATCTATTTATCTATCTCATATCTATCGATCTATCTATCTCATATCTATCTATCTATCTCATATCTATTTATCTATCTCATATCTATCAATCTATCTATCTCATATCTATCTATCTATCTATCTCATATCTATTTTTCTATCTCATATCTATCAATCTATCTATCTCATATCTATCTATCTATCTATCTATCTCATATCTATTTTTCTATCTCATATCTATCAATCTATCTATCTCATATCTATCTATCTATCTATCTATCTCATATCTATCAATCTATCTATCTCATATCTATCTATCTATCTATCTCATATCTATTTTTCTATCTCATATCTATCTATCTATCTCATATCTATCTCATATCTATTTATCTATCTCATATCTATCTATCTATCTCATATCTATCTCATATCTATTTATCTATCTCATATCTATCCATCTCATATCTATCTCATATCTATTTATCTATCTCATATCTATCTATCTATCTCATATCTATCTCATATCTATTTATCTATCTCATATCTATCCATCTCATATCTATCTCATATCTATCTATCTATCTATCTATCTATCTCATATCTATTTATCTATCTCATATCTATCTATCTAATATCTATCTCTCTATCTCATATCTATCTCATATCTATTTATCTATCTCATATCTATCTATCTCATATCTATCTATCTCATATCTATCTCATATCTATCTATCTATCTATCTCATATCTATTTATCTATCTCATATCTATCTATCTAATATCTATCTCTCTATCTCATATCTATCTCATATCTATTTATCTATCTCATATTTATCTATCTCATATCTATCTATCTCATATCTATCTCATATCTATCTATCTATCTATCTATCTCATATCTATTTATCTATCTCATATCTATCTATCTAATATCTATCTCTCTATCTCATATCTATCTCATATCTATTTATCTATCTCATATCTATCTATCTCATATCTATCTCATATCTATCTATCTATCTATCTATCTCATATCTATTTATCTATCTCATATCTATCTATCTATCTCATATCTATCTCATATCTATTTATCTATCTCATATCTATCTATCATCTAAAATGTAGTGAAAACAAAATAAGTGCTCTAGTGTGCAGTGGGATGAGCGCGTCCTGATTGCGCCATTCATTATGACATGTCTATTAATCATCCCATATGTCTTCTATTTCTAAATATTTCAGAAGTGTTTTTATGTTATACTGCCCAGAATGACATTTTTAATTACTGCCGGATTTGCACTTGTGGAAATATCCCGTCTGCTCCCAATGCTCTTGAAAACTCTTCAATAATTATCTTCAAGGACTGTATCTTAATGAAGTAGATTTTACAGATTGCGAGAAGATGATCCAAATAACAACTTGACTGAAAACATTAGTTTTCGTGGCTGGGCTGTCGTTTCAATGGGGGGATAGTAATCACAATACCTGTTGAATTCACATCTAGAACAAACCCTTTACAGAAGCTACTCACCAGGGTTCTACATCATTTATGCAGATATGTGCTTTGATGATATTAGAGGAAAGAAGGTTGGTAACTTAAAGCAGCTGTAACTGCAATAAACTACAATATGTTCCTTTAGGTCCAGAAGCTGAGATACAGGGAGCTGTTTGTTTTAGCTGTCTCTGTATCTACCTGTAATATATTATGGACACTGTAATTACAAGTGATTGCTTTATGGCAGTGGTGTGCGACCTGCAGTTCTCTTAGTTGTAGTGAAACAATAAATCTTTTGGTCATAAGAGTATGCTGGGAGTTATAGTTTTACAACATAAGGAGAGCTGCAGGTGTTATACCACTACTTTTGAGTGATTAAAGGGGTACTCCACCATTAGACATCTTATCCCTAATTCTAAGGATAGGGGATAAGATATCTGATCGCGGGGGTCCAGGCGCTGGGCCCAGTGGCTTTGCTAGGGTTGGTGTCACCCGGTGCGGTAAAAAATGGTGTCACCAAAACTGATCCCCCCGCAAAGAAATTTGTGACAAATGCCAGTGGTGTAGCTCGTTGCGGAATATAATTTCCAGTATAATAATCAAATATAGCAATTGCCACAGAATGGGACATTGCTAGAGAAGTTTTAACCATTTAAAACTAAAGCTCCCAGTGACCTAAGCAGTAGTAAGGGGATGCTGGGAGTTGTTGTTTCACCCATCATAACTGCAGAACTTTCAAGTGACTACAGCTCTGATGGGACAGTCAGGCAGCATACACAATGATATCAGTGACTACAGGTGATGTTTTCTATAGTGAGGAGAATACACAATGATATCAGTGATTACAGATGACTTCTTCTCTATAGTGAGGAGAATGCACAATGATATCAGTGACTACAGTTGACGTCTTCTCTATAGTGAGGAGAATACACAATGATATCAGTGATTACAGGTGATGTCTTTTCTATAGTGAGGAGAATACACAATGATATCAGTGACTTCAGGTGATGTCTTCTCTATAGTGAGGATAATACAGAATGATATCAGTGACTACAGGTGACATCTTCTCTATAGTGAGGAGAATACACAATGATATCAGTGACTACAGGTGACGTCTTCTCTATAGTGAGGAGAATACACAATGATATCAGTGACTACAGGTGACGTCTTCTCTATAATGAGGATAATGAACAATGATATCAGTGACTACAGGTGACGTCTTCTCTATAGTGAGGAGAATACACAATAATATCAGTGACTACAGGTGACGTCTTCTCCAGTCTTCCCTTATCCAATTCAGCTGGTACATACCACCGGGACTTCATCCAGCAAAATCTTCTCTCTGCAGATGGCGTTGGCTCCTCACTATGTCAGCGCATTCTGATCCTTTATATGAAAACAATAATCATTATAACCCTGTTACACACTGCGTTCTCTGAATATAATACTGCCACACACTGTACCCTGTAAATATAATACTACCACACACTGCGCTCTATGAATATAATACTGCCACACACTGTACCCTCTGAATATAATACTGCCACACACTGTGCCCCTGAATATAATACTGCCACACACTGTACCCTCTGAATATAATAATACCACACACTGTACTCTCTTAATATTATAATACCACACACTGTACCCTCTGAATATACTACTGCTACACACTGTACCCTCTGAATATGATACTACCACACACTATACCCTCTGAATATAATACTACCACATACTATACCCTCTAAATATAATACCGGCACACACTGTACCCTATGAATAGAATACTATCACACACTGTACCCTGTCCTGTGCCCTCATCATATTAATGCCCCCTGTCCTGTGCCCTCAACATAATAATAATTCCCCCTCTCTTGTGCCCAGACATAATTATGCCCCGTCCTGTTCCCCCCACATAATAATACCCTCTGCCCTGTGCCCCTCACATATAATTTGCCTGTTATGTGCCACATGTAATGCCCCTGTCCTGTGTCCCTCACATATAATGACCCATCATATGTGCCCCTCTCATATAATACCCCATGCCATGTGCCCCTTACTTATATTACCCCCTGTCATGTGCCCCTCTCATATAATGCCCCCCTGTGATGGGCCCCTCACTTATAATGCTCTTTGTCATGTGCCCCTCTCTTATGATGCCTTGTAATGTGCCCCTCACTTATAATGCTCCCTGTCCTGTCCCCTTCACATATAATGCCCCCTGTTCTGTGCCACTGACATAAAATGCCCCCTGTTACATAATTAGTATGGTTGAAAAAAGACATACGTCCATCAAGTTCAACCAGGGAATTGAAGGGAAGGGTGTAAGGGGATAAGGGGAAGGGATGTAGTTTTATAATTCTGCATAAGCATTAATGTTATTTTGTTCCAGGAATGTATCTAACCCTGTTTTAAATCTGTTAATTGTTCCTGCTGTGACCAATTCCTGAGGTAGACTGTTCCATAAATTCACAGTCCTCACTTTAAAGAAGGCGTGTCGCCCCTTTAGACTAAACCTTTTCTTCTCCAGACGGAGGGAGTGCCCCCTCATCCTTTGGGGGGGTTTAACCTGGAACAGTTTTTCTCCATGTTTTTTGTATGGACCATTTATATACTTATATATGTTTATCATATCCCCCCTTAAACGTCTCTTCTCAAGACTAAACAATTGTAACTCCTTTAATCGCTCCTCATAGCTAAGATGTTCCATGCCCCATATTAGTTTAGTCGCGTGTCTCTGCACCCTCTCCAGCTCCACAGTGTCCCTTTTATGAACAGGCGACCAAAACTGAACAGCATATTTCAGGTGAGGCCGTACCAATGCTTTATAGAGGGGGAGTATTATGTCCCTGTCCCTTGAGTCCATGCCTCTTTTTATACATGACAATATCCTGCCGGCTTTGGAAGCAGCAGCCTGACATTGCATGCTATTCTGTAGTCTGTGATCTACAAGTACACCCAGATCCTTCTCTACCAGTGACTCTGCCAGTTTAATCCCCCCTAAGACATACGATGCATGCAGGTTATTAGTACCCAGATGCATAAATTTACATTTATCCACATTGAACCTCATTTGCCAAGTGGATGCCCAGACACTTAGTCTATCCAAGTCATCTTGTAACTTATACACATCCTCTATAGACTGTACCGTGCTACAAAGCTTGGTGTCATCTGCAAAGATAGAAACAGAGCTGTTAATACCATCCTCTATATCATTGATAAATAAATTAAACAACAGCAGGCCCAGTACTGAACCTTGGGGTACACCACTAATAACCGGGGACCAATCAGAGTACGAATCATTGACCGCCACTCTCTGGGTACGATCCATGAGCCAGTGTTCAATCCAGTTACAAACTAAAGTTTCCAAACCCAAAGACCTTAATTTACCTGTTCTGTGCCCCTCACATAAAATGCCCCCTGTTCTGTGCCCCTTACATTAAATGCCTCCTCTCCTGTACCCCTCAGATATAATGCCCCCTGTAATTGTGCCCCTCAGACATAATGCCCCCAGTGCCCCATAGTAAAAAAAAAACAACATTTATACTCACCTAATCCACGCTCCCACGAGTAGGTCCCTCCCTTGGTTCTGGTTTGCAGCGTTTGAGCTGCGGGGACGGGATCTCCGGCAGGCGCGATGGCCTCATATCATCGCGCTGACCTGCCGGGGATCGCATCCATGCGGCTCACACGCTGCAAGCCATAAGTGTCTGCAGCGTGTGGGTACACCATTTTAGTGTACTGCCTCTGCGTTCCAAGAGGCAGTACACTTGCTTGCATTGCAGGGTGACACCATTGCAGGATTACTCCCCACTTGATGGTGTCACCCCCTTGGGGGGGGGGTGTCACCTGGTGCGGTATGGCCCCCATAGCAACACTACTGGCTGCCCCCCTTGATCTCCGGCCTGGCACGTGGCATTCTGAATGCAGAAGATTGGAGCTCCTCCCATAGACATAGCAGTTCGCGATTTCACGGATATTTAGAATTTAGTGAGATATAATCGTAATGACAAAAATTCTAATTTATGCCAATATTTATGCAAATATCGGCACTTCCAGACTGGTCATTGACCCCTCCTTTCTTTTAGGTCAAAGATATAATTGCGCATGCGCACTATGCGAATTTCATTACAAATTATCGCATGAAAAAAAAATAAGAGAACGAACATAGCGAATATGCAAACTTCGCAAACATAGGACGAATATTCGTCCATATATTCACGAAATATCGCAAATTCGAATATCGCCCCTGCCACTCATCACTACTCTCCTAAACACAAACATGTACTGGGACAGCAGCAGATCGCATAACATGGAAATATACTGTATAAAATAAGAGGGAAGAAAGAAATAAGGGGGAAGAGAACAGCAAGTGTTCAATTGACCTGCAGCGCCAAAAACAGGGCAAATGTGGTATGATTGGGTATTTTTCTAAAACTAAGTTGTTTGCACAGTATCTGGATGTATTATTCTTTGTAGTTGCCCTCTGCACTGGCTAAAGGTCCCCTTACTGCAGTGTTTTCCAAACTGTGTGTCTCCAGCTGTTGCAAAACTACAACTTCCAGCATGCCCGGACAGCCTTTGGCTGTCCGGGCATGCTGGGAGTTGTAGTTTTGCAACAGCTGGAGACACACAGTTTGGAAAACACTGCCTTACACATTCATCAACAGCTGGCATAAGCCAGTCTGGAGTCTGGTATCAACTTACCTCTCCCCTCTCCATAGAGAACACATGAACATTTGGCTTCAAATGCAGGTGGAGAATGGAAGAGATAGCTGTTGGCTGAATCAACATTTGGCTGACAGCAACTGAAAGGGTATGACTGCCTAAAAGCATTGCTGTCACAAAAAACAAACTTGACTAGTCAAAAGTTTTGGTTTGTCAGGACCTCAGTGCTGAGACCCCCACCGATCTGTACATAGTTAGGTGAAGTGCACAGCAGCATACTTCACTCCCCAGCTCGGTTCTCAATCCATCATCCCATCATAAACAATAATGGAGCCCATATCCTGATATGAGCAGGAGTGAAGCGCGCTGCCAGTTTAAGGGATTGACAGATCAGGGTCTTGACTAAGGTATCCCTTCCATTAATTTGAACAGCGAATAGGAAGCTTCTTGCCTGGTAGCAGGGAACTCTTTGGTTAGACTGAAAAGACCTACACAACTTCCTTTGGAGCATACAGCAGCTGATAAGTACTGGAAAGATTAAAGGGGTTATCTACCATAAGGTGACTTTAGTATGTACCTGTCAGATAATAATGGACATACTTAGGAAGGATCTGCGCTTGTCTTGGGGCTAAATGGCTATCTTTTTGTGAACTGGCTATTGGAGTTTTTTTCACTATACTAAAAGTCCCATAATTCCTTGTGTGTAAGCTCACTTTTCTCCCTCCCACACATCAGCCACTCTACCCACTACCCCAGTACCTGAGCTGTCTTCCATGCAATAGACCAGTGTTTTCTAACCAGCTGTTGAAAAACTGTAATTCCTGCAGAATGATCTTTCTCCCACCCAGTGGTCGCTCCACTCTTTGAAGCAAAGACAGGCTCCCTTTGAACACCTGACTAGTGATATAATGTCTCATGCTGCACTGCAACCTGGGAATACCTGAGATGACATTCATTTTATATGCTGATAAAAATAAACATCGGGGCAAAAATCACAGAAGAATTGTGACACCACCATCAAACACAGGTACAGTCACTATAGTATAAACTACACTAACTTTACAGCCCCTGTAGCATTTTCTAAAAAAAATCCTGGAATACCCCTTTAAGATTTTTAAGTACAAGTAATTTACAAATCTGTATAACTTTATGGCACCAGTTAATTAGAAATTTTTTTACCCCTCTGAAGTACACCTTTAATAGCTTTGATACACAATGAAAGTAACAATACTGGATCTCCACAAGACCATGGGCTGAATCCATTATTCAGTTAGCAGTTGCTTAGTAAAAAATGTGATAAAAAACAACAGTTTCCTTTCTGTGTTTTTAATCTGTCTTCTGTGATGCCACAATAAATGACAAAGGAGTCAAATTCTTATGATAACTACTTTTTTAATATAATACTTTTATAATGTGATGTAAATAGAGAAGAGAGTTTGTCCGGTTTGAGCCTAGTAGTGAATTAAAGGGATTTGCATAGTGAAGAATCAATAGAGAATCAGGTTTTTAAAGATTTGTTCATTTCTAGATATGGATCATGTACAGACAAGGAAAGAAAAAAAGAGGGCGATACAGATGATCAAGACAAATTCATCACATCAACTTTTTTCAAAAAAGTTGACACAAACAGTAATATTGATTTCACCAGTGGCCACTACAAAAAGTGGCTCGAAAACGTACCATACTCTCAGTACAAAAGGGTGAGGAGAAATTGCACCAATGACAATGAGTTTCGGAAACAAGCAGGCATCTTAAGAAAACGCTTTGAGGTAAAGAAATACCCGGAACAACTACTCACGGATGCATATGAAAAAATGAAAAATATGACCAAGGAGGACTGTCTTAAGCCACGCACCAAGACGACTAAGCCTCCTAATGAGGACTACAGTTTGAATTTTATAACCACCTATAGCTCAACATCTCAAGCTATAAAGAACATCCTAAAGAAGCATTGGTATACCTTGGAAAGTGACCGTTTTTTTTAAAGGAGTACTTCCAGTACACCCTATGGTCACTTTCAGGAGAGCACCGTCTCTGAAAAACTTGTTGGCGCCTAGCCAACTCAGGAGACAACAAGTGAAACCTAAGGACCTTAGAAAATCGGGAAGTTACCAATGTGGCAGAAACCGATGCCTATGCAGAAAATTGAACATGGGTGCCCAAACCAATCCCAAACCACGGGAGAAAAATTTGAGATTAAGCACCACCTTACGTGTGAATCTGACCATGTGATTTACCTTATAGAATGCTGGTGTGGATTACAGTATATAGGCAGGACTACCCAGAAATTGAGATGTAGAATTAACAAACATCGATTTAATGTGAAAACGGTTTTCTTTTACTTAGCCTGTCAAGGCACTGCAGTCAAGTCCATCAGGGGATTATGAAGCCTTTTACAGTTGTCCCTATAGATACCGTTCCAGAAAATAAATCCAATCGGTTCGAGGTACTCAAGAAGCTAGAGGTTTTCTGGATTTATAAATGCAACCCCTTGAACTCAATGAGATTTCAGAAACCATGCTAGTATGAATTACATAAAGTATATGAGGCTGCTAAGAATCCTTGCTATTCTTACTATCATCCCAATTAGTGGTGTCAACTTTTAATATAATCAACCACTGCTGCTATTCTTGCTGCGATGGTAATGCTATCTATATTACACATATATATTTATTTAATAATTAATCATTTTTATAATTGTCATTCCTGTTCATTGTTTTAATATACATTTAATACCAAGTGCTGCTGTCCTCTATCTTAATAGATAGCTAATAACTACTGCTATCTCATGGCTATCCTCACTACCATTATAACCATATATGTGTCAATACTGGTTCATTACAATTTACACCCCTAATTCTAATCTGCTAAAAATCCTAGTTCTGTCCCGGTCATAATTCTTTGGCCTGGCCATTTCTCACAACTACTGATAATAAATGTCTCTACAAGCCCTGCTCACACATACCACTACACTCAGTTGTCGGGTAACCCCACCCTCCACTAACCACACTATGGTCCTTATATCGTTCTGACTGTGAGCGCTCCTATGCAGAGATGCACACTGCTCCACCTCTCCCAAGCCATTCCGTTCAGCGGATTCAGCGCTGACAAGTGTTAAACACGCCCCCTTCTACAGCCATGTAGCGCTCTCCCGGCCCCAACATGAGACCGCATACATCGATCTATGTTCCTGGCTCCACACCGCCTTGTGCAATACACTAGATCGCGTACAGTGATCTTTCTCTTCAATACCTGATACTTTGTAACATAGTATCTACGCCGATCGTGTTCTGAGCACAGCGGGACTTATGCAATCGGTGTAGTATACGAAATCTCCGTGGGGACACTCACAACACTAAACATTATCATTTAAACTAATATGGATGTTTTAAGCACACGAAATGTGATTTTAATATAATGTTTATAACTGTTACCAAATGTTCTCATACCCTCTCTTGGATTTTATTATTATTTGAGTGTTTTTATGTTTTTTACTTATGTAAGAAATGTTTGTGAATATCAAAATCAATGTGACCTTTACCAGACAACTGAAAGGGTATTTCAGTGCCCTACCTGCTCCCTACCTGTAAGCACCCTACCTGAGGAAGGGTCCTTTTCGGACCAGAAACATGTTGTTTTAGTGCAATAAAAATATTCTTTGGACTTTAAATCGTGTCCTACTGCTTATCCCAGAAAACCAGTGGCCAGAAAAGCTCACGTTTTTCTACTGTATTGTAAATATGGATCATGAGAACAACGATATAGGCCATTTAACACTGTAGTTCACCGAACACACATAACTATAAGTTGTTAAAGGGGTACTCAGGTGGAAAACAATTTGTTTCATATCAACTGGCTCTGGAAAGTTAAACAGTTTTGTAAATTACTTCTATTAAAAAAAATTGTAATCCTTCCAGTACTTATCAGCTGCTATATACTACATAGGAAGTATTTTCTTTTTGACTTTCTTTTTTTTCTGACCACAGTGCTCTCTGCTGACACCTCTGTGCATGTCAGGAACTGTCCAGAGCAGGAGTAAATCCACATAGCAAACCTCTCCTGCTCTGGACAGTTCCTGACATGGACAGAGATGTCAGCAGAGAGCACTGTGGTCAGACGGAAAATAACTTCTCAACTTCCTCTGCAGCATACAGCATCTAATAAGTACTGGAAGGATTAAGATTTTTTTTTTTTATAGAAGTAATTTAGAATCTGTTTAACTTTTCTGGCACCAGTTGATTTTAAAGGAATTGTTTTACACCAGAGTACCCCTTTAAATGAGTTGCCCCCTTGTCTCTACTGCAGTGTAAAATGGTGGAAGACTTTTTGTATAATGGTTGCCTTGCTATGAATGAGCAGTGCATACCAATATCATAACATACATGTGAAAAATAAAGTCAAATTAACATTAAAAAGTTGGAGCCAGATCTCTGCTATCCATTAAAGGGGTGGAGAAGTCCATCTCTCATTGGTTGATACTTGATTAAGGCAGTACTGTTCTGAAATGTGGTCTTTGAGGGGACCAATAAAAGTCCAACAAAGCTTTTTTAACAGCATGCAAGAAGTGCTGTGGTATCTTGTTGTCCTTTATTCCTGGATGGAACCACCACTAATGTCAGCTGCTCTATGATCCAGAGGAAGTTCTTTTCTTTTTGAATTTCTTTTCTGTCTGACCACAGTGCCCTCTGTTGGCACCTCTGTCCATGTCAGGAACTGTCCAGAGCAGGAGAGGTTTGCTATGGGGATTTGTGCCTGTTCTGGTCAGTTTTTGACATGGACAGAGGTATCAGCAGAGATCACTGTGGTCAGACAGTAAAGAAATTCAAATAGAAAAGAACTTCCTCTGTAGTATAGAGCAGCTGATAAGTACTGGAAGGATTAAGATTTTTAAATACAAGTAATTTACAAATCTGTTTAACTTTCAGGCACCAGTTGATTTAAAAAAAATAGTTTTCCACCAAAGTATTCCTTTAAAGGTCTGTTTTGAGGGTCTTTTCTGGGGCAGGGGTGGGATGTTGTAGGTTCATAGAAAGTGGGACAGTTGCCAGGAGTAAAAGGTGGTTTTAGTGCTTTGCAACTTCAGTCTTAATTTCAGTCTATGTATTGCATATTATTTATTTATAATATGTTCTGAACTATCCTGTTCTTATACTGTTTTATTATCCATTATTTGTAGTGTACTATGCTTAGTGTGGTAGCGTTACTTAACAACGGGGCAATTGCCCCCCCCCCCCCCCGAGATTGCTGCCCCTCCCGATACTATAGTATTGATGATCAAATCATCCCTGGTGTGACATTAAAATCGACATTTAAACCATGGGGGCGCAGTGTATTAAGTTCAAAGATCCAGCGAAGTTCGCGGCATTTAAGTAGTGCCGTTCGATTGCCTCCAGCTTTGGGGAGGCAATCGAACTGCACTACTTAAACGCCGCAGACTTCGCTGGATCTTTGAACTTAATACATTGCGCCCCCATGGTTTAAATGTCGATTTTAATGTCACACCAGGGATGATTTAATTTGTTCATATCTACTGTTCCTCTATGTATAATGTTCTATACATATGCCTTATTTCAGCACATTAATTCATTTAAATTTTTATTTTTTTCGCAGATTGGACTACGGTGGGATTCCATCTCCAGTACACAATACAACATATATTTTTCTTTGTGGGATGATGTATGGTTGCGGACCACCATTCTAAGTCTTATATTCATCCCCTTTCTTCTTTTTCTCATTTTAGCAAATCTCATGTCGGCCTGTATTCACACTAGATGCGGCTCTGATGCGGCTTTCTACATTTTTGCATTTTGGCCTATCAGCTGTACTACAGTGACAATCTGCCCTCGGGATCCAGGATGCGAGGAAGCTGAAAGTGACCCCGTTCTGGCCCTGGAGATTGAGCCCCTGGAGAGACGTGGGTGAACCCCTGTCCCTGTCCGGGATGCCAAGCAGAATACTGAAAACAGCATCGGCCTGAAGCATTCAATAGGAGTTGGCACGATTCAGAGTTTCAACCCATTTTCACGCATACGCTGTAGCCGCAACATCAGGCCGAGCTTTCACAACAGTGTGCCCATACAAGCAATGGCCGAACATGTCTCATAAACCCTCAATGCGCATGAGCAGATTGCTCGCTCTACTATTGGTCTTTTTCCACTCACTTGATGTTCTCATTCATCTCTCTATTGGTCCGCCTCATCCCCTCCCACAAACATGGAGCGCCGGTACACATGAGACGCCAACCTGTGTACAGTACCGAGCGAGTTATTTCCTGGCTACTGGTGAGTGGATGTTCCCCCCGCCCAACCGCAAATTAATCACCACGCACCTGAAGATATTTATGCACTTTATGATGAAATATGAACTTTATTCATAATATTGTTTACACGTTTGCTGCAATTTGAACGGTGGTAGCTCTGAAATTGTCACGCTGCACTTTGTTTTTTTTATACAGAAATATCTGCAATATTTATGTCTTTACTCACTTGATTAATGTTGATTTGTAACCATATATATATGTTGCACATGTCTATGATCACATGCTTGAAAATGGCCGCATTGGCCGACCAAAACGTTGCATCTGTTGTGATGGAATAAATACTTTGTTCTTTCACCGTCCATCTGGTGTGCTGCAGCCTTCCTTGTTATCTATCTATCTATCTATCTATCTATCTATCTATCTATCTCTCTCATATCTATCCATCTCTCTCTCATATCTATCTATCTCCTATCTATCTCTCATATCTATCTATCTAACTATCTCATATCTATCATCTATCTCTCTCTCATATCTATCTAGCAACCAAGTAAACGCAGCAGCACTCCAGCGTAGTGAAGAATAGTGACTTTTATTTATCACCAAAAAGCAATAGCGACGTTTCAACCACCTCACGTGGCCGTCCTCAAGCAGTGCAAGTTACAAAGTAAGTGCATTAAATAGGGAGAGACAATGTGACCTCACTTCCTGTGGGCGTACAATAATTTGCAAGTGTAAACAAACAAGTAAGATTACAGTAATGTACCTCTATACATCTCATGTACAGGGAACCCTGTTCTACTGCAAAAATTAAGTGTAACAACAAAAGATGCAAAAAAACAAAACATTTGTGCTACGCATACAATATACGATTGCTATGCAGTGCAGTGTTAAAGAACATTATTCCGTGCGAGTCAGTCCATACCTCCAGTCCCAGGCGTGGGACCCGAACATACAGATCCCAAACAATCCGCCTGATACCTCCATAGGAACAAAAAAGGCAAAATGGTAAATGATCGGCGTCCTTGCCGACTGTAGTAATTTCCGATGGCCGGATCCAAACTTCCGGTTCAAAGGCCTGTGGTACTCCAATTCACACATGCGGGGCGTTCCAGCTGGAGACTGTGCGCCATCTTGAGTATTGGCAGGCCCTTTTTCGTAGTGCTGGCGCCTGCGCACTTGTCGACCGAGCTCGCGCTTGCGCATCAACGCCTTGAGCTCCCAGTCGGCCATCTTAGGTGCTGGAAAATGGACAGTTTAAGGCTTGACATAGTCCCTGTGTTGCCAGTACTTCTCCCAGCGGGCCCCCGGTGTCAGTGCAACTGATGATTATTCCCCCACTGGTAGGGGCAATTCACCAGTGCACCGTGATCCAAGCTAAACCGCCACTATAGAGCGGGTTATAGCAGAGCAGACACCGGCCCCTGATATGGAGAATAAATGTACCCAATGGATGTCTAGCCCGTCCATAGCATCCAGTTCTCCATAGCAGGAAAACGCCACTTTAGTTAAACTGGAGTCCACACCTGGCCCAAAATAGATAATGAAAAAATATAAGGTATATAAAAAAAGGAGAAACAAAGAATACTCCTAATGGAGGTTTCAGCTTTCAGGTGGATGATGGAGATCTCGTCGGGTTTCCACGTTGGACCTGGATCAAAGCACAAGAAAAAAATATTGTTAATGTGATGAAGGAAATAGTGTATATATTACAAAATATTAGAAAAACACTTATTACACAGGTCAGGATGTGTCATGTTATCTCAATTTAGGCGTTACAGATAGCGTGTGTTACCTTAAAGTCAACATTCAGACCCTCTGGTTTGAGGGTATGGAGTTGAAAAATCCATTTGAGTTCCTTCTTTTTTAATAAACTCACACGGTCCCCACCCCTTTTAAGGGGGGGGACGTGATCAACTAGCATGCATTTCAGGTCCTTTTCTCCATGGCCTGCCTCTAGAAAATGCTTCGGAACAGGTAAGTCTTGTTTTTGTTTCCGTATAGTATAACGGTGTTGATTTAAACGTGTTTTGAAATCATAGGTCGTTTCTCCCACATATAATTTTTTGCAGGGGCACCATAGTATGTAGACGACAAAATCACTCGTACATGTCAGATAATAGGGGATTTTATGTTTTCTACCAGTAGTAGGGTGTTGAAAAAAACTGCCTTTCACCATGTAGGTGCAATTCACACATCTTCTACATGGGTAAGAGCCAGTGTTTTCCACTGTCATGAATCTCTGAGTCTGTTTCCTCAGGGATACATCCGCCTTGATGATTTGGTCTTTCAAATTCCTAGGGCGTCTATAAGCCATCAAGGGTGGTATTCGAAATTCAGGAATGTTTGGGTACTCCTTCTGGAGCAGCACCCAAAATTTCCTCAGTATAATAGATATTTTACCAGAGGTATTGTTGTATGTTGACACAAACGCTACTCTTTTGTTCATGGAGGCGTGTTTAGTAGGGTTCAGGAGATCATGTCTAGAGGCTGCTTGAACCTTATCCCGGCAGCTGGAGATAAGTTTCCTCGGGTACCCTCTCTGTAGGAAATTGTCTGCTATTTTGTCCATAGCTGGTTCAAGTTTGTCAGGAATGCTGACGATCCTTTTCACCCTCAATAACTGACTGGTGGGCAGGGACCTCAGCATCGACCTAGGGTGGCAACTATCATATTTCAAAATGGAGTTACAGTCCGTATCCTTAGTGTAGAGGTCAGTGGATAAACAATTACCACTGACCTCTACCCAGGTGTCCAAAAATTGGACACCAGACTTGGAGGAGGTAAGAGTAAAATGTATATTCTCATGAATGGTATTTAGATATGCATGAAAGTCTCCCAGCTGGTCTTGGGAGCCCGCCCATACGATAAAAATATCGTCAATGTATCTCCACCACCCCAGCACATGGCTGAAGTGGTGGGACACATAGATGCGCTGCTCCTCAAGACCAGCGACAAACAGATTTGGTCTTGAGGAGCAGCGCATCTATGTGTCCCACCACTTCAGCCATGTGCTGGGGTGGTGGAGATACATTGACGATATTTTTATCGTATGGGCGGGCTCCCAAGACCAGCTGGGAGACTTTCATGCATATCTAAATACCATTCATGAGAATATACATTTTACTCTTACCTCCTCCAAGTCTGGTGTCCAATTTTTGGACACCTGGGTAGAGGTCAATGGTAATTGTTTATCCACTGACCTCTACACTAAGGATACGGACTGTAACTCCATTTTGAAATATGATAGTTGCCACCCTAGGTCGATGCTGAGGTCCCTGCCCACCAGTCAGTTATTGAGGGTGAAAAGGATCGTCAGCATTCCTGACAAACTTGAACCAGCTATGGACAAAATAGCAGACAATTTCCTACAGAGAGGGTACCCGAGGAAACTTATCTCCAGCTGCCGGGATAAGGTTCAAGCAGCCTCTAGACATGATCTCCTGAACCCTACTAAACACGCCTCCATGAACAAAAGAGTAGCGTTTGTGTCAACATACAACAATACCTCTGGTAAAATATCTATTATACTGAGGAAATTTTGGGTGCTGCTCCAGAAGGAGTACCCAAACATTCCTGAATTTCGAATACCACCCTTGATGGCTTATAGACGCCCTAGGAATTTGAAAGACCAAATCATCAAGGCGGATGTATCCCTGAGGAAACAGACTCAGAGATTCATGACAGTGGAAAACACTGGCTCTTACCCATGTAGAAGATGTGTGAATTGCACCTACATGGTGAAAGGCAGTTTTTTTCAACACCCTACTACTGGTAGAAAACATAAAATCCCCTATTATCTGACATGTACGAGTGATTTTGTCGTCTACATACTATGGTGCCCCTGCAAAAAATTATATGTGGGAGAAACGACCTATGATTTCAAAACACGTTTAAATCAACACCGTTATACTATACGGAAACAAAAACAAGACTTACCTGTTCCGAAGCATTTTCTAGAGGCAGGCCATGGAGAAAAGGACCTGAAATGCATGCTAGTTGATCACGTCCCCCCCCTTAAAAGGGGTGGGGACCGTGTGAGTTTATTAAAAAAGAAGGAACTCAAATGGATTTTTCAACTCCATACCCTCAAACCAGAGGGTCTGAATGTTGACTTTAAGGTAACACACGCTATCTGTAACGCCTAAATTGAGATAACATGACACATCCTGACCTGTGTAATAAGTGTTTTTCTAATATTTTGTAATATATACACTATTTCCTTCATCACATTAACAATATTTTTTTCTTGTGCTTTGATCCAGGTCCAACGTGGAAACCCGACGAGATCTCCATCATCCACCTGAAAGCTGAAACCTCCATTAGGAGTATTCTTTGTTTCTCCTTTTTTTATATATCTTATATTTTTTCATTATCTATTTTGGGCCAGGTGTGGACTCCAGTTTAACTAAAGTGGCGTTTTCCTGCTATGGAGAACTGGATGCTATGGACGGGCTAGACATCCATTGGGTACATTTATTCTCCATATCAGGGGCCGGTGTCTGCTCTGCTATAACCCGCTCTATAGTGGCGGTTTAGCTTGGATCACGGTGCACTGGTGAATTGCCCCTACCAGTGGGGGAATAATCATCAGTTGCACTGACACCGGGGGCCCGCTGGGAGAAGTACTGGCAACACAGGGACTATGTCAAGCCTTAAACTGTCCATTTTCCAGCACCTAAGATGGCCGACTGGGAGCTCAAGGCGTTGATGCGCAAGCGCGAGCTCGGTCGACAAGTGCGCAGGCGCCAGCACTACGAAAAAGGGCCTGCCAATACTCAAGATGGCGCACAGTCTCCAGCTGGAACGCCCCGCATGTGTGAATTGGAGTACCACAGGCCTTTGAACCGGAAGTTTGGATCCGGCCATCGGAAATTACTACAGTCGGCAAGGACGCCGATCATTTACCATTTTGCCTTTTTTGTTCCTATGGAGGTATCAGGCGGATTGTTTGGGATCTGTATGTTCGGGTCCCACGCCTGGGACTGGAGGTATGGACTGACTCGCACGGAATAATGTTCTTTAACACTGCACTGCATAGCAATCGTATATTGTATGCGTAGCACAAATGTTTTGTTTTTTTGCATCTTTTGTTGTTACACTTAATTTTTGCAGTAGAACAGGGTTCCCTGTACATGAGATGTATAGAGGTACATTACTGTAATCTTACTTGTTTGTTTACACTTGCAAATTATTGTACGCCCACAGGAAGTGAGGTCACATTGTCTCTCCCTATTTAATGCACTTACTTTGTAACTTGCACTGCTTGAGGACGGCCACGTGAGGTGGTTGAAACGTCGCTATTGCTTTTTGGTGATAAATAAAAGTCACTATTCTTCACTACGCTGGAGTGCTGCTGCGTTTACTTGGTTGCTGTATTTCATCGGGGCCCGAGGACCAGGGCCCATCCACAGCCTGCACCCACTGCACCTAACTCAACTTGAGTGCTGCTCCACCTGCTTCTCTTCATATCTATCTATCTATCTATCTCCTATCCATCTCTCATATCTATCTATCTATCTATCTATCTATCTATCTATCATCTTTCATCTATCTATCTCAAATCTATCTATCTATCTATCTATCTATCTATCTATCATCTATCTATATATCTATCTCATATATATATATATATATATATATATATATATATATGTCTCCTGTCTATCTATCTATCTATCTATCTCCTATCTATCTATCTATCTAGCTATCTATCTTCTATCTATCTCTCATATCTATCTATCTATTTATCTATCTCATATCTATCTATCTCTATCTATCTATCATCTATCTATCTCATATCTATCTATCTATCTATCTATCTATCTCTCTCATACCTATCTCCTATCTATCTATCTATCTCTCTTTCTATCTCCTATCTCTCTATCTATCTATCTATCTATCTCCTATCTATCTATCCATCTATCTATCTATCTCCTATCTCTCATATCCATCTATCGCATATCTATCTATCTATCTATCTATTTATTTATCATCTATCTATCTCCTATCTATCCATCTATCTATCTATCTATCTCCTATCTCTCGTATCTATCTATCTCATATCTATCTATCATCTATCTATCTATCTATCTATCTATCTATCTATCTATCTATCTATCTATCTCATATCTATCTTTCTATCTATCCCACTGCTGCCAGCATCTATTTTTCATTTATTTACAGCCTATTTAGACGCTGAGACAGAGGATAAGTTATAGATTGTGGGGGATCCGAGCGCTAGGACCCCCTACAATCTCCTGAACAGGGACCCTGCAGTCTGCTGCAAGGGGATGTGCCGAACCCTGCACGGAGTGCCGGCCGACATGCCCCCTCCATGTATCCCATGTGTTGGCCGCGGCTTCCTGCGGGGGACATTGGAATGGCCACTTCCGGCAGACTGACAGGGCCCCATTATGTGCCCCTCACTTATAATGCCCCCCTGTCTTGTATCGTTAACAAATATTTATTTACAGCCTATAAGTGAGGGGCACATAACAGAGGGCATTCAATGTGAGGGGCACATGACAGGGGGGCATTACAGGCCCTCACTTATAATGCCCCCCCCCCTGTCTTGGGCCCTTCACTTATAATGCCCCCCTGTCTTGAGCCGCTAACATATAGGCCCTCATTTACTATTCTAAAACCGACCTGTTTTTTCGTTTTTTTTTTGCACATCTTTGTCTGCCACATGTCGCAGACATCGTGCGCCAGTCTGCGACGCGGTGCAACATTTTTTCCCGATGGACCTGATGTGGATTCTCCCAAACCCGAAAAAGGGGCGTAACCCGACATTTCTGAGCTTTCCCACGTATTTATGAAGGTTTCCAACCCGAATTTGTTGAATTGTTGTGGATTTTTTCCCGATAACTCAGAGGAGATGGAAACCAAAACCTACAAAACCCACGTGCGACAAACAGGATGCGACATAATAATGAATACCAGGGGAAAAAAGCAGTCGGGTAAGAAAGCAACATAGACTTACAACCCGATTTTCTAAGTAAATGAGGGCCATAATGTATTTCGACTTATAATGCCATGTTATGTGCCCCTTACTTATAATGCACCCTGTTATGTGCCCCTTACTTATAATGCACCCTGTTATGTGCCCCTTACTTAAAATGCCCCCTGAGGGAGCAGGACGGGGGCATTATATGCGAGGGGAACATTGCAGGGGCATTAGAAGTGAGGGGCACAGCACAGGGGGGAATTATATGGTAGGGGCACAGGACAGAGGGCATTATTATTATGAGGGGAACAGGACAGTTCATAGTTATATGTGGGGGCACAGGATGGGACATTATTAATATATATCGGGGGCACAGAGTATAAGGAATTTCTGGGGTAGTACGGTTTTCATAAGCCACAATACATCACAGTATTGTATTCAGAGGGATATTTATAGCGTACAGTGTGTGGTAGTATTATATTCTGAGGTTACAGTGTGTGGCAGTATTATATTAAGAGGTAAAGTGTGTGGTAGTATTATATTCAGGGGTACAGTGTGTGGCAGTATTATATTCAGGGGTACAGTGTGTGTCAGTATTATATTCAGAGGGTACAGTGTGTGGCAGTATTATTCAGTGGGTACAATGTGTTGCAGTATTATATTCACTGGGTACAGTGTGTGGGCAGTATTAAATTCAGTGGGTACAGTATGTGGCAGTATTATATTCAGTGGGTACAATGTGTGGCAGTATTCAGTGGGTACAATGTGTGGCAGTATTATATTCAGTGGGTACAGTGTGTGGCGGTATTATATTCAGAGGGTACAGTGTGTGCCAGTATTATATTCAGAGGGTGCAATGTGTGGTAGTATTATATTCAGTGGGCACAATGTGTGGCAGTATTCAGCGGGTACAATGTGTGGCAGTATTATATTCAGTGGGTACAGTGTGGCAGTATTATGTTCAGTGGGTACAATGTGTGGCAGTATTACATTCAGTGGGTACAATGTGTGGCAGTATTATATTCAGTGGTTACAGTGTGTGGCAGTTTTATATTCAGTGGGTACAAAGTGTGGCAGTATTATTCAGTGGGTACAGTGTGTGGCAGTTTTATATTCAGTGGGTACAATGTGTGGCAGTATTATATTCAGTGGGTACAGTGTGTGGCAGTATTATATTCAGTGGGTACAATGTGTGGCAGTAGTATTCAGTGGGTACAATGTGTGGCAGTATTATATTCAAAGGGTAAAGTGAGTTGTAGTATATTCGGAGGGTACAGTGTGTCAGAATTATATTCAAAGGATAGGATGTTTGGCAGTTTTATAATAATTATTGTTTTCATATAGAGGATCAGAATGCGCTGACATAGTGAGGAGCCATCTGGGCGTCAAGTTATGCAGCGAGAACATTTAGCTGGACCTGGCGGTATCTACCATCTGAATTAAATAAGGAAAGACTATAGAGAAGACGTCACCTGTAGTCACTGATATCATTGTGTATTGTCCTGACTGTCCCTTCAGAGCTGTAGTCACTTGTAAGCTTTGCAGTAATGATGGGTAAAACAACAACTCCCAGCATCTCCTCACCACTACTTAGGTCATACTGGGAGTTGTAGTTTTAAATTGTAAAAACTTCTTTAGCGCTTTCCCATTCTGTGGCAATTGGTGTATTTGATTATTATACTGGATACATTTAACCCCTTAAGGACCAAGGACGTACCGGCACGTCCTTGGTCCTGCTCTCCCGATATAACGCAGGGTTACACAGTAACCCCGCGTCATATCACGGCGGGCCTGGCGTCATAGTGAAGCCGGGACCCGCCTCTAATAGCGCGCAGCGCCGATCATGGCGCAGCACGCTATTAACCCTTTAGCCGCGCGCTCAGAGCTGAGCCGCGCGGCTAAAAGTAAAAGTGAAAGTTGCCGGCTAGCTCAGTCGGGCTGTTCGGGATAGCCGCGGCTAATCGCGGCATCCCGAACAGCTGACAGGACAGTGGGGGGGCCCCTACCTGCCTCCTCGCTGTCCGATCGCCGAATGACTGCTCAGTGCCTGAGATCCAGGCATGAGCAGACATGCGGCAGAATCGTTGATCACTGATTTCTTATGAGAAACCAGTGATCAATGATGAAGATCAGTGTGTGCAGTGTTATAGGTCCCTATGGGATAACAATGATCAGTGTGTGCAGTGTTACAGGTCCCTATGGGAGCTATAACACTGCAAAAAAAAAGTGGGAAAAAAAAGTGAATAAAGATCATTTAACTCCTCCCCTATTAAAAGTTTGAATCACCCCCCTTTTCCAATAAAATAAAAAAAACACAGTGTAAATAAAAATAAAAATAAACATATATGGTATGACCGGGTGCGGAAATGTCTGAATTATAAAAATATATCATTAATTAAACCGCTCAATCAATGGCGTACGCGCAAAAAAATTCCAAAGTCCAAAATAGTGCATTTTTGGTCACTTTTTATATCATTTAAAAATGAATAAAAAGCGATCAATAAGTCCTATAAATGGTACCGTTAAAAACTTCAGATCACGGCGCAAAAAATGAGCCCTCATACCTCCCCATACACGGAAAAATAAAAAAGTTATAGGGGTCAGAAGATGACAATTTTAAACGTATTAATTTTCCTGCATGTAGTTATGATTTTTTCCAGAAGTCCAACAAAATCAAACCTATATAAGTAGGGTATCATTTTAATCGTATGGACCTACAAAATAAAGATAAGGTGTTATTTTTACCGAAAAATGTACTACGTAGAAACGGAAGCCCCCAAAAGTTACAAAACGGCGTTTTTTTTTTTCAATTTTGTCGCACAATGATTTTTTTTTCCATTTCACCGTAGATTTTTGGGCAAAATGACTGAAGTCATAACAAAGCAGAATTGGTGGCGCAAAAAATAAGCCATCATATGGATTTTTAGGTGCAAAATTGAAAGAGTTATGATTTTTTAAAGGCAAGGAGCAAAAAACGAAAATGCAAAAACGGAAAGAACCCCGATCATTAAGGGGTTAATAATATTGTAAGTTCTTGTAAGTTTCTGTCTGCCAAAACGAAATTCTCTAATAGTGCCCCACCCGAGACTAGACTCTGGATCCGCCCCTGATTGGAGGTTCAGTTAAGAGTCTCAGCTGCAGATAATGGGCCTCATTTACTAAGAGTTTTAGGTTTTTACTAGTGGGAAAAGTTGTTTAAGACATGCAGAATTCCTCTCTATTCACTATTGGGAAAAGTCGGGAACATTTTCTGACCAGCTTTTTATAGGTCAATATTTCCAGCCATTTACCCACAGGATTTTCTGTAAATTCCACAGTAAATCGGTCGGGTTGTGAAACCACGCCCATTTTTTGCTGATCACGCCCCCATTCGCGACAGACCATGCCCCATTTTCGGGTTTGTCGGATTTTTCAAACGCACACTGTCGCACACTGGTGCACACTGGCGCAGACATGTCTCAGACATGTCTCAGACAAAATAACCAGACAAAAACTGGTTGGTTTCAGCCCAATGTTCAAATATCCAGACAAAAAAACAAGTAGTAAGCAAAATGTTTTTGTCTGGTTAAAATCCAATAAGAGATAGTTTGACTTTGCAACTAATCTCTGTACTGAGCTTTGTTCTGCTGTTGCATTTATGTTCTGAACTTTCTGGTGCAATAGGTTTGCGTCTGACACTGCATTTGTATGTTCTACTTAACCCCTTAAGGACGCAGGGTTTTTGTATTTTCATTTTTTCCTCATCACCTTCTAAAAATCATAACACTTTCAATTTTGCCCCGGAAATAACATATGATGGCTTATTTTTTGCACCACCAATTCTACTTTTCAGTGACATTCAGAGTCATTTTAACCAAAAATCCACAGCGAAATGGAAAAAAAATTCATTGTGCGACAAAATTGAAGAAAAAAATGCCATTTTGTAATTTTGGAGGCTTCCGTTTCTACGCAGTACATTGTGCGGTAAACTTGACACTTTGTCTTTATTCTGTAGGTCCATACGATTAAAATGATACCCTACTTATATAGGTTTGATTTTGTCGTACTTTTGAAAAAAATCATAACTACATGCACGAAAATGTATACGTTTAAAAATGTCATATTCTGACCCCTATAACTGACCCCTATAACTTTTTTTATTTTTCCGCCTACAGGCTGGTATGAGGGCTCATTTTTTGGGCTGTTATCTGAAGTTTTTATTCTTACCATTTTTGTATTGATGGGACTTTTTGATTGCTTTTTTTTTATTTTTTATGATATAAAAAGTGTGAACATACCCTTAGTGTACATGGCTGAGGAAAAAAAAAATCTGAAAAATATATATAAAATAAATAAACAATTGCTGTTATCATTATAGCTGCTAAACTAAAACATTAGGGTGACTGACTAACTAGAGAATCCATAGAAAAATGCTAGTGCTAGTGTACACTATCATAATAATAATAATTATATAACCAATAAATTACACAATTTATTACAAATTTATGATTTAAAAATGAAAAAATCACCTCTAGCAGATATTGGCTGCCATAAGCTGTTCTGGGAGAGCGGGATACCGAGAGTAATGCCGCTGGTATTGCGCAGTAACCACCTGGCCGTTACCTCACCCTTGTGTTGCCATCACTCCGCCTCTCCGTGACATCAAGGAACGTGCCATGCATGCTACAGGGGAGGTCTGGAGGAGGAGCATGTCCGTCCTACATTGTGCGGCGATATCGCTCGTATAGTGTAGGAGGATTGGATCTGCAGGGAAACAAATGCACGGCAAGGCAGTGCAGCACGGAGGTGATAGAGCCAGGGGCAAAGGTTTAAAATTAGAGGGGCAAAGGTTTAAAATTAATATCAGGAAGTATTACTTTACTGAGAGAGTAGTGGATGCATGGAATAGCCTTCCTGCAGAAGTGGTCGCTGCAAATACAGTGAAGGAGTTTAAACATGCATGGGATAAGCATAAGGCTATCCTTCATATAAGATAGGGCCAGGGACTATTGATAGGATTCAGATTATTGGGCAGACTAGATGGGACAAATGGTTCTGATCTGCCGACACATTCTATGTTTCTATATTTCTACGAAACCTGGTAGATATGTATAGCAGATATCTTGGGGATATTAAGCGATCCCTTAATGTACCTGTCTTTAAACAAACTTATGACATGTCATAGTTATATGTCACAAGTTGTGATTGATGGGGGCCCAGGTGCTGAGACCCTCACTAATCGCTAGACTGAAAAGGCAAAAGTGATTGAGTGCTGTGCCCCATTACTTCAAAAAGGCAAGCCAGAGGTTTGTGGATTCAATGAAGGGGCACAGCACTCAGCTAAGTGCTTCTTCTCCTTTCTAGTGATTGGTGGAGGTCTCTGCACCCAGACCCCCACAAATCCCAACCTCTGCATTCCAGACGTATTAGTAGTTTGTTGAAATGACAGGTACACTTTCAGGCAATGCTTCATGTTACATATTGTAATGTTTGTGTTTTGTTTTTGTTAAAATAGAAGATTTCATGAATGGTCTAATGGATTATAAATGAATAGGCACACATCAGACATGTACTTGGATTGCTCTGACCAACATAACATTTTTGTGATGGGCTTAACTCCAACTCTGTTTGACCCTATGGTTGTAAAGTAACAGATTAGATCCATTTATCCTGTCATATAAATGATGGCGTGCAGCATAGATTATACCCCTCTTCAAGAGCTACAAAAACATCTCTAGTGTTGTTTCTGTCTTATCAAGCCACCCACGCTTCACATGTATTCATTTAAACACCTAAGTTGCGGGCCTCAACATTTGCATTTCTTTTATTTTGTATGTGTCATTCAGTTACTGTAATAAACAACTCGCTGCAGCGTTTAACTTCGAAGCCCAGGCTCGCTGAATCAGACACGTCACGCACACTGCGAGCATTAACTCCTTCATGGCTGGGGCTACCCTCACTTCTAATGGCAAGATTTGGTTTAACATTTCCACTGTGTGCATTTTAGCAGATAATGATAATTTTGGAATATGTTCAAGGGAATAACAAGACATAGGCCCTGATTTATCAATCTGTCTGAGACAGAAACTGGAGTGATTTTCCCAAGCAACCAATCACTGCTCAGCTTTCATTTTACCAGAGCTCCCTAAAATATAAAACATGAGCTGTGATTGGTTGCTTGGAAAAATCACTCCAGTTTCTGTCTCAGACAGATTGATAAATCAGGGCCATGGAGCATTATCTTTCATTTGAGGTGAAATACTACATTTTCACACATTTAACTAGCAAGAAGACAGATTTATTTCAGTGAATAAGAAGTGTGTTTTAATGGCTTTTAGCACTGGCTCCTCTTCTATATCTCATTTGTTTTGTATGCATTGTGTCCTTTATACAAAGCATGACAATGAAGGACCCCTGTACCCTTAGAAGTTGGTAAAGGTGGCTCTCAACAGCAAGTCTTGTACATCAAAGAACTTTGCACCTTGTGAACATCAAGGTAGAAGCCATCCCTCGGATACTTTTTCTTTTCATCTGGGAACATGTTGGGCAGAACTTTGTTTGTTTAAAAGAACATGTTAGTATTCTCATTGCACATAATATGCTTGACATAGGTTATTCAACAAAGGAACTGTCTGCTGATAATAATATGTGTATATACCTTGCAACCAAAGGGGGTAATGGTCTTCTTAAAAAGCGCACCATAAAGGTGAATAGAGACCTACAGAAATAGAAGTGACATATCTGTAGATAGCTGTGTCATGGTTTTTGTCTTCATCATTACAGAGCAGGGAGTCAGCTGATGGCAGAGATGGTTGAGATGTTAGCTAGAAGATGTAATCTTTCTCCCTGAGGAGAGCACCATAGGAGATCCATGGAACCCTATAGGTCATTCATGCTTTATTTTCTTGAAGAAGACTAAATAAGGCAACTCTGGCACCACCTTATGGAAGATTTCCTTTCAAGCCATTGTTTGGCTCCTTTAATAACCCTCAGTGAAGCATGAAAGTCTCCTCACACCTTTATGGTGCCCTTCCCAAGATGAAACTTTAACCTTTCAGTTCAACAACATAATCCTCTCTACAGTCAGTCAACACCCTCCCTGGTCTGTACTGATAAGCCTAAAAACAGTTGTCTATATATGGGTCACTTTTTTTTCTTTGGAAGTTTTATGGCTTAGCATATTAAATCCCCATTCATTTCCTGAGGGAGGTTTCTTCAAGGAGCCAAACATTGGCTTAACTGAAAATCTTCTTGCAAGATGTGGTCTCAGATAGTTCCTTTGCTTATCCTTATAATCTGGAAGGCACATCTTGAAGTTCCAAAGCCCCAATGCAAAATATGTAACAGGGTCCCCACCAACAATGTGCTATTTTTGTTCTAATGTGACAAAATGGGTTTTAGTCTCCCTCAGGAATTAGGATCCATCCTCTGAAACTATGGCTCTATACTGAAAGCAAATTGCTTAAGAATTCTGTAAACAAAATTGACAATTTAGTGATCACTGAGGCTTCGGCTCAGGTGTTTTCTTCACAGAATGTCATAAATGGACATACTGACTGCCACTCATGTACTGTCACTCACAACCACTCCCCAGGACTGCGCCTCACTCTCTTTGCCTGGCTGCCACAATGCTGCCTCTCTTCCTGCTCTGGTCCCTGGTATACAATGCATCTGTCCACCACCTATCATGGTCCTGCACTATGTATTAAAGTCTACTCCTCCCGTTCATCTGTGCCTGAGCACAAAATAAACACGTTCTGGGAAGCAGTATGATTCAGATTCCTGTGTTTGACCCATGCCTGATCTCCTCACCCTGTCTTTGCCTGATCCCTGTGTACTGTATGGTCTCCATTGTGTTTGACCCTGAACCTAAGCTACCTGCTATGACCCTTCTGCTTCTTCCAGATGATGTTGTTCTGCCTGCCCACCATTTACACTAGTTTCTTGAGCTGCCTGTGCCTAACCCATTTAGTGCTATGTGTCCTGGTCAGCTGGGCCAGCTGGTTCCTACAATGGGACCACTATTGTGAAGCCACCTGGTACCCTGTAGCAGCTAAGTCCAGCTTTCACATCCTAGAATGGGAGAAAGGGTGAAAACCTAGAGGTAACTCAGATCTCGCTTCTGAGTTTGGCTAAAAAGTCAAACCAGTTGGCTTACACAGAGGGCCCACACTATATATGTTATATATGTTAGAGAACTTCTTATTGTGATGTCCTAATAGGCAACTTAGAATGCAAAGATTGGCAGTTATAGGCAGCAAGACCACTTACATTTTGAGATAATTTCAATAAATGAGGCTCATTTGCTGGAGATTGTTAATAATAATAATAATAATAATATCATTAATAACAACAATAACAATAATAAAAATAATTATTATTATAGAAAAAAAAGGTAATGTGGTATAAAAACAAACAAAAAAAAAACAACAAAAACACAAGACCTTTTTAATCCTCCCTTTACTATTCTTAAATATTCTTTCAGATGTTTTCAAAGAGAGTTTGCGACTTCCATCCTTGGATGCTTGAGAAGAAATATGGCAGATGGACCATAAAAGAAAAAAAAAACTAAAAAAGACTATTTTTTTCTTCTCTATATGATTTGTATTCTCAAAGAGCCATTCCATGCCACCCATTTTCTAACAGTTTCAACTAAACTTGCAACATGGTTGCACTGACCCAGGACCATTAATAATAATCCAAAAGCTCAAAGCCCTGAATTAATGAGTAACCAATATATACCTGTAGATAGGATCAATGTGCACATCTTTGTTTAGATCAGTTGCCAAAGCTTAGAACAAAATCATCTAAAAGATCATAAACATGAACAAAAGGAAACATTTAAATGAGCACGTTCCCGGTGGATTTGTTTTGCCAAATAAATTAGGATGGTTCAGCACTGAACTGTTGCCCAGATTTTAAAGTATTTGCTTTGACAAAAGAGAGGAAAAATAATAACAGAAACAACTAAAGAAAATGGTCTTCAATAAAGCAATGACGAGTCCCATTAATTTATTGCTTTCTTTTTTATGTGTGGCTTCCCGTAATTAAAGAGAATTTGTTGTTACTTTTTATGTTATGTAGTAAAATCCTGTAAAAACAGCATAAAAAAGGCGAAACTTCCCTGGAAGAAATAAATCTGTTTATTATACGGTAGGATAGTTTGGACTGCAAGAAAAAATTAAACACTACTGACATTTACAAATACTTAAAACATAGACATAGCTAGAGACCGTATCTCCAGAAGGATATAGATACTCTAGAGAGAGTTCAGAGAAGATACTGAACTAGTACATGGATTGCAGGATAAAACTTACCAGGAAAGGTTAAAGGGGTAGTCCAGTGGTGAAAAACTATGGATAGGGGATAAGTTTGAGATTGCAGGGGGTCCGACCGCTGGGGCCCCCTGCGATCTCTCTGTACGGGGGCCAGGCTCTCCGGCCAGATAGCGGGTGTCGACCCCCGCACGAAGCGGCGGCCGAAACGCCCCCTCAATACATCGCTATGGCAGAGCCGGAAATTGCCGAAGGCAGCACTCCGGCTCTGCCATAGAGTTGTATTGAGGGGGCGTGTCAGCCGCCGCTTCGTGCGGGGGTTGACACGCCCCCTTCGAGCGGGCTGTTGGGGCCCCGTACAGGAGATCGCGGGGGGCCCCAGCGGTCGGACCCCCCGCGATCTGCAACTTATCCCCTATCCTTAGGATAGGGGATAAGTTGTTCACCACTTGTTCACTACTGGACTACTCCTTTAAAGGACCTTAACATGAACAGCTTGGAAGAAAGAGGAGACAGAGGGGATATGATAGAGACTTTTATATACATAAAGGGAATCAGCACGGTAAAGGAGGAGAGCATATTTAAAAGAAGAAAAACTACCACAAGAGGACATCGTTTTAAATTAGAGGGGCAAAGGTTTAAAATTTATATCAGGAAGTATTTCTTTACTGAAAGAGTAGTGGATGCATGGAATAACCTTCCTGCAGAAGTGGTCGCTGCAAATACAGTGAATGAGTTTAAACATGCTTGGGATAAGCATAAGGCTATCCTTCATATAAGATAGGGCCAGGGACTATTCATAGTATTCAGATTATTGGGCAGACTAGATGGGCCAAATGGTTCTGATCTGCAAACACATTCTATGTTTCTATATTTCTATGAAACCTGGTAGATATGTATAGCAGATATCGTAGGGATATTTAGCAATCCCTAAATGTACCTACCTTTAAACAAACTTATGACATGTCATAGTTATATGTCACAAGTTGTGATTGGTGGGGGCCCAGGTGCTGAGACCCTCACTAATTGCTAGACTGAAAAGGCAGAAGTGATTCAATGAGTGCTGTGCCCCATTACATCTTCTTAGCTGTCTTCAAAAATCCAAGCCAGAGGTTTGTGGATTCAATGAAGGAGCACAGCGCTCAGCTAAGTGCTTCTTCTCCTTTCTAGTGATTGGTGGAGGTCTCTGCACCCAGACCCCCACATATCATAGACATAGCTAGAGTCTTATCTAAGATCAGGAGGTGTTGCCTTTACTTAAAGAGGTTCTCTGGTGGAAAAAAAAATGTTTTTAAATAAACTGGTGCCTGAAATCTATATAGATTTGTAAATTACTTCTATTAAAAGATCTTCATCCTTCCAGTACTTATCAGCTGCTATATGCTTCAGAGGAAGTTTTGTAGTTCTTTCCAATCTGACCACAGTGCTCTCTGCGGACACCTCTGTCCATGTCAGGAACTGTCCAGAGCAGCAGAAGTTTGCTATGGGATTTGTTCATGTTATTGTGACAGTTTCTGACACAGACAGAGGTGTCAGAAGAGAGCGCAATTTACTATAATAGAGTTCGTCTGGTTTTCCATCTGGAGTCCATTGTTTTGCAGGCTCTGAGCAGAATTTTTTTTACCACTTGCATTTTTTTATTCTCCACTCCCGCTGTTTCAATGCACCCAGCGAACACTGATGTGTACTTAGCCTTACAATGAAAAGTAACACCGATAAAGTAAAGACAGATAACAGAAATAAAAATAGGTGATGTCACAACTTAACTCCTTTCTCCTTCCCTTCCATGCACATTCACCTCTACATATGTCATAGAGCATGCACAAAACAATCTTTTAGTCAAACTTTTAGGAATTCTATCACTGTGATATCTTATGTCTTATGAAAAATAAATCTATGAAGTTGCTGTTAAGGTGGATCATGCAAAGACATTACAATATTAGAAGATAAAGGTATAAAAAAAATGCAGTTAATAATGTTATAAAATAAATTATATAAATTATACAAATTTGAAGGAATACGTTTATTTCAAGAATATAATTACTTCATTGAAATCAATAAAATAATAATAATGATAATACTAATAATGGTAATTATAATAATCATAATAATATCAACATTGATACACGTTTTTAAGAAATATTACATTTTATTAGTTACATTGCTTAGTTTGTGTTGAAATTCTATTTATCTAGCAATTATGGCATTGGCTTAGATGTTATCATATATACTGTGTATGATATTTTCAGTAGGTCAAATGATAAATCAGTAACTAATCACTAACTTAACTGATCAATTTCTAAATTGATTGAACATTTATTACTTTGTTGTAGAAGCAAATTCTGATTTAAAAAAAATGTGAGCAGACATGAAAGAAACAGCAGTAGCACAGCAAGGAAGGGGTTAAGCTATGCACTGAACTGTTGCTGAAGACAAGCCTGCAAGCTGAAGAGCTAAAAGCTGGGAACTTTTTATTTATTCCCGCACTTGCCCCTTAAATGTTTCCCTTTTAGGGTACATTCCCACACGGCGTATTTGCTGCGTATTTGCTGCTGCGTATTTTATTTTCTCTGTTGAAGTCAATGGGTAGGAAAATACGCAGCACCAAATACGCAGCAAATACGCAGCAAAATACGCCGTGTGGGAACGTACCCTTAGACATATTAAATATATTTTTTTTAAATACAAATAACCATATTTGATCCTCTCTGACCATTCAAGAAGTTAGGAGGCATGCGATTAACATCTAATGTATATGGGGCCTCCCAACTCTCCCCTGAGAGATGATGTTGGACTTAGAAAGATTGGGATGTTGGACTTCAACTGACCTAGCCTCTGGCATTGGCTTAATCCTCCTCTCTCCATTGAAACCACATGAATTCTCAGCTGAACCAAATGTTCAATGTATTAGGTTTAGGAGCGATAGCTATTGGCCAAAAAACATTCATCACATGTTTATTAATACCTTAAAACATCATGCTGAGAAGAAAAGCTACCCCAAGAGGACATAGTTTTATATTAGAGATGCAATGGTTTCTGCAGTAATATGAGGAAGTATTACTTTACTGAGAGAGTAGTGGATGCATGGAACAGCCTTCCTGCAGAAGTGTACAGGGCATACTGGATGGGCCAAATGGCTTTTATCTGCTGACACATTCTATGTTTCTCATACACATCAGATAAGTGTTGGCTAAATCTACTGGATTTAGCTGCATCAGGGGGGAGAAGGATCAGGCACACTGGAATTCAACTGGCTGATCCTTTTGCTCTCGGGAAGATAACCCACCACCTGCCGTGTCTGGCAGCAGCTTTCTCCCTTCTCCCAAGTGAGAACACAATAGCAAGGTAAGCATTCATGTATTTAGAGGGAGCAGGACATACATTTGACGTCTGATAGCTGACAGCTATCCTATGTGTATAGCTCCTCAGCTATCCTATGGTTTAGTGGACCCCCCTCTATGACGTGCTCTATGGCATATGGACAGGGGTTGTCCTGACCGGACTACCTCTATTAACAACCACAGAATGACGTTTGTGGAAAAAGCAAAACCTCTAAAGCGCATATGGTGTCCCAGCAGCAAAGGCTGTCCTGTGGGCTAAAGATTGCCTCAGGTATTCCTGCCATCTATATGTTGGGCCCACTGCTCCATTGTCTAACCTGTAATAATATGATTTATTATTGTGTCACGTTATGTGTTAATTTATGCTCTGTACCTTTGAGAGATTGTGGCAGAGGGTTCAGATGACCCTGATACTCAATGGGAGATCACCAAACTTAGCCCTTAATGTAGTGTGTGTGTGTGTGTGTTTGGGGGGGGGGGGGGGGGGGGGTTGAGGAGAGTCTAGTTTAGTGAGGAGAAGGAGTCTTGAGAAGAGTTGCAGTCCAGTGCAGTTGCAGTAAGGAGAGTGTGTTCCAGCGTGCAAGCTGAGGAGAGGCCTAGCGAGAAGAAGTCTGTTGAATTCCCCAGCCATGCAAAATCTTAGGAGAAGATTCCAGCACTCAGGTGAATTGTCAAAGCCTAGCGGTAAGCAAAGCTCTTGGGGAAAATCTCTACTTCAGTCAGTCAGTCAAGTTAAAGGGGTACTCCAGTGGAAAACATTTTTTTTTTTTATCAACTGGTGCCAGAAAGTTAAACAGATTTGTAAATGACTTCTATTTCAAAATCTTTACCCTTCCATTACTTTTTAGCAGCTGTATGCTACAGAGGAAATTCTTTTCTTTTTGAATTTATTTTTTGTCTTGCCCACGGTGCTCTCTGCTGACACCTCTGTCCATGTCAGGAACTGTCCAGAGCAGCATAGGTTTGCAATGGGGATTTTCTCATGCTCTGGACATTTCCTTATATGGGCATCAGGTGTCAGCAGAAAGCACTGTGGACAAAACAAAAAAGAAATTCAAAAAGAAAAGAATTTCCTCAGTAGCATACAGCTGCTAAAAAGTACTGGGAGGGTAAAGATTCTTTTTTATAGAAGTCATTTACAAATCTGTTTAACTTTCTGGCACCAGTTGATAAAAAAATAAAAATAAAAATAAAATTTCACCGGAGTCAGTAGTCAGCGTGTGCTGCTACTAATCTTAAAGCTACAATCAACAGCAACCATAACCTGGCATTGGTGTATTTACCTGGCATTGGTGTATTTGTAACCTGACATTGGTGTATTTATTATCCCACATCAGGGCCCAGGAGAAGCTGCTGTATCCTCGGACCGTGTAAGTTAACGGTGCCCAGGTGTTACGAAGTGATACATCTAATCGCCCTGAGTCACGAACAGGATCTATACACCCTTCTCCCCAGTCAGTAGCACTAGTGGCTGCCACAAGCATAATAAAGTTGGATGTGACTCTTGTCAGAATAATATGAAGACACCAATAGGGCATTTCATTACAATTACTGGGTTCCTATGGGGAAATTGCTGAACATGTCGCAATGCAATTGTTTATTAAGGATGAAAAAAAATCAATCCTAACTATTACTACAGTTGGCAATACTGAAAGACTTAACATGTCTAATATTGTTAGTTTTGGTACATCATGAAAATATAGAAAAGTATTAAAATGACATGACAGGTCCCCAAGAAGGACCCTTTGTTTTCACTGAGTTTTAGAAATCAATCCTTTGTTATTGGATATGTACATAGCTGGAACACGTCTTCTACAAACAGATGCACATTGGCTTCAAAAACCATCACAGTGTTAATTATTCAGCAGCGCTTGCTGTACAAAACGTCCTGTGCGGAGGGGAAACGCAAGACATAAAAATACTGGCACATCACTACGAAGCACATGAAACACATTGCTGCCTGTCTTTCAGGATAGGTGTCTGGTGTCTACTGTATACAGCATCACATAATGAGACATATTCTAGCAGTTCTATGATGATTATAAATGGGAATTACAAATGTAAAAGCTCTTACATGAATTTGTGTCTGAGGAAGTCAAAAAACATCTTGGAGTCAGTCAAAAAATAATCTATCTATCTCATATCTATCTACCTATCTTGGAAAGACAGATCTCACGGCAGCACACATAGTAAAGTGAAAATAGTATTTTTTAGTGATTTATTCTTTAAAAAAAGTGTTTTCACAGCAAGAATCAATGTTTCGACCAGGCTCACCCAGTCATTATCAAGCAGTCTTGTGAGCCTGGTCAAAACATTGCGGACATTCCACTAATTGACACTGGCGATAGGACTGCTTGGAAATGCCCTGTCTCATTGACATGTCTATTCTTTCTGCAAACTCCGGAATCAGGATTTCTGTGGCAGAAACATCCTTTGCATAAATTCCGCTGTGTGCACATTGCAGCTGAACCCAATTGAAGTCCATGGGACTTATTCCGCCGTGCGGAATTCCGCAGAAGAATTCCATCATGTGAACATAGCCTTATGCCTATCTAATGCTTGTTTATACTCCCTATCTGTATTTGCAGCTATCATGGTGCATTATTTGTATATTTATTTGTCACATTTATTTATATGGCACATATGTTAAATTAAATGGGTACTGTCAGATACAAAAACATTTTATATGTTGTACATCTTGGAAAAAAACATTAACCTTTCAAAATACTTCAACAGCCACGTTTTTGACTCTGGTTTAAAAACCATACTGCAACCGCATAAGTTTTTTTTAACATGGACGTGAATGGGAAACGCACATGTATACGGTTCCATACGGGAAAAACGTATACGTTTTTACTTTGCACATGCACATTTGAATCCGAAAGTCCCCACCCAAGACCCCTCCCATTAAAAATGGACAAAATTTTCAAAAACGTATGGGTATTATTTCTAAAAAAAACTGACGGAACTGTATGCACTTTTAAAAACAGTATACTGTTTAAAAACGCATACGGATTACTTTTTTCCATACTGTTCCATCCGTTTTTTTGCCATACGGTTTTCTTTAGAAAAACGTATTGAAAACAGTATGGCAAAAACGTAGTGTGAACCCAGCCTAACATTCCTCTGTGTGTCTGGACAGGAGAGAGCACAGAGGAGTCCTATCAGACAGGAGAGAGCACAGAGGAGTCCTATCAGACAGGAGAGAGCACAGAGGAGTACTATCAGACAGGAGAGAGCACAGAGGAGTACTATCAGACAGGAGAGAGCACAGAGGAGTGCTATCAGACAGGAGAGAGCACAGAGGAGTGCTATCAGACAGGAGAGAGCACAGAGGAGTCCTATCAGACATGAGAGAGCGTGAATCGCTTCATTAAACTCCATTTTACAGCGTTCCAGGCTATTGGAGCCCTAAAATGGCGGATCCACATGTCAGTACATGGGGCAGGGGATTATGGGAGGGCGGGAAACTGCGTGTGTGTAAATAGCTCATACCACAGCGTTACACTGCAACTGCTAGTCATATCAGCATTAGGGAAAGACAGGAGTGCAGAGTGCTTTGCTGTTACACTGAGAAGGATCATTGATAGCTAAACCTCCTATTCACGTTATTGAGCATTGCAGCAGGGAGGGCCATTTGATTTGGCCATCAGAAGATCATCAGTGACTTTGGTTAGGGCCGTTTCTGTGGAGTGAAGGGAGCGGAAACCAGACTGTAAGGGGTCAAGGAGAGAGTTCTCGGAGAGATAGTGGATAAGGCGGGAGTAGACCAAGCGTTCCAGGAGTTTTGAGATAAAGGGGAGATTTGAGACGGGTCGATAGTTGGCTGCACAGGATGGGTCCAGAGATGGTTTTTTCAATAGGGGGGTTATGATAGAGTGTTTGAAGGAGGAGGGAAAGACCCCAGAAGAGAGGGAGAGGTTAAAGATTTTAGTTAGGTGACAGCTGATAGCAGGAGAGAGAGACTTGATGAGGTGTGAAGGCATGGGGTCACTAGAGCAGGTAGTGGGGCGGGCGGAGGAGAGGAGCCTGGAAACCTCATCCTCCGTTACAGGCTCAAAAACTGAGAGTGATGAAGAGGAGACGTGGCTGGGAGTTGGATCAGAACTTTTAGGGGACTGGGAGAGGATTTCATCACGAATGTCATCGATTTTAGTTTTGAAGTAATTGGCCAGGTCTTCAGCACAGAGATCAGTGATTGGGGTCTGTACTTTAGGCCGAAGGAGAGAGTTGAACGTGTCAAAAAGGCGTTTTGGGTTGTTAGACAGAGAGGAGATGAGGGAGGTAAAATATGTTTGTTTGGCGAGAAGAAGAGCAGAGTAATAGGATTTAAGCATGGATTTATAGTGCAGAAAGTCTGAAGAAGTCTTAGTTTTCCTCCACAGACGTTCAGCACACCTAGAGCATCGCCTAAGAAAGCGGGTTGTTTGCGTGTGCCAGGGTTGCTGCCGTCTGTGTCGGGAGGTTTGTGTTTTAGGGAGTGCCATTTGATCCAGGGTAGACTTGGGGGTGTCATGGTAATGTTTGGCTGCTAGATTAGGGCAGGAGAGGGAAGAGATTGGTGATAGTGAAAATTGTAGAATGTCTATAAATTGATTGGTGTTTATGGCACGCAGGTTTCTGTACATGTACAAGGTTAGAGTGTCTGGAAGAGGATAGGAGTTACTGATAGAGAAAGAGAGAAGGTTGTGGTCAGAGAACTCAAAAGGAGAATTAGTGAATTTAGAGACAGAGCAAAGTCTAGAAAAGATCAAGTCCAGTGTATTCCCATCCTTGTGTGTGGGAGAGTCAGTAAGCTGTGAAAGGGCATATGAGGAGGTTAGAGACAGAAGCCAAGAGGCAGAAGAGGAGATTGGGGTATCAATGGGGATATTAAAATCACCCATGATGAGTGTAGGTGTTTCTGAGGAAAGAAAGTGAGGGAGCCAGGTGGCAAAATGATCCAGGAACATTTGGGGAGAACCAGGAGGACGATAGATGATCGCCACTCTGAGAGACAATGGGCGGAAGAGCCTGAGGGTGTGGACCTCAAAAGAGGGAAACGGGAGTGAGGGTAGTGGGGGGATGACTTGAAAAGTGCATTGTGGTGCTAGAAGCACCCCAACTCCTCCACCATGCCTGGTGTCAGATCTGGGGGTATGGGAAAAGTGAAGGTCACCATAAGATAAAGAAGCGAGAGAAGCAGTGTCAGAAGGTTGTATCCATGTTTCTGTGAGAGCCAGCAGATTAAGAGAATTAGTGAGAAATAAGTCATGGATCTGGGTGAGCTTATTGCACACAGATCGAGAGTTTAGGAGAGCGCAGTTAAAGTTTGTAGTGGTTCCGCAAGAGGTGGGTAGGGTAGAGCAAGTATTAGTGAAAGGTGGGCCAGGGTTAGGAGCAATGTCCCCAGCAGCTAAAAGCAGAAGAAAGAAGAGGGAGAGCAGATGGCTGGGTGAAGTGATGGAGCGACTTCTGTGCTGTACCATGGAATGAGGTGACTTTGGGTGGTTTATGATGGTGAGCAGTGCATGCGAGCAATACATAGGTGAGGGAAGGAGGCATGGACAGATGTATATAGAGTCCACTGGAGAAATCGGTGGGGGATAGAAGAGAAGATGTATCGCAATGATGTAAATAATTGTGCATGTTTGGTATTTGTTTGTTTTTTTCCTGAAAAAGAGTGACTTATTTTTGTAGTTATAATGTTGAGTTAGTTACCTTTTGTTCCCTTCTGGTTCAATTCTGGTATCATTCTTGATATCACACTTAAGAATCACTTTAGATGGCAGTTTAGATGGCTCCAGACCTATTGGCTCAAATATATAGTATTAGGATGAGCCAGCAAATTGCCAGAGGATTGCAATCAGGTGTGAAAAGGGGTGAGGGAGCAAATGCATTTGGAGAATAAATTTAAGAAAAAATAAACAGTTTGGGATCACTCAGGGGAAATAAGTTGTGATCAAACAAAATAGAAACACTAGCCAGATAACAGTACTAAGTATACATGACAATGCAATGGTGGGGGTAGTTGTTCAAGAGATGAATGATGACTTACTAAATAATAGTACTAAGTATACATGACAATGCAATTATGGGGGTAGTTGTTCAAGAGATTAATGATGACATACCTGTAAATGAAAGAATAGGCTGGTGAGAAGATGAAGTGAATGAATTCTGGTATAATTCTTGATATCACACTTAAGAATCACTTTAGATGGCAGGTTAGATGGCTCCAGACCTAAAGAGCTCCTCTGTGCTCTCTCCTGTCTGATATCACTCCTCTGTGCTCTCTCCTGTCTGATAGCACTCCTCTGTGCTCTCTCCTGTCTGATAGGACTCCTCTGTGCTTGTCACGATGCCGGCTGGCAGGTAGTGGACCCTCTGTGCCAGAGAGGGATTGGCGTGGACCGTGCTAGTGGACCGGTTCTAAGCCACTACTGGTTTTCACCAGAGCCCGCCGCAAAGCGGGATGGTCTTGCTGCGGCGGTAGTGACCAGGTCGTATCCACTAGCAACGGCTCACCTCTCTGGCTGCTGAAGATAGGCGCGGTACAAGGGAGTAGGCAGAAGCAAGGTCGGACGTAGCAGAAGGTCGGGGCAGGCAGCAAGGATCGTAGTCAGGGGCAACGGCAGAAGGTCTGGAAACACTGGCAAGGAACACACAAGGAACGCTTTCACTGGCACTAAGGCAACAAGATCCGGCAAGGGAGTGCAAGGGAAGTGAGGTAATATAGGGAAGTGCACAGGTGAAAACCCTAATTGGAACCACTGCGCCAATCAGCGGCGCAGTGGCCCTTTAAATCGCAGAGACCCGGCGCGCGCGCGCCCTAGGGAGCGGGGCCGCGCGCGCCGGGACAGAACAGACGGGGAGCGAGTCAGGTAGGGGAGCCGGGGTGCGCATCGCGAGCGGGCGCTACCCGCATCGCGAATCGCATCCCGGCTGGCAGCAGGATCGCAGCGCCCCGGGTCAGAGGACGTGACCGGAGCGCTGCAGCGGAGGGAGTGAAGCGAGCGCTCCGGGGAGGAGCGGGGACCCGGAGCGCTCGGCGTAACAGTACCCCCCCCCTTGGGTCTCCCCCTCTTCTTGGAGCCTGAGAACCTGAGGAGCAGACTTTTGTCAAGGATGTTGTCCTCAGGTTCCCAGGATCTCTCTTCAGGACCACAACCCTCCCAGTCTACTAAAAAAAAATTTTTCCCTCTGACCTTTTTGGCAGCCAAAATTTCCTTGACCGAGAAGACGTCCGAGGAGCCGGAAACAGGAGTGGGAGGAACAGATTTGGGAGAAAAACGGTTGAGGATGAGTGGTTTGAGAAGAGAGACGTGAAAGGCATTAGGGATACGAAGAGAAGGAGGAAGAAGAAGTTTATAAGAGACAGGATTAATTTGACACAAAATTTTGAAAGGACCAAGATAGCGTGGTCCCAACTTGTAGCTAGGGACACGGAAGCGGACATATTTAGCGGAGAGCCATACCTTGTCTCCAGGGGAAAAAACGGGGGGAGCTCTTCTTTTCTTATCCGCGAACCTCTTCATGCGTGAAGAAGCCTGTAAGAGAGAATTTTGGGTCTCTCTCCATATAATGGAAAGGTCACGAGAAATTTCATCCACAGCGGGCAGACCAGAGGGCAAGGGGGTAGGGAGGGGGGGAAGAGGGTGACGGCCGTACACCACGAAAAATGGGGATTTGGAGGAAGATTCAGAGACCCTGAAGTTATACGAGAATTCGGCCCATGGAAGGAGATCTGCCCAGTCATCCTGGCGGGAGGAAACAAAATGTCGCAAATAATCACCCAGGATCTGGTTAATTCTTTCTACTTGTCCATTGGACTGGGGATGATATGCAGAGGAAAAATTTAATTTAATCTTGAGTTGTTTACAGAGAGCTCTCCAGAATTTAGACACGAATTGGACCCCTCTATCCGAGACAATCTGCGTAGGCAACCCGTGAAGACGAAAAATGTGTACAAAAAATTGTTTAGCCAACTGAGGCGCAGAAGGAAGACCAGGAAGAGGGATGAAATGTGCCATTTTGGAGAATCGATCAACGACCACCCAAATAACGGTGTTGCCACGGGAAGGGGGTAAATCAGTAATAAAATCCATACCAATCAGAGACCAAGGCTGTTCGGGGACAGGCAGAGGATGAAGAAAACCAGCGGGCTTCTGGCGAGGAGTCTTATCCCGGGCACAGATAGTGCAGGCTCGCACAAAGTCCCCAACATCCGTCTCCAGAGTCGGCCACCAATAGAAGCGGGAGATGAGTTGCACAGATTTCTTGATGCCCGCATGACCTGCGAGATGGGAGGAGTGACCCCATTTGAGGATTCCGAGGCGTTGGCGTGGAGAAACAAAGGTCTTTCCTGGAGGAGTCTGCCTGATGGAGGCAGGAGAAGTGGAGATCAGGCAGTCAGGTGGAATGATGTGTTGCGGAGGGAGATCAACTTCTGAGGCATCCGAGGAACGAGAGAGAGCATCGGCCCTAATGTTCTTATCGGCAGGACGAAAGTGAATCTCAAAATTAAATCGGGCAAAGAACAGAGACCACCGGGCCTGGCGAGGATTCAGCCGTTGGGCCGACTGGAGGTAGGAGAGGTTCTTGTGGTCGGTGTAGATAATAACAGGAAATCTTGATCCCTCCATCAGATGCCTCCATTCCTCAAGTGCTAATTTAATGGCTAGAAGCTCTCGATCCCCGATGGAGTAGTTCCTCTCCGCTGGAGAGAAGGTCCTAGAGAAAAAACCACAAGTGACAGCATGCCCGGAAGAATTTTTTTGTAGAAGAACAGCTCCAGCTCCTACTGAGGAGGCATCAACCTCCAATAGGAAGGGTTTGGAAGGGTCAGGTCTGGAGAGCACGGGAGCCGAAGAAAAGGCAGACTTGAGTCGTTTAAAGGAGTCTTCTGCTTGAGGAGGCCAGGACTTGGGATCAGCATTTTTTTTGGTTAAAGCCACGATAGGAGCCACAATGGTAGAAAAATGTGGAATAAATTGCCTGTAATAATTGGCGAACCCCAAAAAGCGTTGGATAGCACGGAGTCCGGAGGGGCGTGGCCAATTTAAGACGGCAGAGAGTTTGTCTGGATCCATCTGTAGTCCCTGGCCAGAGACCAAATATCCTAGAAAAGGAAGAGATTGGCATTCAAACAGACATTTCTCAATTTTGGCATAGAGTTGGTTGTCACGAAGTCTCTGAAGAACCATACGGACATGCTGGCGGTGTTCTTCTAGATTGGCAGAAAAAATTAGGATATCGTCCAGATATACCACAACACAGGAGTATAACAGATCACGAAAAATTTCATTGACAAAGTCTTGGAAGACGGCAGGGGCATTGCACAGTCCAAAGGGCATGACCAGATACTCAAAGTGTCCATCTCTGGTGTTAAATGCCGTTTTCCACTCGTCCCCCTCTCTGATGCGGATGAGGTTATAGGCGCCTCTTAAGTCCAATTTAGTGAAGATGTGGGCACCTTGGAGGCGATCAAAGAGTTCAGAGATGAGGGGTAAGGGGTAGCGGTTCTTAACCGTGATTTTATTAAGACCGCGGTAGTCAATGCAAGGACGTAGGGAGCCATCTTTTTTGGACACAAAGAAAAATCCGGCTCCGGCAGGAGAGGAGGATTTACGGATAAAGCCCTTTTTTAGATTCTCCTGGACGTATTCGGACATGGCAAGAGTCTCTGGGGCAGAGAGAGGATAAATTCTGCCCCGGGGTGGAGTAGTACCCGGGAGGAGGTCGATAGGGCAATCATAAGGCCTGTGAGGAGGTAGAGTCTCAGCTTGTTTTTTGCAGAAAACATCCGCGAAGTCCATATAGGCCTTAGGGAGACCGGTTACTGGAGGAACCACAGAGTTACGGCAAGGGTTACTGGGAACCGGTTTTAGACAGTTCTTGGAACAAGATGACCCCCAACTCTTGATCTCCCCAGTGGACCAATCCAGGGTTGGGGAATGAAGTTGAAGCCAGGGAAGTCCAAGGAGAATCTCCGAGGTGCAATTGGGAAGGACCAAAAGTTCAATCCTCTCATGATGAGATCCGATGCTCATAAGAAGGGGCTCCGTGCGGAAACGTATGGTACAGTCCAATCTTTCATTATTTACACAATTGATGTAGAGGGGTCTGGCGAGACTGGTCACTGGGATGTTGAACCTGTTGACGAGAGAGGCCAAAATAAAATTTCCTGCAGATCCAGAGTCCAAGAAGGCCACTGTAGAGAAGGAGAAGGCAGAGGCAGACATCCGCACAGGCACAGTAAGACGTGGAGAAGCAGAGTAGACATCAAGGACTGTCTCACCTTTGTGCGGAGTCAGCGTACGTCTTTCCAGGCGGGGAGGACGGATAGGACAATCCCTCAGGAAGTGTTCGGTACTAGCACAGTACAGGCAGAGGTTCTCCATACGGCGTCGTGTCCTCTCTTGAGGTGTCAGGCGAGACCGGTCGACCTGCATAGCCTCCACGGCGGGAGGCACAGGAACAGATTGCAGGGGACCAGAGGAGAGAGGAGCCGAGGAGACGAAACGCCTCGTGCGAACAGAGTCCATATCTTGGCGGAGTTCCTGACGCCTTTCAGAAAAACGCATGTCAATGCGAGTGGCTAGGTGAATAAGTTCATGTAGATTAGCAGGAATTTCTCGTGCGGCCAGAACATCTTTAATGTTGCTGGATAGGCCTTTTTTGAAGGTCGCGCAGAGGGCCTCATTATTCCAGGACAATTCTGAAGCAAGTGTACGGAATTGTACGGCATACTCGCCAACGGAAGAATTACCCTGGACCAGGTTCAACAGGGCAGTCTCAGCAGAAGAGGCTCGGGCAGGTTCCTCAAAGACACTTCGGATTTCCGAGAAGAAGGAGTGTACAGAGGCAGTGACGGGGTCATTGCGGTCCCAGAGCGGTGTGGCCCATGACAGGGCTTTTCCGGACAGAAGACTGACTACGAAAGCCACCTTAGACCTTTCAGTGGGAAACAGGTCCGACATCATCTCCAGATGCAGGGAACATTGGGAAAGAAAGCCACGGCAAAACTTAGAGTCCCCATCAAATTTATCCGGCAAGGATAAGCGTATCCCAGGAGCGGCCACTCGCTGCGGAGGAGGTGCAGGAGCTGGCGGAGGAGATGACTGCTGAAGCTGTGGTAGCAACTGTTGTAGCATAACGGTCAGTTGAGACAGCTGTTGGCCTTGTTGCGCTATCTGTTGTGACTGCTGGGCGACCACCGTGGTGAGGTCAGCGACAACTGGCAGAGGAACTTCAGCGGGATCCATGGCCGGATCTACTGTCACGATGCCGGCTGGCAGGTAGTGGACCCTCTGTGCCAGAGAGGGATTGGCGTGGACCGTGCTAGTGGACCGGTTCTAAGCCACTACTGGTTTTCACCAGAGCCCGCCGCAAAGCGGGATGGTCTTGCTGCGGCGGTAGTGACCAGGTCGTATCCACTAGCAACGGCTCACCTCTCTGGCTGCTGAAGATAGGCGCGGTACAAGGGAGTAGGCAGAAGCAAGGTCGGACGTAGCAGAAGGTCGGGGCAGGCAGCAAGGATCGTAGTCAGGGGCAACGGCAGAAGGTCTGGAAACACTGGCAAGGAACACACAAGGAACGCTTTCACTGGCACTAAGGCAACAAGATCCGGCAAGGGAGTGCAAGGGAAGTGAGGTAATATAGGGAAGTGCACAGGTGAAAACCCTAATTGGAACCACTGCGCCAATCAGCGGCGCAGTGGCCCTTTAAATCGCAGAGACCCGGCGCGCGCGCGCCCTAGGGAGCGGGGCCGCGCGCGCCGGGACAGAACAGACGGGGAGCGAGTCAGGTAGGGGAGCCGGGGTGCGCATCGCGAGCGGGCGCTACCCGCATCGCGAATCGCATCCCGGCTGGCAGCAGGATCGCAGCGCCCCGGGTCAGAGGACGTGACCGGAGCGCTGCAGCGGAGGGAGTGAAGCGAGCGCTCCGGGGAGGAGCGGGGACCCGGAGCGCTCGGCGTAACAGTGCTCTTTCCTGTCTGATAGCACTCCTCTGTGCTCTCTCCTGTCTGATAGTACTTCTATGTGCTCTTTCCTGTCTGATAGTACTCCTCTGTGCTCTCTTCTTTCTGATAGTACTCCTCTGTGCTTTCTCCTTCTGATAGAACTCCTCTGTGCTTTCTCCTTTCTGATAGGACTCCTCTGTGCTTTCTCCTGCCTGAGAGTACTCCTCTGTGATCTCTCCTGTCTGATAGTACTCCTCTGTGCTTTCTCCTTTCTGATAGGACCCCTCTGTGCTCTCTTCTGTCTGATAGTACTCCTCTGTGATCTCTCCTGTCTGATTGGACCCCTCTGTGCTCTCTCCTGTCTGATATGACTCCTCTGTGCTCTCTCCTGTCTGATAGTACTTCTCTGTGCTCTTTCCTGTCTGATAGTACTCCTCTGTGCTCTCTTCTTTCTGATAGGACTCCTCTGTGCTTTCTCCTGTCTGATAGTACTCCTCTGTGCTTTCTCCTTTCTGATAGGACTCCTCTGTGCTTTCTCCTGCCTGATAGGAATCCTCTGTGATCTCTACTGTCTGATAGGACCTCTCTGTGCTCTCTCCTGTCTGATAGGACTCCTCTGTGCTCTCTCCTGTCTGATAGGACTCCTCTGTGCTCTCTCCTGTCTGATAGTACTTCTCTGTGCTCTTTCCTGTCTGATAGTACTCCTCTGTGCTCTCTTATTTCTGATAGGACTCCTCTGTGCTTTCTCCTGTCTGATAGTACTCCTCTGTGCTTTCTCCTTTCTGATAGGACTCCTCTGTGCTTTCTCCTTTCTGATAGGACTCCTCTGTGGTTTCTCCTGCCTGATAGGACTCCTCTGTGATCTCTCCTGTCTTATAGGACCTCTCTGTGCTCTCTTCTGTATGATAGGACTCCTCTGTGCTCTCTCCTGTCTGATAGGACTCATCTGTGCTTTCTCCTTTCTGATAGGACTCCTCTGTGCTTTCTCCTTTCTGATAGGACCCCTCTGTGCTTTCTCCTTTCTGATAGGACTCCTCTGTGCTTTCTCCTGCCTGATAGGACTCCTCTGTGCTCTCTCCTGTCTGATAGCACTCCTCTGTGCTCTCTCCTGTCTGATATGACTCCTCTGTGCTCTCTCCTGTCTGATAGCACTCCTCTGTGCTCTCTCCTGTCTGATAGTACTTCTCTGTGCTCTCTCCTGTCTGATAGTACTCCTCTGTGCTCCTTTCTTTCTGATAGGACTCCTCTGTGCTCTCTCCTGTCTGATTCTCTCTGCAAGGTGTGCAACCAACAGCAAACGGCAGTTAACTGTGAGAGGAGCTATGATTGGATAAGGCTGGACACCACCCCCCCACCCCCCCTCAGAACTCCAGACTGCATTTCCTGATTTTGTACTTCTTGGAGGCCAGTAGGAGTCCAAAGTGTATGCAAAAGATAGGGAGAAATGTGCTCTGGACAAGTTGGGAGACACCTAGTGGTACCTTTTTTAAACACAAATAAAACATAGAAAACTTAATTTTTTTTTAAACAAAGTATTTTAGAAAGATTTTTTATTTACCATAAGGATTGCAACAGCAAAAATAAATTGAGAGTGCCCATTAAAATTCTATTTATTTTTATTAAGCCCATGCAAGACCAGGGATTGTCTATGATAATATTTAGAGATGAGCAAATCAAATCTGATAAATCTGAATTAGTTACAAATGTCAGGAAAAATTTGCTTCACAACAAATCCGAATATCGATGCGATTCGATCGCATGAATCGCTTCATTAAACTCCATTTAGTGCGGTCCAGGCTCCAGGGCATCTAAGATGGCGGCTCCACATGTCAGGACATGGGGCGAGGAACACTGGGAAGGCGGGAACACGGGTACGTGGAATGACCCTGAATCAAATGTAGCACGCAGCCTGTCAGCAGCCAGCCACCCATGTGATGTCATAGCCCTATATAATCGGCAGCCATCTTGCGGCCAGTCACTTTAGCGTTCTATTGCAGAGAGGGAGGGACAGAGAGCAGTGTGTTGCACAGAAAAGCATTTTTACAGCAGCGATTCACCTCAAGCCCAAATCCAGCGTAGAAGCACTGATAGAGAAAGGAGTGAGATTGAGAGAGAAAGTGCAATTTTTTGTGTAGTACACAGCGACTGTGTGCTTCAGCACTATTGTGTACATCAACTGAAAAGCTAATACTAGCTAGCCAGTTAGAGTTAGCAGAGCACTAAAAGCTTAATGTCCTCTATTAAGTGCAACCTGTGCATACATCTAAGTTGTGTACAATTTTGTTCTTATTAAAGTCTTAAGGGTCTAGATACTGTGAAAGGCAAGGCAAGAGTACACACCTGCTGGTGTTGTAGACAAATACTGTTTTAAGCGGCGTACTGGAGCACATTGTCCCCCCTCATAAGAGTATACGACATAGAAAGTGCAATTTGCTAGAGATTAGCACATTTTTAAAAAAATCGATTCGGCCAATCCGCCAAATTTTCCGAAAAAAATCAGTATGGTCCAAATTTCATCTAATTTAAACTGTACTAAAAATTGCTTTCTCATTCCTACAAAGAGCCTCAATGGGAGTGTGGAAAATGTGCCTTGCTGTAACACACCTAGGGTGTGTGCTGGATCAGTGAAATAATACTGTTATTCAGTATGACATGCAGATTAGAGGCATTGTTATTAGAATCACTGTCACAGAGCTGCACAATTACAGAGCCTGAAGGTGGCATCAGTATGAGGAGACCATATAGTGACTGAATGACACAGCGTGGAGGTGGCAGCAGCATGAGGAGACCATATAGTGGCTTAATGATACAGCGTGGAGGTGTTGGTAGCATGAGGAGACCATATAGTGGCTGAATGACCCAGCCTGGAGGTGGCAACAGTCTGACGAGACCATAGGACCTCACAATTGAAAATATTAAATACATTATTTAACATTCAAATTGAAGATTTAAAATAAATGAACCTAAAAAGTTTTATTTAATGTGCCAGCAGCATGAGGAGACCACATGGCGGTACAATGACACAGCTTGGAGGTGGCAGAAGCATAAGGAAACCATATAGTGGCTGAATAACACAGAGTGTAGTTGGCTGCAGCATGAGGAGACCATATAGTGGCTGAATGACACAGCCTGGAGTTGGCGGCAGCATAGGGAGACCATATAGTGGCTGAATGACACAGCCTGGAGTTTGCGGCAGCATGAGGAGACTATATAGTATCTGAATGACACTGCCTGGAGTTAGAGGAAGCATGAGGAGACCATTTAGTGGCTGAATGACACAGCGTGGAGGTGGCAACAGCCTGACGAGACCATAGGGCCTCACAATTGAAAAGATTAAAGATTTTTGTTTAAGATTTAAATTGAATATTTTATTTAATTTGCTAACAGCATGAGGAGACCACAAGGGGGTACAGTGCACAGCCTGGAGTTGGCGGCAGCAAGAGCAGACCATATAGTGGCTGAATGACACAGCCTGGAGTTGGCGGCTGCATGAGGAGACCATATAGTGATTGAATGACACAGCGTGGAGTTGGCGGTAGCATGAGGAGACCATATAGTGGCAGAATGACACAGCCTGGAGGTGGCAGCAGCATGAGGAGAACATATGATGGCAGAATGAAACAGCCTGGAGCTGGCATCTGCATGAGGAGAACATATGGTGGCGGTATGAGACAGCCTGGACGTGGCATCAGCATGAGGAGAACATATGGTTGCAGAATGAGACAGCCTGGAGGTGGCATAAGCAGCATCAGGAGTCCTGAAAGTGACCCGGTGACATAGTGGGGCGGTGGGTGGCAATACCAGTACCCGGTGACGTAGGTGGGTGAAAAAAGGAGAACTTGGCATCAGATGTGTGGCATCAGGCGGGTGGAAGGATCAGAATAGTAGCTTAGGTAGGTAGGCAGAAGAAAACGATCTCTTTTGTGAAAGTGTTTGTGTGCACAAGTAAGTATTGAGGATATACATTACACAAAATTAAACTTTTAATAATATCCTTAGGATTAAATATATGTACCCAATTATGTACCCAAATATTTTTTTTTATCAAACAAAAGGTGGACATCCCCCTCTCTTTCAGACACTGAGGAGTTGGCACTCTGATCCCCCATATTAGATTTATTATTTTCCCGAGTCTTGGGGGCAGTTCCAGGTGATGCTAAGTATTTCTCAATCTTCCCGGGGTTCTTAGCATCTTTCCCCGGACTATTTCCTTTATTTAATTTAGGAGCCATTATTCCAGTTCACACACAATCCAGCACCCTGGCAAGGATAACGTCTCTATGTGTATCAATCAGTTACTACCTGTGATTGCTGTAATGTGATATAAATGTCCACAGTCTTTTAGCCAAAATTACCAACTCAAGCCTTTTACACCCACTCCTGATACTTATTAATGCTTAGCAGGACAAAAAGGGTACTCAGCTTTCCACAACTTCTACCTACCCCCTACACACAGGGGTAAGGAAAATTCCATATAGCACACGGAGACAGGACTTATTCACATTTAAACAGGGTAGATCTCACCCATATCCTCTGGCCGCCGCCGCCAACCTCTCCTCCACAACACAGGTAACCGTCCTCAGTGACCTCCGGGCGTTGCAACCTGCCGTCGTCACCTCTCTGGTTCCCTCCGGGTCCTCTGCATTACTCCACTGGCGTCTCCGGCCGTTCATGCGGTTCAAGCCTCGTTCTGGACCCGGCCTGCGTCACTCTGCTGGCGTCTCCGGCCCTCACTGCGGTCCACGCCTCGTTCTGGAGTCAGTTCCCGGAAGCGGCGTTCTCCGGCTCAGCTATTCCTGCTGTCACCAGCCTCAGCTCTCAGGATACTCACACCAGCATCCGAACCACAAGACAGAGGTGAGCCAGTCCCCCTGCCATGGAGGAATATCACTTTTCCAGTGCAGGATACACCGGAGTACTCAGCTCCCCGGCATCCAAGGCAGCAGCAGTCAGTCCTGGGCTAGCAGGGGCTATCACACATCCACATCTCCCGCAGGTATGGCGATCACCAGCAGGTGTTCCAGGGGGCGGGGGAGAGGAAGGAGCGTTTCACCCTCTTCCCATCATGCACCCCGTTCCGTCCCAGTTACCCCCGCCTGGGGGGAGACCCCGGACAATAATCATGAAAATGTTAAATGATCAGGACAGAGATAATGTTTTGATGACGGCCTGCAAGAAAAAAGATGTGAACTATGAAGGGAAAAGGTCTGTGAAAGGCCAGCCAAAAGTACACACCTGCTGGTGTTGTAGACAAATACTGTTTTAACCCCTTAAAGGGGTACTTCGGTGGAAAACTTTTTTTTTTTAATCAACTGGTGCCAGAAAGTTAAACAGATTTGTGAATTACTTCTATAAAAAAATCTTAATCCTTCCAGTACTTATTAGCTGCTGAATACTACAGAGAAAAATTATTTTCTTTTTGGAGCACAGGGCTCTCTGCTGACGTCACGACCACAATGCTCTCTGCTGACATCTCTGTCCATTTTAGGAACTGTCCAGAGCAGCATATGTTTTCTATGAGGATTTTTTCCTACTCTGGACAGTTCTTAAAATGGACAGAGATGTCAGCAGAGAGCACTGTGCTCGTGATGTCAGCAGAGAGTTCTGTGTTCCAAAAAGAAAATAATTTCCTCTGTAGTATTCAGCAGCTAATAAGTTCATTAAGGATTAAGATTTTTCAATAGAAGTAATTTACAAATCTGTTTAACTTTCTGGTACCAGATTAAAAAAAAAAAAAAAGTTTAGAAAACTGAAAATGTTGCATTTTTCTAACTTTGAAACTCTCTGCTTGTAAGGAAAATAGACATTCCAAATAAATTATATATTGATTCACATATACAATATGTCTACATTATGTTTGCATCATAAAGTTAACATGTTTTTACTTTTGGAATCAGGACATCAGAGGGCTTCAAAGTTCAGCAGCAATTTTCAAATTTGTCACGAAATTTTCAAAATTAGAATTTTTCAGGGACCAGTTCAGTTTTGAAGTGGATTTGAGGGGCCTTCATATTAGAAATACCCTATAAATGATCCCATTATAGAAACTGCACCCCTCAATGTATTCAAAATGACATTCAGAAAGTTTGTTAACCCTTTAGGTGTTTTTCAGGAATAGTAGCAAAGTAACATAGTAACATAGTTCATAAGGTTGAAAAAAGACCAGAGTCCATCAAGTTCAACCTATAACCTATAACTTGATCCAGAGGAAGGCAAAAAACCCTCATACTAGAGGTTAAAATTCCTTCCTGACTCGAAATATAATCAGAATAATCAGAATAAATCCTTGGATCAACGTTCTGTCCATATAAATCTAGTATCTATAACCAGCAAGGAGAAAAGGAGAAAATTCAAAATCTTCATTTTTACACTCGCATGTTCTTGTAGACCCCCAAAATTTGTAACCCATTTTCTCTTTAGTAAGAAATTTTCTCATATGTGTATGTGAAGTGTTCGGCGGGCGCACTAGGGGGCTCAGAAGGGAAGGAGCAATTATGGGATTTTGATGAGTGAATTTTGCTGAAATGGTTTTAGGGGGGGCATGTCACATTTAGGAAGCCCCTATTGTGCCAGAACAGTAAAAAAAAAAAAAAAAAAACACATGGTAAATGATTTTGGAAACTACATCCCTCAAGGCACGTAACAAGGGGTCCAGTGAGCCTTAATACCCCACAGGTGTTTGACGACTTTTCGTAAAAGTTGGATGTGTGAATGAAAAAAAAAATCACTTAAGTGCAGTTTTTTTTTTCCAAATTTACCATTTCTATAAAGGGTAATGGGAGAAAATGCCCCCCCAAAATTTGTTCTTACTCAGTGAATTTCCCATGCGAAAATGAAAAATTTAGGGTAACACCAGCATTTTAGTGAAGAATAGTTTTTTTTCCTTTTCCCATCCAACTTTAACAAAAATTTGTCAAACACCTGTGGGGTGTTAAGGCTCACTATTCCACCAATTTAGGCCTCAAATGTACATAGTGCGCTCTCACTCCTGAGCCTTTTTGTGTGTCCGCAGAGCATTTTACGCCCACATAAGGGGTATTTCCGGAGAAATTGTGTTACAAATTTTGGGGGTCTTTTTTTCCTTTTACCTCTTGTGAAAATAAAAAGTGTAGGGCAACACCAGCACGTCAGTGTAACATTTTTTATTTTTCTACACTAACAGGCTGGTGTAGACCCCAACTTTTCCTTTTTATAAGGGGTAAAAGGAGAAAAAGGCCCCCCAAAATTTGTAGTGCAATTGTTCCCAAGTACGGAAATACCTGTTATGTGGTTCTAAACTGTTTCCTTAAAATACGACAGGTCTCCGAAGTGAGAGAGCGCCATGCACATTTGAGGACTGAATTAGGGATTGCATACTGGTGGACATAGGGGTATTCTACGCCAGTGATTCCCAAACCGGGGGCCTCCAGCTGTTGCTAAACTCCCAGCATTCCTGGACAGTAAGTGGCTGTCCGGAAATGTTGGGAGATGTTGTTTTGCAACAGCTGGAGGCTCTGTTTTGGAAACACTGCCATACGATACGTTTTCATTTTTATTCAGTGGGCACAGTATAAGGGGGTGTATATGTAGTGTTTTACCCTTTATTATGTGATAGTGTAGTGTAGTGTTTTTAGTGTACATTTTAACTTGTGGGGGTTTACAGTGAGTTCCCCGCTGGTCAAACTTGAAGCAGGAAACTCACTGTAAACCCGCCCATGTGAAGGTACCCTGCACATTCACATGATGGGGGAAGCAAACCTTCAGCTGGCCATGGCCAGCTGGCAATGTTGGGAATTGTGATTTTGCAACAGCTGGAGGCCAGATGTTGGAAAACCTTCAGTTAGGTTCTGTTACCTAACTCAGTATTTTCCAACCAGTGTGCCTCCAGCGGTTGCAAAACTACAACTCCCAGCATGCACTGATCGCCAAAGGGCACGCTGGGTGATGTAGTTATACAACAGCTGGAGGTACGCAACTATAACTCCCAGCATACTGAGATAGCTGTTTGCTGTTTTGACATGCTGGGAGTTGTAGTTTTGCAAGATCTGAAGGGCCACATTTTATAGACCACTGCATAGTGACATCAAAACTGTGGCCCTCCAGATGTTGCAAAACTACAAATACTAGCATGCTCAGACAGCAAACTGCTGTGTGGGCATGCTGGGAGTTGCAGTTTCGCAAGATCTAGAGGGCCACTGTTTAGAGACCACTGCACAGTGATCTCCAAACTGTAGCCCTCCAGATGTTGCTAGGCAACTACTCACCAGCTTCCAAAGGATCGCTGCCCCAGGGAGCCGCATCGCCATCCTCTGCGGCCCACCGCCGATTGCCGATGGTAAGTGGACACCCGGCACCGGTCACCATCGGTTGCCCCATCCCCCGCCCCGATCTGCTATTGGCCGGATGCTTCTGACCAACCAATAGCAGGGATAGGAGGGGTGGCACCCCTGCCACCTCACTCCTATACCGCCAGGGGTATCATGGATGTCTTGGGCAACCCCGATCCCCCTTAATTTCCGGGTCACCGAAGACCCGCATGACCCGGAATCGCCGCAAATAGTCGGTGTGAATATTATTAATAATATTCACACAGGCGATTTGCGGAGATCACCGACATGGGGGGGTCTCAGGACTCCCCTGGGCATTGGCACGGGATAACTGCTGATAAATATCAGCAGTCATCCCGGTCCGGTCCACGCCCCGCGCGTGGTGGAGATCTAAATTTTCACAGGCGTACAGGTATGCCATTGGTCCTTAAGTACCAGAGAGCGAGGGCGTACCTGTACGCCTGTGGTCCCTAAGTGGTTAAGCGTACTGGAGTGCATTGTCCTCCCCTCATAAGTGCATACCACATACGTACATCTAAGTGGTGTACCATTTTGTTCCTGATAAATTCTTAAGGGCCTAGATAAAGTGAAAGGCTAGCCAAAAGTACACACCTGCTGGTGTTGTAGACAAATACTGTTTTAATAGTAGTGGAGCGTATTGTCCTCCCCTCATATACGCACTAAGTATGTCAGGCAGAGAAGTGCCAGGACATGCACAGAGGAGTGGCAGAGGCCTAAATTCATCAGGCAAAGGTCGCAGCAGACTAGGGGCGAGTGGCAGCAGGAGTCACATCAAGAGGCCTGAGCTCCCGTTATCAGCTAGCGGTCGTGTCTCAACCAGCAACCCATCTGCTGTCATCAATTGATTAACACGCTCATCCACTTCATCACAAGTGACATCTGACACCCCCAGTCAACAGTCGGTGGGTTCCTCAGACACAACCCTCTGTTGGCATGGCCCGTGAGCAGTCCCTGTCCTCCCATTGCCTCTGTCCTATGTTGTTCCCTCCCCCACAAAAGTATCTTATGCTGTGGGTTCAGCTTCACTATTTAGTGAGGACGATCTACTAGAGGACAGTCAGCAGCTACTGCCCAGACAAGAAGTGGAGGAGACATACTCTGCTTCCTCTGCTAAGAGGGCAAGTAGTGATTAGGAGAGTGGCATGGGAGGTGGTGTTGCGAGCATTCAGGCTCCTGAAGCAGACACTGTGGACACCTGAAGAGGACATCAGTGACGTGCAGACACAACTTGATGATGATGAAGCCGATCGCTCGTGGGAGACAGGTGCAGAAGGGGCTTCATCATCATCAGGAGAAGAGGGTTGCCGGTTGCCCGTGAGACAGCAGTTGAGCTAGCAAGGTGGTAGCATGGTAGGTAGTCAGCATAGTGGCAGAAGTGGAAAGTCTGGAGCCAAACGTGCCCAGGGTAGACCACCCGCTTCGCGGCAGCCTACCTTTCCGGGAGGTAATGGAACAGGGGTTCCTGGAGTCGGCGGCAGTAGCAGTCAATCAGCGCTGACTGTTGGTGGGAAAATCAGCTGTGTTGCAGTTTTTCATCAAGCATCTGGAGGATATTAACCCAATGTTGACACCCAATGTTGACCCCACAGCCCTGTGTCAACATATTCAGGGTCACCATAAAGCGGACTGGGAGAACCGTGGCTCTGATGTGGTGGTCCAGCCTGCTGCTTCACCCAGTCATGGCTCCAACACCTCACCTGAAGGGGGCTCCGGCTACTCCTACTTTTAGTCAGTCATTCCGCCTACAATCCTTTGGCAATGCCATGTCCAAGAGACAACAGAATGCGCAAACTCATCCAAACCAAGAAAAATGCAATACAGTACACTTTAAAAAAGTATCTGAGGACAACACCGGCAGGTGAATACTTTTTCCTGGACTTTCACAGTATCTAGGCCCTTGAAAGATTAACAGATTTAAAATAGTACACTACTTAGATGTAAGTATGTGGTATGCACTTATGAGGGCAGAAAAATGCTCTACAGTACGCTTAATAAACGTATTGGAGTAAAACAGCAGCCGGTGATTACGTTTGGCTGTCCTTTCAAAGTATGTAGGCTTATGACAGATTAACAGGTCCAAAATAGTACACTACTTAGATGTAGGTATGTGGTATGCACTTATGAGGGCAAAAAAATGCGCTACAGTACACTTAAAAAAAGTATTGGAGTAAAACACCAGCCGGTGATTACTTTTGGCTGTCCTTTCACAGTATGTAGGCCCTTGACAGACTAAAGGGTACAAAATAGTACACTACTTAGATGTACGTATGTGGTATGCACTTACAGTCATGGCAGTAAATGTTGATACCCCTAAAATTTTTCAAGAAAATTAAGCATTTCTCACAGAAAAGGGTTGCACTAACACGTGTTTTGCTATACACATGTTTTTTTTCCCTTTGTGTGTATTGGAGCTAAACCAAAAAAAGGAGGAAAAAAAGTAAATAGGACATAATATCACACCCTTAATTTAATATTTGGTTGCACATCCTTTGGAAAAAATAACTGAAATCGGTCGCTTCCTATAACCATCAATAAGCTTCTTACACCTCTCAGCCAGAATGCTGGACCACTGTTCCTTTGCAAACTGCTCCAGGTCTCTCTTATTGGAAGGTGCCTTTTCCCAACAGCAATTTTAAGATCTCTCCACAGGTGTTCAATGGGATTTAGATGGGGACTCATTGCTGCCACTTCAGAACTCTCCAGCGCTTTGTTGCCATCTATTTCTGGGTACTTTTTGAAGTATGTTTTGGGTCATTGTCCTACTGGAAGACCCAAGATCTCGGACACAAACTCAGCTTTCTGACACTCGGCTGTACAGTGCGACCCAAAATCTGTTGGTAATCCTCAGATTTCATGATGTCTTGCACACATTCAAGGCACCCAGTGCCAGGGGCAGCAAAACAAACACCAAAATATCATTGAACCTCTACCATATTTCACTGTAGGCCTCTCTTCTTTGTAGACCTCATTCCGTTTTCGGTAAATAGTAGAATGATGTGCTTTACCAAAAAGCTCTATCTTGGTCTCATCTGTCCACAAGACTTTTTCCTAGAAGGATTTTGGCTTACTCATGTTAATTTTGGCAAAATTGCTTTTTTATGTCTCTGTGTCTTCAGTGGGGTCCTCCTGGGTTTCCTGCCATAGCATTTCATTTAAATGTCAACAAAGAGTTTGTGCTGACACTGATGCTCCCTGAGCCTGCAGGACAGCTTGAATATCTTTGGAACTTGTTTGGGGCTGCTTATCCACCGTCAGGACTATCCTGCGTTGACACCTTTCATCAATTTTTCTCTTTCGTCCACGCGCAGGGAGATTAGCTACAGTGCCATGGGTTGCAAACTTCTTGATGTTGCGCACTGTGGACAAAGGCAAATCTAGATCTCTGAAGATGGACTTGCAACCTTGAGATTGTTGATATTTTTCCACAATTTTGGTTCTCAAGTCGTCAGACAGTTCTCTTCTCCTCTTTCTGTTGTCCATGCTTAGTGTGGCACACACAGACACACAATGCAAAGACTAAGTGAACTCCTCTCCTTTTTATCTGCTTTCAAGTGTGATTTTTATATTGCCCAAACCTGTTACGTGCCCAGGGTGAGTTTAATGGAGCATCACATGTTTGAAACAATCTTATTTTTCCACAATGTTGAATGGTTGCCAAAAATGTTGTCCAGTCCATTTTTGGAGTTTGGTGTGACATTATGTCCAATTTGCTTTTTTTCCTCCCTTCTTTTGGTTTAGTTCCAATACACACAAAGGGAATAACATGTGTATAGCAAAACATGTTACTGCAATCCTTTTCTGTGAGAAATACCTAATTTTCTAGAAAAATTTCGGGGGTGCCAACATTTACTGCCATGACTGTATGAGGGCAGAAAAATGCGGTACTGTACGCTTAAAAAAAAAGCTGTATACTAAACACAAAATTGCACTCTGTCAAAGACTATTAGGAATGGACTGCTGGGTATTATACCGTCTACATACTAGTATAACCAGCAGATGATTTGTTGTGGAACAAAGACACAGAATTGCCTTCTCTGCTAAGTTTTATGAAGTTGATGCAGCTTATTGAAATGTATGAGGCAACACACAGCTATCTGCCCCTCTCTGTAATACTATGGCGAAGAAAGTGACTGGGAGGTTAATGGCTGCGGTAAACATCCTTTTTAGTGAAAAAAAAAAACACTGCTCTCTGTCCACCAGAACGCTGATGTGACTAGGATGTGAAACGCTGCTGGAATGAGCTTTTCTGTGTAACACACACACACACACAGCAATGTCCGTCCTATCTGTATGCCGTGTAATGAATGATATGACGAGCCACAAAAAAGCTGCTGAATATATAGGGCTGTGACATCACAGGGGGGACTAGCTGCTGATAGGCTGCATCCTGCATGTGATAAAGGGTCACCCCGCCAACTTCCCTTTCCGCCTTGCCTTCCCATCTTCCCAGTGTTCCTTCCCCATGTACTGACATATGCATCCGCCATTTTAGATGCCCTGGAGCCTAAACCGCAGTAAATGGAGTTTAATTAAGCGATTTGCGCAAAATTCGTAACAAATTCGGGTTCGTCAGCTTCGATTCGCTCATCTCTAATTTTATCCTTAGAATATTATAAAAAGTTTCATTTTACATAATGCAGAGCCTCAATACTTACTTGTGCACACTAACACCTTTACAAAAGAGACCGTTTTCTTCTGCCTACCTGCCTCAGCTACTATTCTGATCCTTCTACCCACCTGATGCCACACATCTGATGCCAAGTTCTCCTTTTTTCATCCACCTTCATCACCGGGTACTGTATTGCCACCCATCGCCCTACTCTGTCACCGGGTCACTTTCAGGAATCCTGATGCTGCTGATGCCACCTTCAGGCTGTCTCATTCTGCCTCCCTATGTTCTCCTCATGCTGATGCCAGCTTCAGGCTGTGTTAATCTGCCATCATATGTTCTTCTCATGATGATGCCTGGGCAAGGCTGTCTCATTCTGCCACCATATGTTTTCCTCATGCTGATGCCAGCTAAAGGCTGTGTCATTCTGCCACCATATGTTCTCCTCATGCTGATACCAGCTCTGAGCTTTCTCATACTGCCACCATATGTTCTACTCATGCTGATGTCAGCTCCAGGCTGTGTCATTCTTCCACCATATGTCCTCTTCATTCTGGTGCCAGCTCCAGGCTGTCTCATTCTGCCACCATATGTTCTCATGTTGATGACAGCTCCAGGCTGTCTCATTCTGCCACCATATATTCTCCTCATGCTTATGCCAGCTCGAGGCTGTGTCATTCAGCATCCATTTGTTCTCTTCTTGCTGAAGCCACCTCCAGGCTGTGTCATTCAGCCACTATATGGTCTCCTCATGCTGCCGCCAACTTCAGGCTGTGTCATTCAGCCACTATATGGTCTCCTCATGCTGCCGCCAACTTCAGGCTGTGCCATTCAGCCACTATATGGTCTACTCTTGCTGACGCCAACTCCAGGCTCTGTCATTCAGCCACTATATTGTCTCCTCATGCTTCCGCCAACTACAGGCTGTGTCATTCAGCCACTATATGGTCTCCTCATACTGATGCCTCCTCCAGGCTCTGTCATTGTGCCGCTCTACTACTCTAATAACGACGCCTCTTTTCTGCATGCCATGGAGAATAACAGTATTATTTCACTACCCCAGCACCCTCCCTATGTGTGCTACAGCAAGGCAAAGTGTTCTACACCCCTATTGAGCCTCTCTGTAGGCCAGAAATAGCCGTTTTTAATAGCGATTCACCACAAATTAATTCGGACCGAAACAAATTTTTCCGGAAATCTGTTTAATCAAATTTGTTAAAATTTAGCTCATCTCTAATGATATACTGTGCAGTACTTAATGTTACCTCTTTCCTCGTATTGTGCACTGCTGTGAAGTCTACAAACAAGTACTCTTTATAGATGTTGTCCAAAACAATAGTGTCAAATGTTCAACTCATAATACCTTCATACAGTTGCCAATATAGCAATGCTATACAGTGCCACAACCACCATACACTATCACAATAATGTAAGCTTTACAGTAACTAAATAAAAGCTTCATACAAAAAGTAAACTTTTAGTGCAAAACAGTGTATAAATAATACTTAGAACTAATGTTACAGAGGTTCCTAGAGATTACATTTTATTCCCTAAAAGAACAAATGTGCATGCTCTCCACCACTCCATTCATTCTTTATTGAAGTCATCGGAGACAGACAAACACTTCACTCAAGATTGCAGGGGTCCCAGCAGTCAGATATTTAAATGGGCACTGTCATGAAAAATTATTTTTGATATGTTGTAGTACTTAAGTACTACAACATATCTCTAATATACTTTTATTAAAAAAGGAGGGGTCGCCCTCCTAGTGGCCGAATGCAGTGCGGAGTGACGTCACTGCAAATTTCCGACTGATTCCGGCAGGGCATCAGTCGTAATTTTACGCAGGCGCAGGAACATCCAGGGCTGCGCATCGGCTCCCCGCACTCGCCGACGGACCTGCTGCAAGGTAAGGGGGGGGGGGGGGGGTGTAGTACTCACCGAGCAGCAGGAAGAGGCTCCCCCGCACCCGTCCCTTCCGCATCGGCTCCCGGCTCACTCCTTCACCCATGAAGCTCCTGTCCAGGGTGCCTCCAGTTGTTTTACCACTACAACTCCCAGCATGCCCTGACAGCCAATATATGTCAGGGCATTCTGGGAGTTGTAGTGATGAAACATCCCCCCCATCAGGCATCAGTGACGTGGTGCCTGCTGGGGAAGTCTGCCTGGTAGTGAACACACTACCTGGCAGACTAAATGCTATTTTTAAAATAGTAAAAAAATAAAATAAATAAAGGCAGGGAGGGTAGGGATAGAAGGGAAATAGGTAGGGACAGAAAAAAAAAAAAAAACATGATGGTGGGAGCTACCCTTTAACCACTATCGTGAAAATTGATTATAACATGTAATTGTGGGACGACCACTTTAAGTTTTTGGTGGTAATATGCCCCTTGACTGTCATGCAATCTGTGTCGTCCCTCTCAGCAAGGATATCTGATGAGGGGTACCCTGTGCCCCCCAAAGCCTAACCTTTTACATGATCATCACAGGCATCACTATTAAGGCTAGCATAATGCAGTATGTTATCTAAAACTGCTTATAGTGCATTGTGATATTTGCATTATTTTGTGCCAAATCAAACAAAGCATAGCTATCCAGCTTTTGTGTATTTGACAATCCTAACACTGCTTGTAACCAGATATTTTCCCATACTAGTAAAAGGTTTATTTAGAGAGAAGGTTGTTCATGTTTTTGAAAAAAATAACAATAAAGAACTAAAGGTTGATCTATATTGTCACATCTGGCAGATAAGAAGGTTGCCGTGGTAACAGGTTTTGGCATTTGCTTTTATGAGCTGACCATTGCCAATCCCCATTGATTTTATCCCTTAAGCCCCTTGACCTTTAGTGCAATCGTGTGTATATAGAGGTTAATCTGTCTGATACTATATGCTTGCTCACTGCACAAATTTCTTTATTGGCAATTTAAAGCCTGGTTTACAGATACCAGGATGACAGACCCTATCATAGTCACGCATCAATGTCTTTAGTTCAAAGGAAGCAGAACTGTATCAATACATAGAAATAATCTCCCAGTAAAATATCTGGACGTCTGATTGACAAGACAATCAATATGGCCGCTCGGGTTGTCCCATAATAATAGTAACTGTAATTACATCTGTGGTGATTGTATCGTCTCCCTGGCATCCAGGAATATAGTCATTACATAAAGGCAATTATCTTACACATTGATTAAACTATGAACTATACTGTTTAGCTCCTGAAGTGTAAAGAATGAGTCCTCATCTAGTGGGAACTCTCTAATGTAGGGGATTGGTGGATATTGTAAAGTGTGGTCTTCTCATGGTCTAGAGTAAGGATGGGTCCACACATAGGATGGCAGATACTAATGTGTGCCCACCTGTAAACATAGCACAAATGACCAATGTGGGCCAAGAATCTGTGTTCAACACATTTATTATGAAAATTTCAACCAGGGAACATGCTATTTGTGCACATGGTAAGTCGCAGGTGATAATTCTGGGACCAAAAGACATGCCAGTGAAACCATGCTCGCTTTGTTCAGCAAAAACAGAAAGCATGTTTAGTGAACAAAAAGGGCTTGGTTTCATCAGCTTTTTGTTTTGGCCCCAGATTTAACATCTGCGACTGTTGAAAAGTCACACAAAATTGTGCAAATCCCCCATTCCTGGCCACCCATACCAGAGACATACCTAGTGCCCTTTGTGCTCCTGGCCAGGTACTGTATTGGCGACCACCCACCATGTTACCTTCCAGGTAAGTAGATAGGTAGGCAAGTAGCTATGTAGCCAGGTAGCTAATACGTAGGTAGTTTAGTAGGTAGGTAGCTATGTAGGTAGGTAGGTAACCAGGTTGATAGGAAGGTGGGTAGCCAGGTATCTAGGTAGGTAGCAAAGTAAGTAGGTAGGTAGCTATGTAGGTAGGTAGCTAGGTAGGTAGTCAGGAAGGTAGGTAGCCATTATGGTAGCTAGGTAAACAGGAAGCTATCCAGGTAGGTGATCAGCACATACAGCTGGAAAAAGAAAGTGCATTATTGATACAATGGTCATTAGCACCAGCATCATCAGCATGGAGAACAGTATGAAACAGTAATGAGCAGTATTCCTGTGAATACAGCAGTGGGGGGAAATATAACACTTACTACAAGCAGCAGTATAACTCTGTGACTCTCTGTCTCTTCTCCCCTTCCTCCACTCTCTCCATTGATGTCTATAACTTAATCACTCAGTAAGGTGATAACTTGTCTTTATCTCTGCCTTTGTCTCCATCTAGCATCCTCCTCATCCTCATTTTCCTCTTTTCTCCCCAGACTTCTAAGGGCAGCAGCTGTAACCTGATCTCTCAGTCAGTAGATGACCTATCTTCGTGTCTGACGAGACAGATTTTACTAGTGAAGAGTACCAGATCACTGCAGAAGGTGAGAGAGGAGAAATGGAGTCTGATGAATGGAAAAAGAGGCATTTTTCTATTATAAGATTTTGAGCTTTTACACAGTTTATTGAAGCTTACACTTTAAAGTAGACCTTTAGCTAACCCCCAAAAATTAGACTGTATTGCCAATAGAATTCTTAGAGTGCCCTGCTCACACACCATTTTACACTTACTTGATATGCCCTTCTATTCCCAAGATATTTGGATTTATGGGTTGTCCAACAATTTAGGGAATCATTCAGGTGGCGTTAACCAAACTGAGAGCGACTCAGGTGATGGGTGGGATTATACAGTAAATGTTTTACATTGTCAGGCGTTTACGCCTAATACACACACCCTTACTATATAATCCTGAGCCCATCACCCTCTTGTCACTCCCATACCTAAAATTCAGTTCACATCCATCTGGCTGATTTCCTGAATTGTTGGACAACCTATATACCCGCATATCTAAGGAATGGAAGGGTATATGAAGAAACTGTAAAAACATGTATGATCAGAAGATTGATATTTAATGACAATTTCAGTTTTTTGGGAGTTGTATGGAAGTCCAAAAGACCTTTAATAAAAAATAGTGAGGCTATTTTCTCATTAACAAAATTCTATGTACCCTTTATACAGTATATTCAATTTAATATTTGTATTTAACCCCTTAAGGACCAGGCCATTTTATACCTTAAGGACCGGAGCGTTTTTTGCAATTCTGACCACTGTTACTTTAAACATTAATAACTCTGGAATGCTTTTAGTTATCATTCTGATTCCGAGATTGTTTTTTCGTGACATATTCTACTTTAACTTAGTGGTAAAACTTTATGGCAACTTGCATCCTTTCTTGGTGAAAAATCCCAAAATTTGATGAAAAAAATGAAAATTTTGCATTTTTCTAACTTTGAAGCTCTCTGCTTGTAAGGAAAATGGATATTCAAAATATATTTTTTTTGGGTTCACATATACAATATGTCTACTTTATGTTTGCATCATAAAATTTATGAGTTTTTACTTTTGGAAGACACCAGAGGGCTTCAAAGTTCAGCAGCAATTTTGAAATTTTTCACAAAATTTTCAAACTCACTATTTTTCAGGGACCAATTCAGTTTTGAAGTGGATTTGAAGGGTCTTCATATTAGAAATACCCCATTAAAGACCCCATTATAAAAACTACACCCCCCAAAGTATTCAAAATGACATTCAGTAAGTATATTAACTCTTTAGGTGTTTCACAGGAATAGCAGCAAAGTGAAGGAGAAAATTCAAAATCTTCATTTTTTACACTCGCATGTTCTTGTAGACCCAATTTTTGAATTTTTGCAAGGGGTAAAAAGGAGAAAATTTTTACTTGTATTTGAAACCCAATTTCTCTCGAGTAAGCACATACCTCATATGTCTATGTTAATTGTTCGGCGGGCGCAGTAGAGGGCTCAGAAGGGAAGGAGCGACAAATGGTTTTTGGGGGGCATGCCGCATTTAGGAAGCCCCTATGGTGCCAGGACAGCAAAAAAAAACACATGGCATACTATTTTGGAAACTAGACCCCTCGGGGAATGTAACAAGGGGTAAAGTGAGCCTTAATACCCTACAGGTGATTCACGACTTTTGCATATGTAAAAAAATATATATATATTTTTTACCTAAAATGCTTGGTTTCCCAAAAATTTTACATTTTTAAAAAGGGTAATAGCAGAAAATACCCCCCAAAATTTGAAGCCCAATTTCTCCCAATACAGAAAACACCTTGCATGGGTGTGAAAAGTGCTCTGCTGGCGCACTACAGGTCTCAGAAGAGAAGGAGTCACATTTGGCTTTTTGAAAGCGAATTTTGCTCTGGGGGCATGCCGCATTTAGGAAGCCCCTATGGTGCCAGAACAGCAAAAAAAAAAAAAACACATGGCATACCATTTTGGAAACTAGACCCCCCGGGGAACGTAACAAGGGGTAATTTGAACCTTAATACCCTACAGGTGTTTCACGACTTTTGCATGTGTAAAAAAAATATATATTTTTTTTACCTAAAATGCTTGTTTTCCCCAAAATTTTACATTGTTTAAAAGGGTAATAGCAGAAAATACCCCCCAAAATTTGTTAGGCAATTTCTCCCGAGTACGGCGATACCCCATATGTGGCCCTAAACTGTTGCCTTGAAATACGACAGGGCTCCAAAGTGAGAGCGCCATGCGCATTTGAGGCCTAAATTAGGGACTTGCATAGGGGTGGACATAGGGGTATTCTACGCCAGTGATTCCCAAACAGGGTGCCTCCAGCTGTTGTAAAACTCCCAGCATGCCTAGACAGTCAACGGTTATCTGGCAATACTGGGAGTAGTTGTTTTGCAACAGCTGGAGGCTCCGTTTTGGAAACAGTGGCGTACCAGACGTTTTTCATTTTTATTGGGGAGGGGGGCTGTGTAGGGGTCTGTGTATATGTAGTGTTTTTTACTTTTTATTTTATTGTGTGTTAGTGTAGTGTTTTTAGGGTACAGTCGCACGGGCAGGGGTTCACAGTAGTTTCTCGCTGGCAGTTTGAGCTGCGGCAGAAATTTTGCCGCACCTCAAACTTGCAGCCGGATACTTACTGTAATCCTCCGCCCATGTGAGTGTACCCTGTACATTCACATTGGGGGGGGGGGAACATCCAGCTGTTGCAAAACTACAACTCCCAGCATGTACGGTCTATCAGTGCATGCTGGGAGTTGTAGTTTTGCAACAGCTGGAGGCACACTGGTTGTGAAACACCGAGTTTGGAAACAAACTCAGTGTTTTGCAACCAGTGTGCCTTCAGCTGTTGCAAAAGCTACAACCCCCAGCATGTACGAACAGCGGAAGGGCATGCTGGGTGTTGTAGTTATGCAACAGCTGGAGGCATACTACTTTGGCTGGGGATGCTGGAGATTGTAGTTATGCAACAGCTGGAGACACACTGGTTTGCTACTTAACTCAGTGTGCCTTCAGCTGTTGCAAAACTACAACTCTCAGCAGTCACCGCCAGCCAACGGGCATGCTGGGAGTTGTAGTTATGCAACCACCAGATGCACCACTACAACTCCCAGCATGCACTTTAGCTGATTGTGCAAGCTGGGAGTTGTAGTTATACAACAGCTGAAGGTACACTTTTCCATAGAAAGAATGTGCCTCCAGCTGTTGCAAAACTACAAGTCCCAGCATGCCCATAAGGGAATGCTGGGAGTTGTGGTGGTCTGCCTCCTGCTGTTGCATAACTACAGCTCCCAGCATGCCCTTTTTGCATGCTGGGAGCTGTTGCTAAGCAACAGCAGGAGGCTGTCACTCACCTCCAACGATCCTCGCCGCACAGGTCAGTCCCTCGTCGTCGCCGCCGCCGCTGCTCCTGGGGCCCCGATCCCAACATTGACGCCGGGGATCGGGGTTCCCAGCACCCGGGGTGCACGTCCCGCACCCGCTCACGTCCTCCGGAAGAGGGGCGGAGCGGGTTGCGAGAGTGACACCCGCAGCAGGCGCCCTGATTGGTCGGCCGGTAATCCGGCCGACGAATCAGGGCGATCGTGAGGTGGCACCAGTGCCACCTCACCCCTGCTGGGTCTGGCTGTTCGGGGCCGTCTCTGACGGCCCCGATCAGCCAATAATTCCGGGTCACCGGGTCACTGGAGACCCGATTGACCTGGAATCCGCCGCAGATCGCTGGACTGAATTGTCCAGCGATCTGCGGCCATCGCCGACATGGGGGGTCATAATGACCCCCCTGGGCGATATGCCCCGATGCCTGCTGAACGATTTCAGCAGGCATCGGGCACCGGCTCCGCTCCAGATGGTTGCGGGGGGCCGGTAAAACACATGACGTTCTCATACGTCATGTGTCCTTAAGGACTCGGAAATGGAGACGTATGAGAACGTCATGTGTCCTTAAGGGGTTAAAGGGGTACTCTGCTACTAGACATCTAATTCCCTATCCAAAGCATAGGGGATAAGATGTCTGATCGTGGTGGTCCCGCCACTGGGGCTCCCCGCTATTTCCTGCAGCACCCGGCATTTTTAACAAACTCCAGGTTCCGGCAGCAGTGGTCGTAATGCCCCTCCCATTCACTTCGTCTCCCATAGACATGAATTCAGGGGTGTGGTGTGATGTCACGAAGGGCATGGCCGTGATGTCACAATCACAGCCGCCCGCTCCAATCGTTCTGAACTAAGCACAGGAGTGCAAGAGGAGTGCTAGTCCACCGTCACTTACTGGACCTTGTCCAGCCTCTGCTTCTGCTCAGACAAAGATGATGCTGCAGCCAAACAGGCTCATGTTTTGGATGGTATGGGGACCCCATGATTTCTATAAAAAGGAAATAACATTGTCGTATGAAGTATATTAGATAGGTTAATGATAGGTTCATTTATCTATCTATCATTCTACACTTCACAGGAGAGCAGCACAACCCTTGTACTTGTCTGGGTTAGGGGCCCTCCAGTATACAAAAACAAAAAAAACTAGCAGCACTCCGTTGGTTCAGATGAATTTGTGCATGGCTTTAAAGCCACGTACTAATTTATCCAACGGAGTGCTGCTATATTATTTTTAATCTTTCATTCTATCTATCTTTTTATCGATCTTTCATTAGTTGACCTATTATTTTATTGAATAACTTTAGTTTTGCACTTTTAAAATGGAGCATGTGATATTTCCTCTACAGATTTCAATTTTTATCAATATCACATCAGTGTCACTGAAATAGCTGGAAAACACACGATTCCCGGGACAGTTGTGAGCATAAGGAATATCTCAACTACTACAACACAGAGTTAATTGAGCGGAAAGATGATTTTAAAGATAAATAATTGAATGGCGCAGCCTACACACTTCCTATTAAATGAGGTAGGGGAGCATGGAAATTAAACAAATTATTGATTCACAACAAGCAATTATGCTATTTGCACCAGGGGAATGGGTTCTATCGCAGGATATTAGAAGCGTTGTATAGTTTTACACAAACATAGTGACTACGTAGAGACAACTGTAAAAGAAATCCTTTGTTACAGATCCCTCTATTTCTAAGCATTGGGGAAACAGACATCATATGAGGATGTCTAAACATTTCTAAATGATGTCCTTTTTGGTTCCAGAAAACTGTATAGAAATAATCTGGGAAATATGGTCAACTATATACACACTCTATGCTGCACGACCGGTTAGATAGACCTGGAAGAAAGGTCCTTTTGCTATTTTTCCAATTGTATTTGCAAGGTGATGGGCAGACAGAAATAACCTGTCTCTTATCTCCTGTAGGCTGCTATAGTAAGAATGTATGGAAATGTCTTGCAAAATGTGATTTATTTATAAAGTATATTTATATACCATCTTACAAATCCCCCACACAGCCATAGAGAAACACTCTGATTAAACCTCCACTATAAGGGGTTTGAGAGAATACCCCAATTTGAAGGTTTGAAGTTCTTTATCGAAAAATCAAAGGAACAATCCTTATATTACTTAATTATCCAGTACGGAATTTAAGACCTATTTTAGGTGTACTATAATTCATTCTGGTGGTGTGGATCAGGCACCCTTTCTTACAGGGCCACCAGATGTGGAGCTCTTAAATTCATGACATTCCTGATCATAATTCTCTATGGCTCCCTATTCATGCAGCAATACTAAAAAAAAGCAGCAAGTAGGGGAGTGCAGCACTTGAACACCCACTGGTCAAAACTTTTGACATGTCTCTGCAATAGTAATAGACATTTTAAATGGCCACTGTCAGATCCAAAAACTTTTTATATGTTGTTACTGATGAAAAATAAAGATGTTTTGTAATATGGTTGTTTAAAAATATTGAATGTTTAATAAAGAAAATGGCCCCTGAAAATCCCACCACTAGGGGTCCCTATACCTACTGGGACACTAACCAGTCCTGCAGCAGCATCAGCTTGTCCAAGAGTCATAGACAAGTGATGAATTATGGACAAGGCTGCATGAGCAGACATACCAATCATCTCCCACCACCACAAGGGAGAGACACCCCCCCCTTCCCATGAGAGGATATCTAACACTGCGAGCTAATAAAACAAGGTAATTTTATAATAAATATTGGTGATAAAGGCCTCAGACACACAACCCAACCTATTTACTATAGAATTCACAGAAAATCCTTTGAATAAATGGCTGGTAATTTCCACTTAGAAAACGCTGGTCAAAATATTTTCCCAACTTGTAAATCTGTGATCCCCATAGTAAATAGGGTGGAATTCTACAAGTCTTAAACAACATTTCACAGTAGTAAAAACCCAAAACTCTTAGTAAATGAGGCCCATTATGTTTTTTTTTTTGTTTGTTTTTTTTTTTTTTGGGGGGGGGGGGTGATGGGGGGGGATCTGACAGGTATACTTCAAGTAATGTGCCAATGAAAATAGTGTACTGGAATGTAAGAATTAAAGTAGATACAGACCAAACTAGTGGTGCTTGAAAAGGTGCTTGAAATGGTAGGCCGACTTGTCCCTGTCTTGGCTATATGCAATTTTTGGTCCCCTGATAGCATTGAGTGCTGTATTTGAGGGCCCTGTGATATGTCTGGTTTACCGGTACTGCTCTTGTACACCAGGTGGACTATCCAATCAATAAATTCAAAATCAATAAAGACAAAATAATTCAGACAGAAATGTTGGATTGCTGGAAAACTTGGCATACAATAATGTCTCGGGAAGTCCTGTAAAGGATAACACATGGTCTGATTAGACACTGAGGGGAAGATTTATCAAAACCTGTGCAGAGAAGAGGTGGTGCAGTTGCCCATAGCAACCTATCAGCTTTCTACCTTCATTTTTAACGAGGCCTGTGAAAAATGAAAGAAGCAAACTAATTGATTGTTATGGGCAACTGCACCACTGTTCCTCTACACAGATTTTGATAAATCTCCCCCTGAGTGTGAAGGACTAAAAGTGCTTCCTCTTCTGCCCTATAAATAGTATCTCAGAGGCTACTTATGGGTAATATACCTCTTGGGGAGACATTATTGACCACTAGACATGCTGTTATTATGCCCTTTAAGACATTTTGCCCAGTTGTCAGTAATTTGAGAGGGGGCACATCATTGACTGAGGGAAGCATGATGGCCATTTTGGCAAATTGTGCACTATCTAGGCTTTTCTGACAAAACTCATAGGAGGTGTTCAGAGCAGTGGTTACGCGGCTGGCCAAAACAGACCAGAAGAGAGGATTGTCTGATCCTCTGACAAGCATGAAGAGCTCCCAGGGACTGGTTTGAGTGGCACTGGGGCTGCTCTACCAGTGGGTCGTTCCCCCTGTGGGTACTGGTGTTGCGGTGGTGGTGGTCGCCGCTCAGTGCTGCACCATTTTATGCTAGGGATGCTAGGGACCCAATACTTACAGGTGGCCGTGACGTGGCTAGTGGGCTTGCATGTCATGATCATAACGTACACTAATGACCTGTTAGTTTAATAAATGTTGCTGAGAAGCATTAGATCAAGGTGCATGTTGTGAATGTGTGACCATGTCTGTTTTCTCTGTTTGAATTCACATCGTGTTTTCTATTCCCCTCTTTTTTTTTTTTCCTTGGTCAGCACTCTGCCCCTCCCCGTCAGCCCAGGCCTATATAAATTGACAGAAAGCTGCATAGGGCCTTATTCTTTCTGGTAGTTTCCTTGTCTTTGGCTGGGAGCACATGGTAAGTGAGCTTTTACACCTGTTCCAATGGTGCAGTGCTGTGCATGGCACGGGGGCTGCTCTGCCAGTGCGTTGTTCCCCCTGTGGGCACTGGTTTGTGGCGGTGGTGGTTGCCACTCAGTGCTGAGCCTATTTATGCTAGGGATGTTAGGGACCCATTATTTAGAGGTAGCCGTTACGTGGCTAGTGGGCTTGAACTTCATGATCATTAAGTACACTAATGACCTGTTAGTTTAATAAATGTTGCTGATAAACATTAGATCAAGGTGCATGTTGTGGATGTGCGACCATGTATGTTTTCTCTATTTGAATTCACGCTCCCACAGTTTTGCTGTCAACCATCAAAACACAGGTGGCTCCTTTGTTAAATATCCCTGTCTGTGCCTGGACCATTTTCAAGGAAATGTGGTTTCACAGTGCCCATTATGTGTCTTCCCGTTGACAGCCAGCCACCATCCTTTTAGTTTGCAGTAGTGTTGTAAATGAAAAACCTTGACTGCTATTGACTAGTGTTGCTCGCGAATATTCGCGAATATTCGCGAATATAGCACTATATATTCGTAATAACGAATATTCATTTTTTTTTTTTTTTTTTTTTAACTTAAATTTTTTTTTCACAGTACACATCACAGTGATCATCCCTTTCTGCTTCCAGCTTGTGTGGTGTAAAGAAGGCTCTAATACTACTGTGTGAGACCGGTGTGTGAATTTTCGCATATACGAAAATTAACATATGCTAATTTTCGCATATGCAAATGTTCGTTTATGTTAATTAAGGTGTATGCTAATTTTCGCATATGCAAATTTTCTCTTGCGCTAATTTTTGCATATGCGAAAATAAATCGAGAATATTACGACTATGCGAATATTCGCGAATATATGACGAATATTCGTCCATATATTCGCGAATATTCGCGAATTCGAATATGGCCTGTGCCACTCAACACTACTATTGACTAGAATTGTATTGTCTTTAGTGATTAATCCAGGTTATGTTTAGGAGACGACAAGGGTTGGGTTCAAGTATGGAGGTGTCATGGTAAGTTCTTCAATTCTGCTTTTGCTATGGAGCAACACACTGACCCAAATGGTTTTCTGCACTAGCCCTATATCATAGAAATCTCATGTTAGCCCCTCTAGCTAATCTCTTGAAGAGACAATGGGGGAGATTTATCAAGGGATTTAGAGCAGTTTTTTTTACCTACAAAAGTAGCACAAAAAGTCGCATAGGCGCCTAGGCAAATTTTTGTGCGACTTTTCGCTGTAAGCGTGAAAGTAAATTTCAGTTTTCACTTGGCAGTGGTCAGGGATTTATCAAGTGTGAAAGTTGTACAAAAAGTTGCAACCGCCTCCAAAGCAGCATAAATGTAAGCAAGCCTGGAGCTGGATTACAAAACTTGCTTTGGAGAGCGGTATTTCATATTTCCCGCTGGGAGCCGAGACCACGGCTCTGGTGGGAAATATAAAATCACAGCTTTAAAAAGGAGCCCGGGCTGGCATCTCTGTGCAGCGGCCTGTCTTACCCCCCCATCCCACGGTCATCTCCCGCCTCACTGAAAGGACATTTGGGATTTGTAGTCCTGTAAGAGCAAGCAGCGGGGTGTGAAATGTACAGGCGGCAAGGTGAAGCTGACCAGCGGTGGAGGAAAGATAAGCGGCAGAGGAAGGATAAGCGAGGGGTTGCGGGAGATGAGCTGGCACGGGGGAGACGAGCTGGGGGTGGGGGGGGAGATGAGCTGGAGGGGGGGGGATGAGCTGGAGGGGGGGAGATGAGCTGGTGGGCGGAGGGGTGCCTCCAGCTGTTGCTAAACTACAACTCCCATCATGAGAGTAGTAGTTTAGCTACAGGGTGCATCCAGCTGTTGCTAAACTACAACTCCCATCATGGGAGTTGTAGTTTAGAAACAGCAAAACTCCAGCTGTTGCTAAAATGGAGGCTCACAGTTGCAAAATTACAAATGACGGGGGTTGTAGTTTAGCAACAGCTAGAGGCCCCTTGTTTGGAAACACTGGTTTATGGATGTTTTCCCAAAGGAAGGGGGCCATAAACATACAAACCAATTTCTGTGTTTTTTTCTTTTTCATTTCAGATCCGTGTATGCAGAGGACTTCTTCAGATACGGTGGACTACGTTGATGACCAGCGTTTTTTTGTTGTTAAATATTGATAAAATGGCCAACAAGGGCTTGTGGGGGAGTGTTTTTTTGGGATTAAAAGAGTCCATTACTAAGCCAGGGCTTAGTGTTAGCCCCAAAAACAGCTAGTACTAACCCCCAATTATTACCCTGGTACCCACCGCCACAGGGGTGTCAAGAGGAGCCAGTACCAACAGACCCGGAGCTTCAAAAATGGCGCTCTTGGGCCTAGGTGGCAACAGGCTGGCATTATTTAGGCTGGGGAGGGCCAGTAACAATGGTCCTTGCCCACCCTGGTAACATCAGGCTGTTGCTGTTTGGTTGGTATCTGGCTGATACTGAATGTACAGGGAACCCTATACGTTTGTTTTATCCCAAAAATAAAATAATAATAATAAAAAAAAAAAAAAAAAAACAACGCATAGGGTTCTCTGTATTTTCAGTATCAGCCAGATACCAACCAAGCTGCAACACCCAGATATTACAAGGGTGGGCAAGGACCATTGTTACTGGCCCTCCCCAGCCTAAATAACGCCAGCCTGTTACCGCCTAGGTCCATGTTTAAAAAAACATTTTATTAATAATTAGTGATGTCGCAAACATAAAATTTTCGGTTTGCGAACCGCGAACGCGAACTTCCACAACAGTTTGCGAACAGGCGAACCGGGCGAACCGCCATTGACTTCAATGGGCAGGCGAATTTTAAAACCCACAGGGACTCTTTCTGGCCACAATAGTGATTTAAAAGTTGTTTCAAGGTGACTAACACCTTAATTGTGGCGTGCCGGAGTGGGATCCATGGCAAAACTCCCATGGAAAATTACATAGTTGATGCAGAGCCTGGTTTTAATCCATAAAGGGCATAAGTCACCTAACATTCCTAAATGGTTTGGAATAATGTGCTTTAGCCAGCACATAGTTAGATTCCCCCTTTAGGCAGCACATAGATTCCTCCATGTTAGGCAGCACATAGTTAGAGCTCCCCTTTAGGCAGCACATAGTTAGAGCCCCCCTTGAGGCAGCACATAGTGGGATTTAAACCCAAGGCCCCAGTGCTGCAAGGCAGCAGTGATAACCTCTGAGCCACCATGCTACCCTTAGCACACATCTAATATCCACGGTTGCTAAAATGGACAGAGATGTCAGCAGAGAGTACCAGAAAAATTAGGCATGTAGAAATGGATGAAAAATTGGGTTTTGTCGCAGCCACAGCTGTAGCAGTGGCCAGAAAAATTGCAGCACCATAACAAGTGCAGCAGCAGCGGCCAGAAAAATAAGGCATGTACACCTGGCTGGAAAATTTGGTATTGTCGCAGCTGTAGCAGCGGCCAGAAATATTGCAGCACCATAACAAGTGCAGCAGCAGAGGCCAGAAAAATTAGGCATGTACACGTGGATGAAAATTTGGTATTGTAGCAGCGGCCAGAAAAAATTCTGTTTGTTTTGCCATGCAGAAAGTACCCTAAAACAATGCAGCTTGAACCCTACTTGGTGGCGGATAAGTCACGCAAGTCATCCGGCATTCAGAGTTCAAATGCAGCAGCGTGTGGACCATTTTTAGCCCAAGGCAGCTCATCTGATCAGGCCTTGTTCAGTCAAATGTATCGCCCAGTGTCAGTCCCTTCGGGATCCATCCCTCATTCATCTTAGTAAAGGTGAGGTAATCCAGACTTTTTTGACCAAGGCGACTTCTCTTTTCAGTGACAATACCTCCTGCTGCACTGAAGGTCTTTTCTGACAGGACACTTGAAGCAGGACAGGCCAGAAGTTCGAGCGCAAATTGGGATAGCTCAGGCCACAGGTTAAGCCAGCACATCCAGTAGTCAAGGGGTTCATCGCTCCTCAGAGTGTCGATATCTGCGGTTAAGGCCAGGTAGTCTGCTACCTGTCGGTCAAGTTGTTCTCTGATGGTGGACCCCGAAGGGCTATGGCGATGCGTAGGACTTAAATAGCTCTGCATGTCCTCCATCAACAGCATGTCTGTACAGCATCCTGTCCTTGCCGGCGTGTTCGTGGGAGGAGGATTACTTTCACCTCATCCCCTGTTAGATCCCTGTTGTGCTGTGACATGACCCTTATACGCTGTGTACAGCATGCTTCTTAATTTATTTTGGACCTGCTGAATCCTTTCCGCCTTGCTGTAATGCGGTAACATGTCAGGCACTTTATGTTTATACTGGGGGTCTAGTAGCGTGGGTACCCAGTACAGGTTGTTCTCCTTCATCCTTTTTATACGAGGGTCCCTCAACAGGCACGACAGCAAGAAAGACCCAATTTTCACAAGGACGGATGCCAAGCTACTTATGATCCTCTAAGGTATAATCTTCTTCCCCCCAGCCACGTACAACACCACGGGAACCAGATAGGTGACAAGGAGCACCCTCGGATGCCTGCTGTGTTTGGTCTTCCTCCTCCTCTTCAAAGCCACATTCCTCCTCTGACTCCTCTTCCTCACAATCCTCTTCCAGTGTTGCCGCAGGTCGAGCAAGCATTGCTGATAAGGCTGTTTCTGGTGGCGATGGTGTTCACAACTCTTCCTCTTCACGCTCATCTACTGCCTGATCCAGCACTCTTCGCAGGGCACGCTCCAGGAAGAAAACAAATGGTATGATGTCGCTGATGGTGCCTTCGGTGCGACTGACCAGGTTTGTCACCTCCTCAAAAGGATGCATGAGCCTACAGGCATTGCGCATGAGCCTCCAGTAACGTGGCAAAAAAACTCCCAGCTCCGCAGATGATGTCCTAGCACCCCGGTCATACAAAAATTTGTTGACGGCTTTTTCTTGTTGAAGCAGGCGGTCGAACATTAGGAGTGTTGAATTCCAACGTGTCGGGCTGTCGCAAATCAAGTACCTCACTGGCATGTTGTTTCCCTGCTGGATATCTGACAAGTGCGCCATGGCCGTGTAGGAACGCCTGAAATGGCCACACACCTTCCTGGACTGCTTCAGGACATCCTGTATGCCTGGGTACTTGAGCACAAAGCGTTGTAAAATCAGATTACACACATATGCCATGCACGGCACATGTGTCAACTTGCCCAACCTCAATGCGGCCAACAAATTTTTTCCGTTGTCACAAACCACCTTGCCGATCTCCTGTTGGTGCAGAGTCAGCCGCTGGTTCACCTGTGCGTTCAGGGCAGACAGGAGCTCTGGTGCGGTGTGACTCTCCGCTGTGAGGCAAGTCAACCCCAAGATGGCGTGACACTGCCGTATCCGGGATGTGGAATAGCACCTGGGGAGCTGGGGGGGGGGGGGTTGCCGGTGATGTGGAGCAAGACGCAGCAGTGGAAGAGGACTCGACCGAGGATGTTATGGAAGAGGATGGAGTAGGAGGAGTAGAGGAGGTGGTGTCACCCACTCCTCCGTCACCAGGTTTACCCAATGAGCAGTGAAGGTGATATACCTGCCCTGACCGTGCTTTGCAGATCAGGTATCAGTGGTCAGATGGACCCTTGCCCCTACACTGTGAGCCAGACATGCCATAATTTCCTTTTGCACAATGGTGTAAAGGTTGGGGATTGCCTTTTGTGCAAAAAAAATTCGTCCGAGTACCTTCCACTGCGGTGTCCCAATGGCTACAATTTTTTTAAAGGCCTCAGACTCCACCAGCTTCTATGGTAAAAGCTGTCAGGCTAGCAGTTACGACAAGCCAGCTGTCAGATTCTGGGCTAGGGGGTGACTTTGGGACATTGGCTTATTGTGCTCAAACATTTCCTTGACAGACACCTTACTGTGGGCAGATGAGCAGGAACTGCTCAAGGTGAGAGACGGAGAGGCGGCTGGTTGAGAGGGGGCAAGGAGGGCAGCAGTGGATGACCTGGCTGAAGATGCTGGACCAGGAGGAGGATGGCGGCTTTGACTTTGTGTGCTGCTTGTACTGATGTGTTGATCCCATAGGCGTTTGTTATGTTACATCATGTGCCTTCGCAAAGCAGTTGTGCCTAGGTGGGTGTTGGACGTCTTCTGGCACAGGTTGAAAATGGCCTCGCTGTTGTCAGAGGCAGACACGCAAAAAAATTCTGCACTACTGAGCTCTGCGATGACGGCATTCTGGTGGTGGCAACAGCATGCGTTGATTGGCGTCCCGTCTGGCTGACCCCGGGTGCCGATGCATGCTATCTGACTGTGCCACTAGCTCCTAGCAACGACCTCCCCCTGCTTCAAACTCGTCTCCTCCTCCTCTCTGTCTCCCCATCTGAACTTTCCCCCTCTTCTTCTCTTCTAGCGAGCACCCACGTGGCATCCACGGACACATCGTCATCATCAACACCTTCACCGCTATCTGACACCTCAAGAAAGGAAGCAGCAGTGGGTACAACATCATCATCACACCGCACGTCCATGTGTGTAATGCTGCCTGACCGAGACATATCCCGGTTAACTACATCCTCTGGCAATAATGGTTGTGCATCACTTATGTCTTCAAACTGTTGTGTAAATAACTCCTCTGACGGATCAAGTAAAGCTGCTGTGGTGCTAGTGTTGGTGGTGGTGGCAGGCGGGCAAGTGGTAGTATGAGAAGTGCCCGAAGCTAAGCTAGAGGAGGAGAAGGATGGTGCGTCAAGGTTCCGAGCGGAAGCTGTAGTAGATTGGGTGTCTTGTGATAGCCAGTCAACTAAGTCCTCAGAACTTTGGAGGTTCAGGGTACATGGCATCTGAACACTGGCCATTGTAGGGCCAAAGGGAATCCCAGCACCACGACGGCCCCTGCGGGGTAGCCTTCCTCTGCCTGTCATTTTTTTGGTTAAATTTGCACAAGTGTCACACCAAATGTGATTTGCAATAGGGTGACATAATTTGCCCTGCAGGCAAAAAAAAAACTGGCAACTGTGACGTGAACTGACAGTGATGACTGATTTTATTTAACAGCCAAAAAAGGTATTTATTTTAAATTTGCACAACTGTCCCACCTAATGTGATTTGCACTAGGGTGACACAATTTGCCCTGCAGGCAAAAAAACTGGCAACTGTGACATGAACTGACAGTGACGACTGGTTTTATTTAACAGCCCCAAACATTTTTTTTTTTAATTTGCACAACTGTCACACCTAATGGGATTTGCACTAGGGTGACACAATTTGCCCTGCAGGCAAAAAACTGGCAACTGTGACGTGAACTGACAGTGATGACTGGTTTTATTTAACAGCCAAAAAAAGTTTTTTTATTTTTTTATTTGCACAACTGTCACACCAAATGTGATTTGCACTAGTGTGACAATGAGCAAAAAAGCTTGCCAGCGGAGCTCCCCTTTTAATCACTGGTCCCCAACCAGGGTGCCTCCAGCTGTTGCAAAACACACAGACTGATATATTTCAGCCCTTTGAATACTGTAGTAGTTAGTTGCTTTAAAGAAAAAAAGCTTGCCAGCGGAGTTCCCCTTTTATGCAGTGGTCCCCAACCAGGGTGCCTCCAGCTGTTGCAAAACACACGGACTGATATATTTCAGCCCTTTGAATACTGTAGTGGTTTGTTGCTTTAAAGAAAAAAAGCTTGCCAGTGGAGTTCCCTTTTTAAGCAGTGGTCCCCAACCAGGGTGCCTTCAGCTGTTGCAAAACACACGGACTGATATCTTTCAGCCCTTTGAATACTGTAGTAGTTAGTTGCTTGAAGGAACTTAAGTTTTATACTGGAGTACCCATTTTAACCAGCGGTTCCCTCCCAACCAGGGTGCCTCCAGCTGTTGCAAGACACACGGACTAATATCTTTCAGCCCTTTGAATACTGTAGTAGTTAGTAGCTTGAAGGAACTTAAGTTTGATTCTGGAGTACCCCTTTTAACCAGCTATTCCCTCCCAACCAGGGTGCCTCCAGCTGTTGCAAGACACACGGACTGATATCTTTCAGCCCTAAAAAGGGCTTTTTTTTGGGTGCTATCCTAAAAGCAGATGTTACACTAGTGCTTTAGAAGTAAACTGGACCCTGAATACACCACCTAGCAGCAACCTAGCTATCGCTTTCCCTATACAGCAGGAGCAGCTTCTCTGACCTTGCACTTCCTAAGCCTGCAGCATGCTGAATGAGGGTAAAATGGCGTCCGTGCAAGAGGTAGGAGGGTCTGGAAGGGAGGGACTTCTGCTGATTGGCTGTAATGTGTCTGCTGACTTTGACTGACAGGGTCAAAGTTTACTGCAATGTTAAAGTATAGGGGGCGGATCGAACTTCACATATGTTCGCCTGGTGATGTGAACGCGAACATGCTAAATTCGCCGGGAACTGTTCGGCGAACAATTCGCGACATCTCTATTATTAACCAAAAAAACGTGATTCATCGTAGTCCCCTGAATCTGAAGGAGTCCACAGGATACGGATCTAAAATGAGAAGAAAAAAACAAACAAACAAAAAATGGGTTATTATACTCAGGGGGGAAAAAGTTGTAAAAAGAATGTAATAAACACAATGTAATATATATATATATATATATATATATATATATATATATATATGTATATATATATATATATATATATATATATATATATATATTTCGCACATTTTTTTCACAGCTGCGACTTGAGGTGGGGTGACAAAGTGCTGTTCTGAAGTCATTTATTGTTTTTTGCTTATGTGTGCTAAAAAAAATGGCATTCAAATGTGATTTATAGTTTTTTGCTTATGTAAGCCAAATTAATCAACCCCCTGTGATAGTACCATAAATATGTCCCACATAAGCAAAGCCAAAAGCAAGAAAAAAATGCCTACAGAACTCGCTTACCAAAGTAACGATGATAAATGTCCCCAAATAAGAATAGCTGAGTCGATCATATGTGTGTGTGTTACGCCGAGCGCTCCGGGTCCCCGCTCCTCCCCGGAGCGCTCGCTACACTCTCGCTACTGCAGCGTTCCGGTCAGATCCTCTGACCCGGTGCTCTGCGATACCGCCTCCAGCCGGGATGCGATTCGCGATGCGGGTGGCGCCCGCTCGCGATGCGCACCCCGGCTCCCGTACCTGACTCGCTCTCCGTCGGTCCTGTCTCGGCGCGCGCGGCCCCGCTCCCTAGGGCGCGCGCGCGCCGGGTCTCTGCGATTTAAAGGGCCACTGCGCCGCTGATTGGCGCAGTGGTTCTAATTAGTGTGTTCACCTGTGCACTCCCTATTTATACCTCACTTCCCCTGCACTCCCTCGCCGGATCTTGTTGCCATTGTGCCAGTGAAAGCGTTTCCTTGTGTGTTCCTAGCCTGTGTTCCAGACCTCCTGCCGTTGCCCCTGACTACGATCCTTGCTGCCTGCCCCGACCTTCTGCTACGTCCGACCTTGCTTCTGTCTACTCCCTTGTACCGCGCCTATCTTCAGCAGTCAGAGAGGTTGAGCCGTTGCTAGTGGATACGACCTGGTCACTACCGCCGCAGCAAGACCATCCCGCTTTGCGGCGGGCTCTGGTGAATACCAGTAGTGACTTAGAACCGGTCCACTAGCACGGTCCACGCCAATCCCTCTCTGGCACAGAGGATCCACCTCCTGCCAGCCGGCATCGTGACAGTAGATCCGGCCATGGATCCCGCTGAAGTTCCTCTGCCAGATGTCGCCGACCTCACCACGGTGGTCGCCCAGCAGTCACAACAGATAGCGCAACAAGGCCACCAGCTGTCTCAACTGACCGTGATGCTACAGCAGCTACTACCACAGCTTCAGCAATCATCTCCTCCGCCAGCTCCTGCACCTCCTCCGCAGCGAGTGGCCGCTCCAGGCCTACGACTATCCTTGCCGGATAAATTTGATGGGGACTCTAAATTTTGCCGTGGCTTTCTTTCCCAATGTTCCCTGCACTTGGAGATGATGTCGGACCAGTTTCCTACTGAAAGGTCTAAGGTGGCTTTCGTAGTCAGCCTTCTGTCTGGAAAAGCTCTGTCATGGGCCACACCGCTCTGGGACCGCAATGACCCCGTCACTGCCTCTGTACACTCCTTCTTCTCAGAAATTCGAAGTGTCTTTGAGGAACCTGCCCGAGCCTCTTCTGCTGAGACTGCCCTGTTGAACCTGGTCCAGGGTAATTCTTCCGTTGGCGAGTACGCCGTACAATTCCGTACTCTTGCTTCAGAACTATCCTGGAATAATGAGGCCCTCTGCGCGACCTTTAAAAAAGGCCTATCCAGCAACATTAAAGATGTTCTGGCCGCACGAGAAATCCCTGCTAACCTACATGAACTCATTCATCTAGCCACTCGCATTGACATGCGTTTTTCCGAAAGGCGTCAGGAGCTCCGCCAGGATATGGACTTTGTTCGCACGAGGCGTTTTCTCTCCCCGGCTCCTCTCTCCTCTGGTCCCCTGCAATCCGTTCCTGTGCCTCCCGCCGTGGAGGCTATGCAGGTCGACCGGTCTCGCCTGACACCTCAAGAGAGGACACGACGCCGCATGGAGAATCTCTGCCTGTACTGTGCCGGTACCGAACACTTCCTGAAGGATTGTCCTATCCGTCCTCCCCGCCTGGAAAGACGTACGCTGACTCCGCACAAAGGTGAGACAGTCCTTGATGTCAACTCTGCTTCTCCACGTCTTACTGTGCCTGTGCGGATATCTGCCTCTACCTTCTCCTTCTCTACTATGGCCTTCTTGGATTCCGGATCTGCAGGAAATTTTATTCTGGCCTCTCTCATCAACCGGTTCAACATCCCGGTGACCAGTCTCGCCAGACCCCTCTACATCAATTGTGTTAACAATGAAAAATTGGACTGTACCATACGTCTCCGCACTGAGCCCCTCCTAATGTGCATCACGAGAAAATTGAGTTTTTGGTCCTCCCCAATTGCACTTCCGAAATTCTCCTTGGACTACCCTGGCTTCAACACCATTCCCCAACCCTGGATTGGTCCACTGGAGAGATCAAGAGTTGGGGCCCCTCTTGTTTCAAGGACTGCCTTAAACCGGTTCCCAGTACTCCTTGCCGTGACTCTGTGGTTCCCCCTGTAACCGGTCTCCCTAAGGCCTATATGGACTTTGCGGATGTTTTTTGCAAAAAACAAGCTGAGACTCTACCTCCTCACAGGCCTTATGACTGTCCTATTGACCTCCTCCCGGGCACTACTCCACCCCGGGGCAGAATTTATCCTCTCTCTGCCCCAGAGACTCTTGCTATGTCTGAGTACATACAGGAAAATTAAAAAAAGGGCTTTATCCGCAAATCCTCCTCTCCTTCCGGAGCCGGATTTTTCTTTGTGTCCAAAAAAGATGGCTCCCTACGTCCTTGCATTGACTACCGCGGTCTTAATAAAATCACGGTAAAGAACCGCTACCCCCTACCTCTCATCTCTGAACTCTTTGATCGCCTCCAAGGTGCCCACATCTTTACCAAACTGGACTTAAGAGGTGCTTATAATCTCATCCGCATCAGAGAGGGGGATGAATGGAAAACGGCATTTAACACTAGAGATGGACACTTTGAGTATCTGGTCATGCCCTTTGGCCTGTGCAACGCCCCTGCCGTCTTCCAAGACTTTGTTAATGAAATTTTTCGTGACCTCATATACTCCTGTGTTGTTGTATATCTGGACGATATCCTGATTTTTTCTGCCAATCTAGAAGAACACCGCCAGCATGTCCGTATGGTTCTTCAGAGACTTCGTGACAATCAACTTTATGCCAAGATGGAGAAATGTCTGTTTGAATGCCAATCTCTTCCTTTCCTAGGATACTTGGTCTCTGGCCAGGGACTACAAATGGATCCAGACAAACTCTCTGCCGTCTTAGATTGGCCACGCCCCTCCGGACTCCGTGCTATCCAACGTTTTTTGGGGTTCGCCAATTATTACAGACAATTTATTCCACATTTTTCTACCATTGTGGCTCCTATCGTGGCTTTAACCAAAAAGAATGCCAATCCTAAGTCATGGCCTCCTCAAGCGGAAGACGCCTTTAAACAGCTCAAGTCTGCCTTTTCTTCGGCTCCCGTGCTCTCCAGACCTGACCCATCTAAACCCTTCCTATTGGAGGTTGATGCCTCCTCAGTAGGAGCTGGAGCGGTCCTTCTACAGAAAAATTCTTCCGGGCATGCTGTTACTTGTGGTTTTTTTTCTAGGACCTTCTCTCCGGCGGAGAGGAACTACTCCATCGGGGATCGAGAGCTTCTAGCCATTAAATTAGCACTTGAGGAATGGAGGCATCTGCTGGAGGGATCAAGATTTCCAGTTATTATTTACACCGATCACAAGAACCTCTCCTATCTCCAGTCTGCCCAACGTCTGAATCCTCGCCAGGCCAGGTGGTCTCTGTTCTTTGCCCGATTCAATTTTGAAATTCACTTTCGGCCTGCCGATAAGAACATTAGGGCCGATGCTCTCTCTCGTTCCTCGGATGCCTCGGAAGTAGAGCTCTCTCCGCAACACATCATTCCTCCTGACTGCCTGATCTCCACTTCTCCAGCCTCCATCAGGCAAACTCCTCTAGGGAAGACCTTCGTCTCTCCACGCCAACGCCTCGGAATCCTCAAATGGGGTCACTCCTCCCATCTCGCAGGTCATGCGGGCATCAAGAAATCCGTGCAACTCATCTCTCGTTTCTATTGGTGGCCGACTCTGGAGACGGATGTCGTGGATTTTGTGCGAGCCTGCACTGTCTGTGCCCGGGATAAGACTCCTCGCCAGAAGCCCGCTGGTCTTCTTCATCCTCTGCCTGTCCCCGAACAGCCTTGGTCTCTGATTGGTATGGACTTTATTACAGACTTACCCCCATCCCGTGGCAACACTGTTGTTTGGGTGGTCGTTGATCGATTCTCCAAAATGGCACATTTCATCCCTCTTCCTGGTCTTCCTTCAGCGCCTCAGTTGGCAAAACAATTTTTTGTACACATTTTTCGTCTTCACGGGTTGCCCACGCAGATCGTCTCGGATAGAGGCGTCCAATTCGTGTCAAAATTCTGGAGGGCTCTCTGTAAACAACTCAAGATTAAATTAAACTTTTCTTCTGCATATCATCCTCAATCCAATGGGCAAGTAGAAAGAATTAACCAGGTCTTGGGTGATTATTTACGGCATTTTGTTTCCCCCAGGATGACTGGGCAGATCTTCTACCATGGGCCGAATTCTCGTATAACTTCAGAATCTCTGAATCTTCCTCCAAATCCCCATTTTTCGTGGTGTACGGCCGTCACCCTCTTCCCCCCCTCCCTACTCCCTTGCCCTCTGGTTTGCCCGCTGTGGATGAAATATCTCGTGATCTTTCCACCATATGGAAAGAGACCCAAAATTCTCTCTTACAGGCTTCTTCACGCATGAAGAAGTTTGCTAATAAAAAAAGAAGAGCTCCCCCCATTTTTTCTCCTGGAGACAAGGTATGGCTCTCCGCCAAATATGTCCGCTTCCGTGTCCCTAGCTACAAATTGGGACCACGCTATCTTGGTCCTTTCAAAATTTTGTGCCAGATTAATCCTGTCTCTTACAAACTTCTTCTTCCTCCTTCTCTTCGTATTCCTAATGCCTTTCACGTTTCTCTTCTTAAACCACTCATCATCAACCGTTTCTCTCCCAAACTTGTTTCTCCCACTCCTGTTTCCGGCTCCTCGGACATCTTCTCCGTAAAGGAGATACTGGCCTCCAAGAAGGTCAGAGGGAAAACTTTTTTTTTAGTCGATTGGGAGGGTTGTGGTCCTGAAGAGAGATCCTGGGAACCTGAGGACAATATCCTAGACAAAAGTCTGCTCCTCAGGTTCTCAGGCTCTAAGAAGAGGGGGAGACCCAAGGGGGGGGGTACTGTTACACCGAGCGCTCCGGGTCCCCGCTCCTCCCCGGAGCGCTCGCTACACTCTCGCTACTGCAGCGCTCCGGTCAGATCCTCTGACCCGGTGCGCTGCGATACCGCCTCCAGCCGGGATGCGATTCGCGATGCGGGTGGCGCCCGCTCGCGATGCGCACCCCGGCTCCCGTACCTGACTCGCTCTCCGTCGGTCCTGTCTCGGCGCGCGCGGCCCCGCTCCCTAGGGCGCGCGCGCGCCGGGTCTCTGCGATTTAAAGGGCCACTGCGCCGCTGATTGGCGCAGTGGTTCTAATTAGTGTGTTCACCTGTGCACTCCCTATTTATACCTCACTTCCCCTGCACTCCCTCGCCGGATCTTGTTGCCATTGTGCCAGTGAAAGCGTTTCCTTGTGTGTTCCTAGCCTGTGTTCCAGACCTCCTGCCGTTGCCCCTGACTACGATCCTTGCTGCCTGCCCCGACCTTCTGCTACGTCCGACCTTGCTTCTGTCTACTCCCTTGTACCGCGCCTATCTTCAGCAGTCAGAGAGGTTGAGCCGTTGCTAGTGGATACGACCTGGTCACTACCGCCGCAGCAAGACCATCCCGCTTTGCGGCGGGCTCTGGTGAATACCAGTAGTGACTTAGAACCGGTCCACTAGCACGGTCCACGCCAATCCCTCTCTGGCACAGAGGATCCACCTCCTGCCAGCCGGCATCGTGACAGTGTGTAGGCCTAGACTTGCCAAACCTTGGGAGAATGTGATGTGTGGTCTTATAAAGTGTCCACACTGTATGAAGGTTAACATCAATGACGAAGAGGATACAAATAGCTCTGACTACTTCTGGTGACATTACTATCCGGGATGTAATTGTATAGTTTAATTGACCTAACCTAATTTATTATAACAACACCTATTTTTGATCAGCCAATACATCTTCTGGGATCGCTCATCAATAACATTTCTCAATTACACAGGTTTTTTTCTTTTTTTCTTTCCTGGACCAGATGGAAGTTTAGTTCTGAGAACATAACACTGCAGTACTGCTTAATATTTCCAAAGAGTGATTCTTTAGCAAAAAAACCTTTGACAATATGATTTTCCCCGCTCTCTTTATTTTTGCTGATGCATATGATTATTAAAACCAATGCTCTGCATTTTATCGAAAAAGACCTTGTGCGTATAGAGTTGTCTCTACTGGGATTCCATAGCATGCTAAATGCAGGGAGATTATTCTAATAAAGAATATTAAATAGATTCCAATGAAAGTAAAGGAAACTTATATGTGTGCTTGGAAGCACTGGTGTTAAATTCAAGGTTCAGCCCCGCTGCTCTTTTTTTTATTTATTTTTTTATTTTTTTAAAGGAGGGGATTAAAAAATCCTCAAAGCAGAAAGAAAAATTAAATGAGAAAATATCAGCTCGAAAAGAGTGTAAATTAGATTTTGATTAAAATCACTCACACATACAATTTTAGGTAAACTAATTTTGTGGGAGCGAATATGTAATTTTAATATCTCTCCTGTCAGCAACCACCTTCAAAAAGGTAGAGAAAAGGACACAGGCTGCATTCAAAAAGACAACATTGACATCTTAAGCTTTTTAAATGGTGAAAATTATTGGAACATTCGACAAAACACAGAGATCAATAGGTGTCTAAGCAATGTAATATTTTTACGGAGGTTTTCTCTAGATATATCTTGTTCGGAGAGGAACTCAACAAAGATTTATTTACAAGAAGTGACATTAGCAAGTTCACCTTTAGTTGAGGTAACCAGCTATAAAATATAAAGTTCTGACATATTTGTCACTAGACACTGGAGATTTAGTGACTTGGGTGGAGCCAGGCTCTACAGTCCTGTCACTTGGAGAGATCATTCATCTCAAAGGTGAGTGCCCTTTCAGAGGACAGTTAAATCTACCAATTTTTTTTCCATACACATGAGCTTTTGGTGTGGTCAAATGTTCATGTGTAGTCTATGGGGAGGGGTAAGCCGCAGCCAGATTGCTTTGACACCAGCTTATCCCTTTCAGAACAGGAGGATTGGTCAGAATAAAATCCAACATGCCTAACCCTTCTCTTGACTGATATCTGTCAGTGGTGAGTTGTGAGGCCGTCGTACACCTTTTGGTATTACTGTTGTTTTTTTTATTTTATTCAGCAACAGTTTGGTGACATTATCCAGCCACAGTATTGAGGTATTATTACCGTATATACTTGAGTATAGGCCAACCCGAATATAAGCCGAGGCCCCTAATTTCACCCCAAAAACACAGGAAAAGTTATTGACTCGACTATAAGCCTAGGGTGGGAAATACATCCTCCCCCCATATCATCACCCTGTCATCATCCCCCCCTTCATCCTCATCCTGTCATCATCTCCCCCTTCATCATCATCCTGTCATCATACCCCCTTCATCATATACCGCCTGTCATCATCAGCGCCTGTCATCATCCCCCCCCCGCTTCATCATCACAGCCTGTCAATCCAGTGATCTTCAACCTGCGGACCTCCAGATGTTGCAAAACTACAACTCCCAGAATGCTGGGAGTTGTAGTTTTGAAACATCTGGAGGTCAGCAGGTTGAAGACCACTGCGGCCTTCGTCATCATCCAGACCCCCCCCCCCTTTAGTTTTCTACTCACTTCCCCTCAGTGGGAAGGAAGGGTGAGCTGGTCCGGGCCATCTATGCTGCAGGTATCATCCGGTGGGGAGGGTTAGTCGTTCCGGGCTGTCGATCTTCATCGGGAGGCCCTCTTCTCCGCTCTGGGCCCGGCCCCAGACTAGTGACGTTGCCTTGACGACGATGCATGAAGATGGACAGCCAGGAACAACTAACCCTCCCCACAGGACGGTCCCTGCAGCATAGATGGCCCGGAACAGCTCATCCTTCCTTCCCACCAAGGGGAGGTGAGTAGAAAACTAAAGGGGGGGGGGGTCTGCATGATGACGAAGGCCACAGTCGTCTTCAACCTGCGGACCACCAGATGTTTCCAAACTACAACTCCCAGCATGCTGGGAGTTGTAGTTTTGCAACATCTGGAAGTCCGCAGGTTGAAGACCACTGAGAAGGGATTGACAGACGGAGAGTTTACTCGAGTATAAGCCGAGGGGGGCGTTTTCAGCACGAAAAATCATGCTGAAAAACTCGGCTTATACTCAAGTATATATGGTAAGTAATTTTATGGTGATATTATATACTCATAGCATAGTGGTTTTATTTACTCAAATTATAGTTGTATTATTTATTCATAGTATGGTAGTTGCATTTTGCCAGAGTATGATGGTAATATTTTTTTTCACTGTATCGTGATATCCAGTGCCACTGGGCAACATTTCTATTTATCATTCATGTCTCTCATAATAATTTTTGCAACATCACACCACAAAATCTCTATTGCTGATCTTCTCCTTTGTTAACATTGACCAATTATAATTACAATTTTGCATAAATGAGCAAATCATGATAATAGCTGGCAACAATACAGTTGAAGTGGCTGCCAACTGTGTTTGTAGTGCACTATTCTGCTTTTGTGGTGTGCTGCGCTATTGGTGTAGCATGCCACAGAATGAGTATACAGAAGCAGGGACTCCTGTTTATCCTTGGACTTCCTGTTCCTGCACCTTGAGTGGGCACATACAGGAAGCAGCGCCACTCACATACACAGGGGTCTCCATCGTACCAACCTGGTGGTGAGAGCCGCTAGCTGCAGTGTGCTAGTACCTTGTGCTAATATGTTGTAGTGCTTCCACACACGAGCGCTCCGTACATCTGTAAATGGGCCAATCATAGCAGTGGACCTAAGAAGAATGGCCCGCTCCCAAACCTGACTCTCCCTATGAATCAGGTGGGACCACCCTGGGTATTATAGCCCCAAACTAAAGGAATAGTTTGCCCACTGTCTACATAAACTGGCATAATAGATAAATGCCTCACTGATCACTTTATAGGCAGTATCATTTGAGCAAACGTTGCATAGATGACTAGTACAAGCAAATAAGAGAAACTTGTTGAAGTCACTCACAAACTTTGTGAAGTCTTTCTTACCCCTGACCATAATACCCACTCATCTTACGTCATTATGCTGTCTCAATTCTGCTATTTTTTGTTGTTCAGCATTTACTGTTGTATCTGTGATAAGAGACTAATAAATGAGTTTATTTTTGTTAACTTAGCATTTTTTGAAATTTACATCACTTTGTTTATTTTATAATTTTTTTTTATTTATGATTTAAGCTTTAGATGCTCTATTTTTGCAGTGCTGGAAGGACATAACCCACAGTGGGTAGAAAGAAGTGGCTGCCTCAATGTAGGAGAAAGGGATCTAACACATCATGAGGGATATGGGGAGCTTATAGCTTGCAGTGATGGTGACCACACTGCAGGGAGCGGGGAGTGTTTGTGGCACACACCACAGGGATTGCGATAACATTTTTTATGGGGAACCATCTTCAAAAGGTTTGAGGAGTCAGAGCTACATGAAAAAACAACACTGTAAAAAAAAAAGTAATGCATTTATTAAAGGTCTAGGAACTATATGACCCACCAAATATAAAATGTTTGATTGTCAAGCTAAACCTTTATATTAAAGAATGTTTTCTTTATTGCTGCCTGCGGATCTTCATTCAATGCATGCACGTACAGTATGTACCTGAACAACAGAGCAGTGATGCAGAAGCGCCTTTTATCTACACAAGTGGTAAACAAAAGGATCCTGGATTCTTCATTCCTGCAGCGAGGCATGTAATTTTTCTCAAGGAATAAAATGAAATATTGACAGTGGATTATTAGTTGTATTATTAAAGGGGTACTCCGGTGGAAAACTTTTTTTTTTTAAATCAATTGATGCCAGAAAGTCAAACAGATTTGTAAATTACTTCTATTAAATAAATCTTAATCATTCCTGTACTTATTAGCTGCTGAATACTACCGGCGGAAATTATTTTTGGAACACAGAGCTCTCTGCTGATCACGAGCACAGTGCTCTCTGCTGACATCTCTGTCCAGAGTAGAAGAAAATCCCCATAGCAAACATATGCTGTTCTGGACAGTTCCTAAAATGGACAGAGTTGTCAGCAGAGAGCACTGTGCTCGTGATGTCAGCAGAGAGCTCTGTGTTCCAAAAAGAAAAGAATTTCCTCTGTAGTATTCAGCAGCTAATAAGTACTAGAAGGATTAAGATTTGTTAAAAGAAGTAATTTACAAATCTGTTTAACTTTCTGGAACCAGTTGATTTTAAAAAAATATAAAGTTTTCCACCGGAGTACCCCTTTAAAGGAGTACTCCACTGAAAAACATTTTTTTTTTAAATCAACTGGTACCAGAAAGTTAAACAGATTTGTAAATTACTTCTATTAAACATTTTAATCCTTCCAGTACTTATCAGCTGCTGTTATGATCCACAGGAAGTTCTTTTCTTTTTGAATTCCTTTCTGCCTGACAACAGTGCTCTCTGCTGACACCTCTGTCCTGTGGATCATAACAGCAGCTGATAAGTACTGGAAGGGTTAAGATTTTTTTAATAGAAGTAATTTACAAATCTGTTTAACTTTCTGGCACCAGTTGATTTAAAAAAAAAAAAATAATAATAATAATAATGTTCCCCAGTGGAGTACCCCTTTAATGTCAGAACAACCCACACCATCCTATAGGATAAGTTCATTTCTCACATATGAATGACTGACACACAATAAAACATCAAAGGTTGTTTGATCGAATAACATACAAATAAGAGCTTCAGATGAAGCAGAATAAGTGGCGAAAAATGGATGTTGAAAGAAAAGTAAATACAAATTATTTTTTTTAAATGAAAAAGGAAGCAATAATGGGTAAAATTGGTTTAAGTGCCTGTTTGAAAGCATGATTGCACCTTAATCAGATTGCACCGTGGTGTATTGAGTCCCATGGGGAGAAAATAGCATTTAAAAGTTTGAACGGCAGGCCCAGATGTGCATCTCCTGTAATTTCATGCTTAAGCTTCCATAGGCTGCTACATGTCTCCCTGCAGCTCCTTCTCCCACCCGTCACCGACGGCATTATTAGTACAAGGAGTTTCGTAAATATTAATGAGGTTTGAAACGATCAGCTTTGGGTCTACGAGAAATAGCAGCTGCAGGTAATTCGGAAGGGTGTACAGACAGGAAATTAAAGCCACGTAAAGAAAGTCACTGGAAAATTCAGAAATTACTTAACAGAATTGATCTAAAATGCCTTTTAACCTGCTACAAGGCAGACAAGACCCTTAAATCTGGATTAACTCTTCCACATTATGACATATGCTAATAAATAATTTACTTTATCCCCACAACCATATTTTTTTGAAAGTTGACAAGTGGAATTTGTGAAAACGCAAACCAAGACGTTATTACATCAAAGTGTAACGATTTGTAAAAGTGGTATCAAAACTTGGAGACATACAATGACCCACATTTACCAAAACTACATATCAAATATCCATTATGCATCAAATCTCTGGATTTGATGGTCTACTGAGGATTGATATATTTTTTTATTCTCCAAATAGACTAAATATTAATTGGCTTAAAATAAGCAAAGATTTGGCACCATTTGGTGCATTTTTTGGTTCACATATGTCCACAACCCCTTTTACAAAAGTGTGAAAAAAGTGTCTAAAAAAATCTAAAACAAATAATAAATGTAGCATAAGTCAAGTGAACACCACAGTTGCACTTGTTTGGCAAGGCAGGACACCAGGTGTTTTTACACCTGAAAAAAGGTGCAAGCTAGTGCTGAAACTCGTCGGTTCTATTGCTTCTAACCAATAAAATTGAAAAATCTTATGCAACGGCTGTGACAAAGATTCTGTGTGTAACAATACAGCAGCACTCTTTCAGACCCTATTCTTTTTCTCCATTACATTTGCCTACTTATCCATACCCTAGTATAAATAGATCAGGTCCTCAGAGCAGCGTAATAATATACTTTTATGCCTTTGGTAGAGTTTTGCCTATCCTATTGCATAACCCTTCGGGTAGGGTGACACATACTGTATTTTGCTGTGTAATTGTTGCTGCATATTTTCTTACCCATTGAAGTCAATGAGTAGCAAAATCAGCTGCAGAAAATATGCAGAAAAATATGGCACATGTGACCCTACCTTTAAAAGGTTAGTAGACACCATAGGTGTGGTGGTGGGTTTGAACCACTTTAAAGGGGTACTCCGGTGGTTAAGATTTTTGGCTATATTGCATCTTCTTTTAAACCCTTAAGGACCCAGCCATTTTACACCTTAGGACCAGAGCGTTTTTTGCACATCTGACCACTGTCACTTTAAACATTAATAACTCTGGAATGCTTTAAGTTATCATTCTGATTCCGAGATTGTTTTTTCGTGACATATTCTACTTTAACATAGTGGTAAAATTTTGTGGTAACGTGCATCCTTTCTTGGTGAAAAATCCCCAAATTTGATGAAAAATTAGAAAATTTTGCATGTTTCTGACTTTGAAGCTTTCTGCTTGTAAGGCAAATGGATATTCAAAATATATATTTTTTTATTCACATTTCCAATATGTCTACTTTATGTTTTCATCATAAAATTGACGATTTTTAACTTTTGGAAGACATCAGAGCGCTTCAAAGTTCAGCAGCATTTTTCCAATTTTTCACAAAATTTTGAACCTCGCTTTTTTTCAGAGACCAGTTCAGGTTTGAAGTGGATTTGAAGGGTCTTCATATTAGAAATACCCCACAAATGACCCCATTATAAAAACTACACCCCCCAAAGTATTCAAAATGACAATCAGTAAGTGTTTTAACCCTTTAGGTGTTTCACAGGAATAGCAGCAAAGTGAAGGAGAAAATTCACAATCTTTATTTTTTACACTCGCTTGTTCTTGTAAACCCAATTTTTGAATTTTTACAAGGGGTAAAAGGAGAAAATGTATACTTATTTTTGTAGCCCAATTTCTCTCGAGTAAGCAAACACCTCATATGTCTATGTAAAGTGTTCGGCGGGCGCAGTAGAGGGCTCAGAAGCGAAGGAGCGACAAGGGGATTTTGGAGAGTACGTTTTTCAGAAATGGTTTTTGGGGGGTATGTTGCATTTAGGAAGCCCCTAAGGTGCCAGAACAGCAAAAATAACCCACATGGCATAACATTTTGGAAACTAGACCCCTTGGGGAACGTAACAAGGAATAAAGTGAGCCTTAATACCCCACAGGTGTTTCACGACTTTTGCATATGAAAAAAAAAAATATATTTTTTTTTCACTAAAATGTGTGTTTCCCCCCCAAATTTCAAATTTTTGAAAGGGTTAATAGCAGTAAATACCCCCCAAAATTTGTAACCCCATCTCTTCTGAGTATGGAGGCACCCCATAAGTTGGCATGAAGTGCATTACGGGCGAACTACAATGCTCCGAAGAGAAGGAGTGATATTTGACTTTTTGAGAGCAGATTTTGCTCGGGGGGCATGTTGCATTTAGGAAGCCCCTATGGTGCCACAACAGCAAAAAATACCCACATGGCATACCATTTTGGATACTAGACCCCTTGAGGAACGTAACAAGGAATAAAGTGAGCCTTAATACCCCACACTGGTTTCACGACTTTTGCATATGTAAAAAAAATATATATTTTTTTTTCACTAAAATGTGTGTTTCCCCCCAAATTTCACATTTTTGCAAGGGTTAATAGCAGAAAATACCCCCCAAAATGTGTAACCCCATCTCTTCTGAGTATGGAGGTACCCCATAAGTGGACCTGAAGTGCACTACGGGCGAACTACAATGCTCAGAAGAGGAGGAGCACCATTGAGCTTTTGGAAAGAGAATTTGTTTGGAATGGTAGTCAGGGGCCATGTGCATTTACAAAGCCCCCCGTGGTGCCAGAACAGTGGACCCCCCCCCCCACATGTGACCCCATTTTGGAAACTACACCCCTCACAGAATTTAATAAGTGGTGCAGTGAGCATTTACACCCCACTGGCGTTTGACAGATCTTTGGAACAGTGGGCTGTGCAAATGGAAAATAAAATTTTTCATTTTCACGGATCACTGTTCCAAAAATCTGTCAGACACCTGTGGGGCGTAAATGCTCACTGTACCCCTTATTACATTACATGAGGGGTGTAGTTTCCAAAATGGGGTCACATATGGGGGGGGGGTCCATTGTTCTGGTACCATGGGGGCTTTGTAAACACAAGTGGCCTTCAACTCCGGACAAATTTTCTCTTCAAAATCCCAATGGCGCTCCTTCTCTTCTGAGCATTGTAGTGCGCCCATAGAGCACTTTACATCCACATATGGGGTATGCTCTTACTCAGAAGAAATTGGGTTACAAATTTTGGGGGGGCTTTTTTTTATTTTCCCTTCTGAAAATGAAAAATTTACGGTGACACCAGCATTTTAGTGAAAATTTTTTTTTTTTCATTTTCCCATACAACTTTAATGAAAATTTGTCAAACACCTGTGGGGTGTTCAGGCTCACTATACCTCTTGTTACGTTCCGTGAGGGGTGTCGTTTCCAAAATGGGGTCACATGTGGGTATTTATTTTTTGAGGTTTATGTCAGAACCGCTGGAAAATCAGCCACCCCTGTGCAAGTCACCAATTTAGGCCTCAAATGTACATGGTGCGCTCTCACTCCTGAGCCTTGTTGTGCGTTCGCAGAGCATTTTACGCCCACATATGGGGTATCTCCGTACTCAGGAGAAATTGCGTTACAAATTTTGGGGGTCTTTTTTTCCTTTTACCTCCCGTGAAAATAAAAAGTAAAGGACAACACCAGCATGTTAGTGTAAAAAAAAATTTTTTTTTACACTAACAGGCTGGTATAGCCCCCAACTTTTCTTTTTCATAAGGGGTAAAAGGAAAAAAAGCCCCCAAAATTAGTAGTGCAATTTCTCCCGAGTACGGAGATACCCCATATGTGGCACTAAACTGTTTCCTTGAAATACGACAGGGCTCTGAAGTGAGAGAGCGCCATGCGCATTTGAGGACTAAATTAGGGATTGCACAGGGGTGGACATAGGGGTATTCTACGCCAGTGATTCCCAAACAGGGTGCCTCCAGCTGTTGCTAAACTCCCAGCATGCCTGTTAGTGGCTGTCCGGAAATGCTGGGAGTTGTTGTTTTGCAACAGCTGGAGGCTCTGTTTTGGAAACACTGCCGTACAATACGTTTTTTATTTTTTATTAGGGGGACAGTGTAAGGAGTGTATATGTAGTGTTTTACTCTTTATTATGTGTAAGTGGAGTGTTTTTAGGGTACGTTCACACTGGCGGGTTTACAGTGAATTTACCGCTAGGAGTTTGCGCTGCGGTGAAAAATTTGCCTCAGCTCATACTTGAAGCAGAAAACTTACTATAAACCCGCCAGTGTGAATGTACCCTGTACGTTCACATGGGGGGGAAAACCTCCAGCTGTTTCAAAACTACAACTCCCAGCATGTACTGACAGACCGTGCATGCTGGGAGTTGTACTTTTGCAACAGCTGGAGGCACACTGGTTGGAAAACCTTCAGTTAGGTTCTGTTACCTAACTCAGTATTTTCCAAACAGTGTGCCTCCAGCTGTTGCAAAACTTCAACTCCCAGCATGTACTGATCGCCGAAAGGCATGCTGGGAGATGTAGTTATGCAACAGCTGTAGGGATCGCAACTACAACTCCCAGCATGCAGAGACAGCTGTTTGATGTTTAGGCTTGCTGGGAGTTGCAGTTTTACAACATTTGGAGAGCTATAGTTTAGATACCACTGCACAGTGGTCTCCAAACTGTGGACCTCCAGATGTTGCAAAACTACAACTCCCAGCATGCCCAGACAGCAAACTGCTGTCTGGGCATGCTGGGAGTTGTAGTTTTGCAAGATCTGGAGGTGAACAGTATAGAGATCACTTTGCAGTGGTCTCAAACTGTAGACCTCCAGCTGTTGCAAAACTGCAACTCACAGCAAGCCTAAACAGCTCTCTGGGCATGCTGGGAGTGGTCTCAGACTGTAGCCCTCCAGATGTTGCTAAGTAACTCACCGGTTCCCGTCGGATCCAGGGAGCTGCGTCGCGGTCCTCTTCTTTCGCCGATCGTCGCCCGCTGCCGCCGCTGATCGTCGCCCGCTGCCGTGGCCGATGGGTAAGTGGATCTTCGGCGCCGGTCCCTGTCGGTTTCCCCGTCCTGCCCCGCCTATTGTGGGTGAGCAGAACGGGGAAACCAAAAGTAAACCCCTCCGCCCCCGATCTGCTATTGGTGGTCGCGTCTAGACCACCAATAGCAGAGATAGGAGGGGTGGCAACCCTGCCACCTCACTCCTATCGCTACAGGGGGATCGTGGGTGTCTAGGACACCCACGATCCCCCTTCTATTCCGGGTCACAGGGTCACCATAGACCCGTATGACCCGGAATCGGCGCAAATCGCAAGTGTGAATTCACTTGCGATTTGCGCCGATTGCCGACATGGGGGGGGTCTAATGACCCCCCTGGGCATTTACGCAGGGTGCCTGCTGATAGATATCAGCAGTCACCCCGGCCCGATCCGCCCCCCCCCCCCCCCCCGGCGCGCGTCGGGGACCGAAATTCCCACGGGCGTACAGGTACGCCCTTGGTCCTTAAGTACCAGGGAGCAAAGGCGTACCTGTACGCCCTTGGTCCTGAAGGGGTTAATGTTCATGTTTTTTTGCAATTGACATGTATTATATATTTGTGTAGTATGTCTTTTTTTCTTACCTGTTTGTGGGCCAGGAAGTTCTGTAGTTTTGTGTTGGATCTCTGACTGTTGTCCACAGGTTAGGATTAGGCTGTGGACAAGATGTCATGTTTTTTTTTTCTCTGTTCTTTCAAAACTGCATGAGAGAGATAGGCTACACCCCCTAATCTCCCCCTCCAGGTGGTCACAGGTGTGCATGAGAGCAAGAAGCTCCTACACAGCCCCTCAACTCCCCTCCACCTGCTTTGTCTTCTGAGGACGCAGGTCTGCACTGAAAGAAGACAGAGAAAATGTATGTGAAGGGATAACAAGGTACACGGGCTGGGGATGTATAGACTGCAGGGGAATAAATCTCAGACTGGGGATGATTTCTACGTGTGAGGGGGCTCCTGATTGACACATGCTGGGAGTTGTAGTCCCTGTTATGTGTGTGCATGCTAGTGTTTACAAACCAGTGTGCCTCCAGCTGTATCAAAACTAAAACTCAAAGCATGCTTGGACAGACTTTGGGCATACTGGGAGTTGTAGTTTTGCAACAGCTGGAGGCACACTGATTGGGAAACACTGTCCTTGTCAGGATTCGGCAGGCTGGAGGTGGATCCTCTGTGTCAGAGAGGGATTGGCGTGGACCGTACCGGTGGACCGATTCTAAGTTGCTACTTGTATTCACCAGAGCCCGCCGCAAAGCGGAATGGTCTTGCTGCGGAGGTAGCAACCAGGTCATATCCACCGGTAACGGCTCAACCTCTCTGACTGCTGAGACAGGCGCGGTACAAAAGGACTAGGCAAGAGCAAGGTCGGACGTAGCAGAAGGTCAGGGCAGGCAGCAAGGGTCGTAGTCAGGGGCAACAGCAGAAGGTCTGGAACACAGGCTTGGGACATACACAAAACGCTTTCTCTGGCACAAGGCAACAAGATCCGGCAATGCTGGGAAGGGGAAGTGAGGTTATATGAGCAGGGAGCAGGTGGAGCTAATTAGACTGATTGGGCCAGGCACCATCATTGGTGCACTGGCCCTTTAAATCTTAGAGAGCTGGCGCGCGCGCGCCCTAGAGAGCGGAGCCGCGCACTCCAGAACGTGACAGCCGGGGACCGGGACAGGTAAGTGGCTTGGGAAGCGATTCGCGAGTGGGCGCGTCCTGCTATGTGAATCGCATCCCCAATGTCAGTGTCAGTGCAGCGCTCCCGGTCAGCGGGTCTGACCGGGGCGCTGCAGAGAGGAGAACGCCGTGAGCGTAACAGTACCCCCCCCTTAGGTCCCCCCCTCTTTTTGTCTCCTTGTCCCTTCAAATGAGACGAGAACATAGGGGGCGACTCTTGAGTATCCTTACGGAAAAAAGAGAAGTCCTGGGAAGCTATATCAGCGGCAGGCAATCCAGAAGAAGTGGGAATGGGGAGGGGGGGGGAGAGGGTGAAGCTTGTCACGGGGCAGAGTGTTACCAGGAAGGGGGCTATGAGGAGCAGATGTGAGGCATCGTTTGTGACAAGCAGGACCCAAATTCTTGATCTCCACAGTGGTCCAGTGGCAGACCAAGGAGGACTTCAAAGGTGCAGTTGGGCAGAACAAAAAATTCAATTTTCTCATGATGCAGTCCAATGCTCATAAGCAGGGGTTCTGTGCGGTAACGCACAGTGCAGTCCAATTTTACTCCCTTGACCGAAGAAATGTAGAGCGGCTTGACGAGACGGGTCACTGGGATGCAGAACCTATTAACAAAAGAGGCCAGAATAAAATTTCCAGCAGAACCAGAGTCCAAGAAGGCCACAGCTGAGAAGGAGAAGTTGGCAGAAGGAGCAATCCGCACGGGCACAGTGAGACGTGGAGAAGCAGAATTCACACCAAGATACGCCACTCCCATTTGAACAGGGTGCGTGCGTGCGTTTCCCAGATGCGCAGGACGAATAGGGCAGTCCACTAGGAAATGTTCATTACTAGCGCAGTACAGGCATACTTTTTTATCTCTGCGACGAGACCTCTCTTCATGGGTCAGGCGAGACCGATCCACTTGCATAGCCTCCTCGGCGGGAGGCACAGGGGTAGATTGCAAAGGATACTGGGAGAGAGGTGCCCAGAGATCAAGGTCCTTTTCCTGGCAGAGCTCCTGGTGTCTTTCAGAAAAACGCTTGTCGATGCGGGTGGCCAAATGGATAAGTTCAGACAGGTTAGCTGGAATTTCTCGTGCGGCCAGTACATCTTTGATGTTTCTGGATAAGCCTTTCTTGAAGGTCGCGCAGAGGGCCTCATTGTTCCAGGCTAGCTCTGAGGCAAGGGTACGAAACTGGATGGCGTATTCGCCTACGGAAGAAGTTCCTTGGACTAGGTTCAGCAAAGCAGTCTCGGCAGAGGAGGCCCGGGCTGGCTCCTCGAAGACACTACGGACTTCAGCGAAGAAGGACTGGACTGTGGCTGTGGCAGGATCATTGCGGTCCCAGAGCGGTGTGGCCCAAGACAAGGCCTTTCCAGACAGAAGACTAAGTACGAAAGCCACCTTAGACCGTTCTGTAGGAAATTGGTCCGACAACATCTCCAAATGTAGGGAACATTGAGACAGGAAACCACGGCAGAGATTAGAGTCCCCATCAAATTTGTCCGGTAGAGACAAGCGGAGGCTAGGAGCGGCCACTCGTTGCGGAGGAGGTGCAGGAGCTGGAGGAGGAGATGGTTGCTGCTGTAGCAGTGGCAGAAGATGCTGTAGCATGGCGTTCAACTGCCACAGCTGCTGTCCTTGTTGGGCGATTTGTTGGGATTGCTGGGTGACCACCGTGGGTAGGTCAGCAAGACTTGGCAGCGGCACCTCAGCGGGATCCATGGCCGGATCTACTATCAGGATTCGGCAGGCTGGAGGTGGATCTTCTGTGTCAGAGAGGAATTGGCGTGGACCGTACCGGGGGACCGGTTCTAAGTTGCTACTGGTATTCACCAGAGCCCGCTGCAAAGCGGGATGGTCTTGCTGCGGCGGTAGCAACCAGGTCGTATCCACCGGTAACGGCTCAACCTCTCTGACTGCTGAGACAGGCATGGTACAAAAGGACAAGGCAAGAGCAAGGTCGGACGTAGCAGAAGGTCAGGGCAGGCAGGAAGGGTCGTAGTCAGGGGCAACAGCAGAAGGTCTGGAACACAGGCTTGGGACATACACAAAACACTTTCTCTGGCACAAGGCAGCAAGATCCGGCAATGCTGGGAAGGGGAAGTGAGGTTATATGAGCAGGGAGCAGGTGGAGCTAATTAGACTGATTGGGCCAGGCACCAATCATTGGTGCACTGGCCCTTTAAATCTTAGAGAGCTGGGGTGCCAGAACGTGACAGCCGGGGACCGGGACAGGTAAGTGGCTTGGGATGCGATTCGCGAGCGGGCACGTCCCGCTATGCGAATCGCATCCCCGACATCAGTGTCAGTGCAGCGCTCCCGGTCAGCGGGTCTGACCGGGGCGCTGCAGAGAGGAGAACGCCGCGAGCGCTCCGGGGAGGAGCAGGGACCCGGAGCGCTCGGCATAACAGTCCTAGCCTATTCAGCATACACATCATGTTACACTAGTGTGTCCAAACCAGTGTTCCTCCAGCTGTTGTAAAACTACAACTCCCAGAATTACCTGACAGCCTTTGAGCATTCTGGGAGTTGTAGTTTTGCAACAGCTGGAGGCACACTGATTGGGAAACACTGGCCTAGCCTATTCAGTATATTACAAACAAAGTGCATTGTTTCCAAACCAGGGTGTCTTCAGCTCAGCTGTCTCATAACTACAACTCCCAGCATGCCCAGACAGCTTTTGGCTGTCCGGGCATGCTGGTAGTAGTAGTTTTGCAACACCTGGAGGCACCCTGGTTGGGAAACACTGGTGTATGCCCTACAGAGGTGTGGTGAACTACAACCCCCAGGAGACTACAGAGGCAGCATGCTGGTGTTATACCACAGACTGAAGACTCCTGAATGACACATGCTGGGAGTTGTAGTCTCTTTTGTGTGTGTCTGCCAGTGTATCCCAACCAGGGCTGATTATATTAGTGTGCTGTGTATAAGGGGGCCGACCCGGGGATAATAGTAGGGTGGGTAAAGGGCGGAACAAAAAAAAAAGTGGCATGCTGGGATTTGTACTTTTCAGCACAGCAAGAAACAGGAAATAGAAGCAAAGATAGGAAAACAAAGTGAGGGATAAAAAGACAACAAAGAACGGAAATAGAGTAGGCTAAGCAACAAGAATAGAAATGAAACAAAACAAATAGGGTAAGTCAAAAATGGAAAAACACATTGACCACCGGAGTACCCCTTTAACTACTACACAAGGGAGCACCCTCTGTCTTTAATAGAAAATGTTCCCCCTAGATGTGGCAATCAAAGTGATGTCACATATACTCTCTCCAAAAGTTGCAAAAAAGTTTCTGTATCACTGACATAAAACCTACCTGGCAGGAGTATTGACTACATTTGGTAACTTTGGGTAGCAGGTTCTAAGGGATCCTCTGATCTTCATCCCTTAAACTTTGTTGCAGAGAACTTCAAGGTAATTATAATCAATGTAGTCTGCAATGGCTGTTGTGTCCATGTCTGGTACTGTGGGCAAAAAGTAGAGCAGGCAAAAAATATAGCTGAGCAGTTGAGGTCAGATTTTGGCTATTACAAGTAAAAGACAGGAGGTCAGGGCAGGCAGTCAACACAGATAATAGGAAGTAGGTCAGGGCAAGGAGAAAATGAAGAGAATAGTCAGGAACAACCTGGGTTAGAACTAAAAAACTCAACGAGAAGACTACCTTTACAGGTCATGAGGTCTATACAACCATATTGTTCAGGAAAGAAAATGACCTATTGTTTAAATCAAGTTTTTATGTTAAACATAATATTTAAGAATTTTTGCTATGTTTATTTTAATTTTTAATTTTACCATCTATACTTTAAAGGGTAGCTCCACCATCCCTTTTTTTTCTGTCCCTGCCTATTGCCCATCTATCCCTAACCCCTTTTCTGCCTTTAAATTTCTTTTTTATTATCTTAGAAATGCCATTTGTCTGCCTGGTAGTGTGCTCACTACCAGGCAGACTTCCCCAGCAGGCACGATGTCAGTGATGCCGTCAAGGGGGGCCGACTTCCACCCTTAGTTCACTTATACAGGGTGCCTCCAGCTGTTTCACCAATGCAACTCCCAGCTTGCCCTGACATCTATTGGCTGTCAGGACATGCTGGGAGTTGTAGTGGTGAAACAGCTGGAGGCACCCTGTGGTGAAAACAGTATCCGAGTTACGGCTGCGTAACCCGCTCCCACAAAACCCGCAACCCTCTCCCCGTAACCCACTCCCCATTCAGGCGTGACGTCACGCTAGGCTGCAGCCGGCCACTAGGAGGGAGACCCCTAGTGGCCGGTTTTAACATGTAAAATAAACTATTTTAATTTAAAAAAAAATAATTATTAAACTATATTATAAATCTGTTGTAGTACATAAGTACTACAACATATATAAAAAAAATTAAAAAAAAAGTTGGTGACAGTGCCCATTTAAAATATTCCTGAAATCCTGCAGTTTCCATTCTGGCCACAAGGCCTTAAAACAAGATGAGACCTTATGTTCTGTACAAATCATTTCCCAGCTGTCTTTCCTTATCAACGCAGACAAGAGTACAGTGAAAAGTGACACAAGTGTATACGTAACAGAGATACACACAATAGCTGTTGTTAAACACTCAGCCTTACCCTCCCTTTTGAATGACCTCTGTAAAGGTCTCAGAGCAAGCCCAGACTGCTTTTTCATTAATATGAATGGGACAGCTCCAGTCTATTGTTATGAATCTGAATATTTGGAATGGCTTTCAACACAATCACCCACAATGCAAATAACCGAGCTGGCCAGAAATTGCACCTATACCCGTGGTGCTGAAGAAAAGGAACACGAAAAAACAACGGATCTGGCACTAAAAAGGTTAAAACAATGGATATACGTGCACAATAAAATATATTAAAACTATATTTATTAAGATATCATGCACGTTCAAAGTGGAACACCCACAGGGCCCTTGTGCGTGACCAATAACTCTAAATGAAAATGAAACACATAAAATAGTAGAGGCATACACTAATATAATAAAATAATGAAATGCTAAGTGCAATAGTGACTTAATCCTCAGAAGTTGCTTAAAAGGGTTTTAGCAAAAAACTGGAAAATATAAACTGCGACAAGTCCTGTAAATCAAGGCTGGAGTAAAGGAACAACTTGGTGTTCCGTACGATCCTGCAAACAGAGTGGGGAGCAAAATGTACCATTAACCACTCTCCTGCAAATAAAGTTATATTGTATTCACTGTGTGCTGCCCGCTTCTTGCTATAATACAGCAGTAAATCCTGTAAGCGAAACAAAGTTTAAGGTGCCAAGCACTGCTCACCCTCCTTACGTGTGCACCTCCTGGTTCTTGCACCGGGTGCAGCTACAATCCGTCCTTGTGTGCAGACCTATTAGCCAGGTCTGAAAGCACTGATCTAATTACCGGGTTTGGGTGTAGCGTGCTCACTGGAGGTGTTCCGGAGAGTGTAGGAGTGATGGTCCGGCCAGTACAATGAATGAATGTCGTTAGTAGATGTTGGTGTCCTCGTGGTAGATGTGCATGCCGAGCGCTTTTCGGAAATAAGCATTAAGTAAGCAGCTGGGACTGGTCACAAATCAAATAGATTGTAATTCAGATATTGGATGTATCTTGTTTAGACGCATTTCGGTCCCTCCATAGGGACCTTCCTCAGAAAAAATGATACATAAGCAATAGTAATCAATGTTGCCTATGTCCATGTGGCTTGTTGTGAAGCATATCTTTCAATGTTGATAAAAGCTGGAAAGATGGCTGTCCCATAAAAATGTTTAAAAAATTTAGTAAAAAATGAATGCAAAAAAACAGACAGATTAGAAAAAACAACATGTTTCAGTATCTGAATCAGTAAAAAAAAATCTTTGGGATACATTTACTTTAAATAGGGTATAGTGTAAATGTCTCCATGGCGGGAGTTTAGGGGTGTGAGTGCTTTAACTGTGCATAGAACAACTCAGATGGAAGCAGAGAGAATGCTGCAAGAGGGAACTGGTGGACAGCAACAATCACCACATAGAATGGAAAAGTGGCACCAGGTGGTCACTGCAAGGTTGTTGTACTGAACAATTGTGGTCCTGCTCCAGCCCTGTATCCGATCCTGTACACTCACAGGTTGCCCTAACCAGGGGCGTAGCTAGAAACCCCAGGACTCCGATACAAAAAAATTGCCCTGGGCCCCCCACACCCCTGTACTCCCGCCATGGAGACCTTTACACTATACCCTATTTAAAGGAAATGTATCCCCAACCGCGCCAGAACTGGACATAAACCAAAAATAGCCCCCGGGTATTTCAGAATAAGCAGCCTATTTTTTTTTGGTGGGGGTCCGACTGCTTGGACCCCCACTGATCACCTAGGTTAACGTGGCTCTCCAGCTGTTGCAAAGCTACAACTCCCATCATTTCTTGAGAGCCTCAGGGAGTTGTAGTTTTGTAACAGCTGGAGAACCACAGATTGAAGTACTGTTTCACCCATCATGACTACAGCTGATGGGACAGTCAGACATAATACACAATTATATCATTAACCTGAGTGACATAATCTTTTTTGTCTTTCCTTATCTTTTTCTTCATCTGGTTGAGACCGCAGTGACTTCTTCCAGCTACATCTTCTCTCATCAGTGTCTGATGCACGGACATCATTGGCTCCTCACTTTGTAAGCAGATCCTCATCCTTGGTATGAACACAATAATCATTATAACCCTGCCAAATACTGCCTACCACTGTGCCCCTGAATATAATAGTCACACATTGCACTGCCTTAACATAATACTGCCACACACTATACCCCTGAATATAATATTACCACACTGAACCCTCTGACTATAATACTGCCACACACTGAACCCCTGAATATAATACTGCCACACTGTACCCTCTGAATATAATACTGCCACACACTATACCCCTAAATATAATACTGCCACACACTGTACCCTCTGAATATAATACTGCCACACACTGTACCCCTGAATATATTACCACACTGAACCCTCTGAATATAATACTGCTACACACTGTACCCCTGAATATAATACTGCCACACACTGTACCCTCTGAATATAATACTGCCACACACTATACCCCTGAATATAATATTACCACACTGAACCCTCTGAAAATAATACTGCCACACACTGTACCCCTGAATATAATACTACCACACACTGTATCCCTGAATATAATACTGCCACACACTATACCCCTAAATATAATACTACCACACACTGTACCCTCTGAATATAATACTACCACACACTGTACCCCTGAATATAATACTGACACATACTGTACCCCTGAATATAATACTGCCACACACTGTACCCCTGAATATAATACTGCCACACTCTGTACCCCTGAATATAATACTACCACACACTGTACCCCTTAATATAATACTACCACACTGAACCATCTGAATATAATACTGCCACACACTGTACTCCTGAATATAATGCTACCACACTGAACCCTCTGAAAATAATACTGCCACACACTGTACCCTCTGAAAATAATACTGCCACACACTGTACCCTCTGAAAATAATACTGCCACACACTGTACCCCTGAATCTAATACTACCACCTAACTGAACCCTTTCTATATATTGTGGCACTGGCACCATAGGCAGGAGTTCTGTGCCAGTGCCACCTTACCGTGCCCCCATATATACTGCACCGCCATATGCTGTGCCACACCATGCACCAAGAACCATGATGCACCGACCCACACTGCCCTCTGCCCTCTCTCCTCTCATTCCTGTCCAGCATCCTTCGCCATGCTCTGCTGCACTTTGGTTACGCAAGGGACATTGCTCTATGCTGCTCTTTTGGTCAAATGACAGCTTTATCACAGAATATTCAGCAGCGGTGTCCCTAGAGTGACATGCACACATTAGCCAGGACCAGCAGCAGGCAATTTAATCCTCCCCACCCCGACCCGACTCATGAATCATAAGTGATGATGTGCAGAGCCATGCTGCCTGTCACTGCCAGTCCACCACACACAGCCCTTCCTGGCTCAGCAGCGTTGGCGCCTAAGGGACCGGTCCTGTCTATCATACACACAAACTCATTATATATGCGCACACATACATACACACACATCATACATGCATACACACATCATACATATATACACACATCATACATGCATACACACATCATACATGCATACACACACATCATCATACATGCATACACACACATCTTACATTCATACACACATCATCATACATGCATACACACATCATACATGCATACACACATATCATCATACATGCATACACACACATCATACATGCACACACACATCATCATACATGCATACACACATCATACATGCATACACACACCCACACATATTCATACATGCATGCATACACACATCCTGTCTCCTGTCTATGGATGTTTTTCCTTGTAGTTCTCCTGGTTTTGACTCTTTCCTGCTCTTTTATTGTATTTGGTTTTACTAGTGTACTTCTGGTTTGACTAGTTGTTCTCCTGGTTTGACTCCTGGTCTGTCTCTGGATACTCCTCTTTGAAGTTAGACATTTTCACTGATCTGTCTGTTGCTGACCTAGTTTGTCTGACCTTACCCACACCAAGCACTTATTTATTGTAAAGACAATCATCCAGTTGGGGGCTACCACTTAGGATGGATCATCCAAGTAGGCAGGAACAGTTGTTTTGGGCAAGCTCTTGGCTGCATTGCTTCCTAATTATAGTTGCAAGGGCCACTGTCTTTCTGTGCATATGTTAATGTGCCTATGTGTGATTTATAGAATGTCCACGAGCACAGACCCAGACAGGTCCTCCCATTGTCCGTGGTCTTTTTTGCAAAGTAGGGGCACACATACCTTCATACTGACGCTGGAGAAGAGGTTTGTTGGTTAGAGTTGGTGTCACTGCGGTTTGTTCTGATAATTATTATAATTATGTTACTATAAATCACTAATCAGCCCACACATAGAATACTGTGTACAGTACTGGGCACCAGTGTACAAGAAATATATAGTGGAGCTGGAGAGGGTTCAAAGACGGGCAACCAGAGTAATATGGGGAATGGAAGGACTACAGTACCAAGAAAGATTATCAGCATTGGGGTTATTTCATTTAGAATCAAGAAGGCTTAGGGGAGACCTAATAACTATGTATAAATATATCAGGGGACAGTACAGAGATCTCTCCCATGATCTATTTATACCCAGGACTGTATCTATAACAAAGGGGCATCCTCTACGTTTAGAGGAAAGAAGGTTTCTACACCAGCACAGACGGGGGTTCTTTACTGTAAGAGCAGTGAGGTGGTCATGGTGAACTCTGTAAAAGAATTCAAAAGGTGTCTGGATGCATTTTTAGAGAGTAATAACATTACAGGTTATGTATACTAGATTTATGGGGACAGAAGGTTGATCCAGGGATTTTTTCTGACTGCCATATTTGGAGTCAGGAAGGAATTTTTACCTCTAGTATGAGGGTTTTTTTGCCTTCCTCTGGATCAACTCAGTAGGGACTCATTAGGGTTATAGGTTGAACTTGATGAACTCTGGTCTTTTTTCAACCTTATGAACTATGTTACTATGTTACTAAGGGAGAAAGAATATGGTAACTACCAGCTCTCAAATTAGAGGAGGCACCTGTGATGAGACAGCCCCTATATTTATTCATATTATATTTAAAAAAAACATATGCTAATTATAATTATGAGTAAAAGAAGAATATAATACATATAAATTATGGATGTCTAGCCAATAAACTGTAGTCCTCCAAGGTCATTTATACAATCCCTAACCATCACTGATGTTTGTCTCATAAGCATTTTACTATACATATAAATGGCCTTCTTCATGAGGAGCCTTGGTCAGCAGTATTATGTATTTATGCAGCGCTGTTTAACATTCAGACATTAAAAATGATAACATTTCTAATCAGAATTCAGCATAAATATTTAGGGATAAACACAGAATTACTGTTTTTTTTATAGTCAGTCTGCTCATGGGTATAGCCAAAGTACTCTAGAATATATCAATAGCTTAAAGCCCTATTTACTCCATTCCCAGAATTTGTATGGTGACATTTACTTAAATTACTGAAATTAGATTTCTAATTTTTTCATTCATCATAATGAAGATGATAGATAGATTGAACGATAGATACATGAAAAGATGAGATTAAAATGTATTGATAGAAATAGAAATAGATAGATAGATAGCCTGATAAGGTGGATGGATGGATGGATGGTAGGTAGATAAATAGATATACAGATAAATGTATAAATAGAAAGATAGTTAAACAAACAAAGGATAGATAGAAAATGGATAGATAGATAGATATGAGATAGATAGATAGTAGAGATGAGCGAATTTTTTAAAAATGTCAGCCGATTCGCCAAATTTTTCCCCAAAATTAGTTTTGGTCCGAATTTATTCACGGCAAATCACTATTACAAATAATAATCCTTTCTGGCCTACAGAGAGCCTCAATAGGGGTGCAGACCATTTTGCCTTGCTGAAACACGCATAGGATGTGTGCTGGGTTAGTTAAATAATACTGTTATTCAGTATGACATGCAGATCAGAGGCGTCGCTATTTGAATTACTGTCGCAGAGCGGTACAATGACAGAGCCTGAAGGTGGCATCAGTATAAGGAGACAATAGTGGCTGTATGGCACAGCGTGGAGGTGGCGGCAGCATGAGGAGACCATATAGTGTTTGAATGACACAGCCTGGAGTTGGCGATAACATGAGGAGATCACCTAGTGTCTGAATGACACAGCCTGGAGTTTGCGGTAGCATGAGGAGAACATAAAGTGGCTGAATGACACAGTTTGGAGGTAGCGGAAGCATGAGGAGACCATATAGTTGCTGAATGATACAGCCTCGAGTTGGCAGCAGCATGAGGAGAAAATATAGTGGCTGAATGACACAGCCTGGAGTTTGCGGCTGCATGAGGAGAGCACATAGTGTTTAAATGACACAGCGTGGAGGTGGCGGCAGCATGAGGAGACCATATAGTGTTTGAATGACACAGCGTGGATGTGGCGGCAGCATGAGGAGACCATGAAGTGGCTGAATGACACAGCCTGGAGTTGGGGGAAGCATGAGGAGACCATAGAGTGGCTGAATGACACAGCGTGGAGGTGGCGGCAGCATGAGGAGAACATATGGTGGCAGAATGAGACAGTCTGGAGTTGGCAGCAGCATGAGGAGATCATATAGAGGCTGAATGACACAGCCTGGAGTTGTCGGCAGCATATAGTGGCTGAATGACACAGACTGGAGTTTGCGGCTGCATGAGGAGACCATATAGTGGCTGAATGACACAGCGTGGAGGTGGCGGCAGCATGAGGAGACCATATAGTGTTTGAATGATACAGCGTGGATGTGGCGGCAGCATGAGGAGACCATGAAGTGGCTGAATGACACAGCCTGGAGTTGGGGGAAGCATGAGGAGACCATAGAGTGGCTGAATGACACAGCGTGGAGGTGGCGGCAGCATGAGGAGAACATATGGTGGCAGAATGAGACAGCCAAGAACTGGCATCAGCATGAGGAGAAACTATGGTGGCAGAATGAGACAGCCTGGAGGTGGCAGTGGCAGCATCAGGAGTCCTGAAAGTGACCCGATGACAGAGTGGTGCATTTGGTGGCAATACCAGTATCTTGTGACGAAGGTGGGTGAAAAAAAGGAGAACTTGGCATCTTATGGGTGGCATCTAGTGTTGAGCGGCATAGGCCATATTCGAATTCGCGAATATTCGCAAATATATGGACGAATATTCGTCATATATTCGCGAATATTCACATATTCGGAATATTCTCATTTTATTTTCGCTTATGCGAAAATTAGCATATGCAAATTTTCATATATGCGAAAATTCACACACCTGTCTCACACAGTAGTATTAGAGCCTTCTTTACACCACACAAACTGGAAGCAGAGAGGGATGTGATGTGTACTGTGAAAAAAATACAAAAAAAAAAACGAATATTCGTAATTACGAATATATAGTGCTATATTCGCGAATATTCGCAAATTCGCGAATATGCGATATTCGCAAATAAAATTCGCATTGCGAATATTCGCGTGCAACACTAGTGGCATCAGGCAGGTGGCAGGATCAGAATAGTAGCTGAGGCAGGTAGGCAGAAGAAATTGTGTCTTTTGTTTGAGTGTGCACAAGTAAGTATTGAGGATATGTATTACATAAAACGTAACTTTTAATAACATGCTTAGGATAAAATATATGGACCCCAATTTTTTTTTAAATCAAAGGGAAAGGTGTGCAAAAAGCACCATTTGCCACCTTCACCACCAAGTATCCTAAGCATGTTATTCAAAGTTAAGTTTTACATAATGCATATCCTCAATACTTACTTTTACACACTAACACTTTTACAAAAGAGTCCATTTTCTTCTGCCTACGTGCCTCAGCTACTATTCTGATCCTGCCACCCACCTGATCCATCACATCTGATGCCAAGTTCTCCTTTTTTCACCCACCTTTGTCACCGGGTACTGGTATTGCCACCTACCACACCACTCTGTCACCGGGTCACTTTCAGGACTCCCGATGCTGCTTCTGCCACCTCCAGGCTGTCTCATTCTGCCACCATATGTTCTCCTCATGCTGATGCCACCTCCAGGCTGTCTCAGTCTGCCACCATAGGTTCTTCTCATGCTGATGCCAGCTCCAGGCTGTCTCATTCTGCAGCTATATGTTCTTCTCATGCTGCCGCCAACTCCAGGCTGTGTCATTCAGCCACTATATGGTCTCCTCATTCTTCCGCCACCTCCAGGCGGTGTCTTTCAGCCACTATACTTTTTTTCCTAATGCTACTGCCATCTCCATGCTGTGTCATTATACTATATGGTCCCCTCATGCTGCCGCAAACTCCAGGCTGTGTCATACAGGCACTTTATGCTGCCACCAACTCCAGGCTGTGTCATTCAGCCACTATGTGGTCTCCTCATGCTACCACCACCTAAACACTATGTAATTCAGCAACTATATGTTCTCTTCATGCTGCCGCCACCTCCACGCTGTGTCATTCAGCCACTATATGTTCTCCTCATTCAGCCACTATATGCTGCTGCCAACTCCAGGCTGTGTCATTCAGCCACTATGTGGTCTCCTCATGCTGCCACCAACTCCAGGCTGTGTCATTCAGCCACTATATGTTCTCCTCATGCTGCTGCCACCTCCAGGCTCTGTCATTGTGCTGCTCTGTGACAGGGATTCTAACAGTGACGCCTCTGATCTGCATGTCATACTGAATAACAGTATTATTTCACTAACCCAGCACACACCCTTTGTGTGTTATAGCAAGGCAAAGTGTTCTACACCCCTATTGAGGCTCTCGTTAGGCCAGTAATAGCCCTTTTCAATAGTGATTCGCCGCAAATAAATTCGGAGCAAACCAATTTTTTATTTTTTTTATTTGGCGAATTGGCCGAATCAAAATTTTCAGTAGGGATGTAGAACATTTTGCATTGTCGTAACATGTATAGGGAGTGTGCTGTGTTAGTGAAATAATACTGTTGTTCAGTATGACATGCAGATTACAGGCATCACTATTAGCCCCTTGGGGACCATGGGTTTTTCCATTTTTGCACTTTTGTTTTTTCCTCCTCACCTTTTAAAAATCATAACCCTTTCAATTTTGCACCTAAAAATCCATATGATGGCTTTTTTTTTTGCGCCACCAATTCTACTTTGTAATGACATCAGTCATTTTACCCAAAAAATCTACAATATTACAGAAAAAAAAATCATTTTGCGACAAAATTGAAGAAAAAAACTTCTACGTAGTACATTTTTCGATAAAAATTACACCTTTTCTTTATCCTGTAGGTCCATACGTTCAAAATGATATCCTACTAATATAGGTTTGATTTTGTCGTACTTCTGGAAAAAATCATAACTACATGCACGAAAATTAAAATGTTTAAAATTGTCCTTTTCTGACCCCTATAACTTTTTTTATTTTTCCGCCTATGGGGTGGTATGAGGGCTAATTTTTTGTGCCGTGACCTGAAGTTTTTTACGGTTCCATTTTTGTATTGATGGAACTTTTTGATTGCTTTTTATTCATTTTTCATGTTATAAAAAGTGAACAAAAATACGCTATTTTGGACTTTGGAATTTTTTTGCACTTACGCCATTGACCGCGCAGTTTAACGATATATTTTTATTTTTATTTCTGCATGCAGCGATACCACATATGTTTATTTTTATTTACATTGTTTGTTTTTTTAAATGGGAAAATGGGGGTGATTCAAACTTTTATTAGGGAAGGGGTTAAACAATCTTTAATAACTTTCTTTTTTTTTGGAATATTATAGCTCCCAAAGGGGGCTATAACACTGCGCACACTGATCTTTTACACTGATCACCCTTTTTCAATAGCTATTGAAAAAGATGTGACTCCCGATACGCGTCTAGCTTATCCACCCCACAGCATTCAGATCACCATTGTAAGCCTAACACCATCCTACCATTTGCAACAGCAGGAATCCCTTGCTTTTGGGACCACTGTGCATACGTGCGCTCTCAAATACGAGGACGACACCTTCAGCATTGCTAATCTGAACCTGCATCCACTCACCAGCCACACACGGCATCCTTGTTGCCATCAGAATTGGGAAATCCTTGGACTTACCACGCAGACATCCACACTGAGCCGACTGCCAAGCCGAGCCAGTCTGCGATACGGAGGCCAGTGAAATAGGGGCTTTCATCCCAGGTTTCCTACACACAGCGGAGCGGTTAATTGTGCAGAAGCACCGTCATATATTTGATACTTTATTTGCTACTATTTTGCTAAACTTCAGTGGACTGCAACACTACCAATATACTTGAAGTATACCCGACATTTGTAAAAGTATCTCTGTGGATTACAAAGCATTTCTATGAATTACAAAATGTTATAACTGTCCACAATTTCCTATACCATTGGTGACTGCCCCATTATTTTATTTCAATATTTATTATTTTTTATTATTCTTTGCACAATGTAATATTATTTTAACTGTTTTTGCACAAATTCTTTAATACATTTAGTTGATCCATAGCAAGGACACTGTTAGGACTACTATATTTTACATTAATAAACAAATTTTTACTCATATCATCTACTGCTAGTCTATTTTCACATACACACCTACCTCACATCTCAATTCTAATATTTATTTAATACAATTTTATTTAATATATACCTAGTGGTCTGTATACCACTATATTCTTTATTCCCTTTCTGGCACATAGGGTTATGTGTAACACAGAAACCTCAGTACATATTAGCACAGTGTGAGCCCCCCAATCTCTAGTTTCCTTTATTTAATTAAATTTTACATAGTTACATAGTTAGTATGGTTGAAAAAAGACATCAAGTTCAACCAGGGAATTGAAGGGAAGGGTGTAAGGGGATAAGGGGAAGGGATGTAGTTTTATAATTCTGCATAAGCATTAATGTTATTTTGTTCCAGGAATGTATCTAACCCTGTTTTAAAGCTATTAATTGTTCCTGCTGTGACCAGTTCCTGAGGTAGATTGTTCCATAAATTCACAGTTCTTATGGTAAAGAAGGCGTGTCGCCCCTTTAGACTAAACCTTTTCTTCTCCAGACGGAGGGAGTGCCCCCTCATCCTTTGGGGGGGTTTAACCTGGAACAGTTTTTCTCCATGTTTTTTGTATGGGCCATTTATATACTTATATACGTTTATCATATCCCCCCTTAAACGTCTCTTCTAAAGACTAAACAATTGTAACTCCTTTAATCGCTCCTCGTAGCTAAAATGTTCCATGCCCCATATTAGTTTAGTCGCACGTCTCTGCACCCTTTCCAGCTCCACAGTGTCCCTTTTATGGACAGGCGACCAAAACTGAACAGCATATTCCAGGTGAGGCCGTTCCAATGCTTCATAAAGGGGGAGTATTATGTCCCTGTCCCTTGAGTCCATGCCTCTTTTTATACATGACAATATCCTGCCGGCCTTGGAAGCAGCAGCCTGACATTGCATGCTATTCTGTAGTCTGTGATCTACAAGTACACCCAGATCCTTCTCTACCAGTGACTCTGCCAGTTTAATCCCCCCTAAGACATACAACACATGCATGTTACATTTATCCACATTAAACCTCATTTGCCAAGTGGATGCCCAGACACTTAGTCTATCCAAGTCATCTTGTAACCTATACACATCCTCTATTGACTGTACCGTGCTACAAAGCTTAGTGTCATCTGCAAAGATAGAAACAGAGCTGTTAATACCATCCTCTATATCATTGATAAATAAATTAAACAACAGCGGTCCCAGTACAGAACCTTGGGGTACACCATTAATAACCGGGGACCAATCAGAGTACGAATTATTGACCACCACTCTCTGGGTACGCTCCATGAGCCAGTGTTCAATCCAGTTACAAACTAAAGTTTCCAAGCCCAAAGACCTTAACTTACCTGTCAGACGTCTATGAGGGACAGTATCAAATGCTTTAGCAAAATCCAGAAACACTATATCCACAGCCATTCCTCTGTCAAGGCTTCTACTCACATCTTCATAAAAGCAAATTAGATTGGTTTGACAACTTCTATCCTTAGTAAACCCATGCTGGCTATCACTTATAATACAATTATCCCCTATGTATTCCTGTATGTAATCCCCTATAAGTCCTTCAAACAATTTACCCACAATGCACGTTAAACTTACCGGTCTATAGTTGCCTGGCGAAGACCTAGAGCCCTTCTTGAAGATTGGTACCACATTCGCCTTGCGCCAGTCCCTTGGCACAATACCAGACACCAGAGAATCTCTAAATATCATGAACAAGGGTACAGATATTACTGAACTTACCTGTCTAAGAACTCTTGGGTGTAGTCCATCCGGTCCTGGAGATTTGCTTACATTTACTTTACTTAACTTACCTTGTACCATTTCTACATTAAGCCAGTTCAGTACATTACATGATGTGTTACCAGCACTGACCTGTCCAATGTCAGCTCCTCCTTCTTCCATAGTATATACAGAACTAAAGAACCCATTCAGTAGTTCCGCCTTCTCTTGATCTCTTTAATTTATTTACATTTTTTTAAATCCTTTTTTGAGGACCCATTCTGGTGAGCATCGAGCTGACGGTCTGCCTTGAGGCGAGATACCACCGGTTCCAGCCCTGCCTCTCAGCGCCCCCCCCCCCCCCTTCCGACTGTCTTACTCTGAGTGGAACTGCAAATGTTTCATTTAATCATCTATGGTTCATTCTTATCACTCCAACCTGTTTCATTGTATTCTTGTGGTAATTTCAGAGGTAATATGACTAGAGAGGAGAGATTTTTTTAAAAAATTGATTCGTCAGATTTGATTTGCTCATGTCTACTGAGGTCCCATTGGAGTGCAAGTCTGGTGCCAGCAGCTGTGGTAACTCCAACCCCAATAGTGTATAATTGCTGCAGTGTATAATTTTCTGTAGTGAAAAAGCTTGTACTTGCATCTTAAAATCGAGCTGGCGGTCTGCCGTGAGGCAAGCTACTGCCTGTCCCAGCCCCTGCCTCTCAGTGCACCTCCATGCTCTGAGTATCCACTTAAAAAAGGAAGGTACTGCAGTACCAGCAACTTGGACAGGAGTAGATTCAGCATCTGTTCTGTTGGATAAGTGGGCGCTGAAAGCTAGAAGTGGCTGCAGTGAAAAAGCTCATACTTGTATATTAAAATTGAGCTGGCGGTCCTCCACCAGGCAAGCTACCACCTGTTTCAGCCCCTGCCTTTCAGCAGCCCTGTGACTGTAAAAGTGAGAACATTTCATTTAATCAGTTATGGTTCATTGTTATCGCTCCAACCTGTTTAATTGGATTCTTGTGGTAATTACACAGGTAATACAGTTGCAAGAAAAATTATGTGAACCCTTTGGAATTATATGGTTTTCTGCACAAATTGGTCATAAAATGTGATCTGATCTTCATCTAAGTCACAACAATAGACAAACACAGTCTGCTTAATCTAGTAACACACAAAGAATTAAATCTTACCATGTTTTTATTGAACACACCATGAAAACATTCACAGTGCAGGTGGAAAAAGTATGTGAACCCTTGGATTTAATAACTGGCTTAACCTCCTTTGACAGCAATAACTATAACCAAATGTTTCCTGTAGTTTCAGATCAGACATGCTCAATGGTCAGGAGTAACTTTTCCTCTTAACAGAACAGTTTCAGTTCAGCAATATTCTTGGGATGTCCGGTTTTAATCGCTTTCTTGAGGTAATGTCACAGCATCTCAATTGGGTTGAGGTCAGGACTCTGGCTAATCCAGTAGGTGTATTTTCTTCTGTTTAAAGGGGTACTCCGCCCCTAGCATCTTAGGATAGCGGACAAGATGTCAGATCGCCGGGGTCCCGCTGCTGGGGACCACCGGGATCTCTGCTGCAGCACCCCGCTATCATTACTGCACAGAACAAATTCGCTCTGTGCGTAATGACGGCAATACAGGGGCCGCAGCATCAATACAAGTCTATGGGAGGGGGCGTGGCTGCCATCGCGCCCCCTCCCATAGACTTGCATTAAGGGGGCGGGTCGTAACATCATGAGGGGGTAAAGCTGTGATGTCACGATGCTTTGGCCCCTATATCGCTGGTTATTACGCACAGAGTGAGCATGCTCTATGCAGTACTGATAGCGGGGTGCCGCAGTGGCGATCTCGGGGGTCCCCAGCAGCAGGACCCCGGCGATCTGACATCTTCTCCCCTATCCTTTGGATAGGGGATATGATGTCTAGGGGCAGAGTACCCATTTAAACCATTCTGTTCTTGATTTATTTCTATGCTTTGGGTCGTTGTCCTGTTGCAACATCCATTTTCTGTTGAGCTTCAGCTGGTGGACAGATGGCCTTAACTTCTCCTGCAAAATGTCTTGATTAGCTTGGGAATTCATTTTTCCTTCGATGATAGCAATCCGTCCAGGCCCTGATGCAGCAAAACTCCCCCAAACCATGATGCCCCCACCACCATACTTCACAGTTAGGATGAGGTTTTGATGTTGGAGAGCTGTGCCTCTATTTCTCTACACATAGTGAATGTTTCTTCCAAACAACTCAACTTTGGTTTCATCTGTCTACAGAATATTTTGCTAGTACTGCTGTGGAACATCCAGGTGCTCTTTTGCAAACTGTAAATGTGCAGCAATGTTTTTTTTTGGACAGCAGTGGCTTCCTCTGTGGTAACCTCCTATGAAATCCATTCTTGTTTAGTGTTTTACGTATCGTAGATTCGCTAACAGGGATGTTAGTGTATGTCAGAGACATTTGTAAGTCTTTAGCAGACACCCTAGGATTCTTCTTCACCTCATTGAGCAGTCTGCGCATTGCTCTTGCAGTCATCTTTACAGGATGGCCACTCCTAGGGAGAGTAGCAGCAGTGCTGAACTTTCTCCATTTATAGACAATTTGTCTTTCTGTGGACTGATGAACAGCAAGGCTTTTGGAGATACTTTTATAACCCTTTCCAGCTTCATGCAAGTAAACAATTCTTAATCGTAGGTCTTCTGAGAGCTCTTTTGTGTGAGGCATCATTCACATCAGGCAATTGCTTCTTGTGAAAAGCAAACCCAGAACTGGTAGGTGCTTTTTTTTTATAGGGCAGGGCAGCTGTAACCAACATCTACAATCTCATCTCATTGATTGGATGACACCTCACTCCAATTAGCTCTTGGAGATGTCATTAGTCTAGGGGTTCACATACTTTTTCCACCTGCACTGTGAATATTTACATGGTGTGTTCAATGAAAACATGGTAAGATTTAATTATTTGTGTGTTATTAATTTAAGTAGACTGCGATTGTCTATTGTTGTGACTTAGATGAAGATCAGATCACATTTTATGACCAATTTGTGCAGAAATCAATATAATTCCAAAGGGTCTACATACTTTTTCTTGCAACTGTATATGAAGTTGACCACCATAGTGCCTCAGTCTTGAAAATATTTCGAGTTAACCAGTCAATGAAAGCAGATGGGTTGCTGATCGAAATACGATCGCTAACTGATACCAGGAGCTCAGGCCTCTCGCTGCGACTCCTGACATACTTAGTGCGTATATGAGGGTAGGGCAATATGCTCCACTACACTTAAAACAGTATTTGTCTAGAACAGCAACAGGTGTGTACTTTTGGCTGTACTTTCACAGTAATTAAACCCTTAAAACTTTAACAGGAACAAAATGGTACACCACATAGATGTACGTATGTGGTAGGCACTTTTGAGGGGAGTACAATACGCTCCACTACTCTTAAACCATATTTGTCTACAACAGCAGCATGTGTGTACTTTTGACTGGCCTTTCACAGTAACTAGGTCCTTAGGACTATAACAGGAAAAAAATGGTACACTACATAGATGTACGTACATGGTAGACACTTATGAGGGGTGTACAATATGCTCCACTACACTTAAAATAGTATTTGTTTACAACAGCAGCAGATGTGTACATTTGGCTGGCCTTTCACAGTAACTAGGCCCTTAAGACTTTAACAGGAACAAAATGGTACACCACATAGATGTACATACATGGTATGCACTTATGAGGGGAATATTATACGCTCCACTACGCTTAAAACAGTATTTGTCAAGAACAGCAGCAGGTGTGTACTTTTGACTGGCCTTTCACAGTAACTAGGCCCTTATGACTTTAACAGGAATAAAATGGTACACCACCTATGTATGCTCAGGTTACACTTAAAAGAGGACAATACGTTCTGCTACACAACCTGTATTGGGCAGGCACTAATAGCAGGTGATCTTGACTTTTAGTGCTCTGTTCACCCTAACTGGCTGGCTAGTATTAGCTTTTCAGTTGTTATATACACCAGTGCTGCAGCACACAGTTGCTCTGTACTACACCCAAAATTGCACTTTCTCAATCTCTCTCCCTTCCCCATCAGTGCTTCTAGGCTGGATTTGGGCTTGAGGTGAATCACTGCTGTAAAAATGCTTTTCTGTGCAACACACACTGCTCTCTGTCCCTCTTTCTCTCTCTCTCTCTCTCTCTCTCTCTCTCTGCAATAGAACGCTGACGTGACTGAGGAGAGTGCTCACCCGTCCCCTTCATTAGCATAATAATGAAGGGGACGGGGGCAACAGGGGAACATGAAGCAGACAGAGTAGCTTTGTCAGCCGGCTCCCTGCCTCCAATGCTCACTGGGGGTGCCTTAGGATTAAATCTGTTTAAAAGCCTAACTCTGCGAATAAACAATGACTTTAAGTAAATGCCCTTTATTGTACAGCTCTTCACCAGCACTATAACCCAGTATAGTGTTTTAGTGTGGGTAAACTAGCTTTCAGATTCTCTTTTTTAAAGTACTTAGAAGTAAGTAACTGCGGTAGAAGCAAAATATATACTGAACATGAATCTGTAACCTTCATTTAGTTCTGTAGAACGGATCAAGAAAGAGATTTAAAAAAAATTACTGTCACATCAGAGTTTTTAATCAACTAAAGTCATTGCCCAGTAAACATAGATTTACTGAATCATACATTTTAGGAAAATGATACACGCTTAAAGATAGATGGATGGAGTAGGGACTGATTGCAAATATGAATCCCTTTAATTAATGCTAGTCTATAAGAAGCTTGGAGAAACTGGAGAAACTGCTTCATTTAAATGATAGATTCTATAGGATACTCTAAAATGGACTTAATGAGTGCATCAGCAGCTACTTGAAGACACCACAAAGTGCTGATAACATATTTAGGGAGACATCTTTATTTATTGCTATTCATCTTAAAAGGGTATTCCGGTTGGCAGCCATTATCACCTATGAACTCTATAGAGCAGTGGTCTGTAAACTGTGGACATCCTAGGCTCCCCTTAATGCTGTGCTGTGGTGAAACTACAAGTCCTTGCAGCCCTGTGGAGAATGATCTCCCTCCCACCCAGCGGTCGCTCCACCCATTGAAACTCAGAATGAACATTGGGGCAAAGATCACATAAGAATTGCGAGACCAGCCATCAAACACAGGTACAGGCATTATATTATGAACTACACTAAATTTGCAGCCTCTGTAGCACAGTCAAATAAAAAATAGATCCCGAAATACCCCTTCAAGTAAAATTGTGCTGCACCTTCTCTTCCTGTGTCTGGTTATCCCACACCCACAACACCAAAGTGTCACAAACCGGCAGGACTGGTAGTGAATCCTCTGGACCAGAGAGGCGATGGCGCGGGCTGTACTGAAGGACCGGTTCTAAGCAGTTACTGGTCTTCTCCAGAGCCCGCCGCAAAGTAGGATGGATTTGCTGCGGCGGTAACTACCAGGTCATGTCCCCCAGTAACAACTCGACCTCTCTGGCAGCTGATATAGCGTGGAACACAGGGAGTAGGCAAGAGCGTAGTCAGACGTAGCAGAGGTCAGGGCAGGCAGCAAAGGTTCACAGGAAAGTAGACAGTAGCAACGGGTTCGGCAACTGGCAAGGCAAACTAACACAGTAGGGAACGCTTTCTCAGAGGCACAAGGCACAAAGATCCAGCAAGGCAGGAAGGGGGAGGCAGCTTATATGGGAAGGACACCAATTACTGGTGCGCTGGCCCTTTAAATTTACTGAAGCCGGTGCGCGCACGCCCTAGAGAGGGCCGGGGCCGCGCGCGCCTGGATGCAAGAGTGCAGGGAGCCATGCGCCGAGGATCAGGTTAGCCGGGCAGGGACGCGGCGCGTGAGCGGGAACCAGCCGCCACGCCAGCCGCGTCTCTGAAGCTGTGGAACCCGCACTCCCGGGACTGAGGGCTGAGGCAGCGGGCGCTCTGGTACGGAGGTGATGACCGGAGCGCTCGCTGTGACACAAAGGCACACCCAACTTCCATCTGATCTAAACACCAAAGACAGAGACAAAATAATGATGCACAATAATCAATCTTTATTTATGCACAAAAATAAAATAAAACAATAAATCAATCTTTATTTATGCACAAAAATTTTAAATGTACATAAAAACTGAAGAGAGATGGGTACATAGAATACACTTGCAGAAAAATGAGAGGTAGAGATAGTAATATATTTTACGGAATTATGCCAATGTACAACGGGAATGTATCAGAGGATGGTACAGTATATATCTGTTCACATAATGGTAAATGTACAAAAAGAATAATAATATGACATAATAAGGGCCAGAAGAGTATCTATAATAGTCTGTACAGGGTCCATATGAAAAAGAAACTCATGGATAATGATAGAAATGATATACAACAATGCTATCACATTAAGGCAAGAATATCTCAGCACAGTAAATGCATTGTTATACACAGAATAGATACATAGCTATGCACCCTGTAAGGCGTTGTCTCACCTCAAATCCCAACGCATGTTTTTGCCAGATTGCTTCGTCAGTAGTGATAAGCAGCATATGCCATATTCGAATTTGCGATATTTCGCGAATATGAGAACGAATATTCGTCCCATATTCGTGAAATTCGAATATTCATTATATTCGTGACGTTTTTTTGAATTGAGAAATTTCGCTATTGCGAATGCGAAATTAATAGCGAAATTTCGCTTGTCTGCGCGCTATAACATCATGCGAGGGACGTTGCTAGGGACGTTGCTAAGCTCTGACAACTGTGCTTGCAGTACTCTAATTAGCTCACAGGCATAAGTAGGATGGAATTTCCAAGAATATTCGCATTGCGAATATTCGTATTGCGAATATTCGCAATGCGAATATTCGCAAGCATAAACCTTTCGCCTCACAGTCTCATCCCTGGGTCTTTAATTAAATGATACAAGCAAAGCATTTCAGAAAAGAAAAAAAAGACAAATATTCGTAATAGTGAATTTTAATCGCGAAATTCGTAATATTCGCGAATATGCGATATTTGCGATGAATATTTGAATTGCAAATATTCGTGAGCAACACTATTCGTCACTACATAGTAAACTGGGGGGCATCCCGAGGACCAACTACACTACCATTACCCCATTACCTGCAGGCTATACTTTGCCAAGATTGTGAGTGTGTTTGGGGAGATTACACTGCAACACCATCATTGACATAACCACTAGGACTTCTCCACAGTAGTACTACAAGTCCCAGCAATGCACCCCAGGCGCACAACAGTTTAACTGCTGAGATATCTTTAAAAGTCCCACCAGGATATGATGCCATTAAAGTCCAGTGACCATGAGTTGGAGAGCAACACAGTCTCAGGCAGTGGTGAGTAACACATTATAAAACTGTAGATTTTATACATTTTCAAAAATGTTTTCCATGGTTTTTAATTTTGCATTTAAATATTGTTCTGCAATTGTCCTTAATACACCAAATATATTGTACATTTCCAAGTTGTTGTCCTTGTAAACATAGAAAAAACCCTTGTGTAAAGTTATATAATATGGCCTCTGGTTAGAGCTATTGTCAGACGGACCTTGCTGCGCCGTATATCACAGATCGGTTGCACATTCATATTATTGCATGAACCATAAAAGCGAGCCCCTTACATTGGTGATGCAATTAAAATGAATTCATTAGCAATCTTTATTACAACCCTAATAGGGCATTTTAATAGCATTCATAAAGAAACATCCATCTTCTACAGAAAGCACAAAGTACAATACAATAGGAAGGATGTAGTTAGATATGATTTGAATAAATGGAACCATAATTTCTTTTACATAAACTGTATTAGTGAATAATAGGGCATACAATGAACCTGCTGGGTCAATGCCATAAAGATAAAACAAAAACACAATTATCATAGAAGAAAAATACCGTAGAGTTCAAGCCTAATAAAAGCAAAATAGAAAATATTTTATTGCAATGTTAAATTTCAAATTAACCTTTGATTTCTGTGTCTCCCACGGCGCGGCAACAGTTGTAGCACTTGACATCTTGTCAGATGTCTAATTTACCATCAATGTTGTGTTGCTCTTTTTTTTATAGTACTTTTATGGAGTTATTTAAGGTAATGTCAGATTGGTAAGCACCTGGAAAAGCAACTATCCAGCACTGGAACGTTTTGCTGTTATAAAAGAAAAGAAGGCATTAAAAAAAAGGAAATACTTACCTCTCTTCTATCTCCATTGATCTTCTGCCTTCAGAAGAGGGTAGATGCAGTGACATCAACAGCTGTGCTTTTCTGCTCCATTTACAGTGACTGTGCTGATTTTACAGGCATCAGCACACTATTAAAAAAAAAAAAATAGCCAGCATAACTACCTAATACACGGGTGCATGCTGCTGTGGCAAATACAAACTTTACAAATACAGTGACCCCCGACATACGATGGCCCCGACATATGATAAAATCGACATACAATGGCCTCTCAGAGGCCATCGCATGTCGATGTAAGCATCGACATACAATGCTTTTTTATGTCGGGGCCATCGCATTAAGTGCTATCCGGCAGCGCAAAATGCTTAATCTGCTGCCGGAGAGCAGCTTAATGTTCCCCTTGTGGTGCAGTGAGTATTACTTACCCCTCCACGATGCTTCGGGGTGCCCCTCGGGTCCAACGCTGGTCCTCCGTTGTCTTCTCGGCCCTCTCCGGTGAGGTCAATGCGCTGTTAAACACACCGTCCTGTCATCCAATAGGTATGGCGTACGCAGCGGCGTAATAACGTCGCTACGCAGGCCCAATAAGGCCTTGCGGAAGACAGCGGAGGGCCGAAGAAGACCAGGAGAGCCCAGCAGAGGACCAGAGAAGACCAGGAGAGCCCAGCGGAGGCCCGGGGTCACCATCGGGAGCAGCGGGGACACCATAGGGAGCGGCAGGACGCGGTCCGGAGCGGTGGGGACAGGTGAGTACAGCTTCCTATACTTTACATTGCACGAATCCCTCAACATACGATGGATTTGACAAATTTGACAAACGATGGCTCGTTTGGAACGAATTACCATCGAATGTTGAGGGACCACTGTAGAAGGTTGAAGCAGCACTCTTGGTCAAAAAATGGAGGTTCATAGCGCACTTTTTGATCAAAACGTGTCCCCCATCCACCACGCAGAGGTGGCCTCACATCAGATGGGACCCTTACACACTTACTCTACTCATCTCTGACTGAGAGTGCTGATGCAACCTTCTATTTGTATATATCAGCACACTATACATGGTATTTCAGACAATTGTTTCCACCATTGCCCTTGGTTCTCTGAAGTCACAGCATCAGCCAAAGCTATAACCAACTTTTGCCCATAATTCCATTGAGCGAAGGATGTTAATGTTAAATCTAGTTATTCAGCCATGGCACCAAATATAAATTAACTGTTTGACTGGACACTTTAAGGGTACATCCATATGTGGCGTATTTGTTGTAGATTTTCTGCATGGTACATCCACACCTTTTACTGTACATTATTATTAGAGTGAGATGTAATTTGGAAAATCTCTTCCATACTTTGTGAATACAATCCACACAAAATTTGTGTGTGAATTGACTTGAGATGAGGAATACAATTCTTTAGAATATGTCTGTTTTGGTGTTGGACCCACATTTGTCCTTACATCGGACATGTATGGTACGGCCGTCTGGGCCTTAATAGCTCATGCTGTACATTTTGCGCCATAAAGTGCAGGAGGAGCTATCAGCAGCATGCTTGCAGGGTTCTAATCGATTTTTATGGCAGCCAAAGACCTTTAAGAGGTATTCCAGGATTTTTTTTTTAGGGGCTGTAAAGTTAGTGTAGTTCATAATATAGTGTCTGTACCTGTGTGTGACGGTTTTCTCACAATTCTTCTGTGATTTTCACTCCAATATTTATTTTTACCAGCAAACAAAATGACTGTTGTCTCATTAAATTATTATTAGGTATAGTCCTTCTTCTCTTCACATGGCCTGGCAAGAGTTGGACAGGCTGTGTCTGCTTTATAGACTGATCTAGTGTATATTGAACAAGCTTGGTTCCAACCTTTTGGATAGAAAGGGTTAAACCTGGGAGACCCCTCCCACAGACCTTCTAGCAGTTTCTACATAGAAACCAACTAAGGTAAGTCACACAATCAAAGTTCTATGCATCCTTATAGACAAAATCCACCAGTAGTGGCACTAAGTAGCAAAATGTTTAACCCATGCACTTCCTATAACTACAGTGTATGCAGAGGTAGCAGTGTGAGCTTAAAAATGATAAACCATATGTGTTTGACTATACTTAGATACAGGTGTGGTGACCCAGTACAGGATAACATGTTCTTATGTACTTCTGCCCATCCTGTGTTGCAGAAGTTGCATCAATATCCATCTTAAGCCCACATTTCTCTTGACTCTATTCCATAAACTGTAATGCCATGGTTAATGTATTTTTTTTATTTGCTTGTCACCTTAAACCTGTTATCACGTCTGGGCAGGGAAGTAGTGCACACTATTCGCACCCACTCCCCCTATCCCTACCTACTTACAAACCCACCCTAGGTAGCGGGTCCGTAACCACGGTGAAGGTCCCTAATTACAATAAGTGAGGGCAGTACAGTCAAAATAATCTATATATATAAAACTCACATGTTACTTATATGTCAACAACAAACATAGGCTAGGTGATTTAACCCTTACTTACCCCCATTTGCCAGGGGCGGGGTTTATGTTTAAAGTCCTATACAAGTCTATGGGAAATATATGTTACTGCATAACTTCCACACGGCTGGAGATATTTCGATAATACTTGGTCACATGTTATTTATATGTCCACTTAAAATATAGGATAATTAATTCAACCCCTAACTACCCCCATTTGTGAGGGTCAGGGTTTTTTGTATGAAGTCCCATGCAAATCAATGGGAAACGTATGTTCTCACATAACTTCTGTACGGCTGGAGATATTTCAATACCTAGTACACATATCACAGGTCGGAATATGAGGACAGGAGGGGAGGTCGAGATAGGAGGTCAAGATAGGAAGTCAAGATAGGAGGACAGGGTGGTCAGGATAGGAGGTCGAGTTAGGAGGTCGGGATATGGGGACCAGATATGAGGTGGAGATAGGAGGATGGGATAGGAGGACGGGATAGGAGGTCGAGATAGGAGGTCGGGATAGGAGGTCGGGATAGGAGGTCGGCATAGGAGGTCGGGATAGGAGGTCGGCATAGGAGGATGGGATAGGAGGACGGGATAGGAGGTTGGGATAAGAGTTCGGGATAGGAGGTCGGGATATGAGGACGAGATGTGAGGATGGGATATGAGGTTGGGATATGATGACGGGATAGGAGGTCAGGATATGAAAACAGGATATGGGGTTGGGATATGACAACAATATATGAGGACGGGATATGAAGTCAAAAGCTTCCTCCTTTGTTTATTTTCCTCCCCAACAAGGATTAGGAAGGAAAAACCGGGCAACGCCGGGTATTCAGCTAGTAAACTATAAAGCAGACAGAGGTTGGGACACAGAATGGAATCACTCAGACTAACAAAAAAACAACTAAACATACACACAATAAGTCACTGTCCACAGTCAATACCAAGAGGTTACAGATAAGCCAATTCGCAAAGCCAAGGGAAGAGTCAGAGAGTGGAGCCAAAGGGTCAAAATGCCAGATATAACATATATATATATATATATATATATATATATATATATATATATATATATTATAAATGCTAGCTAGGAGTACATAGAGCTCTATAGCAGCCAATGATTGGGAGCAAACTGCCAGCTTATATGGAGCCAGCACGGGCGTAACCCAGCAACAAGAAACAACAAAGAACCAGTTAGAACCTTTTAACCCTATAGGTTCTGACAATACCCCCCCCCCTTTTAGAAGGGGCCACTGGACCTTTAAATTTACAATTTTAACAAAGAACAGTGGAACACATTATGAACCTTAAATGATAACCTCATTAATAACCTCAATTATCTTATAAGGCTAAATGAACCAAGGAGCCAACTTCTTAGATGGAACCTTGAGACACAAATTTTTTGTAGATAACTACACTTTATCACCTACTTTAAATTTAATTCCACAAGTACGTCTCTTGTTGGCAAACTTACTTTGTACCTATTAAGCATTTCTCAGGTTCTTCTGAATCTGGGCCCAAACTGTGCACAGTTTACTCATGGTAATCTCGACTTCAGGATTATCATTAACAGTATTGGTACAGGAAGAAAACCGTGGATGAAATCCATATACACAGAAGAATGGTGACATACCAGGAGAAGAGTTTTCACGATTATTCAAGGCAAACACAGCAAGAGACAGAAAAGATACCTAGTCCTCCTATCTGCTACAGAACATCTAAGGTACTGTTTAAGATTTTGATTCATACTTTCTGTTTGACCGCTAGATTGAGGATGAAAAGCGTATGAAAAAAAAAACAATTCAACACCCAACTGTTTACAAAAAGCTTGCCAAAATTTTGAAACAAATTGAACCCCTTGATCAGACACAATATTTTCTGGAACCCCATGGTACCTAACAAAATGTCTTAAAAATAAATCAGCAAGAGCTTTGGCCGAAGGGAGAATTTTCAGAGGAATGAGATGACACTGTTTACTGAACATGCCCACCGCCACCCACAAAACGGATTTTCCCTCAGATGGAGGTAGATCAGTCATAAAATCCATAGAGATATGTAAATGGACAAAGGACACAAGTCTCCTGCGGGACATGTCCGAGGAGTTTTTGCTCCAGCACAAATTTCACAAGCAGTAACAAAAGCCTCCACATCCCTGTTGAGAGCTGGCAACCAGAATTTCCTGAAACAATTTCCCTGGACCCCAAATGCCAGGATGACCTGCTAACAGGGAACCATGACACTCTTCAATAATACGGAGGTGAAACTGACTAGGTACAAAGACCTTGTCTCTAAGAATCTCTGGAGGAACCAAGCTTTGATTGCTCAATATGCGGACACTGCAGAAATAACCACACCAAAGAACAGTCTATGGATAAGAATCTATAGGCTGAGAAGCACTGAAACTCCAAGATAAGGCATCAGTCTTGACATTCTTAGTACCCGGACGGTAAGTAATAACAAAATTAAACTAAGTAAAGAACAAGGCCCACAAGGCTTGACGAGGATTGAGACATTTGGCATATTTAAGGAAGGTAACATTTTTGTGGTCAGTGATTACTGAAACCTGATGAGGAACTGCCCCCTCAAGAAAATATCTCCACTCCTCAAAAGCCCACTTGATTGCCAAAAGTTCTCGATTTCCTACATCATAGTTTTGTTCAGCTGTGGAAAATTTTTGAGAGAAAAAGGTACAAGGACGTAACTTAGTCAAAGATGCATTTCCCTGTGACAATACTGATTCCACAGAATGGAATCACTCAAACTAACAGAAAAAACACTAAACATACACACAATAAGTCGCTGTCCACAGTTCGAGTCGATACCAAGAGGTTACAGATAAGCCAATTTGCAAAGCCAGGAGAAGAGTCAGAGAGTGGAGCCAAAGGGTCAAGATGCCAGATATAACAGATACAATATAAATGCTAGCTAGGAGTGCATAGAGCTCTATAGCAGGCAAGGATTGGGAGAAGACTGACAGCTTGCATGGAGCCAGAACAGGTGCTCCAATCAAGGTCAGCTGAGCAGTCAAGACAGACGGGCGTAACCCAGCAACAAGAAACAACAAAGAAGCTGTCAGAACCTTTTAACCCTATAGGTTCTGACACCTGTTGTTAAGGACCTTGTTGTTAGGAGAATATGCAGAGGTGAACTATGTGACTTATCTGCCCAATGGGACTTCTTAAAACCTACTCCATATATAGTGAGGTCAGAGTTCAGTGCAGTTAGTTCTTAGGCATAGTTGAGAGAAGTGTGGAGTCTGTCTGTGAGGTGATTCTGAAGGAGGCCTGAGGTCTAGTCCAGCAACCACCCATCTACTACCAGTTAACCCCTGCGCCTGGGTGATAGTCAAAGCCTGGCGGTTAGCACTACAATCTGGGGGATTCAGTTTAAGTCAAGTCCAGAAAGCAAGTCAGTAAAGTTAGTCAAGTCCAAGTAACTAAAGTATAGCGTACCAGTCAAGTCAGCCATTTACAGCACAATCAACTATAAGTCCCAGCAAGCCGATAAGCTTCCCAAAGTTCACCCTGCATCTCCTTCATGCTAATCTGAGCTGTAACAGATTGTACCATCTTTCCAACCTCTGTAAAGCAAACCAGTTATTCATAATAATAAGTTATTATTTGCCCCATGTCTGGCACAGGAGAAGCTGGTTTACCTCGGGTGGTGTATAGGTCAACCACACCCTGGTGTCACGGAACGGTTTATTACACATTACCCTCATCTGACACCACACAGAGTTAGGTATTTGGAAAGAGAACTTCTCAGTCACATGGCACCTTATAGTTCAATAGCTGGGAGGTGGTACTGGAACACTGTATATGGACTGTGCACTATACAAATAACAAAGGTACTCTGCACTATTGCTGTAATGCACAGCATTGGTTATTACAGTATACATTTGGGGAAAGAAATCTCTGCTGCAATGTTGATGAACTCATTGTGGAAACCATCAAGCTTTACAAACAAAATGAGATATAACACACATTAATGGTTGCTGTTAAAAAGTGCTAAACACTCCTCTTTTAACTCCTGCAAAAAGCAGCACAAAACCGCATAACATATGCACAAAATCATAGTTACATAAAGACACTGTAAAGTGTGTTATCACAGTTTACTCATAAACACCTAAAAGAGGTCCAACTCCCCTCTTTCCAGGGCCAGACTGGGACAAAAAATTGGTCCGGGCATATTAGACTATGCAGCCCATTTTTTTCAGTGGGGCTCCCAGCAGTCAGACTCCCACCAGAATAACATGGGCTGCATTGTCTAAAATCACCTTGGTTCAAGTGGCTCTCCAGCTTTTGCAAAGCTACAACTTTCATCATGTCTACAGAGATTTAGGCATGATGGGAGTTGTAGTTTTATAACAGGTGGAGAGCCACAGATTGGGGTACAGTTCCATCCATCATCACTGCAGAAATAACAAGTGACTACAGGCTCTAATGGGAGTCAGGCAGAATACACAAAGGTAGAATGACTCACAGCTGACGTCGTCTCTGTTGTCTTTCCTTTTCTATTCTTCTTCTGATCTGCACCATCAGGACTTCTTCCAGCTATGTCTACTTCTGCAGAGTCTGATGCCCGACATCATAGGTTCCTCACTTTGTTAGTAGATCTTCATCCTCTATATAAAGACAATAACCATATCAACCCTGCCAGACATCATGCCCCCTAAAAATTATACTCCCAGACACCATGGCTACATTCACAAATCTGTAATTCCGCTCAAATTCTGTTCTGCATAGTTTACTACAGAATTTTTTTGCGGAATTACTGCAGAATTTCTGTGTGCCCAAACCACTTAATTCTGCCTTAATTCAAAGCCTCTTTGAGTTCAAAAGAATTCCGTCTGCAATTTCGCTAAATTTAAAGACATGTCCACAAAAAAATTTGGTGTGTAAATGGAAAACAATGTGACACTGCTGCAACCTGATTTCCACCGGCTGAATGTCCTCAGTGTGGAAGAGCCCTAAGTCTCCGCCAGACCCCTAAATTCTCTTCCAGACACATCTTTCCCCTCCTTTCTCAGACCCTTATCTCCCTCTAGACTCTTCTGTCCCCCTCCAGACCCCTAAGTCTCCTCCAGATTCCTCTGCCCATCCTAGACCCTTCAGTCACCCTTCTTCATACTTCCCTGTCCCCTCCCCAGGCCTTTCTGTCCCATTCTTCTACCACACAGACCTCTCAGTCATCCATCATATTTTACTGACCTCCCTGACCCCTTTGCCCCCTTTTCCTCCCCCCTGACCCCTCAGTAATGTGGCTTCATACTTTTCTGCCCCCCCCCCCCCCTTCTTCTCTCCTCACAGACCCCTCCTTCACATTTTGGAACCCAATCTCCCCACCTCACTTTGTAGAGGAGAGTTGGTAGGGAGGCTCCAGTGGTGGGCGAGGCTCTAGCAGTGAGGAAGGATCCAGGTTTCCCCTCCTGCTCGGCAGAGAGCAACCGGGGCAGAGACATGTCCGTGATGTCAGGGGTGTGCCTGTGCATGGATGTCTGGGGCTCTTAACGTGGCAGTGTCCCTGCCCCTGTTCACTTCAGCTCGATCGGGGAGGGAGGTCTCATGGGGGACTGGGCTGGAAAGTAAAAGGCCAGAGCCGGTTTTATTAAAAAAAAAAATAATTTCAAAAAGCACAGGCACAAATGATCGACAAGGGTGCCAAGAATCATTCCTTCCACCACTGAAATACAGCACTTATAGTCTATTCTAGCAGTACGTCACTAATATTATGCAGTATCTCACAAAAGTGAGTACACCCTTCCCATTTTTGTAAATATTTTATTATATATTTTCATGTAGTAAAGTGCACAGCCTGTATAACTGTGTTTAATGTGCTGTCCCATCAAAATAACTCAACGCACAGCCATTAATGTCTAAAACTTGGCAACAAAAGTGAGTACACCCCTAAGTGGAAATGTCCAAATTGGGCCCAATTAGCCATTTTCCTCCCTTGTGTCATGCAACTCATTAGTGTTACTGGTACAATGTCTCAGGTGTAAATTGGGAGCAGGAATCTTAAATTTTGTGTTATAGCACTCACACTCTTTAATAGAGGTCACTGGAAGATCATCATGGTACCTCATGACAAAAACCTCTGAGGATCTAAAAAGAAGAACTGTTGCTCTACATAAAGATGGAGTCGCTATAAGAAGACCGCCATACACTACATAAAATTGGTCTGCATGGCTGTTGTCCCAGAAGGAAGCCTGTTCCAAAGATGATGCACAAGGAAGCCCACAGTTTGCTGAAGACAAGTAGACTAAGGATATGGATTACTGGAACCATGTCCTGTGGTCTGATGAGACCAAAATAACTTATATGGTGTCAAGTGTGTGTGGCGGCAACCAGGTGAGAAGTACAAAGACAAGTGTGCTTTACCTACAGTCAAACATGATGATAGGAGTGTCATGGTCTGAGCCTGCATGAGCGCTGCTGGGACTGGGTAGATACAGTTCAGTGAGGGAACCATGAATGCCAATATGTACTGTGACATACTGAAGCAGAGCATGATCCCCTTAATTCAGAGACTGGGCCACAGGGCAGTATTCCAACATGATAACAACCCCAAACACACCTCCAAGACAACCCCTGCCTTGGTTAAAAAAAAGCTGATGGCGATGGATTGACCGAGCATGTCTCCAGACCTAAACCCTATTGAGCATCTGTGGGGCATCCTTAACCCCTTAAGGACGCAGGACGTAAATGTACGTCCTGGTGAGGTGGTACTTAACGCACCAGGGCGTACATTTACGTCCTAAGCATAACCGCGGGCATCGGAGCGATGCCCGTGTCATGCGCGGCTGATCCCGGCTGCTGATCGCAGCCAGGGACCCGCCGGCAATGGCCGACGCCCGCGATCTCGCGGGCGTCCGCCATTAACCCCTCAGGTGCCGGGATCAATACAGATCCCGGCATCTGCGGCAGTTCGCGATTTAAATGAACGATCGGATCGCCCGCAGCGCTGCTGCGGGGATCCGATCATTCATAACGCCGCACGGAGGTCCCCTCTCCTTCCTCCGTGCGGCTCCCGGCGTCTCCTGCTCTGGTCTGTGATCGAGCAGACCAGAGCAGGAGATGGCCGATAATACTGATCTGTTCTATGTCCTATACATAGAACAGATTAGTATTAGCAATCATGGTATTGCTATGAATAGTCCCCTATGGGGACTATTCAAGTGTAAAAAAAAATGTAAAAAAATGTAAAAGTAAAAGTAAAAAAAAGTGAAAAATCCCCTCCCCCAATAAAAAAGTAAAACGTCCGTTTTTTCCTATTTTACCCCCAAAAAGCGTAAAAAACATTTTTTATAGACATATTTGGTATCGCCGCGTGCGTAAATGTCCGAACTATTAAAATAAAATGTTAATGATCCCATACGGTGAACGGCGTGAACGAAAAAAAATAAAAAAAAGTCCAAAATGCCTACTTTTTTAATACATTTTATAAAAAAAAAATATAAAAAATGTATTAAAAGTTTTTTATATGCAAATGTGGTATCAAAAAAAAGTACAGATCATGGCGCAAAAAATGAGCCCCCATACCGCCACTTATATGGAAAAATAAAAAAGTTAGAGGTCATCAAAATAAAGGGATTATAAACGTACTAATTTGGTTAAAAAGTTTGTGATTTTTTTTAAAAGAAAAATAATATAAAAGTATATAATAATGGGTATTATTTTAATCGTATTGACCCTCAGAATAAAGAACACATGTTATTTTTACCATAAATTGTACGGCGTGAAAACAAAACCTTCCAAAATTAGCAAAATTGCGTTTTTCGTTTTAATTTCCCCACAAAAATAGTGTTTTTTGGTTGCGCCATACATTTTATGATATAATGAGTGATGTCATTACAAAGGACAACTGGTCGCGCAAAAAACAAGCCCTCATACTAGTCTGTGGATGAAATATAAAAGAGTTATGATTTTTAGAAGGCGAGGAGGAAAAAATGAAAACGTAAAAATTAAATTGTCTGAGTCCTTAAGGCCAAAATGGGCTGAGTCCTTAAGGGGTTAAAGGGGTTATCCAGGAAAAAAACTTTTTTTTATATATCAACTGTCTCCAGAAAGTTAAACATATTTGTAAATTACTTCTATTAAAAAATATTAATCCTTTCAGTACTTATGATCTGCTGAAGTTGAGTTGTTCTTTTCTGTCTAAGTGCTCTCTGATGACTCATGTCTTTGGAACCGCCCAGTTTAGAAGAAAATCCCCATAGCAAACCTCTTCTCCTCTGTGCAGTTCCCGAGACAAGCAGAGATGTCAGCAGAGAGCACTGTTGCCAGACAGAAAACAACAACTCAACTTCAGCAGCTGATAATTATTGAAAGGATTATGCTTTTTTAATAGAAGTAATTTGCAAATCTGTTTAACTTTCTGAAGCCAGTTGATATATATATATAAAAAAAAAAAAAGTTTTTTCCTGGAATACCCCTTTAAACTGGGGATGGGAGAGCTCAAGGTTTCTAACATCCACCAGCTCCATAACGTCATCATGGAGTCATGGAGTGAAGAGGTCTCCGGCGGAAAACTCTAAAGCTCTGGTGAACTTCAGGCTCAAGAGGCTTAACCACTTAAGGACCTAGGGCGTATGGATACGCCTTGACGTCCTGGTACTTAAGGACCAAGGGCGTATCCATACGCCCGTGGGAATTTCGGTCCCCGCCGCGCGCCGGGCGGGGACCGGGCCGGGGTGACTGCTGATATCAATCAGCAGGCACCCCGTGCAAATGCCCAGGGGGGTCATCAGACCCCCCCCCCCCCCCGTCGGCGATCGGCGCAAATCGCAAGTGAATTCACACTTGCGATTTGCGCCGATTCCGGGTCATACGGGTCTATTGTGACCCGGTGACCCGGAATAGAAGGGGGATCGTGGTTGTCTAAGACACCCACGATCCCCCTGTAGACATAGGAGTGAGGTGGCAGGGTTGCCACTCCTCCTATCCCTGCTATTGGTCTGCTATTGATCGTCAGAGGCGACGACCAATAGCAGACCGGGGGCGGGGGGGGTTAACTTTCATTTTCCCCGTCCTGCCCACCCACAATAGGCGGGGCAGAACGGGGAACCGAAGGGGACCGGGCGCCGACGTCCACTTACCCGTCCGGAGGCTGCGGCGACGTTGATCGGCGGGCGGCGTCACGTGCGTCTGAAGAGGACGGCTGCCGGGATCCTACGGAAGCCGGTAAGTAGATCTGGAGGGCTAGAGTCTGAGACCGTGGTCTCTAACTGTAGCCCTCCAGATGTTGCAAAACTACAACTCCCAGCATGCCCAGACAGCTGTTTGGGCATGCTGGAATATGTAGTTTTGCAACAGCTGGAGAGCTGCAGTTTGAGACCACTATACAGTGGTCTCTAAACTATATCCCTCCAGATGTTGCAAAACTACAACTCCTAGCATGCCCACATAGCTGTTTGTTGTCTGGACATGCTGGGAGTTGTAGTTTTGCAACATCTGGAGGTCCACAGTTTGGAGATCACTGTGCAGTGGTCTAAAAACTGTAGCTCTCCAGATGTTGCAAAACTGCAATTCCCAGCATGCCGAGAAAGCAAACAGCTGTCTCGGCATGCTGGGAGTTGTAGTTGGGTACCTCCAGCTATTTCATAACTACATCTCCCAGCATGCCCTTCGGTGATTAGTACATGCTGGGAGTTGTAGTTTTGCAACAGCTGGAGGCACACTGGTTGGAAAATATTGAGTTAGGTAACAGAACCTAACTGAAGGTTTTCCAACCAGTGTGCCTCCAGCTGTTGCAAAACTACAACTCCCAGCATGCACGGTCTGTCAGTACATGCTGGGAGTTGTAGTTTTGAAACAGCTGGAGTTTGCCCTCCCATGTGAACGTACAGGGTACATTCACATAGGCGGGTTTACAGTAAATTTCCTGCTTCAAGTTTGGGCTGCGGCAAATTTTTTGCGGCAGTGCAAACTCCTAGCGGGAAATTCACCGTAACCCGCCAGTGTAAATGTACCCTAAAAACACTACACTACACTAACACCTAATAAAGGGTAAAACACTACATATACACCCCTTACACTGTCCCCCCCCCCCCAATAAACAATGTAAAATGTCTTGTACGGCAGGGTTTCCAAAACGGAGCCTCCAGCTGTTGCAAAACAACAACTCCCAGCATTTCTGGACAGCCACTAACTGTCCAGGCATGCTGGGAGTTTAGCAACAGCTGGAGGCACCCTGTTTGGGAATCACTGGCGTAGAATACCCCTATGTCCACCCCTATGCAATCCCTAATTTAGTCCTCAAATGCGCATGGTGCTCTCTTACTTCGGAGCCCTGTCGTATTTCAAGAAAACAGTTTAGGGCTACATATGGGGTATCTCCGTACTCGGGAGAAATTACACTACAAATTTTGGGGGGCTTTTTTTCCTTTTGCCGCTTGTGATAGGAAAAGTTGGGGGCTACACCAGCCTGTTAGTGTAAAATGTTTTATTTTTTTACACTAACATGCTGGTGTTGCCCCATACTTTTTATTTCCACAAGCGGTAAAAGGAAAAAAAGACCCCCAAAATTTGTAATGCAATTTCTCCTAAGTACAGAAATACCCCAGATGTGGGCGTAAAATGCTCTGCGGGCACACAACAAGGCTCAGGAGTGAGAGTGCACCATGTACATTTGAGGCCTAAATTGGTGATTTGCACAGGGGTGGCTGATTTTACAGCGGTTCTGACAAACGCAAAAGAAAATAAATACCCACATGTGACCCCATTTTGGAAACTACACCCCTCACCGAACTTGACAAGGGGTATAGTGAGCATGAACACCCCACAGGTGTTTGACGAATTTTCATTAAAGTTGGATGGGAAAATGAAAAAAATTTTATTTTTTCACTAAAATGCTGGTGTTACCCTAAATTTTTCATTTTCACATCGGGAAAAAGGAAAAAAGCCCCCCCAAATTTGTAAACCCATCTCTTATGAGTAAGAACATACCCCATATGTGAATTTAAAGTGCTTTGCGGGCGAACTACAATGCTCAGAAGAGAAGGAGCGCCATTGGGATTTTGTAGAGAAAATTTGTCCGGAATTGAAGGCCACATGTGTTTACAAAGCCCCCATAGTGCCAGAACAATGGACCCCCGACACATGTGACCCCATTTTGGAAACTACACCCCTCACGTAATGTAATAAGGGGTACATTGAGAATTTACGCCCCACAGATGTCTGACAGATTTTTGGAACAGTGGTCCGTAAAAATGAAAAATAAACTTTTTCATTTGCACAGCCCACTGTTCCAAAGATCTGTGGGGTGTAAATACTCACTGCACCCCTTATTAAATTCTGTGAGGGGTGTAGTTTCCAAAATGGGGTCACATGTGGGGGGTTCCACTGTTCTGGCACCACGGGGGGCTTTGTAAACGCACATGGCCCCTGACTACCATTCCAAACTAATTCTCTTTCCAAAAGCTCAATGGCGCTCCTCCTCTTCTGAGCATTGTAGTTCGCCAGCAGAGCATTTTACGTCCTAACATGGGGTATTTCCATACTCAGAAGAAATGGGGTTAGACATTTTGGGGGTCATTTTCTCCTATTACCCCTTGTAAAAATGTAAAATTTTGGGGAAAAACTGCATTTTAGTAAAAAAAAAAAAATTTTCATTTACACATCCAGCTTTAACGAAAAGTCGTCAAACACCTGTGGGGTGTTAAGGCTCAGCGGACCCCTTGTTACGTTCCTTGAGGGGTGTACTTTCCAAAATAGTATGCCATGTGGGTATTTTTTGCTGTTCGGGCACCACAGGGGCTTCCTAAATGCGACATGCCCCCAAAAAACCATTTCAGCAAAAGTTGCTTTCAAAAAGCCAAATGTGACTCCTTCTCTTCTGAGCATTGTAGTTTGCCCGCAAAGCATTTTACATCCTAACATGGGGTATTTCCATACTCAGAAGAGATGGGGTTACAAATTTGGGGGGGCATTTTCTCCCATTACCCTTTGTAAAAATGGTAAATTTGGGGGAAAAACTGCACTTTAGTGAAAATTTTTTTTTTTTCATTTACACATCCGACTTTAACGAAAAGTCGTCAAACACCTGTGGGGTGTTAAGGCTCACTGGACCCCTTGTTACGTGCCTTCAGGGGTCTAGTTTCCAAAATGGTATGCCATGCTGGGGTTTTCTGCTGTTCTGGCACCATAGGGGCTTCCTAAATGTGACATGCCCCCCAAAAACCATTTCAGCAAAATTCCCTCTCCAAAATCCTATTGTCGCTCCTTCCCTTCTGAGCCCTCTAGTGCACCCGCCGAACACTTGACATACACATATGAGGTATTTCCTTAATCGAGAGAAATTGGGTTCCAAATTTAGGGGGGATTTTTCATCTATTACTCCTTGTAAAAATTCAAAAACTGGGTCTACAAGAACATGAGAGTGTAAAAAATGAAGATTTTGAATTTTCTCCTTCACTTTGCTGCTATTCCTGTGAAACACCTAAAGGGTTAACACACTTACTGAATGTCATTTTGAATACTTTGAGGGGTGCAGTTTTTATAATGGGGTCATTTGTGGGGTATTTCTAATATGAAGGCCCTTCAAATCCACTTCAAAACTGAACTGGTCCCTGAAAAATTCCGATTTTGAAAATTTTGTGAAAAATTGGAAAATTGCTGCTGAACTTTGAAGCCCTCTGATGTCTTCCAAAAGTAAAAACACGTCAATTTTATGATGCAAACATAAATTAGACATATTGTATATGTGAATCAATGTATAATTTATTTGGAATATCCATTTTCCTTACAAGCAGTGAGCTTCAAAGTTAAAAAAATGCTAAATTTTCAATTTTTTCATCAAATTTGGGAATTTTTCACCAAGAAATGATGCAAGTATTGACAAAATTTTACCACTAACATAAAGTAGAATATGTCTCGAAAAAACAATCTCGGAATCAGAATGAAAGGTAAAAGCATCCCAGAGTTATTAATGCTTAAAGTGATAGTGGTCAGATGTTCAAAAAATGGCCGGGTCCTTAAGGTATATTTGGGCTGGGTCCTTAAGGGGTTAAAGGCAGTGCTGGAAAATAATTAAGGCCACACAAAATATTAAACACTTTGGGCCCAAGTTGGTAATTTCAACCTAGGAGTGTACTCACTTTTGTTGTCAAGACATTAATGGTTTTGTGTTGAGTTATTTTGAAGGGACAACATTAAATACTGTTATACTGGATAAACACTTACTACTTTACATTGTAGCAGAGGGGTCTTTTCTTCAGTGTTGTCACATGGAAAGATATAATAAAATACTTACAAAAATGTAAGGGGTGGACTCACTTATGGCGGAGATATTGCACACACACACACTCACACACAATATATGAAAGTTGGACTCACTTATGCAAGATACTGTAGTCCTGAAAAAGTAATGTATAATCCATAATGAAGGTAAACATGGTTCTGGTTCTGTAGGACAGTACAATATTAGAACATTAGCCTCAGATTGGCCATTGTGGCAAAATCTAATACCCTAAAATAGAAGGAAGAAGAGAGACGCTGTAGAGCTTTGTACCATCTCCACGTAACCATCAGGTACTAAAATCTCTCTGCAGCCTCTTCCTTGTAATGAAAAGTTACAATTATAGTGATGTTCTACTTTGAAAGAAGCTTTTACCTGTCAGAAGATGCCATAAATACCTAAATAATGCTATCTATATGGAAATGTTGATTTCTAAAGTATTCAGTCCAGTAATAATCACATCCACTTAAATGATCTTGCATTATCAAGTTAATAGAAGCTGAAGTCGCTAAAGCAGGAAGCTCCGAGAGCGAGGAGGGAGATTTATAAAAAGTACTATACGAGTTTATTTTCTTTACTGCGCTAGGGGATAATTTTATTTCCAATGTGTCAGTAAAAAGGGAGAGAGGCAGCAAGTTATCATTTCCCCTTGCTTGTTGGAGATGCTTACAGAAATACATAAACAGTGCACTACGGCGCATATTTATTGTGGATGTGAAAAATGATTAACTCTCCTGCAGCGCATGAATCGGAGACCGAGTAAATCCATTCTCATCAGGACCGTCACATAAGCTGCGCTTAGTACATAACTGCCTTCACACTGTACCTCCGGGATTGGGAGCTGGACTTACTGCAAGGGCGACCAATCTTGGGTCATGGATAAACTCTAAATAGAACTGGAATTATATTGGTGGAGGTCCCTGAGAAAATTGCTGGGTGGTGTATTTTTATATATTTTACTGTCCTATACAGAGAGATTCAGACATCACTGTTTGCCTACACCTGTTAGATCAGTGTCCTCACCAGGGTGCCTCCAGCTGTCGCAAATCTACAACTCCCAGCATGCCCGGACAGCCAAAGTTTTATTTTTTTTCCCAACAGAGGACTGATCTTTTCTATTATACATTACTATACTTCCATATTGTAATATAATATTCCTGTGTTACATTAGAAAGGAGCTTATTAGTTCCTGGACATGGGAACATATCTGTACTCTGTGGCTCACAGGCTTCCTTTGTAAAACTTTGGTTGCCTTCTTTACACTATACTCAAAACATAATGCAATTCATAGTAATACACAGTGGTACAGAAAATAGTGGTACAGAATGGTTGGCAGGGATGTGGGCAGTGGGGACAGTTGCACCTGAGCCATGCTGCCCAATTGTGTTTTCACTTTAAATTCTCGGTCTACGTATAATGTGGATGCCAGGAAGTTTGTTAAACATAACCAAAAGACCCCATTCAGACAACCATCTGGAAGGCCAAATATTAGCATAGCACAGGGCCTAGAGGCTTTAGCTGACACCTTTCTTGGGTGCCATATTCTGAATCTGTCGATTGGCTTTTTGTATATTTGGTGTCCACTCTCAGTGGGCTAATAACTGGTAAAGTAAAATCATGTGATAGGTATGCTTTTAGGGTCTATGCACATGGCAGAGCCTAATGCATGTCTGGATGGTAGTGCGTGGTGGCTGTGCAGATACTTAACCCCTTAATGACAATGGTTGTACATTTACGTCCAATGCTCCTGTTATATGAAGTGCACTCAGGAGCTGGGTGCCCTTCATAACCTGTGAGTCACGGTTGCTATCAGCAACCAGCACCCATGGTTAATGCTGGACATCGCAAATCGGGCCGATGTCCAACATTAACACTTTAGACGCAGTCATCAAAGTTGATTGCAGCATCTAAAATGGGAGAAAAATAATCCCGACTAGCTCAGTGGGCTGATCAGAACCCTCATGGCAAAACTGCGGCATCCCGATCAGCTGAGAGGACGGCGAGAGGTCCCTCCCTGGCTCCCTGCTGTCTGATCCGCGCTCCGAGGATCCAGTCAGCCATGGTAGACTGGAGCAATCGAGCACCGATAACACTGATCAATGTTATGCTATGGCATACCATTGAACAGCGTATGCAATCCAATGAATGCATGTAATATTCCCCTATGGGGCCAAAAAACAATGCATTAAAAAAAAAAAAAGGAAAATAAATGTGACAATGAAAGAGAGGTAGCGTGCACTCACCGCGGGTAAACAGCTGCAGGCCCAAGGTTCGGGGTCACCACGGCATAGACGGAGACGGTAAGGGGCGCTCAGAGGCTACGTCGGCTGTTTCGGACGTAGGAACGTCCTTCTTCCGGCCTCAACGTTCACGTCATAGCGTTGCCCTTTTATGGAAGTCCGTGGATAACGTGAGTAACCATAGAAACATGTAAACTATGGGTAAACGTGTGGATCAAAAAGAAGGTCCAGAAAAGCGAAAGTGAATCGAAAATGAAAGAAATAAGCTCCATTGTCAAGTAATAGAGAATAGAGCTATTAATGGAAACTATACATAAATAGTGTTAACTATAATAAAAGTATAGACCATGATAGCAGAAAGTAGCTGGACCCAAGAAGTGAACAAAATAATAAATAAATAGTGTTGAGAAAGAATAATAAAGAAAGTAGAAAAACAGTAGTGTGTATTATTGAATATCTTAATATAATAAGGTGCAGAAAGAGACTAGTATAATTAACTTAAGAAGGGGGACATGTCAAGCCGCTCATTCAGCCCAGCCGGGCCCTGAGCGCTACATCTGAGAATATAGCGTGCTTCACATTGGAGAAGAATATTCTCTCTATCTCCTCCTTGGTTAAGGACTGGAATTTTTTCTATTCCTCCAAAACGCAAAACATCTACATCGTTATTATGCATTTTGTGCAGATGTTTCGCTAAACGTGGGGGACCTGTTCCTTTGGAGAGCGTGTACTTATGTTTGCGAAACCTAGCACAGAGTTGTCTCTTGGTTTTCCCTATGTAGTATCTGTGACAAGGGCAGATTATGTAATAGACGACGAAGGTAGTTTTACATGTAATTAATTGTCTGACAGAAATAGAATAACCACCGAAGGTGAGGTGTTTAGCTCCTGTGTTGAATCTGCAAAATTTGCAGGATCCACAGCGATGGTTGCCCACTGGAGAAAGGTTCTGTAGCCAAGATTCATTAAAGGATGAAGTATGTTGCTTAAGTTTGTCACCAATAGTATGATTCTTCCGGTAGGTAATTAGCGGACATAGAGCTGTAACTTGTCTCAAGTCTTCATCGGTAGATAATATATGCCATTGGCGTCTGATGGTGGAATTTATGACATCGTTCATATGAGTATTCTTAAATGAGAAAGTGAATCTACGCTCTGTATCTTGATTCTTGTTTTTCTTGGATCTATTATACTGTATCAAATAATTTCTGTTCATTTCTTCGACTTTATTGAACGCTGTCTGAATGGTATTGACAGGGTATCCACGAGCCAACAAACGTTTTTCTAGATCTTCTGCTTGCGCTAAATAAGAGACATGCTCACTATTTAGCCTTTTTAGACGCAAGAATTGACTAAAGGGAATAGCATGCTTGGTGTGTGCAGGGTGTGAACTCTTAAAATGAAGTAAACTATTGCGGGCTATTTCTTTCCTATAGCCCTCCGTGTGAAGGCCTTGAGGTGTTTTGATGATCCTAATATCAATTAAGTCCAAATGACTCTGACAGAAGACAGATGTAAACCACATGTTCACTGTGTTAGTATTTAGATAGCTGACAAAACTATTAAAATGTTCCTCAGATCCTTCCCAAAGGAGTAACACGTCGTCTATGTAACGCTTGTATCCTTTAATGTTACTGACATAGGTGTTGTTAGTCGAGAATATATAATTATATTCAAATACTGCAAGAAAGATGTTCGCGAAGGTACAGGAGACCGACGTACCCATTGCAGTTCCTGTCCTTTGGCGGAACCACTGGTTCTCGTACTGGAAGTAATTATTCTCTAGAATGATGGTTATTGCTTCAGATATGAAATTAATGAAAGTTGGAGATTTCCCTGCTTGTCTGAGGAAGAACCTGACAGCCTGTACACCCGCATCAATAGGGATGCGAGTGTACAGGCTCTCAACGTCTATACTAGTAAGATGGTAATGGTTAGTCCAGGTGACATTCTGTAGATATTGAAGGACGTCGCCGGAATCTTTTAAGTATGAAGGAATGGAGGGTAGAAGGGGCCGTAATAGCCACTCTATATATTTTGACAGATATTCAGTCGCGGAGCCGATCCCCGCGACGATAGGTCATCCGGGGGGATCGGTCCGCGACTTGTGGATTTTCGGCAAAATACACCATTTAGGTTTCTTAGGTGCGACGGGTATCAGCCGTTCTGCAGTAGAGTGATTTAAGACCCCCATTTCAACGGCTCGACGAAGAAAAGATCGGAGCGTATCCATGACCCTTCTTGTTGGATCTGATAACACTTTTTCATAAGTGGTGCAATCTGTCAGCTGTCACTTGGCTTCTCTTTCATATTGCGATGATAACATTACGACGATCGAACCGCCCTTATCGGCTCTTGTCAATATTAAGTTTCTCTGTTGGGAGAGCCAAGTTAACATCTTCTGTTCTTCCTTAGTCAAATTTTTAAGTGGGGTTGGATAAATAAGGCATTTCAAATCCTGTGTAACAGATTGTGTAAATAGGTCTAGAGGTGATCCAGGAGGGACTGGAGGGTTAAAGGTAGATTGACGTCCACTGTTAAACCTACAATAGCCAGGGGTTGGCATTGCCATGTCAATATCTTCTGTCTGTGGATCTGCTAATTCAGCTAGCACTTTAATGTGTGATATTTCCTCGTCATTGAGGCCACTTGCAGGAATAAAACCTAATGGTCCTATTGTGCAGGGTCTTTCACCCTCTCTCACAGGGTCATCTGATGTTCTATTCCCTTTTTTGCTAAAGAATTTATGCAGTTGGATTTTACGGACACCCTTAAAAAGATCAATCTCGAATTGAGGCATGTCGAAGGATTCATACACGCCAAAATTGAGACCTTTGGATAATAATGAGATACATTCGGTAGGTAGGTCTATGCCTGAGATATTTATTACATTTGTTGTTCCTGGTTCCAGGTCACTGTTTTCTTCCTGACCATGGTCCTTGTGGGACCTCTTCCTTTTTCTTCTTCCCCTTCGAGTCTTCCTCCTAAAGGGGGGTTCGGGGTGTCATGTGAATCAGATTTGGCTCCTGTATCTCTCATATTGTCGTCGCTGGTATCAGAATCTGTTGTCCAATAATCAGAGGGACGTTTCTTTTTTTGGGCACGTCTTCTCGGGTTATTCCTATTGTTTCTATTGTTAGGTCGTTGAGTGCGTGGTTGATGTTGTCGCCAAGAAAAAATCATGTTATTCTCGTAATCTGTTTAATCGCGTAGGAACTTATCACGCTTTTTTTCTTTGACTTCAATTTCTGTTAATTTAATTTTCTTGTCAAGATTATTAAAAAAAGTGAAGGCTTGATGGTCCGTTAGTCTCAGGCGTAGCTCGTTTTTTGCGTGACATAATTCTTAAGTAGTTCGTACATAGTCAAGTTCTGTTTGTTCTAATATGATGTTCAACAGGTTTTCTGCGTGAGTAAGATGGGCTTTATTCCAAGCTTCTAAGAAGGGTGGATTATTATGGAACTGCGATGGTGCTTTATAAGATCGCAGTCCTCTAGGGATTCTTCCACTGTCTCTATATGCTTTCAGGGAGTTCACTGTCCAAAAGGACCTAAGCTCCTTGTCAGCTAGAGAAGTAATCCTATATTCTAAAGCTTTCACACTGAGTACTTTAACTTCGTCCAGGGAATTGCAGGACATGAAAAACGCCAGTGCGTTGAAAATAAATGTGAATCAACCCCTTCCCTAAAAATAAGTTTGAATCAGCTTGCTTTTCCTATTTTTTTAAATAAAATTATGTACAAAAAAATAAACATAAACATATGTGGTATGGCCATGTGCGTAAATTTTTAAACTAATAAAATATAATGTTAATAAAATGACATGGTCAATGGTGTACATGTAAAAAATTACCAAAGTCCAGAATTGCGTATTTTTCGTCACTTCATCTATCATAGAAAAAATGAATAAAAAGTGATCAATAAGTCCCATGAAAACAAAAATGACACTGATAAAAACTACAGCTCAAGGCGCAAAAAATGAGCCCTCACACATCAAAGTATACGGAAAAATAAAAAAATGATAGGGGTGAGAATAGGGCAATTTTAAAGGGGTTCTCCGGTGCTTACACATCTTTTCCCCTATCCAAAGCATAGGGGATAAGATGCCTGATCGCGGGAGTCCCACCGCTGGGGACCCCTGAGATCATGCACGTGGCACCCCGTTTGTAATCAGTCCCCGGAGCGTGTTCGCTCCGGGACTGATTACAGGCGACCGCCGTGCCGGCGGCGTGTGATGTCACGCCTCCGCCTCCGTGTGAAGTCACGCTCCGCCCCTCAATGCTAGCCTACGGGAGGGGGTGTGATAGCTGTCACGCCCCCTCCCGTAGGCTTGCATTGAGGGGCGGAGCGTGACGTCACACGGGGACGGAGGCGTGACGTCACACGCCGCCGGCCCGGCGGTCGCCTGTAATCAGTCCCGGAGCGAACACGCTCCAGGGACTGATTACAAACGGGGTGCCGCATGCATGATACCGGGGGTCCCCAGCAGTGGGACTCCCGTGATCAGGCATCTTATCCCCTATCCTTTAGATAGGGGAAAATATGTGTAAGCAAGGAGAACCCCTTTAACCCCTTAAGGACCGGAGGTTTTTCCGTTTTTGCATTTTCGTTTTTTGCTCCTTGCCTTTAAAAAATCATAACTCTTTCAAATTTACACCTAAAAATCCATATGATGGCTTATTTTTTGCGCCACCAATTCTACTTTGTAATGACGTCAGTCATTTTGCCCAAAAATCTATGGTGAAGCGGGAAAAAAAATCATTGTGCGACAAAATTGAAAAAAAAACGCTGTTTTGTAACTTTTGGGGGCTTCCGTTTCTACGTAGTACATTTTTCGGTAAAAATGACACCTGATATGTATTCTGTAGGTCCATACGATTAAAATGATACCCTACTTATATAGGTTTGATTTTGTCGGACTTCTGGAAAAAATCATAACTACATGCAGGAAAATTAATACGTTTAAAATTGTCATCTTCTGACCCCTATAACTTTTTTATTTTTCCGTGTATGGGGCGGTATGAGGGCTCATTTTTTGCGCCGTGATCTGAAGTTTTTAACGGTACCATTTTTGCATTGACAGGACTTATTGATCACTTTTATCCATTTTTAAATGATATAAAAAGTGACCAAAAATGCACTATTTTGGACTTTGGAATTTTTTTGCGCGCACGCCATTGACCGAGCGGTTTAATTAATGATATATTTTTATAATTCGGACATTTCCACACGCGGTGATACCACATATGTTTATTTTTATTTTTATTTACACTGTGTTTTTTTTTTTATTGGAAAAGGGGGGTGATTCAAACTTGTAATAGGGGAGGAGTTAAATGATCTTTATTCACTTTTTTTTTTCACTTTTTTTTTGCAGTGTTATAGGTCCCATAGGGACCTATAATACTGCACACACTGATCTTCTATGTTGATCACTGGTTTCTCATAAGAAACCAGTGATCAACGATTCTGCCGGATGACTGCTCATGCCTGGATCTCAGGCACTGAGCAGTCATTCGGCGATCGGACAGCGAGGAGGCAGGAAGGGGCCCTCCCGCTGTCCTGTCAGCTGTTCGGGATGCCGCGACTAGCCGCGGCTATCCCGAACAGCCTGACTGAGCTAGCCGGGAACTATTAGAGGCGTGTCCCGGCTTCACTATGACGCCGGGCCCGCCATGATATGACGCGGGGTTACTGTGTAACCCCGCGTTATATCAGAAGAGCAGGACCAAGGACGTACCGGTACGTCCTTGGTCCTTAAGGGGTTAAGCATACTCATATTACTACAAAAAGTTATAATTTTTTAAAAATCTATTTATATATAAAACTCTGTGTATGTGTGTATGTTCTAGAATCACGTCCAAACAGCTAAAGATATTAACATGAAACTTGGCACACATGTTACTTATATGTCAACAACAAACATAGGATAGGTAATTTACCCCTTACTAACCCCCATTTGTGAGGGTAAGGGGTTTTGTTTAAAGTCCCATACAAGTCTATTGGAAATATATGTTACTGCATAACTTCCAAACGGCTGGAGATATTAGGATAATACTTCTTCACATGTTACTTATATGTCCACTTAAAATATAGGACAGTTAATTTAACCCTTAACTACCCACATTTGTGAGGGTCAGGGCTTTTGTTTAAAATCCCATGCAAATCTATGGGAAATGTATGTTCCCACATAACTTCCGTACAGCTGGAGATATTTCAATAAAACCTGGTATACATATTACTTATATGTCAAATAAAAATATATGATAGTTAAATTAACCCTTACCTACACCCTTATATAAAAGATGGGTTTTTGTTGCAATTATATGGGACTTCCGTTACCTTACTCCACAAGCTCTGCTCTGGATCTTCTGGTGAATGTGTCAGTCTGGCTTTCAAGCCACACCCCATCTCAAAAAGACACGCCCACTGTTTAAGCCCCACCCCATTTATTATCTACCCTTTTTGTGCATCGATCTGTCTTGCATATCCCACCCAATCCCACAAAGCCACATCCCCTTCTATTTTCAGCTTACAATATCTTCATCACAAATCAGTCCCACCTGAGGACAGAATATGAGGATGGGACATGAGAACGGTACATAAGGACGGGACATGAGGAAGGGACATGAGGTTGGGACATGAGGTCGGGATATGAGGTCGGGCCAGGAGGACGGGATATGAGGTTGAAATATGGGGACGGGATATGAGGATGCGATATGGGGTCAGGATATGGGGACAGGACATGGGGAAAAGCTATGAGGACAGGATATGAGGACGTGCTATGGGGTCAGGCTATGAGGACGGGATATGAGGACGAGATATGAGGTTGGGTTATGAGGACGGTATATGAAGACGGGATATGAGGACGGGATAGGAGGTCAGGATAGTAGGTAAAGATAGGAGGACGGGATAGGAGGACAGGATATGAAGTTGAGATATGAGGTTGGGACAGGAGGACGGGATATGAAGACGGGGTATGAGGACAGGATATGAGGACGGGATATAAGTATGGGATATGAGGTTGAGATATGCGGTTGAGATATGTGGAAGGGATATGAGGTTGAGATATGAGGGCGGAATATGGGGTTGGGATAGGAAGTCAAAAGCTTCCTCCTTGGTTGATTTTCCTCCCCAACAAGGATTAGGAAGGAAAAACCAGGCAAAACTGTGTACTCACTAGTTGTTAAATAAAACAAAGCCTATACCTATTGGGTATCATTTCAATCATATGGAACTACAAAATAAATATGAAGTGTCATTTGTACCGAAAAGTACAAATCTTAATTTTTTACACTCGCATATACTCATATGTGTATGTCAAGTGTTCGGCAGGTGCAGTAGAGGGCTCAGAAGGGAAGGAGCAACAATGGGATTTTGGAGAGTGGATTTTGCTGAAATAGTTTTTGATGGGCATGTTGCATTCAGGAAGCCCCTTTGGTGCCAGAACAGCAGAACCCCCCCCCCCCACATGCCACACCATTTTGGAAACTACACCCCTCAAGGCATGTAACAAGGGATCCAGTTAGCCTTAACACCCCACAGGTGTTTGACGACTTTTTGTTAAAGTCGGATGTGTAACTGAAAAAAAATAATAATAATTTTCACTAAAGTGCAGTTTTTTCCCTAAATTTACAATTTTTACAAAGGGCATTGGGAGAAAATGCCCCCCCAAAATGTGTAACCCCATCTCTTCTGAGTATGGAAATACCCCATTTTAGGACGTAAAAAGCTCTGCGGGCGAACTACAATGCTCAGAAGAGGAGTCACATTTGGCTTTTGGGAAGCAAATTTTGCTGAAATGTTTTTTTGGGGGGCATGTTGCATTTAGGAAGCCCCTATGGTGCCAGAACAGCAAAAAAAGAGCCACATGGCATACTATTTTGGAAATGACACCCCTTAAGGAATGTAACAAGGTGTATAGTGAGCCTTAACACCTCACAGGTGTTTGACCACTTTTTGTTAAATTTGGATGTGTAAATGAAAAAACATTTTTTACTTTAAAATAAAAAGTATGGGGGCAACACCAGCATGTTAGTGTTAATTTTTTACATTCTTTTACACTAACAGGCTGGTGTAGACCCCAACTCTTCCTTTTCATAAGGGGTAAAAGGAGAAAAAGCCCCCCAAAATTTGTAGTGCAATTTCTCCCAATTACGGAAATACCCCATATGTGGCCCTAAACTGTTTCCTTGAAATACGACAGGGCTCCGAAGTGAGAGAGCACCATGAGCATTTGAAGACTAAATTAGGGATTGCATAGGGGTGGACATAGGGGTATTCTACACCAGTGATTCCCAAACAGGGTGCCTCTAGCTGTTGCTAAACTCCCAGAATGCCTGGAAAGTCAGTGGCTGTCCAGAAATGCTGGGAGTTGTTGTTTTGCAACAGCTGGAGGCTCCACTTTGGAAACACTGCCAAACGATAAGTTTTTCATTTTTATTGGGGGGGGGGGCAGTGTAAAGGGTGTATATGTAGTGTTTTACCCTTTATTATGTGTTAGTGTAGTGTTTTTAGGGTACATTCCCACTGGCTAGGGCTTACGGTGAGTTTCCCGCTAGGAGTTTGCGCTGAGGCAAAAAATTTACCGCAGCTCAAACATGAAGCAGCAAACTCACTGTAAACCCGCCTGTGTGAATGTACCCTGTATATTCACATGAGGGGAGGGGGGGCAAACCTCCAGCTGTTTCAAAACTGCAACTCCCAGCATGTACTGACAGACCGTGCATGCTGGAGGCACACTGGTTGGAAAACCTTCAGCTAGGTTCTGTTACATAAATCAGTATTTTCCAACCAGTGTGCCTCCAGCTGTTGCAAAACTACAACTCCCAGCATGTACTGATCACCAAAGGGCATGCTGGGAGATGTAGTTATGCAACAGGTGGAGGTACGCAACTACAACTCCCAGCATGCCGAGACAGCTGTTTGGGCATGCTGGGATTTGCTGTTTTGCTCATCTGGAGGGCTACAGTTTAGAGACCTCTGCACAGTGATCACCAAACTGTAGCCCTCCAGCTGTTGCAAAACTGCAAATCCCAGCATGCCCAAACAGCAAACAGCTGTCTGGGCATGCTGGGAGTTGTAGTTTAGCAACATCTGGAGGGCTACAGTTTAGAAACAACTGTATAGTGGTCTCCAAACTGTAGCCCTCCAGATGTTGCTAGGCAACTCGCCGGCTTCCGTAGGATCCATGGGGCCCACATCGCCGTCCTCTGCTGCCGCCGATTGTCGCCCGCTGCCGCCGCTGCCGATGGGTAAGTGGACCTTCGGCGCCGGTCCCCATCGGTTCCCCTGTTCTGCCTGGACAACAGTGGGCGGGCAGAGCGGGGGAACCAAATGTTAACCCCCCTGCCCCCAATCTACTATTGATCGTCGCTTCTGAATGGTCAATAGCAGGGATAGGAGGGGTGGCACCCCTGCCAACTTACTCCTATGCCTTCAGGGGGATCGTGGGTGTCTTGGACAACCCCGATCCCCCTTATTTTCCGGGTCACCGGGTCATTGGAGACCTGTATGACCCAGAATTGCCACAAATCACTGGTGTGAATTTACCAGCGGTTTGCGTCGATCGCCCATAGCAGTCACCCCGGTCTGGTCCCCGCCCGGCACGTGGTACGCCCTTGGTCCTTAATTACCAGGGAGCGAAGGCATACCTTTAAGCCCTTGGTCCCTAAGTGGTTAAGGGGTTAATATGGAGCAATGCAGCCTCTTCACACTATGTTGGACTATATTTCTAGAGGAGAATGTCCCAATATATATGCATAGCAAATTTTGTTTTTCTGGTGGAAATAACTTCAGTATGCTTCTAAATTAAATATGGATGTACAGCAGAAGCTTGGAAATTGATTTATAATGACCTTTGTATATAATTATTTGGTCTTATCTAAAGCCTTCCAAGGCAAGGGACCTTATTTTCTAAAGAATAAACCGTAGATGATAGATGCCTTTGAATCTCTTAAATATCATTATGAGTTTATTTTCATGACATCTCCATAGGTAAAGCAACAAAGCCTGGATGAGCCCTGAAGGTAAACGTGTGCCCTTTATCACAGCTAATTAAGGGCGACATGAGAATCCAGGTTTCCATGAGCACAAACCTACATATTTTATTTATCCATTAGAACATTTGCTACATTCTTGTTTTGAAAACTATCGACAACACAAATGCAAATCAAGCTTAAATATATGTACAACCATCAAGCAAACAAACAGGCATTACAGAGATCCAGCGATCCAGATGTGAAGTGTGGAAAATGGAGAACAGTTTGGCGGGATAGCATTGGATACACACAGCTGCTGTTGGATTACTCAGTCTCCTTCTTCTACAGAATAGACTGCTAATTAAATGGCTAACTATTAAATTTCACTTAGCAGATAGTGTGCGGCGCAGATCGGGGGTAATTAGTCTTTGGCGCCGGTAATATCCTCATTTTTTCCATGCATACTTTTGGAGGGCATTTGAAGCCTTGTGGCCCCTTGCCTGATTAAAACTGGTTGCTGGTTGTCTATTCATTTTCTACACAATAGTCATTAACTCAATAAAAAGGGAAAGTGGCGCAAATGATAGCTAGTTGATTACTCTTACCAATTGACTTCAGCCCAGGGAAGGATTTATGAGTCCTTTACTAATCAGGGATGGGTTTTTTGCCATTCATTAAGGATGTCTATCTGTAAATTAGAAGTCGCTCCAACAGACCAGGTAATAAGTTTAACATTATAAGTATACTTAAAGTGGTCATCAAAAATGTCTTATTTATAAGCTGACCAAATGGGGCCAGTGGCTCATAAATAGACTAATATTCACTGTTCACCTTTCTTACAGAGAGAAGTGACTGATTAAAGAGAAGAAGCAGCATATACTGTATCTGTAAATAAATAGGAAGAGATGGAGCTACAGAACACGCTACATGGTTGAGTTGCTACTTGGCTCGCAATTGATAACTGCAATGCGAGGAATTGATGGTGAGTGGGGCTCATGTCACCTTTATTGTGCATCTTACAGGATTTTAAAGTGAAATGTCAGGAAACAAGGAAGAAGGAAGGTGGAGTGTATTCTGAAGCCAATGCCTTGGATTTCAAGATAGGTTGCTCCACTTCTGGTTGCACCTGCTAAAAAGCGTTCCTAAAAAATAAGGGTTTTAACTAGCAAAACACACAAGATTAAAGGAGTACTCTAGGAGACTAAACTTTTATTCACAAGATGGGGGTAATGTGCATGTCTGATCACGAGGGTCTGACTGCTGGGGCCCCCTGCAATCTTCTGTATTCAACCTCAAAGTGCTCCACTCAATCACCAGCTACAATGATGTCCTGACTCAGACAGCGATTGACTGTACTTAGTACATAGCCGTCATGGCTCCTCCCATAGACATGAATGGAGGGGGGCGTGATGGCTGTGGTTGCCCATCAATGGCAAAAAGCAAAATTTGCTCCAAGCACTGGATGACTGGAGCGCCGTGTCGGAGATCGCGGGGCATGCTGCTGGGATAAGATGTCTAGGGGCGGAGTACCCCTTTAAGTCTAAAATAAGCACTTTGAGCACATTGAAGAGACAGAATACATAGTGCTGTATATCCACAGGATTTTTTTATATGCAGGAAATACTTTTTAAAATTTTCAATGTTGCTAATGCATGGAAAACGCTATAGTAGCGTGGAATTTCTTTCCACTAGAATGTAAATTTGTCAGGGTGGATGCTTCCTTCTGAAGTCTATTTTATGGAGACACAAATTCCAATTACACATGAATATGAGAAATGTTGAAAGACACTATTATTTTAATGAATAGAAACTAATTAATACAAATAAGTTACATTTTGGATTAGTGCTCCCAGTGGAGACAAACACATAGAGCAATCAGATTTATTAAGCCTTGATGAGGTCTAATGGAGTCTGGGAAGCCAAGTAGAAAGGAGGAAATATGTTTTCGCAGCATTGCTATAAAGGACAGTAATCATTCTGTGGTGAGCGGGCATTAAGGCAGCGCAACGTGAACTGGACCGGTGCTAGAAATAGGTTTACTATGGCATTAAGTGAACCCCATTGTTATGTACATAGAGGGAGATGTATCACGGTTACACGGTTGAGTATTTGACCATCGCAAATAATCAGATTCCAGCAATTCTATCTTATTTTACTACAGTATATCTTGTATATGTACTGTTTCTGGCCATTTCCATGTTTTGAACTAGCACTGTGTGCTGCTTCAGGCTACTGGCAAGACACACAGGAGCTAGGTTTAGCCTGGCATGAATATGATAGTCCTGTAATCATTGGGGTACTGTTTTTAGGGGAATATTTATGATTGAGGGTTACAGCCAGAGGCATAGTAGCCTCAGACTGCAATCTAACTAGAAATCTGATATGAAATGAAATCCCCCTTGACTGCTTTGGACAAAAATCAAATCCAAATGTCAGCTTGTAGATCAGTGTTTCCAAACCAAAGTGCATCACACTGTGGCAAAACTACAACTCCCAGCATGCTGGACAGCCATAGGCTGTCCAGGCATGCTTGGAGTTGAAGCTTTGCAACAGCTAGAGGCTCTCTGGTTTTAAAACATTACTGTAGATACTACTGTAGATAATATATATATATATATATATATATATATGTGAATGTATGGTGAGTGAGGGTGGGATCAGTGCGTGCCTCTGACACGCCCCTTTCTGAGCGGTGGATGTCAGAATGAGGGGCAGCAGAATGGAGATATTTTTGAGCCAAAATACAGAAGCTAGACACACAAAAAAGACATGTAAAGCATCTGCATGACCTACTGAGTAACATACATAAGCATTATTTTTTCTGAGGTGCACTTCCAACTAGACAGTCTAAATATGCACCAGCTTTTCATACAGTCTGTTTAGCCTAAATGTATTATGTTCAACAATCACACAGTTTTGATTATCTCAACCATTTTGTTTCTCAACCAATACATCACAATTTAGGAACAATCACAGATTTTTAGGTGTACCAATACAAGTTATTTTCTTCTTATAAAGATGTTGTGTTTATGTATTTTTTTCAATGGGCCAAAGTGGTTATAAAAACTGAAAAATAAAACCCAACAGAATTCCTCACCTCTGCTATTTCAACACTCCTCAGCTCCACACTGATCGCTATGTCCTGATCTCTTCTTAAAGGGGTACTCTACTGGAAAAAATTTTTTTTATCAACTGGTGCCAGAAAGATTTGTAAATTACTTCTATTTAAAAATCTTAATCTTTCCAGTACTTATCAGCTGCTGTATGCTCCACAGGAAGTTATTTTCTTCTTGAATTTCCATTCTGTCTGACCACAGTGCTCGCTGCTGACACCTCTGTCCATGTCAGGAACTGTCCAGAGCAGGATAGGTTTGCTATAGGGATTTGCTTGTACTCTGGACAGTTCCTAAAATGGACAGAAGTGTCAGCAGAACACTGTTTTCCAGTGAAGTACCCCTTTAATACACCGGAATTGCCTGCTCAGCCAATCAGAAGCTGAGAAAGAGTCACCACTGTAGCTAGGGATTGGCTCAGTGAGCATTGTCTGTGTTTTGGGGACAAGGAAACATTGAGTAGTGGGGAACAGCAGTGGTGGGAATTGGGCAGGTAAGTATTGACCTGTTTAAAAACAAAACAAAAAAATCTTATAAATACCAAATTACCTTTTAAGAATTTCCTTTCTCTATGATAATGATTATGTACCATTTATCTGTAAATACACTCATATATTGTAGGATGCAATAGGAACCCACCAATTATTTAGCAATTAAGACACATGGTTACTAAATGATGCCTTCAATATAAGATGGCGCTATTAATCATTGTCTTCTAATGATAGGATTGTTGTAACTACTGTACATGATATATATCAATCAACAATAGCAATAAAATCACTGATAGATTAAGGAAATAACTTTGATAATGTGACCGTGACACTTCACGTTTGTGACGTCACGTCACACCCCCTCCATTCGTGTCTATGGGAGGGGGCGAAACGGCTAGTACAAAGCCATCATGCCTCCTCCTATAGACATGAATGGAGGGGGCGTGGTGGCTGTAGTCACCAGTCATCCAGCACAGAACCGAGTTCGATGACTGGAGTGCTACTGGTAACCCCCGCGATCAGACATCTTATCCCCTATCCTTTGGATAGGGGATAAGAGTTTTTTTTTGGCAGTGTACCCCTTGAAAGATATTGTATGCCTGCTGCTTAGTTTACATTGAGAGTGTTCTTACTGTCTAGCCATTGGAGGTAGGGATGCTATGCATTCCCAAATAACTCCTTACACCGAGCATGAGCCATAAAATATATCTCTCTGCTCAGTATGTAGTTTTCGTGGCTCCCTAGCGTAGGGTGCCATAGACACTACATAGAACTGGGACTCCCTTCATTTTCACAGGAATCCCTGTTCCTGTACAGTAAGCCACAATGTGCTATGCCTCACTGCTTACTGACTGGCTCCTTACACTAGCTGGGCTGGGGTGTCTGCAAATGACCTAGCTAGGCTAGGGCTGAATCCAATTAGAATTTGATGGCTGATTTGAGCCAGATTACTTCAATGAATTTCTCTCATTATTACCCACCCAAAGTGGTTCAAGGAGGGACAATGGCGAGGACCAAAGTAACAAAGGTTAATTAAGGAGTAAGGCCTAACCCATCTGGCCCAACCCAATAAAACAACTACAGTAGCATAACGTGCTGTTAAATATTCACAATGCTTGAAGAGTGATAAACACACAGTGTATGACAGTTTGTTTTGTATGGGAAACCATAGCTTCCGAATAGCCATGCTGACATCTGTCCTTTTCTCCCAAACATGCCTACAATTGATACTTGAGCATCTGAACTGAACTATGGAGTAATGGGAAATCTTGGGTCCGGGCATTCATATGTTATTCTTAACATACCACCTGCCTAAATATTATTGCAGAACAAGTTCATTCCTTCATGGCAGTGGTACACCCTATTGGGAGTGACCTCTTTCAGAAGAATAATGTATCCAGCCACTGAAGTAGTTAATCCTTCTAGTGTCCTTTCTTAGCAACTCTTTGATCAGGGCACCTTCTCTATGTCCTCCCTAGGCCACTGTTAAAGAGTCTCTGCTATATCCCACAAAAGTTTTTTTATATGTTACCCAGGGCATAATCCTGATACTAACATATAATTATTATGTGTATAGTACCTATATTTCTCTCACAAATACCTTTGTTCTGTTGCTCACTTTGTTTGTCATCCTGTGCTTTGGAGGGGGCATGTCTGTCTCTTGCCCTCAATCCGCATGATTCATTTTCATCCCTGGACATGCTACCCTGTGCTGGTTCTCTTCCTCTAATCACTGCAGGCTGCGATGTAACCCCCTCCTCTCTGTTTCTAGACAGAGGAGTGCTAGTCTCACCTCCAGTACTTTATTCCTGCCTGTGTTTCTGCTTGGACAAAAATGATGCTGCAGATTACATCCTGGATGGTATGGGGACCCTTAGTGGTCTTTTTTTTTATAAGCCATGGTTTATGAAAATGAAAGAAACTTTTCTTATGAAGCATATTAGAAAGGTTAATGTTTTGCCAAGATGTACAACATATAAATAATATACAATAATATGAAAAGTGTTTGAATCTGACAGTGCCAATTTAAGGATATTGTGTTGAATATATACTTTCCTTTTCTTATTTTAAAATTGCCATCATAGGAGTTAAATCAAGGCGTGAAGGGAACGGCAAAGGTGGCATGGGAAGCTAATAAAGGGTAAGTTCTTTAAGTATCAAATTACAGTGTCTACAGCTCCTAAAAAAAATGGAAGGCACTTAGGCACCTAACAGGAGAAACAGGAATGAGAAGTGGACTCATGCACAGATAAGACATTTATAATGGCTGAAAAGCTCTTTGCTGGCATTTTTGTGAACATTTCTTAACTTGTGATCTTCCAGGGATCATTGAACATCGGAGCTTTATGCCACAGCTGGCAGTCGGGTAAACGGACAAGAATCCAGCGATAATTGATTGATATGATCCTGGTCCGCATCGCCAGGCATTTTTGGTTTTTTTTCCGGCGTAAATAAAGTGTCTGGCTCTCCATAACTTATTTTTTTGTAAGCTAATCGACCACTTACTTGAATAAAAACGGCCATTTGCTATTTCTTCATGTAGAAACAAAGGAACAAGAATACAAGGTGACAAAGAAGTGACTCATAACGCTGCCAATCTGTCTTCCATCTGCTATGGCGGTGTCTCTTCTAAATTGCGACAGATAATTTGAGTCCGTTAAATGAAATTACAGGTGTATGGATTTGTTCCAGACAGAAGCCTACACTCATTGTACGCAATCAGGTCCTAAGCCTTTATTTGTGAGCAATAGTCATAAAACCAGTGTTTGGTTAACTGCTCGCCTTTGTTCCAGGACATTAAGTGAGCTTCAAACTACTGTAGGTGTGCATGCCATTTATTTCCCTCAAGCAACACAGCATAGAGCAGCTACATTAATGTAACCTTTTCCCTCTATTCCGTCTCTGTGGACTAATATAGACTGCGCTGTCAGGATGTGATTTCGGAACGCTCACAACTGGTCATTAAATTCAGACTTAAATTCAGACTTCAGACTTTTTTTTTTTTTAAGCAGAGAACACTATGGACATTAGCGAACTTTCAGAAATCTGTGACAATTCATGTTTTGCTAATAAAACCATACATTTTATTACAATTGGTGATGACTGCAGGACTTGGTACAGTTCTGCTACATCTGCATGGTTGCATCCTGTAAAAACAGTCGAAAGACCAGACCTCCAGCTGCTGCAAAGCGACAACTCCTAGCATGCTGTTGGCTGTCCGGGCATGCTGGGAGTTGTAGTTTTGCAAAATTTTGGAGGTCCATAGTTTTGAGATCACTGGCCCATAGGACTGTTTTTGCAAGATGGAAACATACAGATGTATGATTATTACTTCTATTTAAAAATCTTAATCCTTCCAGTACTTATCAGCTGCTGTATGCTCCACGGGAAGTTCTTTTCTTTTTTAATTTCTTTTTTGTCTGACCACAGTGCTCTCTGCTGTTATCTCTGTCCATTTCAAGAACTATCCAGAGCAGAAGAAAATCCCAATAGCAAACCTCTCCTGCTCTGGACAGTTCCTGACATGGACAGAGGTATCAGTAGAGAGCACTGTGGTCAAGCTGAAAGAAAATTCAAAAAGGAAAGAGCTTCCTGTAGAGCATAAAGCAGCTGATAAGTACTGGAAGGATTAAGATTTATTAATAGAAGCAATTTACAAATCTGTTTTACTTTCTGGCACCAATTGATTAAAACACAAAAATATGTTTTCCACCGGAGTACCCCTTTAACCTCTTCAGGACACAGGTTCAGGACACAGGGCGTATGGATACGCCCTGCATTCCGAGTCCCTAAGGACACAGGGCGTATCCATACGCCCGTGGGAAATCCGGTCCCCACCGCTAGCCGGTTGGGGACCGGAGCCGGATGCCTGCTGAAATCGTTCAGAAGGCATCGCGGCATATCGCCCAGGGGGGACAATTCAGCCCAGCGATCTGCGGCGGATTCCGGGTCAATCTGGTCTCCAGTGACCCGGTGACCCGGAATTACAGGCTGTTCGGGGCCGTCTCTGACGGCCCCGAACAGCCATAGCCAGCAGGGGTGAGGTGGCACTGGTGCCACCTCACGATCGCCCTGATTCGTCGGCCGGTTTACTGGCCGACCAATCAGGGCACCTGCTGCGGGTGTCACTCCTGCAACCCGCTCCGCCCCTCTTCCTGAGGACGTGATCGGGTGCGGGAAGAGGACCCCGGCAGCTGGGGACCACGATCCCCGGCGTCCCTGTTGGGATCGGGGCCCCAGGAGCGGCGGCGAGGCACTGACCTGCAGCGGCGGCGTGGATCAGCAGTTAGAGGTGAGTGACAGCCTCCTGCTGTTGCTTAGCATCAGCTCCCAGCATGCAAAAAGGGCATGCTGGGAGCTGTAGTTATGCAACATCAGGAGGCAGACCACCACAACTCCCAGCATTCCTTTATGGGCATGCTGGGACTTGTTAGTTTTGCAACAACTGGAGGCACATTTTTTCTATGGAAAAGTGTACCTTCAGCTGTTGTATAACTACAACTCCCAAACAGCTAAAGTGCATGCTGGGAGTTGTAGTGGTGCATCTGCGGGTTGCATAACTACAACTCACAGCATGCCTGTTGGCTGTCGGTGACTGCTGAGAGTTATAGTTTTGAAACAGCTGAAGGCACACTGGTTGTGAAACTCAGAGTTTTTTTTTACCTAACTAAGTGTTTCACAACCGGTGTGCCTCCAGCTGTTGCAAACTACAACTCCCAGCATGCCCCGCACATTCTGGGAGTTGTAGTTTTGCAACAGCTAGAGGCACACTGGTTGTGAAACACTGAGTTAGGTCACAAACTCAGTGATACATAACCAGTGTGCCTACAGCTGTTGCAAAACTAAAACTCTCAGCATGTACAATCTGTCAGTGCATGCTGGGAGTTGTAGTTTTGCAACAGCTGGATGTCCACCCCCCCCCCCCCAATGTGAATGTACAGGGTACACTCACATGGGCAGAGGTTTACAGTAAGTATCTGGCTGCAAGTTTGAGCTGCGTCAAATTTTCTGCCGCAGCTCAAACTGCCAGCGAGAAACTACTGTGAACCCCCGCCCGTGTGGCTGTACCCTAAAAACACTACACTACCACAAAATAAAATAAAAAGCAAAAAACACTACATATACAGATACTCCTACACAGCCCCCCTCCCCTCCCCAATAAAAATGAAAAACGTCTGGTACGCCACTGTTTCCAAAACGGAGCCTCCAGCTGTTGCAAAACAACAACTCCCAGTATTACCAGACAGCCACTGACTGTCCAGGCATGCTGGGAGTTTTACAACAGCTGGAGGCACCCTGTTTGGGAATCACTGGCATAGAATACCCCTATGTCCACCCCTATGCAAGTCCCTAATTTAGGCCTCAAATGGGCATGACGCTCTCAGTTTGGAGCCCTGTCATATTTCAAGGCAACAGTTTAGGGTCACATATGGGGTATCACCGTACTCGGGAGAAATTGTGTTACAAATTTTGGGGGCTATATTCTGCTTTACCCTTTTTTAAATGTAAAATTTTTGGGAAAACAAGCATTTTAGGTTAAAAAAATGTTTTTGTTTTTACATATGCAAAAGTCGTGAAACACCTGTGGGGTATAAAGGTTCACTTAACCCCTTGTTACATTCCCCAAGGGGTCTAGTTTCCAAAATAGTATGCCATGTGTTTTTTTCTTTTTTGCTGTCCTGGCACCATAGGGGCTTCCTAAATGCGGCATGCCCCCAGAGCAAAATTTGCTTCCAAAAAACCAAATGTGACTACTCCTCTTCTGAGACCTGTAGTGCGCCAGCAGAGCACTTTTCACCCCCATATGGGGTGTTTTCTGAATCGGGAGAAATTGGGATTCAAATTGTGGGGGTTTTTTCTGCTATTACCCTTTTTAAAAATGTAAAATGTTTGGGAAAACAAGCATTTTAGGTAATTTTTTTTTTTTTTTTACATTTGCAAAAGTCATGAAACACCTGTGGGGTATTAAGGCTCACTTTATCCCATGTTACATTCCCCGAGGGGTCTAGTTTCCAAAATGGTATGCCATGTGTTGTTTTTTATTGCTGTTTTGACACCCTAGGGGCTTCCTAAAGGTGACATGCCCCCCAAAAACCATTTCAGAAAAATGTTCTCTCCAAAATCCCCTTGTCACTCCTTCCCTTCTGAGCCCTCTACTGCACCCGCTGAACACTTTACATAGACATATGAGGTATATGCTTACTCGAGAATGCAAAAATTGCAAAAATTGCAAAAATTCAAAAATTGGGTCTACAAGAACATGCGAGTATAAAAAATTAAGATTTAGAATTTTCTCCTTTACTTTGCTGCTATTCCTGTGAAACACCTAAAGGGTTAAAACACTGACTGAATGTCATTTTTAATACTTTGGGGGGTTTAGTTTTTATAATGGGGTCATTTATGGGGTATTTCTAATATGAAGACCCTTCAAATCCACTTCAAAACTGAACTGGTCCCTGAAAAATATCGAATTTGAAAATTTGGTGAAAAATTGGAAAATTGCTGCTGAATTTTGAAGCCCTCTGATGTCTTCCAAAAGTAAAAACTCACAAATTTTATGATGCAAACATAAAGTAGACCTATTGTATATGTGAATAAAAATTTTTTTTATTTGTAATATACATTTTCCTTACAAGCAGAGAGCTTCAAAGTTAGAAAAATGCTAAATTTTCAAATTTTTCATCAAATTTGGGGATTTTTCACCAAGAAAGGATGCAAGTTACCACAAAAATTTACTACTATGTTAAAGTAGAATATGTCACGAAAAAACTATCTTGGAATCAGAATGATAACTAAAAGCATTCCAGAGTTATTAATGTTTAAAGTGACAGTGGTCAGATGTGCAAAAAACGCTCTGGTCCTTAAGGCCAAAATGGGCTTGGTCCTTAAGGGGTTAAATGATTAATGTTAACCTGTTCAAATCATAACAAAATTTTACATGTTACCAGATATGCAATGGATATATCAAGCAAATAAAACATATAATAATACAGGAATAATTACACATGTAATACATAAACAGTTGTAAAATATTGATTACTAGCTGAGTACCTGGCATTGCCAGGTTTTTCCTTTCTAATCCCTGTTAGGGAGGAAAATAAACAAAGAAGGAAGCTTTTAACTTCATATCCCATCCTCATATATTGTTTTCAGATCCCAACCCCATATCCTGTCCTCATATCCTGACCTCTTATCCCATCTTTATATTCCATCCTCCTATCCCGTCCTCATATCCTGACCTCCTATCCCGTCCTCCTATCTGGACCTCATATCCTGTCCTCATATCCGTACCTCATATCAGATCCTCATATCCTGTCCTCATATCTCAACCTCATATCAGACCCTCATATCACAACCTCATATCCCGACCTCATATCCCATCCTCATATTCTGTCCTCATATCCTGTCCTCATAGCCCGACCCCATATCCCCTTCTCATATCTCAACCTCATATCCCGTCCTCATATCCCATCCTCATATTCCGTCCTCATATCTTGTCCTCATATTCTGACCTCATATCCCATCCTCATGTCCCGACCTCATGTCCCATCCTCATATCCCGACCTCATATCCTGACCTCATATCCCTTCCTCATATCCCGTCCTCATATTCGGTCCTTATATGCTGTCCTCACATCCTGTTCGTCCGATCGAAACATCCGATCGAAACAAAAATTATACCGCTAAAAACTTCAGATCACAGCGCAAAATATGAGCCCTCATGCCGCCCCATACGCAGAAAAATTAAAAAGTTATAGTGGTCAGAATGGGACATTTTTAAACATATACATTTTCCTGCACGTAGTTATGATTTTTTCCAGAAGTACGAAAAAATCTGAAATATCATTTTAATTGTATGGACCTGCAGAATAAAGATAAAGTGTAATTTTTACCGAAAAATGCACTGCATGGAAACTGAAGCCACCTAAACGTTACAAAATGGTGTTTTTTCTTCAATTTTGTCGCACAATGATTTTTTTTCGTAGATTTTTGGGTAAAATGACTGATGTCATTACAAAGTAGAATTGGGGTCGCAAATAAAAAGCCATCACATGGATTTTAGGTGCAAAATTGAAAGGGTTATGATTTTTTAAGAAGTAAGGAGGAAAAAAACGAAAGTGAAAAAACGGAAAAATGCTTGGTCCTTAAGGGGTTAAACAAAAACCCTGATCCTCATGGGGGTAGTTAAGGGTTAAATTAAATATCCTATATTTTAAATGGACATAAGTAACATGTGACCAAGTATTATTGAAAATATCTCCATCCGTTTGGAAGTTATGCAGTAACATATACCGTATTTCCCATAGACTTGTATGGGACTTAAAATAATAAACCCGACCCTGGCAAATGAGGGTGAGTAAGGGTTAAAGGAGTACTCCAGTGCAAAATAACTTATCCCCTATCCAAAGGATAGGGGATAAGTAATAGATCGCGGGGGGTCCGAGCGCTGGGGCCCCCCGGGATCTATTGAACGGGGCCGCGGCAGTCTGCCGGAAGTGAAGTTTCGTCCCCAGCAGAAAGCCGCGGCAGACACTCCTCCTCCATGTATCTCTATGGGATTCATGGAGGGGGCGTGTCGGCCGCCACGTGATGCGGGGACGGAACGCCCCCTTTCCTGTACCGAGGATCGCAGGGGGCCCCAGCGCTCGGACCCCCCCGCGATCTATAACTTATCCCCTAAGGATGAGTTATTTTGCACTATAGATCTCCATTAAATCACCTATCCTATGTTTGTTGTTGACATATAAGTAACATTTGTGTCAAGTTTCATGTTAATATCTTTAGCCGTTTGGACGGGATGCTGGAACATACACACATACATACGTTGAGATATATATATATATATATATATATATATATATATATATATTTATATATATATATATATATATATATATATATATCAACGTATGTATGTATGTGTGTGTGTGTGTGTGTGTTGGTTCCAGCATCCCGTCCAAACGGCTAAAGATATTAACATGAAACTTGACACAAATGTTACTTATATGTCAACATCAAACATAGGATAGGTGATTTAACCCTTACTCTCCCTCATTTCCCGGGGTCGTTTTTTTTCTCTCTCTCTCTCTCTCTCTCTCTCTCTCTCTCTCTATATATATATAGATAACAAGATGGGCAGGAAACATTTACTCCAATTTTCTGATGAGAGAAAGAGAGACATAAAACATGAAGTAACATCTCTTCCTAAAGCTACCCTCCTTATTGTAAGGAGATCTTTTCCAGCTAATGAATGGAAAACATTTTGTGAAACTTCTAAATATTCTATAACCTAAAAAACTGGAATAAAAAATGACTGTACAGTTATTACCCGTGGCAGAGACTTTTACAGGAATAAAAATCTCCAGGGAAACACCTAATAATTTGTTCATCGTGGACCAAGAAATGGTTCATGCTCTTAAAAACATATCTAACTTCAATTTGGTCTGCAGTAAGGATTTTTTTCTGTATTGAGCACAACTACAGAACAATATAAAACTTGAGTTATGGCTGTTGCCAGTATGATAAATCTTGAGGATGCTTTCAGCCATTAGATGGCACAGTAAATGCAGTGAGAAGTAAAGCATTGATTTTAGTCCTGGGTTTATCACAATGCTCATAGACTATAACAGATAGCGTACTCACAGAATTCTCTTTTTTGGCTGCTAAAATAATTTCAATTTTGTTTTTCACACAGTAATAAATTGCTTATAATGCTAAATGCCAGAGAATATCAAAATGGAGTTTACACTTTTACCATAATCTCTTTTTCTTACACTAGCCAATTTTTGTTGCAGCATTTTTCTCTTTCACTCTTCATAAAATATGCTTGTTTCCAGAAAAAAAACATAAAAATTGTCAAAGATGCCAATGTACATTGTGAAAGGTTCACAATAGGGTTGGCAAGCTCAGTTTTGGCTTTTGCCAGGCAGTTTCACTAAAAGTCACCTATTATTTTTTTACTCTTTTTATGAGGGTTGCCTACTGTTGTCTCTGAATAGGAAAATTAGCCGACTGGGGTCACTAGGCCACCATTATTTTCCAGCTTGGCCTTAAAGGGGTTCTCTGCCCCTAGACCTCTTATCCCTTGTCCAAAGGATAGAGGATAAGATGTCTGATCGCAGGGTCCCGTCGCTGGGGACCCCCACAATCTCTCCTGCAGCACCCGCTTGTCATCAGCTGCTTGGAGTGAAGATCGCTCTGTGCTGATGACTCACGATACAGGGGCCAAAGAATGTCATGGCCCCGCCCCCTTGTGATGTCACACCAAGCCTATGGGAGGGGGCATGACGGTCACCACACCCCCTTCCTTAGACTTGAATAGCGGGGGCGGGGTGGGACATGTATCGTGAGTCATTAGCACAGAGAGATCTTCACTCTGTGCAGCTGATGACAAGCAGGTGCTGCAGGAGAGATGTGGGGGGTCCCCCTTTGGATAGGGGATAAGATGTCTAGGGGCGGAGTACCCCTTTAAGCCTCTTGGGCATAGAGTTTACCAGAGCTTTACAGGTTACCACTGGAGTCCTTTTCCACTCCTCCATGATAACATCACAGAGCTGGTGGATGTTAGGGTCCTTGGGCCCCCCAAGCCAAACCAAGACACTGCCACCACCAAGTTTACCTTGGTCTCATTGGACCACAGGACATGGTTTCAGCAATCCATGTCCTCAGTCTGCTTGTCTTCAGTAAACTGTCTGCGGGCCTTCTTGTGCGTGGTATGGTCTGAGCACTGACAGGCTGAACCCCCCCTGCACACACACACACACACACACACTCCTTCAACATCTTCAGCAATGCTGGCAGTGCTCATACATCTATTTCCTAAAGATAACCTCTGATTAGGATGCTAAGCATGCACATTCAACTTCTTTGGTGGACCAAACTGACCTGTAGAAATGCTGTATGGTCTTGCCACCGTGTTGCAGCTAAGTTTCAGGGTCTTGGCAATCTTCTTTTAGCCTAGACCATCTTTGTGTACAGCAACATTTTTTTTTCCAGATTCTCAGTATTGGAGAGTATGACACCACATTTAAGACACCTGGTCCCCATTCACACCTGAGACCTTGTAACACTAACAAGTCACATGACATTGAGGAAAGAAAATGGCTAATTGGGCCCAATTTGGACATTTCCACTTATGGGTGCACTTTCTTTTGTTGCCAAAGTTTACACATCAATGGCTGTGTGTTGAGTTATTTTGAAGAGACACAACATTAAAGGAGTAGTCCAGGATTGGAAAAGGTATCCCCTATCCTAAGGGACCCCGCGATCTCCCATACAGGGCCCGGGCTCTCCGGCCATACAGCGTGTATCGACCACCGTGTGTCGACCGCTGTATTGAGGGGGCGGACACGCCCCCTCATTACAGCGCTCCAGCTCTCCCATAGAGTTGTATTGAGGGGGGTTGTCAGCCGCCGCTTTGTGTGGTGGTCGACACTCCCCCTTACGGCGGACTACCGGGGCCCCTGTACGGGAGATTATGGAGGGTTCCAGCGGTTGGCCCCCCTGCGATCTGAAACTTATTCCCTATTCTTAGGATAGGTGATAAGTTTTCCAGTCCTGGAGTACTCCTTTAAACATCGTTATACAGGCTGTGCACTCACTACTTTACAATGTAGCAGAGTGTCAGTGTTGTCACATGAAAAAAAAAAAGATAATATATGTACAAATAATTTAGGGGTGGACTCACTTATGTAAGATACTGTACTTGACTGACACTTTCTTTTTCCTGAAAAGCTCCAGGCATTAATAGATTATATAGAGGAGACAAAGGAAGAAAGTAACACAATGCATTCTCTGTGATTCACCTTGTTGATCACATTATAGACTGTAACCTTAGTTTCATGTATGAAAATAGAGCTTTGCTTTAAATGTATCTTTAGGACTTACAGTATAGGATGAAATCTACAGATCATTCTCGTGTTGCCCTTAAGCCAGCAATAGAAATGAAAGCTCCCTTGTATGAATAATGTAGCAAAAAGTTTTGAAAAAGTGATGGTATTGTTCCTAAATGTATTGAATGTTCATTCAGCTGCAGTGATAGAGACAAAAATAGTGAAGATCCAGTAATCTATGGCTCATTACCTTTTCCTTGCAGCAGAGGAGTATTTTTAATCTCTGCCCTGCCGTACAGTCTTTGATGACTGGAGTCTGGGACCCCTACTGTGTATTAAGCAGGGATGTTTTTGCAGCTACAAGCTTTTATGATCCAACATGACCCTCTGTTCTTCAAGTTACAGCAGACGGCAGCAGGGTTGTGAAAAAAGAAGACTTGCCCGGTCTGACGAGATTGGCCTGTAAAATGTCACTGTGCCGTATATATATATATATATATATATATACTAGCTGAGTACCCAGCGTTGCTCGGTTTTTCCTTCCTAATCCTTGTTGGGGAGGAAAATCAACAAAGGAGGAATCTTTTGACTTCATATCCATCCTCATATATTATTTTCATATCCCAACCCCATATCCCGTCCTCATATCCCGTCCACATATCTCAACCTCATATCCCGTCCTTATATCCTGTCCTCATGTCTCGACCTCACATCCCGTCCTCATATCCCATCCTCATATCCCGTCCTCATATGCTGACCTCATGTCCCGACCTTATATCCCGTCCTCATATCCCGTCCTCATATCCCATCCTCATATCCCGTCCTCATATACTGTCCTCACATCCAGTCTTCATATCCTGACCTCATATCCCGTCCTTATGTCCCATCTTCATATCCTGTCCTCAGGTGGGACTGATTTGTGATGAAGATATTGTAAGCTGAAAATAGAAGGGGGTGTGGCCTTGTGGGACTGGACGTGATTTGCAAGCCTGACCGATGCACAAAAAGGGTAGAGAATAAAAGGGGTGAGGCTTAAACAGTGGGTGTGTCTTTGTAAGATGGGGTGTGGCTTGCAAGCCAGACTGACACATTCACCAGGAGATGCAGAGCGGAGCATGTGGAGTAAGGTACTAGAAGTCCCATATACTTTCATGGGACTTGAAACAAAAACCCATCTTTTATGTAAGGGTGTAGATAAGGGTTAGTTTATCTATCATATCTTTTTATTTGACATATAAGTAATACGTGTACCAGGTATTACTGAAATATCTCCAGCCATAGGGAAGTTATGTGGGAACATACATTTCTTGTAGATTTGCATGGGACTTTAAACAAAAAGCCAGACCCTCACAAATGGGGGTAGTTAACTCCTTAAGGAGCTCTGAGTCCGCTCCCTTTCTATAACACGGGTCGGGCCTGGCACTTAGCAAATCGCGGCATCCCGAACAGCTGTAGGACACAAGGAGGGTCCCCTTACCTGCCTCCTGGTGTCCGATCGCTGAATTACTGCTCAGTGCCTGAGATCCAGGCATGAGCAGTCAAGTAGCAGAATCATTGATCAATGGTTTCCTATGAGAAACCATTGATCAATGTAAAAGATCAGTGTGTGCAGTGTTATAGCCACCTATGGGAGCTATAACACTGCAAAAAAAAAGTAAGAAAAAAAAGTTAATAAAGATCATTTAACCCCTTTGTTAATAAAAGTTTGAATCACTCCCCTTTTCCATAAAAAAAACCTGTGTAAATAAAAATAAATATATGTGGTATTACTGTATGCGGAAATATTTGAATTATAAAAATAAATTGTTAATTAAACCGCACGGTCAATGGCGTACGCGCAAATAAAAATTCCAAACTCTAAAATAGCGTATTTTTGGTAACTTTTTATATCATGAAAAAATGAATAAAAAGCGATCAAAAAGTTTGATCAATACAAAAATGGTATCGCTAAAAACTTCAGATCATGGCGCAAAAAATTAGCCCACATACCACCCCGTACGCAGAAAAATAAAAAAGTTATAGGGTTCAGAAGATGACACTTGTAAACATATACATTTTCCTGCATGTAGTTATGTTTTTTCCAGAAATACGAAAAAATCTAACCTATATAAGTAGGGTATCATTTGACCTGCAGAATAAAGATAAGTTGTCATTTTTACCCAAAAAATTACTGCGTAGAAACGGAAGCCTCCAAAAGTTACAAAATAGCGTTTTTTCTTCTATTTTGACGCACAATGATTTTTTTTCTGCTTCAATGTAATTTTTGGGTAAAATGACTAATGAAAGTAGAATTGGTGGTGCAAAAAAAAAGCCATCATATGGATTTTTAGGTGCAAAATTGAAAGGGTTATGATTTTTAAAAGGTATGGGGGAAAAAACAAAAGTGCAAAAATGGAAAAACACTCAGTACTTAAGGGGTTAAGGGTTAAATTAACTATTAAATATTTTAAGTGACATATATGTAACATGTGACCAAGTATTATCGAAATATCTCCAGCCGTTTGGAAGTTATGCAGTAACATATATATTTCCCATAGACTTATATGGGACTTTAAACAAAAACCATGACCCTCGCAAATGGGGGTGGGAAAGGGTTAAATTATCTATCCTATGTCCTCATATCCTGTCCTCAGGTGGGACTGATTTGTGATGAAGATATTGTAAGCTGAAAATTGAAGGGGTTGTGGCTTTGTGGGACTGGGTGTGAATTGCAAGCCAGACCGATGCACAAAAAGGGTAGAGAACAAAAGGGGTGGGGCTTGCAAGCCGGATGGACACATTCATCAGGAGATGCAGAGCGGAGCTTGTGGAGTAAGGTAACGGAAGTCCCAAATACTTGCATGGGACTTGAAACAAAAACCCATCTTTTATATAAGGGTGTAGGTAAGGGTTAATTTAAATAGCATATCTTTTTATTTGACATATAAGTAATATGTGTACCAGGTATTATTGAAATATCTCCAGACGTACGGAAGTTATGTGGGAACATACATTTCCCATAGATTTGCATGGGACTTTAAACAAAAATCCCAACCCTTACAAATTGGGGTAGTTAAGGCTTAAATTAACTATCCTATATTTTAAGTGTACAAATAAGTAACATGTGACCAAGTATTATCAAAATATCTCCAGCCATTTGGAAGTTATGCAGTAACATATATTTCCCATAGACTTGTATGGGACTTTAAACAAAAACCCCTACCCTCACAAATGGGGGTGAGCAAGGGTTAAATTAGTTATCCTATGTTGTTGACCTATAAGTAACATGTGTGCCAAGTTTCATGTTAAAATCTTTAGCCATTTGGACGTGATGCTGGAACCAACACACACACACACACACATACACACATTGAGTTTTATATATATATATATATATATATATATATATATATGTACTAGCTGAGTACCCAGCATTGCCCGGTTTTTCCTTCATAATCCTTGTTGGGGAGGAAAATCAGCAAAGGAGGAAGCTTTTGACTTCATATCCCGTCCTCATATATTGTTGTCATATCCCAACATATCCCATCCTCATATCTCAACCTCATATCCCGTCCTCATATCCCGACCTCATATTCCATCCTCATATCCCGTCATCACATCCCGACCTCATATCCTGCCCTCCTATCCCGTCCTCATATCTTGACCTCATATCCCGACCTCATATCTCGACCTCCAATCCCGACCTCCTATCCTGACCTCCTATCCCAACCTCATATCCCGTCTTCATATCCCGATGTCCATCTCGACCTCATATCCCGTCCTCATATCTTGACCTCCTATCCCTACCTTCTATCCCGACCTCCTATCCCGTCCTCATACTCCGTCCTCATATCTAAACCTCATAACCCATCCTCATATCCCATCCTCATATCCCGTCCTCATATCCCAACCTCCTATCTCAACCTAATTTCCCGTCCTCCTATGTCAACCTCACATCCCATCCTCATATACCGTCCTTATATCCCATCCTCATATCCCGTCCTCATATCCCAACCTCATATCCCGTCCTCATAACCCAACCTCATATCCCGTCCTTATGTCCCATCCTCATATCCTGTCCTCAGGTGGGACTGATTTGTGATGAAGATATTGTAAGCTGAAAATAGAAAGGGACGTGGCTTTGTTGGACGGGGTGTAATTTGCAAGCCAGACCGATGCACAAAAAGGTAAGATATTGAAAGGGGCGTGGATTAAAATGTGGGTGTGCCCTTGTGAGATAGGGTGTGGCTTGCAAGCCAGATTGACACATTCACCAGGATATGTAGAGCGGAGCTTGTGGAGTAAAGTACTGGAAGTCCCATATATTTGCATGGGACTTGAAACAAAAATCCATCTTTTATTTAAGGGTATAGGTAAGGGTTAATTTAACTATCATATCTTTTTATTTGACATATAAGTAATATGTGTACCAGGTATTGTTGAAATATCTCCAGCCGTACAGAAGTTATGTGGGGACATACATTTCCCATTGATTTGCATGGAACTTTAAACAAAAACCCCACCCTCACAAATGGGGGTAGTTAAGGGTTAAATTAACTATCCTATAAGTATTATCGAAATATCTCCAGCCATTTGGAAGTTATATTTCCCATAGACTTGTATGGGACTTTAAACAAAAACCCCGACCCTCACAAATGGGGGTGAGTAAGGGTTAAATTAGCTATCCTATGTTGTTGATATATAAGTAACATGTGTGCCAAGTTTCATGTTAATTTCTTTAGCCGTTTGGACGTGATGCTGGAACCAACACACACACATACATACACACACACATACACACATTGGCCCTCATTTACTAAGAGTGTCGGGTTTATCTCTGAGTGTTTCTTGATTTACTCTGTGTCGCACAGCGCAATCACATGCCCCCAGCAGCGCATGTGTATATATATATGCCCCCTGCACAACATGTGTATATATATATATGCCCCCTGCACAACTCTATCATATGCCCCCCGCAGCGCATGTGTACACATATATATCCTCCCCCGCATAGCGCTATTATATGCCCCCCGCAGCCCATGTAGATATATATTATATATGCCCCGCACAGCGCATCTATATAGATATGCCTCTGAAGCTCTATTAATGACTAATGCAGTGGTCTCCAACTTGCGAACCTCCAGATGTTTCAAAACTACAACTCCCAGCATGCCCGGAAAGCCGTTGGCTGTCTGGGCATTCTGGGAGTTGTAGTTTTGCAACATCTGGAGGTCTGCAGGTTGGAGACCACTGCGCTTCAGAGGCATATGTATATAGAAGCGAAGTGGGGCCATACATATAGCGTTATCTGGTCCCCACTTCGCTACAATACACAATCCTCAGCAAACACCACAGCTGCCCCATCGCCTCCCCCATCCCCGGTGTTATAATTACCTGTTGCCAGGGCCCGGGTCCGCGATCATTCTGGCTTCGGCGCTGTTGCTGGGCGCTGTCACTGTGCGCACTGACGGTGACGTCACGACGTGCGTTGGGGACGTCACTCGTCAGTGCGCACATATATACATATGCCTATGAAGTGCAGTGGTATCCAACCTGCAGACCTCCAGATGTTGCAAAACTACAACTCCCAGAATGCCCGGACAGCCATTGGCTGTCCGGGCATGCTGGGAGTTGTAGTTTTGAAACATCTGGAGGTCCGCAAGTTGGAGACCACTGCATTAGTCATTAAAGTGTACCTGTCGTCAACAAAAACTTTTTATATAATGTAGATAATACTATTATATGTATATTTGTAATATAGATTGATTAAAAAATTTGTATATTTTTGTGTAAAAAATTGCTGTCCCTGCAGCTATTGCCTGTGTGTCTCTATGATGAGTCCAAAAACAGGAAAAGAGGGCAGGAGAAGCAGGGATCTGTGCAGACTCCTGGGTTGTCAATCATCCTGATGTATGATCCAGGAACATAATATAGAGCCTCACTGCACACTGTCCTGCTTTATCTAACTGCACAGAGCCGTGCTTGTCCACCCACACTTCCTGTATTTGGACTCCTCATAGAGACACACAAATAATAACTGTAGGGACAAAAATATACAAATTTTTTAACCAATGTATATTACAAATATACATATAATGGTATTATCTACGTTATATAAAAAGTTTTTGTTGATGACAGGTACACTTTAATAGCGCTTCAGAGGCATGTCTATATAGATGCGCTGTGCGGGGCATATATAATATATATCTACATGCGCTGCGTGGGGTATATAATAGCGCTATGCAGGGGGGATATATATATGTACACATGCAGTGCGGGGGGTATATAATAGCGCTATGTGGGGGGCATATATATATGGTATGGTGTGGTGCTGTGCGGCGTCCGTTGCTGCCGTGGCGCCGTGTCTGCGGGGAGGTGCGACCCATGGACTGGTTTGAGTGGCATTGGGGCCGCTCTGCCAGTGGGTTGTTCCCCCTGTGGGCACTAGTGTTGCGGTGGTGGTGGTCGCCGCCCAGTGCTATACCATTTTATGCTAGGGACATTAGGGACCCACTCTAAATAGGTGGCCTTGATGTGGCGAGTGGGCTTTGTACTTTTTGATCAAAACCTATATACTAACAACCTGTTAGTTTTTGAAATTATGCTAAGAAGCAATCAGATCTTTGTGCAAGATTGTAGATGTGCACCATGTGGCCATCCCTACCCTGTTGCCTCAAATGCGCATTTGAGGCAACAAAAAAAAGTCCCCGATGATAGTGACTTAGTGACCCATGACCCATTTATGGAAAAATACCCCTAGAAGTCTTATCATTTTTTTTTTTTTTATAGAACAGTTTTTTGGGAAATTTAGTGGTTTATGGAGTCAACAATTGGAATGTACTCTGGACTTGGTACATTGGGGTCAGATTATGGGAAATTAAAATGAAAAGGGAAAATGTTGTACTCCATGGAAGTGTGATACTCCCTGAAGCAGTTTTTAATGCAGAGGTCCGGATTATCTGGGCAAGTGTCACATTGAGTGATGGTGTCCTTCCGTATCGCCCTCCTGTGACACACTCTGCATTTTTTCTGGGATCGTTCCTTCTTTCCAGTGTGTGGGACTTCATGATCCTTGCCCCTATAACTCCAGTTCCTTGGGAACTCCGGCCTGCTCTTTTCCGGTCGCCAAAGATCAGGGCCCTTAGGACTTCTTCTTGGAACTGTAGGAATGTCCCTGTGTTGCCAGCGTACTGGGACAGTACAAAAGAGTTGTACATGGCAAACTGTACCAAGTAGACCGCAACTTTTTTGTACCATACCCGTTTTTTCCGTATGGCCATGTATGGCCTGAGGACTTGATCAGAGAGATCAACTACTCCCATATACTGATTGTAGTCCAGAATACAATCAGGCTTGAGGCCCGTTGTTGTGGTACCTCGCACAGGGACAGTTGAGCTGCCGTTACCATGAATTGTGGTCAGCATAGGACATCCCTCTTATCCTTATACCTGACCAGCAACAGGTTTTCATGGGTAAGGGCATGGGACTCACCCTTGGAAATAGGTGTCTGGAGTAAATTTAGAGGGAGGGATGCTGGTATAAAAGTTGTCCACGTAAAGGTGGTAACCCTTATCCAGCAATGGGTGCACAAGGTACCAAACGATTTTCCACTAACACCCAGTGTGGGGGGGGGGGACATTCTAGGGGTTCAATATGGGAATCTCATCCCTCATATATGCTAAACTTGTAAGTGTACCCGGAGGTACTCTCAGTTTGTAGAGTTTCACGCAATACAGCACCCGATTCGAGGGAATATACTGGCGGAAGATGAGTCTCCCCTTAATATTAATAAGAGGCTCATCTACCAAGAGCTCCCTGAGGGGTACATAGGCCTCCAAAAATTTGGCCCCAAAGTGATCTATGACCAGGCGGGGGGAGGGACACATGCTGCATTATCAGTTTCATGCAGGCATTTTTGAATGGCCTCGAACCGCCTCTGTGCCATGATCATACTGTAAAGTGTTTGGTGTATACTATATATAATGGTGTGTGATTAGAAATCACACAGGGTTATAAAAAAGGGGGGGGGCAAATGCAGTGCCCTGAAACCCTGTGTTGCGCTTCAAAATCTGCGGCGGACCCTTGAGGACCTATTAGGGGGGGGGGGGTAATCTTTTTTCTTTATTAAACTTTTTTTTAACCCCTTAACGATGGAGGGCATAAATTTACGTCCTGGTGAGGTGATACTTAACGCAACAGGATGTACATTTACGTCCTAAGCATAACCGCGAGCATCGAAGCGATGCCCGGATCATGCGCGGCTGGTCCCGGCTGCTGATCGCGGACATCCGCGATCTCGTGGATGTCTGCCATTAACCCTTCATATTCCTTGATCAATATAGTTCACGGCATCTGCAGTGTCGCGGTCACTAAAATGGATCATCGGATCGCCCACAGCGCTGCCGCGGCGATCCAATCCACCAGAACGGCAGACGGAGATCCCCTCACCTGGCACCGCTGCCTTCCCGGCGTCTTTTGCTCTGATCTGCCTTCCCGCAGACCAGAGCAGAAGATGACTGATAATACTGATCAGTGCTGTGTCCTATACATAGCACTGAACAGTATTAGCAATCGAGTGATTGCTATAAATAGTCCCCTATGGGGACTATTAAAGTGTAAAAATAAAAGTAAAAAAAGTAAAGAAATAAAGTGAAAAAATTTGAAAAAAACCCTCCCCCAATAAAAATTGTCCCATTTTCCATATTTCACCCCCAAAAAGTGTTAACAATTTTTTATATACATATTTGGTATCGCCGCATGCATAAGTATCTGAACTATTAAAATAAAATGTTAGTGAACGTAAAAATAAAGAAGTCCAAAATAGATGCTTTTTTATAACATTTTATTCCCCCAAAAAATTAATAAAAAATGGATTAAAAGTTCTATATAAGCAAATGTGGTACAAATAAAAATTACAGATCACGGCGCAAAAAATTAGCCCTCATACCGCCATTTATACGGAAAAATGAAGAAGTTATAGGTCTTCAAAATAGGGGTATTTTAAACATAAGAATTTGGTTAAAAAGTTTGCGATTTTTTTTAAGCGCAACAGTAATAGAAAAGTATGTTATCATGGGTATCATTTTCATCGTATTGACCCAATGAATAAAGAACACATGTAATTTTTACCATAAATTGTACGGCGTGAAAACAAAACCTTCCAAAATTAGCAAAATTGCGGTTTTCTTTTTCATTTCACCACACAAATAGTATTTTTTTGGTTGCACCATACATTTTATGGTAGTGAGTGATGACATTACAACGGACAACTGGTCATGCAAAAAACAAGCCCTCATACTAGTCTGTGGATGAAAATATAGGAGTTATGATTTTTTGAAGGCGATTTAGGGGGGCTACCTAACTTTATACCTGGATGCCTATCTACTTACCTACATACCCAGCTACCTGACTATGTACATACTTGGCCTTCATACATGGCTGCCTAACTACCTAGCTAGCCCCCTACCTACCTAACATGTCACCTACCTACATATCTGGCTTCCTGATCTACCTACCTAGCTACCTATTTACCTGGCTACCTACCTACATGCCCTTTTGCTGTGCAGGACACAAAGGAGGGCATTATTACAGTTTGTGGGTTTTTAGATGGAAATATTGTGTAGAGAAGGGGAGAGCACAGGAAAAATGCAGAGTCTGACATGTTTTTCCTGCAGATGTTAAAAGATCCACATGGCGGTCTTATCCGGAAGGAGAAGAAAAGGAAAGAGGGCGCCGCTGATCAGAAAAGACGTAATTGTGAGTCCCAAAATGTAACTTTAATCGCTTATATGGTATATGCATCTTGTGCATAGCTGATATCTACCGCCATATGGTCCTGTATATAATCACTTATATTGTATACAGATCCTGCATAGTATACTGGTCTGTGTATGGTGGTTTTATTCAGTACAGTATGGCGGTATTATCCAGTTATTGAGAGGTGGTATATATTTACTCCTTGTATACCAGTATTATTGGTTATAGAAATTTACCTATGTTAAAGTGTTTCTTACATATATAAATTTTAGTTTATTGTGTGTGGGATTTGGGTGGAATAGGAGCGTGGCAGAAGATTGACGAGCTACAGAGCCTAGCAAGGGCCCTTGCTTTTTTTTTTTTTGGTCCGAAGGCCCCGAGTGTTGTCAGTCCGCCCCTGGGGGGGGGGAGGGAGGGGGTGTAAATAAGGGGGGGGAGGGGGTGTAATTAAAGGGGGGGAAGGGTGGGGGTGTAATTAAGGGGGGTGGGGTGTAATTAAAGGGGGGGTGGGGGTGTAATTAAAGGGGGGGGTGCCAAACAAAGGGTCCGCCCCGGGTGCCAAATTCTCTAGGTACGCCCCTGGCTGTGACATCACAGGGGTGGCTGGCTGCTGATATGCTGCATGCTGCATGTGATTCAGGGTAATCCCGCTAATTCGCCTTCCTGCCTTGCCTTCCAGCCTTCCCAGAGTTCCTTGCCTCATATCCTCACATGTGGATCAGCCATTTTAGATGCCCTGGAGCCTGAACCACCCTAAATGGAGTTTAATGAAGCGATTTGTGCGATCAAATCGTGGGGATATTCACATTCGTTGCGAATCGAATCTTTCCTGAAATTCGCTACAAATTCAGATTCATCAGATTTGATTCGCTCATCCCTAGAAATGTCATATAAACATTTCATTATGGCCTGAAATAGTTCTACTCCCCATGTGCAATGTAAAATTTCCAGGAATTACAGGTACGTTTTAATGTAAATTGCCCCCAAATGCCAAAATCTATCTCTCCATAGTCAGCTTAATATAATAGTTGTTTAACATGTTTAAGACATTCTAAAATATACTCTAGACACCCCATGGGATGGGAACTGAAGTACTGATTAGACAAGTGAATGAAAGTGAATACACAGTAAGTGGAGAACTTCCAAAAACTCTCCGGTGCAACCTCCCTGTCACTCTGCCCACTCAAAGAGAGTGAGGAGTCAATGTAAATGTCCTCTGCCCACTGTGACCAGGGATGAGCGAATCAAATCAGGCGACTCCGAATTCGTGAATAGAATTTCATGAATAATTTGATCCATAAAAAATGTGAATATCGCGGCAATTCGATAAAATGAATCACTTCATTAAACACCATTTAGTGCGGGCCAGGCTCCAGGGCATCTAAAATGGCGGATCCACATGTGAGGACATGGGGCAAGGAACTCTGGGAAGTTGGGAAGGCGGGTAAGCTGGATCACCCTGAATCCCATGCAGCCTATCAGCAGCCAGTCAGCCCTGTAATGTCACAGCCCTATATAATCGGCAGCCATCGCTGCAGCCAGCCACTTCAGCGATTTATTGCAGAGAGAGTGTTTTATTGCATAGAGAGAGAGAGAGCAGTGTGTGTGTTGCACAGAAAAAAAACAGCTTTACAGCAGCAATTTACCACAAGCCCAAATCACCGCAGAAAAGCACTGACAGGGAAAGGAGAGAGAGAGAAAGTACACTTTTGGGTGTACAACTCAGCTGTTCTGTACTGCTGCACTGGAGTGCACTGCTGCATGTCATACTGAATAACAGTATTATTTCACTACCCCAGCACACTCCCTAAGTGTGTTGCAACAAGGCAAATTGAGACTATTGAGACTGTCTCTAGCCCTTAAAAAGCCATTTTTAATAACGATTTGCCGCGACTATATTCGGATCAAACCAAATTTTTTCTGAAAATTGGAATCGCCCGAATTGAATTTTTCTAAAAATTTGCTCATCGCTAACTGTGACCATTGAGATCCAAACTATGACCAGCAAGGGGACAGAAAGCCTCTGCAAACCTTCAGATTCCCATCTAATGTATCATGTGCGCCCTACTGGGACTGATACACTAGCTAGGTGGAACTGTGGGATAGTTTTTGATAAAGAACATTTATATCAAACCCTCAAGAAATTCTAATCTTGGCAGAAAATAATAGATTAGTAGCCATATCCCGAGGCTGGTAACTTCATCAAACAGCAGCTCAGACTCCTCACATATACTAATTAAAATATACATAATAAAACTTATGAACTTTTGAGGACAACATTAATGATGGTGGTGCCTATGCTGCTACAGATTCTTTAGCCAAATATCAGTCGAACCTGGAACATCAGGCGGCATAGATATTAACAAAGAAATATTTTGATTAATAGATTGGATAATATATTAATGTTTTCCCAATTCATCACAGGTTTCCTTCAAGTAGTTAGAAAGTTACTTATAATTATAACACTTTTTCTGATAAAGTTGAGGGGTATTAGCTCAATACTTTGGGGGTTCTCACTTCTTGGGCCCAAGCTGTCATATCACTGAATTGTCCTTTACAGATTAGTATATTTTTTTTTCCTCTCCTTCCTTCGTGTTCTTTTAGTTATTGCATTATTTAATAGGAGTAGGCTTCCATCTCCTTTTTTTCTATAAATAATATATTTTTTGTGAAATCATTTCTTGGTATAATTTTCATAGGAGTATCGTTGACTCTTTGGCCTTGTCACGTTCATACTAATGTACTTGTTTTGGATTTGCTTACATTTTAGCATATTGATTATTGTCATGTGATTCAGTAATGTTGTACACTATGAGCTATGTGTTTTGACTTTGTAAACCTGCACAGGGCTGCTCCATCCACAATATTAGCAATAATAATTAAAATAGGGGAAATGGTCACCTATTTCCTATTGGGAATAAGAAAAAATTAAGATGAGGATTAAAAGGGTTATCCAGCTTAGTATAATTGATGGCCTATGCTCAGGATCGGCAGGGGTCTAACACTATCAGAGAGGCTGTGAGAAAGGGCGCTCTGGTTAGCTCTGCAGCCTCTTGAGTGTTAACTTCTGCTTCTTTCTGCATCTTTGTATACTTTTAGTAGTAGTGGTGCAATTCCTATTCCCATTGCTGCATTAGTTTGCACTGCTGTTACTAAATGTATGACTCTGCAGGTTTGCGAAGCAATGAAGACTCAAGAGGCAACGGCTCTTGTGCTCATGTCGCAGCCCCTTAAAGTAGCTGAACAGTAGAGATGCTTGGAGTTGGAACCTCGCAAATCTAAACTGAGGATAGGCCATCAGCTTTATTAAGCTTGATAACCACTTGTCCAACTAGACAAACTCTTGTCATATGGAAGCCACTGATAGTCGCCTGTTATGATTGGCGGAAGCTGTGTGCAGCCATACTTTTTGTGGCAGGTGGAACATAAGTATACAAGAAACTAATGTACAGGGCTTTTTCAATCAGGGCAAACCCCTTTAAAAAGAATTGGATCCTTTTGTCTTGGGTTGTAATAACATAAATGAAAGGTTCCAATTTGTGGTATGGGATTTGCACTGCTCTGTGTATATCACTATAGTGTATAAATACCGTATTTATCGGCGTATAACACGCATTTTTTAGGCTAACATTTTTAGCCTAAAGTCTATCTGCGTGTTATACGCCGATAAGCCGCTGCAGTTCAATGATTTAAAGCGGGCGCTTTAAATCAATGAACTGTGGCGGCTTTTGTGGGGCTAGAGACCTGCCGTCCCTGCCCGCTTCTCTGCCCCTGCCTATGCTGGGGTTCAGAGACTGCCGCCGACACTGCCCCATTGCCTCCCCCATCCCCTTTTTATTATTACGGTACCTGTTCCCGGGGTCCGCGCTGCTTCTGGCTCCGGCGGTGTCTTGCGTTGTTGCTATGTGCTGCGCTGCGCAATGACGAGTGACGTCTTCAATGCGATGTCACTGTCAGTGGCCAGGCGCACAGTGACAGCTAAGGACGCCTCTGGAGCCAGAAGAAGCATGGACCCCAGAAACAGGTAATTATGAAACCGGGGATGGGGGAGGTAATGGGGCAGCGGCGGCGCAGTCTCTGGATAGCCAGGGGGAGAGAAGCAGTGGCAGCAGGAGTCTAGACCCCAGGAATGGCAGGGGAAGAGAAGCGGGCAGGGACAGCGGTCTCTGACCATGCAAAGCCACGCTTCTGCGGGGTCAGAAACAGTTTATCAGGGTATACACATGCACACACGCACCCTCATTTTACCAAGGATATTTGGGTAAAAAACTTTTTTTTACCCAAATATCCTTGGAAAAATGAGGGTGCGTGTAATAGGTCGGTGCGTGGTATACCCCGATAAACACGGTATCTTAAAGGGTATTCCTGGCTTAACTAACTTTTAACTATCCTACCCATTATGAAGAATTTTTTCTAGTTTAACCTTTACTTACTATATCGCTCTGCAGTGGATTGTCTACTTTTTCCTCATTATATGGTCCCTCCAGGTCTAGCGTTTCCTTTCAGGTCCTGATGACGTTTTCAGGTCCTGAGGGCGCTGGCACGTTAGGATGTACAGATGGACCACAAACATCTTCAGGGGCTGGCTTGTGAGGAAATACAAGAAATAGCCAAGCCCCTGATACCAGCTGCTGCCTCGAGCCGCAAAGGATTGTGAGACGAACGTCATCAGGACCTGAAAGGAAATGCTAGACCTGGGGGGACCATTTAATGATGAAAAAGAAGACGATCCACGGCAGAGCGGTATAGCAAGTAAATGTAAAACTAGCATAATTCTTCCTAATGGGCAGGATAATTGAAAGTGAGTTTAGCCCGGAATACCCCTTTAAGCCATATATACCAGATATTTTAGACTTGTTTCCTTAGGCTGGGTTTGCGCAGCCTTAAATTTTGAAAGCATATTGGGGAAGATTTGTCAAAAACTGTGCAGAGGAAGAGTGGTGCAGTTGCCCATAGCAACCAATCAGATCGCTTGTTTCATTTTTAAAGAGCCCTGTGAAAAATTAAAGAAGCTATCTGATTGGTTACCATGGGCAACTGGGCAGCTTTACCTCTGGACAGATTTTGATAAATCTCCATCATTGTATTTAACTCACACATTTCCTAAAAAATTGCAGTCACATTTTCACGACAAATTGGTGCATAAAGTAAGATAAGCACAGAATTTTACGCTGTGTGAACTCTTAATGGTGTATAATATAGAGTAGGTTCTGGGAATTCATTTTTAACAAGGCTTTAGAAAAATTAAAGAAGCGATTTGATTGGTTGCTATGCACAACTGGTCAGCTTTTCCTCTACACAGTTTTTGATAGATGTTTGTTGAATAGCTGAACATTCTAACATCATTGAATACATTTTAACCCTTCGATAGCGCAGGCTTAGTATGCTGAGTGCCCCCCCCCCCCACCCCCCACTGCTTATTTCTTTAGCTAAGGGCGGGCACTAATAGCCAGTATGCGAAAATCACTGCTGCTGGCTATTAACCCTTTAGATGACAACAGGGACGTGCACACATAGGATTCAAAGGGGTATCAGCCCCTGCCCAGCCCCTGCCCTGACCTTTAGCCGAGCATCTCCCTGTCCTTCTTTTAGAAGTGAGCCTCTCTGCAGGGGTCATTGGTATAGCGCTGGCACTCTTGGAGATGCTCGGTTCCTTTAACAAACCCACCACCCCCTCCTCCCCAGTTCCTCCGTCTTCCTCCTCCTGTTGCTGAACGATCTCGCAAAGTGTAACTTCCTGTCTGCCGATGAGTGAACGAGTCTGCAAGCAGCAGGAAGCACAGAGTCCTGCCTGAACATCCATTTACTGAACTATTCCCTGCGCCCAGCCAGCTTCCTATAAAAGTGAGTGCAGATGTATTGTGTGAACATGTGTGTGTAATGTGTATGCAGGTGTATTGTGTGAACATGTGTGTGTAATGTGTATGCAGATGTATTGTGTGAACATGTGTGTGTAATGTGTATGCAGATGTATTGTGTGAACATGTGTGTGTAATGTGTATGCAGATGTATTGTGTGAACATGTCTGTGTAATGTGTATGCAGATGTATTGTGTGAACATGTGTGTAATGTGTATGCAGATGTATTGTGTGAACATGTGTGTGTAATGTGTATGCAGATGTATTGTGTGAACATGTCTGTGTAATGTGTATGCAGATGTATTGTGTGAACATGTGTGTAATGTGTATGCAGATGTATTGTGTGAACATGTGTGTGTAATGTGTATGCAGATGTATTGTGTGAACATCTCTGTGTAATGTGTATGCAGATGTATTGTGTGAACATGTGTGTGTAATGTGTATGCAGATGTATTGTGTGAACATCTCTGTGTAATGTGTATGCAGATCTATTGTGTGAACATGTGTGTGTAATGTGTATGCAGATGTATTGTGTGAATATGTGTGTGTAATGTGTATGCAGATGTATTGTGTGAACATGTGTGTGTAATGTGTATGCAGATGTATTGTGTGAACATGTGTGTAATGTGTATGCAGATGTATTGTGTGAACATGTGTGTGTAATGTGTATGCAGGTGCATTGTGTGAACATGTTTGTGTAATGTGTATGCAGATGTATTGTGTGAACATGTCTGTGTAATGTGTATGCAGGTGTATTGTGTGAACATGTCTGTGTAATGTGTATGCAGATGTATTGTGTGAACATGTCTGTGTAATGTGTATGCAGATGTATTGTGTGAACATGTGTGTGCAATGTGTATGCAGCTGTATTGTGTGAACATGTCTGTGTAATGTGTATGCAGATGTATTGTGTGAACATGTCTGTATAATGTGTATGCAGATGTATTGTGTGAACATGTGTGTGTAATGTGTATGCAGATGTATTGTGTGAACATGTCTGTGTAATGTGTATGCAGATGTATTGTGTGAACATGTGTGTAATGTATATGCAGATGTATTGTGCGAACATGTGTGTGTAATGTGTATGCAGATGTATTGTGTGAACATGTGTGTGTAATGTGTATGCAGATGTAGTGTGTGAACATGTGTGTGTAATGTGTATGCAGATGTAGTGTGTGAACATGTGTGTGTAATGTGTATGCAGATGTAGTGTGTGAACATGTCTGTGTAATGTTTATGCAGATGTATTGTGTGAACATGTCTGTGTAATGTGTATGCAGATGTATTGTGTGAACATGTCTGTGTAATGTGTATGCAGGTGTATTGTGTGAACATGTGTGTGTAATGTGTATGCAGATGTATTGTGTGAACATGTCTGTGTAATGTGTATGCGTATGTATTGTGTGAACATGTGTGTGTAATGTGTATGCAGGTGTATTGTGTGAACATGTGTGTGTAATGTGTATGCAGATGTATTGTGTGAACATGTGTGTGTAATGTGTATGCAGATGTATTGTGTGAACATGTGTGTGTAATGTGTATGCAGATGTATTGTGTGAACATGTCTGTGTAATGTGTATGCAGATGTATTGTGTGAACATGTGTGTAATGTGTATGCAGATGTATTGTGTGAACATGTCTGTATAATGTGTATGCAGATGTATTGTGTGAACATGTGTGTGTAATGTGTATGCAGATGTATTGTGTGAACATGTCTGTGTAATGTGTATGCAGATGTATTGTGTGAACATGTGTGTAATGTATATGCAGATGTATTGTGCGAACATGTGTGTGTAATGTGTATGCAGATGTATTGTGTGAACATGTGTGTGTAATGTGTATGCAGATGTAGTGTGTGAACATGTGTGTGTAATGTGTATGCAGATGTAGTGTGTGAACATGTGTGTGTAATGTGTATGCAGATGTAGTGTGTGAACATGTCTGTGTAATGTTTATGCAGATGTATTGTGTGAACATGTCTGTGTAATGTGTATGCAGATGTATTGTGTGAACATGTCTGTGTAATGTGTATGCAGGTGTATTGTGTGAACATGTGTGTGTAATGTGTATGCAGATGTATTGTGTGAACATGTCTGTGTAATGTGTATGCGTATGTATTGTGTGAACATGTGTGTGTAATGTGTATGCAGGTGTATTGTGTGAACATGTGTGTGTAATGTGTATGCAGATGTATTGTGTGAACATGTGTGTGTAATGTGTATGCAGATGTATTGTGTGAACATGTGTGTGTAATGTGTATGCAGATGTATTGTGTGAACATGTCTGTGTAATGTGTATGCAGATGTATTGTGTGAACATGTGTGTAATGTGTATGCAGATGTATTGTGTGAACATGTGTGTGTAATGTGTATGCAGATGTATTGTGTGAACATCTCTGTGTAATGTGTATGCAGATCTATTGTGTGAACATGTGTGTGTAATGTGTATGCAGATGTATTGTGTGAACATCTCTGTGTAATGTGTATGCAGATCTATTGTGTGAACATGTGTGTGTAATGTGTATGCAGATGTATTGTGTGAACATGTGTGTGTAATGTGTATGCAGATGTATTGTGTGAACATGTGTGTGTAATGTGTATGCAGATGTATTGTGTGAACATGTGTGTAATGTGTATGCAGATGTATTGTGTGAACATGTGTGTGTAATGTGTATGCAGGTGTATTGTGTGAACATGTTTGTGTAATGTGTATGCAGATGTATTGTGTGAACATGTCTGTGTAATGTGTATGCAGGTGTATTGTGTGAACATGTCTGTGTAATGTGTATGCAGATGTATTGTGTGAACATGTGTGTGTAATGTGTATGCAGCTGTATTGTGTGAACATCTCTGTGTAATGTGTATGCAGATGTATTGTGTGAACATGTCTGTGTAATGTGTATGCAGATGTATTGTGTGAACATGTGTGTGTAATGTGTATGCAGCTGTATTGTGTGAACATGTCTGTGTAATGTGTATGCAGATGTATTGTGTGAACATGTCTGTATAATGTGTATGCAGATGTATTGTGTGAACATGTGTGTGTAATGTGTATGCAGATGTATTGTGTGAACATGTCTGTGTAATGTGTATGCAGATGTATTGTGTGAACATGTGTGTAATGTATATGCAGATGTATTGTGCCAACATGTGTGTGCAATGTGTAGGCAGATGTATTGTGTGAACATGTGTGTGTAATGTGTATGCAGATGTAGTGTGTGAACATGTGTGTGTAATGTGTATGCAGATGTAGTGTGTGAACATGTGTGTGTAATGTGTATGCAGATGTAGTGTGTGAACATGTCTGTGTAATGTTTATGCAGATGTATTGTGTGAACATGTCTGTGTAATGTGTATGCAGATGTATTGTGTGAACATGTCTGTGTAATGTGTATGCAGGTGTATTGTGTGAACATGTGTGTGTAATGTGTATGCAGGTGTATTGTGTGAACATGTCTGTGTAATGTGTATGCAGGTGTATTGTGTGAACATGTGTGTGTAATGTGTATGCAGGTGTATTGTGTGAACATGTGTGTGTAATGTGTATGCAGGTGTATTGTGTGAACATGTGTGTGTAATGTGTATGCAGGTGTATTGTGTGAACATGTGTGTGTAATGTGTATGCAGGTGTATTGTGTGAACATGTCTGTGTAATGTGTATGCAGGTGTATTGTGTGAACATGTCTGTGTAATGTGTATGCAGATGTATTGTGTGAACATGTGTGTGTAATGTGTATGCAGATGTATTGTGTGAACATGTGTGTGTAATGTGTATGCAGGTGTATTGTGTGAACATGTGTGTGTAATGTGTATGCAGATGTATTGTGTGAACATGTGTGTGTAATGTGTATGCAGGTGTATTGTGTGAACATGTGTGTATAATGTGTATGCAGATGTATTGTGTGAACATGTGTGTGTAATGTATATGTAGATGTATTGTGTGAACATGTCTGTGTAATGTGTATGCAGATGTATTGTGTGAATATGTCTGTGTAATGTGTATGCAGATGTATTGTGTGAACATGTCTGTGTAATTTCTGTTACTTACTAGCCTTTGTGTATAGTGTGGTGTGTATGTACTGCATGTATATACACATGTATGGTATATATGTGAGTATGTGTATGTAAGTGTGTATATGTATAGTATTTTATATATGTTATATGCAGTGCTGTATCTGTCACTAGGCCAAGAAGGCCCAGGATTGATACAGCCATACAAAGACCAATATATGGTGGGTTAATGCTCAATATCAATTCCTATAGATCACCTGGGTGATCCAAAAAAAAAAATAACAATTCCCCATATATCCCAAAGTTTTATTATTAATTATTAACACACATAATGTTAATAATTAATAATAAAGCTTTGGAATATATGGGAAACTGTTTTTTTTTGATCAATCAGGTGATCTATAGGAATTGATATTCAGGATTGATACAGCACTTATCGCAGTGGTGGTTGCAAATCGCATGGCGCCCCTGAAGTACACTTATGTTTGGATATAAGTTTTTATATTTGTCTGTAATCAGTGTTTCCCAACCAGGGTGCGACCAGCTGTATAGGCTGTCCGGGCATGCTGGGAGTTGTAGTTTTGCAACAGCTAGAGTCACCCTGGTTGTGAAACACTGATTTATGCATGTATGTGTATTTATCATTGTCTCACAACCAGAGTGCCTCCAGCTGTTGCAACTGCTGAAAGCACTCTGGTTGGGAAACACACACACACACACACACATACACATACATATTTATATTCAGGGATGTGGGACTCCTATTACCCGACACCCGGGACATACTACTGGTGGTTGTTGTAGAGCTTTGTTCCTTTACATACTGGTGGTTGTAGTAGTGCTATGTTCCTTTACATACTGGTGGTTGTAGTAGAGCTATGTTCCTTTACATACTGGTGGTTGTAGTAGTTCTATGTTCCTTTACATACTGGTGGTTGTAGTAGAGCTATGTTCCTTTACATACTGGTGGTTGTAGTAGAGCTATGTTCCTTTACATACTGGTGGTTGTAGTAGAGCTATGTTCCTTTACATACTGGTGGTTGTAGTAGAGCTATGTTCCTTTACATAATGGTGGTTAAAGTAGAGCTATGTTCCTTTACATATTGGTGGTTGTAGTAGAGCTATGTTCCTTTACATACTGGTGGTTGTAGTAGAGCTATGTTCCTTTACATACTGGTGGTTGTAGTAGAGCTATGTTCCTTTACATACTGGTGGTTGTAGTAGTGCTATGTTCCTTTACATACTGGTGGTTGTAGTAGAGCTATGTTCCTTTACATATTGGCGGTTGTAGTAGAGCTATGTTCCTTTACATATTGGTGGTTGTAGTAGAGCTATGTTCCTTTATATACTGGTGGTTGTAGTAGAGCTATGTTCCTTTACATACTGGTGGTTGTAGTAGAGCTATGTTCCTTTACATATTGGTGGTTGTAGTAGAGCTATTTTCCTTTACATACTGGTGGTTGTAGTAGAGCTATGTTCCTTTACATACTGGTGGTTGTAGTAGAGCTATGTTCCTTTACATACTGGTGGTTGTAGTAGTGCTATGTTCCTTTACATACTGGTGGTTGTAGTTGAGCTATTTTTGGGTGGAGACGAGGAGGGAGGGGGTTGATTTTGAGGAGATCAAGCATATAAGGGCCTATAACAAAACCAGTGTTTCCCAACCAGGGTGTCTCCAGCTGTTGCAAAACTACAACTCCCAGCATGCCCAGACAATCGTTGGCTGTTCGGGCATGCTGGGAGTTTTGCAACAGCTGAAGGCACCCTGGTTGGGAAACTCTGAATCAAACATTCCCAGAAGAAAATAAAAGAAGACTAGAACTACAGAAGTTATTTTTTATCACGTTCGTGTTTTCCTCCTCACATTCTAAAAATCATAAAGTTTTCAATTTTTCACCTATATACCCATATAAGGGCTTGTTTTTTGCATCAGAAATCGTACTTTGCAATGACTTCAATAATTTCACCACAAACTCTATGGCAAAACCAGAAAAATATTTATGGGGCAAAATTGAAACAACAAAACAGCAATTTTGTAAGTTTTGGGGGCTTCTGATTCTACACAGTACACTTTTTAGTAAAAATGACACTTTATTTTTATTCTGTAGGTCCATACGGTTACAAGGATACCTAATTTATATAGGTTTTATTTTATTTTTCTACTTTGAAAAAATTATATCTACATGCACCAAAATGTGTGTTTAAAATTGTCATCTTCTGACCCCTATAACTTTTTTATTTTTCTGCATACAGGGCGGTATGAGAGCTAATTTTTTGCACCATGATCTGAAGTTTTTATCGGTACCATTTTTGTTTTGATAGATTTTTATAAAAAAAATGTTGGTATACAAAATACGCTATTTTTTATAGTGCCCTTTTTTTATTGGAGCCCCTACCCTCCAAAATGTCTGTGCACGTCCCTGGATGACAATTTAAGCCAGCTTTAGTGATTCAATGGTGCAGGTCAGCTGACCTGTTGTCATGGAAGCCTGAGGCCTTACCTTGGCTTCCATTGCTTTCTATTAATAAAGCCTGTCTGTGGCAGAAGTATGACTTTGCTCTATATGAGTCATCTAATGATGGAACAAACAAGTCCCCTAGGGGGACTAACTAAGTATAATAAAAAGGATCACATACTGTTATCCAATATATAACTTAAACCCTTCCATAATAGTTAAAATCACGCCCCTTTTCCCATAAAAAAAAAAAAGTGTAAACAAATAAATCCAATAACCTTATTTGCAGAAGTGTCCAAACTATTGAAATACAACGTTAAAGGGGTACTCCACTGGAAAACATTTCTTTTTAAATCAACTGGTGGCAGGAAGCTAAACAGATTTGTATATTACTTCTATTTAAAAATCTTACTCCTTCCAGTACTTATCAGCTATTAAATGCTCCACAGGACATTCTTTTCTTTTTAAATTTTCTTTCTGCCCGACCACAATGCTCTCTGCTGACACCATCTGTCCAGAGCAGGATAGGTTTGCTATGGGGATTTGCTTCTACTCTAGACAATTCCTAAAATGGACAGAGGTGTCAGCAGAGAGCACTGTGGTGAGACAGAAAGGCAATTCAAAATTAAAAGAACTTCCTGTGGAGCATATAGCAGCTGATAAGTACTGGAAGGATTAAGATTTTTATATAGAAGTTATTTACAAATCTGTTTAACTTTCTGGCACCAGTTGATTTAAAAAAAAAATTCCATTGGAGTACCCCTTTAACCCCTTAAGGACCAAACCCATGTTCACCTTAAAGGGTATCTGCAGCTAAAAAACCACTTATTACCTATCTACAGGAAACCCTGCAGTCTCCTGCTTAAGGCCATGGCTCTGCCGCAGCTCTCCCATGCAGGAGGCGTGCCGGCCGCAGTGTGACATCGTGGCCGACACGCCTCCTCCATGTAGTTCTATGGTAGAGGTGGGGAGGCAATGTTCATGCCTCCCTACCTCTCCCATAGAACTGTATGGGGAGGGGGCGTGGAAGGAGTGTACCGTTGACCTCTGAGGTTGACACTACACGCATTAGTCGCTCACATAGAGCGGCAATGCGGGGCCCTATGTGGGAGATCGTGGGGGGTCCCAACAGTCAGCGATCAAACATTTGTCCCCTTTCCTGTGGAGAGGGGATAAGTTGTTTATCGCTGCAGATGTCCTTTAAGGACCAGGACAATTTAATTTTTGCATTTTAGTTTTTTCTCCTCGCCATCTTTTACAAATTTCCATCTAGAGACCCATATAAGGGCTTGTTTTTTGCGTGACCAATTGTACTTTGTAATAACACCTCTCATTTTTCCATAAAATATACGTTTAAATGAAAACCACAATTTTGCTAATTTGGGAGGGTTTCGTTTTCACACTGTACACTTTACAGAAAAAAAGACATATTTTCTTAATTTGTAAAAAATCAGTATGTTTAAAATCACCCTATTTTGACCACCTATAACTTTTTCCTTTTTCTGTATATAGGGCGGTAAGAGGGCTAATTTTTTGAATGGTGATCTGTACTTTTTTTTATACCATATTTGCTTATATAAAACTTTTGTATCACTTTTTATTAATAATTTTTTTAATAAAATGTAACCAAAAAACAGCAATTTTGGACTTCTTTTTTTTTTTACATATATGCCGTTCACCGTATAGGATCATTAACATTATGTTTTGATAGTTTGGACATTTACACATGCGGCAATACCAAATATGTTTTTAACAAAATGTTTACGCTTTTTGGGGGTAAAAATGGGAAAAAGGGACCATTTACATGTTTATTGAGGGAGGGGATTTTTCAAATAGTTTTTTACTTTTCATTTTTACATTTTTAACTTTTGTTTTACACTTTTTATGTCCCCAGAGGGGACAATCTATAGCAGTAATGTGATTGCTAATACTGTTCAGTGCTATGCATAGGGCATAGTACTGATCAGTGTTATCGGCAATCTTCTGCTCTGATCTGTTCGATCTCAGACCAGAAGACCCCAGGAGAGGGCAGGAGGCAGGTGAGGGGACCTCCAGCCACCATTTTAGGCGATCCGATCATCTGCGCGCATTGCCGCAGATGCCGTGATCTGTTTTGATCACGGAATCTGAGGGGTTAATGGTGGACATCGACATGATTGCTGATGTCCGCCATTACTGGCTGATACCCGGGGCTTGCAGTGCATGATGCGAGCGGCGCTCCGATGCTCGCTGTCATGTACAGGATGTAAATGTACGTCCTGGTGCGCAGAGTACCTCCACACCAGGATGTACATTTGTCTGTGGTCGTTAAGGGGTTAATATCACTGCATAGTTAATGGGGTAAATATAAAAAATCCCAAATGTCAGAACTGTGTTTTTTTTTTTTTTTTTTACATCAAATCCCACAAAAAATGGAATTAAAAATGATCAAAAAGTCTGATCAATACCTAAGAGGTCAGATAATTACTATACAAAAGATAAAAACTACAGAGTTTGGCTCAATAAAATAAGCCCCCATACAGTTTCATAGACACAAAAGTATAGGGGTCAGAAAATGTCCATTTAAAAAAATAAAATGTTTCCTGAAAAGTTTTACATTTTTTAAAAGCATCAAGACTTCATCAGAAACTATACAAATTGGATATTGTTGTAATAATACCAATCTGAAGAACACAAATAACATGCCAATTTTGCTGCACAGTGACAGTGAATGATGTAACCCCCATCCCCCCCAAATTTGCTAAACTGTATTGCATTGATGTCTTACTTTAGGAAACATCTGGAAATGGCTACATAGAACAGATCTAGACATCAGTTCATGCATCATTATCTTGGTCGATGTTTCCTTCTGTTTAGAGTTAGTGCTGGTTTTCATTTGTCTCTCTATATGTCTTTTCAATTTCATTCAGCTTATTTTTACATTTTCCATTCTCCGGGCCTTCAGATTTCTGTACTGACCATTTGTTATACATATATTTTCTTTATATTATGACCTTTCCATTTTATTTATCCCTGCATCAAAATTTTACACACGGCTGCCTGGGGACAACTAACATCTTTTGCTGCACTCTTGGTAGTTTGTCTATGTTGATGAAGTTTAACAAATTGTTTCAACTGATAACTCTCTTGCTGGGACCTTTTAGCCAAACCCAACAGCTCTAGCCAAACCCAACACAATCCTTAAAATTGTTTCAACTGATAACTCTCTTGCTGGGACCTTTTTTTTCCAATTAGCCGAACCCAACCCTCTTCAAGTACTCCATATTTGCCTGTTCAGTCCAATACATCTGCCTATCAAGTTGTTTATCCTAACTGTAGGTAACTATTATCTGCTAAATAATGCTGAATATACCTATATACATCACTATGAGTGTCAGATATTGGAAATAAAAAGAGTTTTCTCTTAGAATCCTTCAAGGCCTTGAGTTAAATGTGATTATCAGAGAACTAGATCATCTTTGTGTTATGATCTAATTTTGCATTAAGGTTATATATCAAACACTACCATAAAATGTGTGATTCTAAGGTGCTCATGGAATTACTTTTAAGTTTGTGATGTTTAGAAATGTATTCATCTATTTTGTTCCTTTTTATTTTTATTTTAGTTTTTTAGTTTTTTTGTATAATAATGTTGTACACCTGTAATGAAAATGGGGTTCTTTGCATAAGTACATAGATGGAGTTATGTAATAATGGAAAATAATTAGGAAAGAATTAGGTTTTATTACAGATCTGAAGATATGGGTTTATAGTTACCTCTGGATGCCTCCAATTTAATAGAGGCATCTCAAGAGATGTACTTATTCTAACATTGAAAATTTCAGACTGTGCAAAAAATTATTGTCACATGCTTAGAGGCGGCTCTAGACTTTGGGAGGTCTTAGGCAAAACTCAAACACGAGACCCCCACTGACAGTATGTGGCGACATAGTGTGGGTTAGAAGCACCTGGGGCAAGGCAAAGAGGCATACTCAGGATTTTTTCAGGGGTTGTGGTATAGAAACATAAAATAATACCCCCACACCAGGATTGCATATTACTACTGCAGTGACTAAATAACAGTATTCTACTGATCCTAAGCGAATAAAGACCAGTATGTCACCAATAACACCAATATACAAGGGACAAATGGTGCCACACTATGACTACTACCACTAACACCACACCATCATACTGATAATGAATATCCCCCCATACAGTGCCCATATAATGATGGTACCAACTCTACAAAGGTGCTGCAAACCATTTAAATGATTACAGTGCAGTTACATCCAATGACTCGAAGGCGTCTTCTCGGTGTCGTCTTTCCATTTCTTCTCTGTCTGGCTCAGACCACCATAAAAACCATGGCTTGTCTCTGCTTAATTTTCCAGAAAAACATATTAGGCTTTGTATTTTTCCAGATCATTCCTAAAATATTCCCTACCCTCACTGTCCCAAATAATGCCTCCCTTGGTGTCAGGCATAGTGTAAGGGAGTAGATAAATGTGTTGGGTAGGTTAAAAATGCCTCCAGTAGGTTAATAACCCCCTCCCCATTAGGTCCAAGCTCCCAGTAGATATTTAGGTAGGGTCTCCAGCCTGAATCCTCCACTCTTCTATATATAAGAGGTTGTAGTGTGTACAGGAGGAGTAGTGTGTGGTATTGCTGCCAGTGCTGAGCTCTGGTCTTGCAGCTTCTAGGCTATGAGCATGGCCGGACTGGGGATAAAAATCAGCCCTGAAAATAATTGCATACCAGACCTACAGCATTGTGTCAGCCACTGTATTGAAAGTGTGAAACCAAGAAAAGAGAAAAAGCTAGCAACTATAATGCTGCACATCAAAAATAATTCATGAAAAATACCATATATAATACAAAAAATCCCTTTATTGCACATGTAAGAAAGAGAGATATGGGTACAGACATTTAAAAACAATTAAAAGAAAAAGAAATCTGGACGAAGGAATGTAATCCTACTTCGTCCACCCCGTGCTGGGTGAATAATCCTCAAAAAGGGAAGAGGAATCCTAGCCAAAGAAATACATTTAAATGTCAATCTGCCAATATGACCAAATATGACCATAAACCTCAACGCCACACAAATAATACAAAATTACTGGTGTATAAGTGTACCAAAAATATATACACAAATAACAAAAGCAGAATACAATGCTTTAACCTGTATTCCTGGAGGACTCAATAAATACCATAGGAATGAATTAAATAAAGTGCATCAGAAATCCCTAAAAAAATATACTCATAAATATAAAGTGCGTGTGGCTCAAGGGAATGTATAGCGATTGCTGGTTGGTAAATATGTGTGGCTAGGGTATCCTCATCCAAGCACGGGGGACAGCAGACTCTACGTGTTCCGCCTCCAGCTACAGAGGCTTCCTCGGGAGTGATCTGTCCCCTCTCTCCCTCTCTCTTATATACTCTATAAATCATGTAACACCTGCAAGGTGTTTACCTGTATGGCGTCTTGTAAGCCGCCCACCGATGTACGGAGATAACATCAGTTGCATATTCGCGTGTGGTGCGCATGACGTAACCTCTTGCAAGCGAGGCTTGACTCCCCCTAAAGTATTCACAATGAGGCTTGGTGTAAAACCTCCCAATGCAGGTTAGTGCCCAATGTGCATGTCACTGCATTTGAGGATGAGGCTTGGTTCCCATCATAGAAATGAAATGAAAAAGAGGCTTGGCAAAGTGTGCACATAGCACGCAAGCACAGTAGCAGTATTCACAATAAGGCTTGGTGTGAACACTAGCTCCCCATGCAGGTTAGCGTCCAAGAGTAGAAGAGCAGAAACAAGGCCTCAAGGGACTTAATAGTGACAGACTGAAGGTGCCCCCAATGGCTCCCCTGAAGAACCTTCCTTTGCCCTGCAGCTCCTCATCTCATCTTATCATATAGATATCTGGTCACCTACCTACCAAAGACTCCCTATACTTCCCTCTGTATGAATCCCTCCATCTGAATCTTCTCTAACAGAGGCCCTTTCTGCACCCCCACATAGACTTTCCTGTCCCACATTATAAATGTCTCCCACCTCTTCTGTCCTCCCCCTTATAGATACCCTCCTCCCCTTCTGCCCCCCTTAAAAATCCTTCGTTCCCTTCTGCCCATCCTTATAGAAAGATGAAGAGAGTGATTAGATAGGAAGTTTATGATTTAATCCTAAACCCCACCCTTCTCATATTAATACATTAGGTACACATATGCTTCTTCCTGTTAAAGCAATACGACATGTGCTTAATAGTGTTGCTCGCAAATATTCGCAAATCAAATTTTATTCGCGAATATCACATATTCGCGAATTCGCGAATATCACATATTCGCGAATTCGCGAATATTTGCGAATATAGCGCTATATATTCGTAATTATGAATATTCTGATTTTTTTTTTTTTTTTCACAGTACACATCACAGTGATCATCCCTCTCTGCTTCCAGCTTATGTGGTGTAAGAAGGCTCTAATACTACTGTGTGAGACTGGTGTGCGAATTTTCGCTTATGCTAATTTTTGTATATGCAAATTTTCCCATATGTTAATTTTCACACACGCGAATATTCGCTTATGCGAAAATAAAACGAGAATATTACGAATGTGCGAATATTCGCGAATATGACGAATATTCGTCCATATATTCGCGAATATTCGCGAATTCGAATATGGCCTATGCCGCTCAACACTAGTGCTTAAATCAATTCCACTATACAGGTAAGACTACAGGGGTTATAGGTCCTTCTTCCAAAATCTCCCTTTGCTTAGGGCTCCAGGGGAATCTTTCATGTAGGCAGTGCCAGATATTCATGTGCAGTGATGCAATTGTCACAATGACTATATTAGAAAGTTAGAACACTGCATATAGGCCATTTGATCAACCATATCTACAGTATAAAAATTTGAAATTATCTTTTAAATATTCACATCTGCTTAAAATACATATTACTTTAGACTCCCATACCTTGGGATAGATAGATCACCCGAAAAAGTCCCTCTTTACTCAGTAAAGCATCTCGTTCTTGTACTATATTGCACTTCTGGAATGTTAAAGAAGGTATAAAGTCATTTAATAATTATTTCTTAATTTCATAATTATTTAGTTACTACCCTGGAGACTACACATAGCGTACTTCATTTATATTTGACTATAGCAAATGAGTATTTAATTTCCATGATGCATTTCTTTGTACTTCATGCAAATGTTCTGTATATTAGTAATGTTTTAAAAACAAATTATGGAAATGATCTAGCAAAAACATCGCAGGTGCACATTTACTACATGCAGTAACAGACTCAGGGGCCTTCATCGCAAGTGCTTACAATTTCACAGTATTAAACAGTTCATTACAGATAATGTTTTTAAAGTCTATTTAATGTCTAATTTCTATTAAGTGGGTTGTATCACCTCAACAACACATTTAGGGCATGTGGATGTCATAGAGAACTTCTATGCTTCTAAAAGTTTTTCTTGCCAGATCTCACCAGCCAAACCATGAACACATATGGGCCTTTTCTAGCAGTTGACATTCGTGCCAAGAGAAAATAATGGAGATGTAGTGTGGATAAAGTGCCGGGGAAACTTTTCTACAGTGCTAAACACACAGTGCTAGCCACAGGGATCCCAGAATGAATTAGGGTCCTCATGGGACAACCAAAGTGTTTATGTCTTCTGCTAATAAGGAGAATGTCTTTCTGGATAAAATTATCCCTTAGTACATCTTATGAAACAGAAGAAAGAAGTAGTAGGACTGTCCCTTAGCACCTATCTGTTGTTGGAGGCCACCTCTTGGATCAGACTTCAGGGATGGACTATTCCCTACCTACCATGACAATTACATTGCCATATTAGCATACACTGAGGTTAGGAGATTAGGAGATGCATTGGATGAGCGATGCATTGGTCACATGATACATCCCCCAGCTACTTTCTATGCAGAAACTTCCAGAAAGGCTGTGAGTAGAGTCCCTAGTCCAACCTACCTCTCTCCAGAGGGCTGGACCAAACCAAACAGTTCTAGTCTTGCTTTAGCCAGGCAACAAGTCTCCTACCTTTATTCTTGCAACAGAAGCATATAACTACCTTGAAGATAACACAGTGTAACTATTTTACATCTCAGAGAAATATGTTACTCATTGAGGCTTTGCGTAAGGAAGCCATTTTTCTGAAAATGCGTAAGCTGGCTACACAGTGATAAATGTTTTGACAGCTATATATCTAAATAAAGACTGAGCTATTTAAGATGTCTAACCTGTGCTGTAAATTTTCATTGTTGACTGATAATATATGGTGGGCATCAGTGTGACTGCATGATCAGCCGTGACCCATGGTGTATAGAGCGAGCGCAACTCCAGCCCTTGCCTCATAGTCGGACGAAACACGGGACTTACCTGTATATCCTGGTGCACCAAGTACCAGGCAGCCATGGTGTATAGGTAGACTCTGTGTTTTCTTGGGTTTAACATTAAAGGGGTACTCTGCTGCTCAGCATTTGGAACAAACTGTTCCAAATGCTGGTATCGGCCCCAGGAGCTTGTAACATCATTGCCCCACCCCCTCATGACATCACGACCCCCCCCCCCCTTTCAATGCAAGTCTGGGGCTATGACGTCACAAGCCCCTGGCATCGGCTCCAGCTTTCGGAACAGTTTTTTCCAAATGCTGAGCAGCGGAGTACCCCTTTAGGGTTTATTCACATGTACAGTATTCTGCGCAGATTTGATGCGCAGGATTTCAAGTCATTCAGTTTACATTGAAATCTGCAGCAGAAAATCCTGCGCATCAAATCTGCACAGAATTCTGTACGTGTGAATAGACCCTTAAAGGGAACCTGTCATCACTTTTGTGCTATCTCAATCATGAGCTATTGGGGTGGTCACCGGCGGCATCTTCCTGCCCCACCAGCCTTCCAACCTTGATTGAGAGATCTCTCTCTGCCCCTTTTAAACCAGTAAAAGGCAAACTAAATAACAATGATTATGTCATTAAAATGACTAATTCCTGAGCATGCTAATTCCTGCAGGGTTTGGGCTGTCACAGGGACAAGGAAAAAGTGGATGGATACCAGTGGAGGGCCAGGAGCATGGCTGTGACAGGGAGGAGGAAAGTACAGTGAGGGAGATTTATCAAGGGATTTTAGCAGCTTTTTTTGCTTAAAGCAAAAATACCAATCTGCAATATCTAAGCAATTTTCAGTTTTTATTTTGCAGTGGTCCAGTATTTATCATTGCAAAAGACGCACGTAAGCAAATAAAAGTTGCAAACTCCATCAAAAAGGTGCAAGTGTAAGCAAGGTCAGAACTGGCTTACAAACTTGCCTATGACAGCATTTTCAAAAAGTCGCAAAAAAAAGTCACACGTGAGACTTTTTGTGCGACTTTTTGCACAGCTCCGCTCCTTGGCACCCACTCACATCTACCACCTGCCTGCAAGGTGTTGGGACTACAACTCCCAGCATGTACTCAATGTAAGGGCATGCTGGGAGTTGTAGTCCTGCAATAGCTAGCAGGGGGGTGGTAAATGTGGGTAGGTGGTCGGGGAAACCACCTTTTTGCGAAACTGTGCAAAAAGTCACAGATGAGACTTTTTGTGCGACTATTTTTTTTAACTTTCATTTTCACAAGCAAGGATGGGATGAGCAGGTAGGAGATGTACAGGAGGGTGACAATCTTGTCACCCACCCGCACATCTCCCGCCCACGCAACACTACTACAACTCCCAGTATGTCCTTACTGCAAGGACATGCTGGGAATTGTAGTTGTGCGGCACGGGGGGGAATATGTTAGATGGGCAGGCGGATGACAAGCTTGTCACCCGCCCGCGCGCATGACTACAACTCCCAGCATGTCCTTACTGTAAGGGCATGCTGGAAATTATAGTCATGCAGTGGGGGCAGTTGACAAGCTTGTCACCCGCTTGCACATCACCCCCCAGCCCTGCTGCATGACTACAACTCCCATTATGTCCTGACTGTAAGGGCCTTCTGGGAGTTGTAGTCATGCGGTGCGGTGCTGCCGGGTGGGTTACAATAAATGTACTAACCTATTTTCCTAGTTTTTTTAATTTCAGATCTGTGTATCCTGTGGACTATGACGATGATCAGTGTTTTTTTTTTGTTTAATGTTAATAAAATGGTTAACGAGAGCTTGTGGGGGAGTGTTTTTTGGAATAAAAGTTTTTAAACATGTTTTTTTTATTTTATGTAATTTACAGGCTTAGTAGTGGAAGCTGTCTCATAGATGGAGTCCATTACTAAGTCGGGGGTTAGCGTTAGCAAAAAAACAGCTAATGCTAACCCCCAATTATTACCCTGGTACCCACCACCACAAGGGTGCCAGGAAGAGCCACTTCCAACAGGCCTGGAACATCAAATATGGCGCTCCTGGGCATAGGCGGTAACAGGCTGGCATTATTTAGGCTGGGGAGGGCCAGTAGTAATGGTCCTCGCCCACCCTAGTAACGTCAGGCGGTTGCTGCTTGGTTGGTATTTGGCTGAGAATGAAAATATGATGAACCCTATGCACGTTTTTTTTTTTCATAAATAATAAAAGAAAAAGGCAAAGGGTTCCCTGTATTTTATTCTCAGCCAGATATCAACGAAACAGCAACAGCCTAATGTTACAAGGGTGTGCGAGGACCATTGTTACTGGCCCTTCCCAGCCTAAATAATGCCAGCCTGTTACCGCCTAGGCCCCGGAGCACCATTTTTGACGCTCCGGGCCTCTTGTTACCAGCTCTTCCCGTCACCCCTGTGGCGGTGGGATTAGCGCTAGCTGTTTTTGCAGCTAACACTAAGCCCCGGCTTAGAATTTGACTCCGTCTATAGGACAACTTCCACTACTAAGCCTCTAAAGTAAATAAAAAAACACATTAAAAAAACTTTTATTCCAAAAAACACTCCCCCACAAGCCCTCATTACAAAACGTTAATATTAAACAAAAAAATGCCGCTCATCGTAGCCCACTAAATGTGAAGTAGCCCACAGGATAGACAGATCTGGGGAAAAAAATGGGTTAGTGCATTTAAGGGGAAAAAAAGTGGTAAAGAAATGTAATAAACACACATAATTTTTTTTTGCTTATGTGTGCTATGAAAATGGTATTCCAAAGTGATTTCATTGCTTTTTGCTTATGTGAGCCAAATTTATCAATGATAAATATGTCACACATAGGCAAACCCAGAGCAAAAAAATAAAATGCCCACAGAACTCGCTTGCCAAAGCAAACAATGAGAAATGTCCCCCAGTATGTTTGTTATTTTTATACCACCTGCTACTTCACTGAGCCATGGTTTCTAATTTTAGATTTTCTAGACAAATGTTCAGGAATTTGAGATGAGATTCTGATACCTTGTTTAGTATGAAGATAATTTTGTGCTACAGACACAGTTAACTCGAATTTATGGCTCAGTACACCAGATAATGTGAGTTGGAGTACCAGGTCACATGTAAGAGCACTATAGGACACGTGACTTGGTCCTAGGGGAACCATTACTTATAGAATCATTACACATCTGGGGTGTAGTGGTGATTATTATATTCTGTGGGTGTCAGGAGAGGTGTTATGGCCTTTCTACTAAAGTTCCGTAGCAGACCTCCGGAGCTGATGGGTTTCTACTTATAACAGTTAATGCAGGAAGCCAGTCCAACCTCATTAGCTCTGCATCAGAGTTCTTCTGAGCAGTTTATTGAACGGAAGGCCTGATGAAAACTAGATGGATATAATTATATCAGACTAAAGCTTTCCAACACTCTCATAACGCTGCATCTTGGCAGGTCATTTTCTGCCATACTCACTTTCCCTGTCTTTACGTTGAGAAATGTTAATTGGCATCAGGAGCATTTGTGGCTCATAAACATTCATGCATCAACGCTAGGAGGGAAAAAAAATAAAATAAAATAACAAAAGCCCTCTCTTTATCAGCAAATAGTGATCAGCTTGGAAAATTTCCAGAATCGAGGTGTTTTGAGAAGCACTTCCGCCTCAAACACTACTTATTACTGCTTCAAGCCCCAGCACTAAGCACATACAATGATGTAGATGGGCCTCTGCTGGCTGACACTAATGCTTCGAATTCTACTCCAAACACTAATTATGATATTTCTACCGCCTGTAAAATGTTTCCACTTGCTTAAAAGCAAGGTGGACAAAGGCTGAAACGCAAATATTCTCTAATACCCTCAGTGAAAAGTCCTCCCTGTTGATAAAATGAAGAAATATGGCTTTAATATTACTCCATGAAGACTCCCAAAAGATTAGCAAATGTCTATCACAATGTGTAGCCTGGCTTATTAACCTGTTCTTGCTGATCTCTGTGTAGAATTTCCTCTATGTACAGTATAGCATTTTATGCTTAGATTCATGTCCTCTGGTATTGGTTGAGGGACATTTAGGCCTCGTAGTATGACTCTGTATAGACTCCAAGTTGTTTAAAGCCATAAGACCATGCCTGTAGATATCCATTGAGCTCTACACTACCTCTGTATGCATTTGATTCCATACAGAACCCATAAGAGGAAATGTAGCATGTTCCATCAGATGCCAGAAGCATAATTTTTGTAGGTGGAATATCTTCTACCTCTATAGGCAGAGAGTACCTATAGATCTGTAGTAAAGAGTTGGGGACTCAGTGTACCTTCATACAAGCTCCGTGAAAGGGGTAAATATAGCATTTAGCTTTCGCACCCTTGGCTCAGATAACCAACCTAGTCTCTCCTGTCCATCAGGTAAATGCATACATGCTAAGTCTCTATAGAAAGAAAACTGGGTATCGGCACTGATAAATAATGATATTACTGCTTGTAGTTATTTTACATATATGTGTAATACTCTGGTTTGTATGCCTAAAAGGTGCATCCCATAGTAAGCAGAATACTTAAAGGGGTACTCCGCCCATAGACATCTTATCCCCTATCCAATGGATAGGGGATAAAATGTCTGATTGCAGGGGTCCCGCCGCTTGGGACCCCCACGATCTCCCTGCTGCACCCGGTGTTTGTTTGGAGTGTTGGGTGCAGCGCCAGAAGCTCGTGGCGTCAAAGTCATGCCCAGCTCGTGACATCACAGCCATGCCCCCCCAATGCAAGTCTATGGGAGGGGGTCATGCCCCCTTCCATAGACTTGCATTAAGGGGCGTGGCCATGAAGTCAAGAGCGGGGCGTGACTGTGACGTCATGAGCCTCCGCTCCGCATTGCCAGTCATCCGGCATGGAGCCAAGTTTGCTGTACAGACGAGCTTATTGCAGTCTATAAAGTGAAAGATGTACTGTACAGACAAGGATACAAGGTTTCGAGTGGCGGCTCAAATGACAATGTAGCGGGGGAAACAAACACACCTGCCAGAATTGGTCATGCTCTGTTAGCGCCTTTACAGCCTGTTAAAGCGCCAACAGAGTGCAAAATAATTATGAGTGAGTGCACTGTTCCTTTCTTTATTCTAAGTTATATGGATTTAAAAATTGATACGTACTACCTCTGCACCCTCTATAGTTACACTGCGGCATGGAACACACTGGGCGTCATTTGGTTTCTTCAGATACTCTGCCACCTACAGCATCACACAGTAACAACCACTGCCATTTTAAATGTATTATTTTCCTCACTTGTATGAATCATCATCAGTCAGAACTTTTCTTTTTATTGTGAATCCCTAATGGAGAAGTATATTAAGCAGCGGTCCACACACATTTACCTATCACTATAATTATAGAATCAATCATTAGGAAGAATACAAATGAGAAATTACTTACTTGTAAATCTTTATGTATGGATGGAATGATAAAACTCATGTTTAACAGCTGTAAAACAGTGTTGGCACTAGAGACCTAGAAGCAGCACCAGATTTACATAAAGGGGGGTTCAAGCACTTACTGCCTAGAATCGTAGATGCTAAAGCAGCCTATAGCTCAAATGCCCTTGGCAAATTTGAACAAAAAGATTTTTCTTCATAAGGTTATGTTCACATCCTGCAGATTTGTTACAGATTATTTGTGGATTTAATGCAATTTTTGACTTCCCTATTGAAGTTATTTGAAAAATATGAAAATAAAAAATGTGCCACAAATCTACAGTTTGTCTACATATCCTTAAAGAGATTATTAGCACAGCCAATTTTTCATTTAACATTTTAATTTGTTTTTTTTATATCCTGGCCTTCCTGGAGCCATACTGAACATTTCTTGATGCATCAATACCAATTGTGTTTGTTGTAGATTATGATTTTGTTATTTGAAACAAATTAGCCTTTAGTGGGAGGTGTGCACTTTCTCTCTAACCCCTTAGATGTTGTGGTTGCTGTTGAACACAGCATCTAGAGAGTTAAATCACCAGAACAGAGTTATTTCCCATCCTGGATGCTCAAACCTGATGCTGGGTGTCTTCTGGAATAGACAACTGGCTTCTGCCATGAATGGAGCAGGTTTAGCCTAATGACGCTAAATTAAAGGTATTGCTTGGAACCCTAAATGGTCCATTAAAATGAGACAGGAAACAAGAAAACAGTTTGTGACACTGTGTCAGTCATACATTACATTCTAACAAAGTGACATACTACATAAGTTTTAGATGTCACGCCATAGACATGAATGGAGGGGGTGTGGCGTGATGTCACGTCCCCGTCTTGGAAGCTCGGCGGTTTCCAAAATTGCAGATGCAGCTACGCATAGAATGCGGCTGCTGCAGGGAGATCGCGGGGGTCCCAGCGGCGGGCTCCCCACGATCAGACATCTTATCTCCTATCCTTTTGATAGGGAATAAGATGGTTTTTGCCCGGGATACCCCTTTAAATGGTCACTGCTGTTTCAAACAACTTCCCTTCATGTGATGGTCTATGTGATTTCTAACATATTTGTAAATCACTTTATTCATAAATGATTCACTTCTCTGCGAACTGCTGTCAACTTGTGTCAAGGGAATTCTGTCACTACCAGCAAAGAAACACAGAGCTTGGACAGAGTGCCTACAATCTGAGTCTGCTTGCCTCCTCCAAAGAAACCATACTGTGCCCAAGAGGGCCGATACTGTGCCTGCAAAATAAATTAAGGCTTCCCTTTTATCCTTCAGGATACCCTTTAGTAAATATGTGTGTTCTTACTATGTACACATTGCTGTCTCCTGAATATTACTTGACATTAGCCATCATCATTATTAGCAGCATTGTACTACTTAGGCCATGGCTTCTTTTGTGACATAACTCCTTCCTTGCTGTTATCCTGTTGCTTTTTTCCTTTTTCTCATATATAACATTGTAACCTCTACCACATAGCAGAGAGGAGTAGGTGCTATCCTGTTATTGGCCACCGAAGTAAGAGAAAATGTGCATGTGTGATTACTGCTGACCAACAAACCAGCCTTGGTCCTAGCCCCTGAAATGGGAAGAATAAGAAATAACTGTGCTCCATGACAGGAGCTCTCAGGAACTCAGTAACAGTAATAAGGCTTAATGCAACAAAAAATCATGCAGGTGTTCAGATTCTTTTAAAAGTACAGGTATGCTCTAACAACAGTCTTATCATCTCATTAATATTACTGAAGTTATTTTTCGTCCTATAGGACGCACCGGCGTATAAGACGCACCCAATTTTTAGGGGCAAAATCTAAAAAAAATAAAGATTTTGAACCCAATAGTGGTCTTCAACCTGCGGACCTCCAGATGTTGCAAAACTACAACTCCCAGCATGCCCGGACAGCCAACGGCTGTCCGGGCATGCTGGGAGTTGTAGTTTTGCAACATCTTGAGGTCCGCACATTGAAGACCACTGCAGGAGGAGTTAATATTCACGTGTCCCCACCGCTCCGGACCCGCCACCGCTGCCCTGGATGTCGCTCCATCGCTGTTGCCGTGTCCCCATCGCTCTGGAACGTCTCTGCTGCCGGCCGGGTATCCTCGCTCTCCGTCGCCGCCATCACGTCGTTACGCACGCCGACGCACGTACACGACAACGTGATGACGAGGAAGGAGAGCGCCGGCATCCCTGAACGGAGAAGACACCGAGGAGGCAGGTAAGGTCCCCCCCGGTGTCCTGTAAGCACTAACTCGGCTATTCAGTCGTGCTGTTCGGGACTGCCGCGGTGGTCCCGAACAGCCCGACTGAACAGCCAGGTTAGTGTCACTTTCCCTTCAGACGTGGCGGTCAGGTTTGATCGCCGCGTCTGAAGGGTTAATACAGGGCATCACCGCGATTGGTGATGTCCTGTATTAGCCGCAGGTCCCGGCCATTGATGGCCGCAGGGACCGCCGCGATAGGGGTGTATTCGCCGTATAAGACGCACCGACTTTCCCCACCCAGTTTTGGGGAAGAAAAAGTGCGTCTTATACGGCGAAAAATACGGTAGTTTATTTTCATGCTGTTTTATACCATATTTTACTTAGTAACATTTCATTCTTTTCTGTTTCTCCTAGTATCCTTGACTTACTCATTCACAATAGGTCTGCATGCTATTTCAGGTAAAACCTTTAAAACAATGTAAGAATTTGCATAAAATGATATATTTGTCACCGAGAAAGTGTGATACCAAATAGACAGACAGTAAAATGAAATAAAAATTGACCTATGGAGGAATATATTATGGTCGATGCCTTAAGAAGTGTAATGACAGTAAAGAATCTCACGGTTTATAAAAACCATTATAAATATCAGTCGGGTGTCATGAGCGGCTAATGGGATTTCTCAGTCCGCAATTATACAAAGCAGGTTCCCAGCCAAAATTCCCCGGCACAGGCAGTAAAGCAAAATGACAGTGGACAGGAACAAACTGGAACAGCCTCTACGGATAACAAGATTGTGATTACTGCCCGTCTTCGTTTCCACTTTATTAATTGAAAAATCTTTGGGACATGTGGCCGGGAAAGAAGAAAAGATGGATGCATTAAAGGACTGTTTCCAGAGCAAATATGTTATTGACCCATCTTTGCGGACGACCATGCCGTGATATCTTAATAAGAGGATATGGGAATGGAAATGCAGACAATTAATGGACGCATGTCTTACCCCTGATATATGACTGTTGGCTTAATATACCAGATGGGATTCTTTTATTCTTCCACAAGCAGCTTGTCAGCGACTGTACAGTCAATGGTATAATTAGGAAAGAGGATTTTGTTATTGTGGCTGGAAAATTCTATTACAGCCGGGAAACGGAGGGTTAATCCAATCAAGTTCTTTTCACTTGTAACAAATGTTAGATGGGGACCCCAAGTCAAAGGCTTATAACCTTTCAAGCAATCCTTTATTCTGAATGGTTCGCAAAATATAGGCTTGGTACTCATTTATCTTCTTCCAAGCTTGTATTCTCATTCTTCTATACAAAACCAACAAGACTGATGCGCTATTGGAGAGGTTGTTGTATATGACCCTCTGGGACCAAGTCAAATCTGTCCTCACATCCATCACTGAACATCTGGGGCTTGAATAGATATGTTGTTGGCATGTAAGGATAATCTTTTAATGTTTTCTATTGGAAAAAAAAAGTTTTTTTTTTATGAAGAAAATAACTAGATTATATTGTATAATAATTTGATGAGATGGAAAGTATATGAATAAAGCAGCTGCAAATAAGAATGGCATTTAATAGGCAATAACCATGATCAGCTTATGAGACCCGCTATGATGGAGGAAACCACAATGTGGAACCATTCATCATTTACAGCAACTACATAAAAAACATAAATACTAAATCTGGAATGCTGTAGCATTAACAATAAAATAGTAAATAAAGGATAACTATAAAACTTAGTATAATAAATAGATCCCCATACACATACTGCAACATGCACAATTCATTACAGTAATGATGTCAGGTATTATTAGCAGGGTGTGACTGTAGTACTGTTGTCTATAAAACAATACAAATAAAAGTAGGCTTAAGACCCTTTTAAGGTGCATTCACACCCTGTTTTGTGCCTTCTGGGGACTGATCCGGCTAGAGAATTTCAAAACTACTTCTAAATCCCTGCCAGACCTGTGTCATACCCAATTCAACCAAGCCAAGCAAAGTCATTTCCCAACCATATCTGGCTTTTGGTATGGAAAAAAAAAAACGCAACAGACCACATGTTTTAGTCTAGGTCCAAAGCCAGATGCAGTCGGAAAAGGACCCAGATAGTGACTCCTTTTGGCCCATTGGATTAAATGGTGTATGGTAGGAATAAAGCAGCAGGCAGTTTTAAAATTCTCCCACCAGATTCGGCCTCAGGAGGCACAAATCAAGGTGTGAATGGGTTGACTTTTGCCTGCAAGTGTGCGCCAATAAATAGCCCTTTTTATAATTGTTGGCCACACAACCTTGTTTTTAGGGAACAATGCGCAGCAAACGAATGGCCATTTTTGTGGCTGCTGAAGGAATGTTTTCTCATTTATTCTCATTCATTCATTGATCATTGGGACTTTTAAACGGGTCATTTTTCTGAAGTGTTTATTATGCTTATAATCAGCAACATTTAAACATCAGTAAATGGCCGCCGTTTATATTGGTGATCCAGTATTGTTTTCTGTTAGGGTTGTCCCATACGCAATGAGAATTTGTGCCTATATTGTGCCAGTCTGGAGCACTTTCTCAAATACTGTTCTATACGTCCTCCACATCCAGGAGAACGCTCTCACCTTGGACAAGTAGGAGTGGCTTCCCTAGATGTTAATATTACCTCTCCTTGCTTGACCACCCCAGTTCAAGTATTTTTCTCTGCCAAGAGGTCTTTTATCCCTTCTGCTCTTTTGGACTCTGGTTCCGCTGGTAACTTCATTGGTGCCTCCCAGGTCCATAAACACCGTCTTCCAGTGTCTCGTCTTGTCAAGCCCTTCTACATCTCTTCTGTTAATGGACAAAATCTGAACTGTAAATTGCAATTTCACCTGGAACCCCTCGTCATGCAAGTAAGAAATTTGCATAAGGAAAAAATTTAGTTCTATGTGCTACCACATTGTACTTCGGAGCTTCTTCTTGGTTTTCCTCGGCTTCAAAGGAAATCTGGTGAAATCACTTGTTGGGACAATATTGCCAAGATCACTGTCTTGTTTACCCTGTGATATCTTCTGTGCCTGTTAAACTCAGACGTAAAGTCTTACATTGGGGATTCTTCCTTGCCAGTTGGTCACCTTAGAAGACGGAATGACAGAAGCCTGCAAGTTCTTTACAGCCCATTCCAGAAACCCCCTGTTCTCATGTAGTGGGGAACTCTCTGAATTCCAAGGAAGAGGGGGAGACCAAAGGGGGGGTACTTTCATGCCTGCTTTTTGGCCGGACATGGCGGGCGTGAGCGCTCTTTGCTCATGTCCCCGCTGCTGACGCGCCCGCATACGAATCCCAGACCATCACTCACCTTCCTCATCTTCCGCCTCTCCGTGTCCTCGCAGCCCTGGCACGCGTGCCCCCGCCTCCTAGGGCACGCGCACGCTGGAGCTCTTACTCTTAAAGGGCCAGTGCTCATTTAATTAAGTGTCTACACCTGCACCCTGTCTTTAAATCAGCTCCTCCCTTGGTTCCCTTCCGGACCTTTGGTTACTTTGTGCCATAGTGAAAGTCTGTGTTCCTGTTACTGTGTACCTGTTCCCTGTTACCTTACCTACCCTGTACCTGAGTTATCTGCCCTGACCTTCTGCCCTCTTGCCACGTCCTGCCAGTCCCCTTCTGTGCCTCACCACCTCCCAGCTACCTGTGTGGACGAGTCGTGCCAGGGGTAGCGACCTGGGTGCCGCCAGCCACAGCAAGACCATCCCGTTTTGCGGGGGGCTCTGGTGAAAACCAGCAGCACCTTAGACTCCGCTCCCTGGCATGGCTCACGTCATCATCCACACAGGCCCAGAGGATCCACCACCTGCCGTGACCCATTACACTGAGAAGATATATTGTAAGTAAAGATGGGCAAATTTTTTTAAAAATTCGATTGGCTGACTCACCCAATTTTCCGAAAAAATTTGGTTCAATCCGAACGTATTCGTAGCAAATCGCTATTAAGATCAGCTATTTCTGGGCTACAGAGAGCCTCAATAGGGGTGTAGAACACTTTGCCTTTCCATAACACGCATAGGGAGTGTGCTGGGGTAGTGATATAAGACTGTTATTCAGTATGACATGCAGATTACAGGCATCGCTATTAGAATCACTGCCACAGAGTGGCACAATGACATGGTCTGAATGTGGCAGCAGGGTCGGGAGACCATATGGTGTCACAATGGATGCTTGCAGTCTTTGAATGGGGAGTGCTTCCTGTGATGATCTCAATAGGCAGACTATGAAACGACTTCTAAACTCTCCCTGCCTGCCTGCAGTAATGCAGGCTGAGGTCAATGGTTTTCCCCTGTGCTGATCTGTATTGTCAGTAACACTGATTATTGACCATGCAGTGTCTGCTCTCTCTCTAGCCAGAACAAATGCAGGCTTGAGGTAAATGGATTCACAGCTGTAAAGATCTGTATTGTCAGTAACATTGATTACTGCGCACACACAGTCTCTGCTCTCTCAACAAAAAGGGAAATTCCCGTCTTCGGCAATGGCTGCCAAATATATAGGGCTGTGACATCACAGGGCTAAGCGAAATGTGTAGAAATAAACCTTTTCAATGGGCGCTGTAGGAGCTTCAGAAGAATCCGAGTAGACACCAAATAAGGATTAAAGTGCAGGAGAGCACTATATTTATTAATAGATACCAAAAGATGCGTTTCAGAGGCAATCCTCTTTCCTCAGTAATACCATTACTGAGGAAGGAGGATTGCCTCCGAAACGCGTCTTTTGGTATTTATTAATAAATATAGTGCTCTCCTGCACTTTAATCCTTATTTGGTGTCTACTCAGATTCTTCTGAAGCTCCTACAGCACCCATTGAAAAGGTTTATTTCTACACATTTCGCTTGTTCCACTTGGGAGAAGGTTATCTTCAACCCAGATGTACCTTGGGCTTGGCAGTCTGGACTCAAAAGGATCTTTTCTAACCTCTTTAAAGGGGTGATATGTGCATATCTACTAGAGTCTGGTAAGCGGCCACTCTATAGAATCGATGTTTCCCTGCTACCTTCAGGGACCACGTTACCTGGGGTAATGCACGAGGCGCTGTCCTCTGTTTTTCTTTTTGCTTTTTACATCACAGGGCTGGCTGCTGATAGGCTGCATGCCGCCATGTGATTCAGGGTGATCTCCCCTACCCACCTTCCCAGACTTCCTTGGCCCATGTTCTCACACGTGTAGCCCCCATTTTAGCCCCCATGAGTTACCACGTTACCACGAAGCGCAAGGAAATTCGGATTCGTTCATAATCAAATTTTTCATGAAATTAGGAACAAATTCGATTTTGTCAGCTTCGATTCGCCCATCTCTAAATGTAAGCTTTCAGGATGTCTTAGGTCCCTTCATTGGGCATGTTACCATTATAACTTGCCCAATGAAGGGATCTGAGAGGTCTTGAAAGCTTACTATATATCTTCTCAGTTAGCCAAGAAAAGGTATAATCGCTACTCCACTTAATAGAGCAATTCTCGAGTATGGAACCACTTCACTATCATCTTAAGCACTGTCATTTTCCAGTATATGAATGCTCAGTATTACTTCCTAGAGTTCAATTTGCAGAAAAAGTGTAAATGTGACATCACTTTTGCTGAGTTGTAGCAATCTCCAGGTTACTGTTGTTCAGATGTAAACTGAAGATTTATGCAGCCAGTTCTCTGATAAATGGGAAATTCTGATGTTTTCTCTAGTGATGAGCCTGCGGACATATTCGAATTCAAGATATTTTGTGAATATATGGACGAATATTCATCCTATGTTCGCAAAATTCACATATTCGCTATGTTCGTTCCCTTTTTTTCCATGCAAAAATTCGTAATAGAATTTGCATAGTGCGCATGTGAGATTATATATCTGGAAGTGGCGATATTCACAAATATTTGCATATTCGCATATACAAAATATTCATACTCAACACTGACTCACACAGTAAATAATATTGGAGCCTATTTTGGAAGCAGGGAGGGATGATCTTTTTTTTATTACACCATACACATCATTGTTGTGATGTGTACTGTGAAGGGAAAAAAAACAAATATTCTTTACTAAAAATATATATCGCTATATTCTAAATATTCGCTAAATTGTGAAGTGCTGATATTCACGGTAAAAATTTGCATTTCGAATATTCGCGCTCAACGCTAGTTTTCATAGCTTAGACTGTAATTGGTATTAAAGGGGTGTTCTGTAATATTAACACTGCCTATTTTTGGAATAAGTTTCTAATGTATAATCAATGGGGGATCCCAAGATCCCCACTTATTAGCAGTGTCCGCGGTCAAATCCTGGGTGTGGACCCCCACCAGATATAAATTGATGACCTATTACAAGGAGAGGCTTTCAGCAAAAGAACTGGTCCCAGTGCTAAATCCTATAGAACTGTTCAAAGAAAGATTGGCCCCCATTTTTTTCACAGGGAGGTAAGCTTATTAAGACTAACATTCATTCATAACTATTATAGTAAACTAGAATCCACAAGCTAGGGGAACATTTTACACCAAAAGCTATGTTGTTCTATAGATTCAGAGTTCACTGAGTCTGTCTTTTATGGGTTAATAAAATAAACTTCATGGATGCTTTAAAAAAAGGCTGACCACTCAGAAGCTTTTTAATACCTAAACTAAAGACATCATACAATTGGGCTTCTTACCCTGAATCTATAAATGCCATTCTTATTGCAATCCACTGCCCAAGTTCTGAGATAGCTGCATTAAAAATGATATGCAAAATAGGGGGTTAAGCCCATGGGGCATTGCCCTTGGTTGTTAATGCCCAGCACAGTTCGGCTCCTTCACTCCAAACTAATGCCCTAGGTCTACAAGTAGACGACCATTGACTTTTTAGATGAGTATTTCCCAACCAGTGTGCCTCCAGCCGAAGACTGTCCAGGCATGCTGGGAGTTGTAGTTTTGTAACAGCTGGAGGCACCCTGTTTAGAAAAAAACTGCTTCAGATTGACAGGCAGAAGTTTGTACTTACAGCCAGGGCCATCCGTGTAAATATAATGCAAGCGCCTATGACGTTACTATGGTACATGGGAACTGATCTGCTCCTCTCCTGGCAGTCTCAATCTGTGATCTGTGCTTGCACATAGATTGTCACTAGAGTAAGCTGGGGAAGCAGGAATGAGAGCGTATGTGCAGAGTGCACAGATAAGCAACCCTGTGGAATTTGTCTTCTAATTTCTCAGCACTGGAGATGTGGACTGCAATAAGAGTAGCACTTATAGATTATGGATATGAGGCCCTATTGCACAATTTAGTTTAGGCATTAAAGGGGTGCCCCAGTGGAAAACAAATATATTCAATTCAACAGGTGCCAGAAAGTTATATAGATTTTTACATTACTTCTATTTGAATGTCCTAATCCTTCCTGTACTTATCAGCTGTTGTATGCTCTAGAGGAAGTTGTGATCTGAGTGTTCTCAGTGCTCTCTGCTGACACCTCTGTCTGTGTCAGGAACTGTCCAGAGTAGACACAAATCCCCATAGCAGACCTCTCTTGCTCTGGACAGTTCCTGACAAGGACAGAGGTGTCAGCAGAGAACACTGTGGTCAGACAGAAAATAACAAATCAACTTCCTCTGTAGTATTCAGCAGCTGATAAATACTGAAAGGATTAAGATTTTGAAATATAAGTCATTTACAAATCTTTTTCACCTTTCCAGCACCAGGTGATGTACCCCTTTAGAGTATTTGTCCTTTAAGTATTTGTGCTAATTCTATGAAGTGAACACCTTGTCCTCGGTTATACCACGCAATTCATCTTCCCACCTCACAGATCCGCGTGCACGTTCCTCTGCTCAGCACTTCTTTAGCCCAACACCAGCGAGATAAGGGCCAATTAAGAAAAGAGAATTGAGAGGGATGAAGAGAAAAGGTGAGGCTGCTTTGAGGAACATAAAATGAAATGAATCAAGTCCGGAGGATGAGCTGCGCCTGGCAGGATTTGTGATTCTCCTGAAGCCCAGTGTCCATTTTCATATTGAAGAAATGTCAGATGTGAAAACGACAGAGACTTTTACCTTCCAGGCGTCCGGACACAGCTTAACTGTTATCTACCGATTGCTTCTAATAGATGACATATGCAGATATTCTGCTCCATTCACTAGATGACTTTCTCACTTTCCTTTTATATTGAAGTATATGGGAAATATCTAGTAAATGGTGAAGAATATAATAAATGAATGAATGCACTTCACAATGCATTGATTTAAGAAGTCTTTACTTCTAGATTGGGCTCAAAGTTATTTTTTTATTTTGTTATCAAAGCTTTATTAAACAACAAAAGCCAAGGGTACAGAAGGAGAATGATAGGCAAGGGAATATATAAAAGGGTACAGGAGACCAAAAACAAGCTACCTTGCACAGTAGGAGAAAAAAATGGCAGATAATCGGCAGGTGAGACATAGCGTAGGAGATGATCATAACAAACCAATAGTGTATGAAGAGAACAAATAGGTGCCCACCTTCTGTTCTTCTGTACTCTTGCCCATCCTGTGTGGCAGATGCTCTCTATAATGCACAGTAGAGTGTAATGTTATATAATGGTTAAATTATAAGTATTTTCTATGCCCTTGTTACTTTAAAGAACCTGTTGTTAAGGACCTTGTTGTTAGGGGAGTATGCGGAGGTGAACGATGAGACTTATCTTCCCAATGGGATTTCTCAAAACCTGTTCCATATATAGTGTGACCAGAGTTCCGGGTTCAGTCTCTTGCTGAGGTACAGTTTGATGAAGTGTGAAGTCTGTCTGTGAGGGGATTCTGAAGGAGGCCTTGTCCAGCAACCACGCATCTACTACCAGTTAACCCCACTACCCAGGTGAAAGTCAAAGCCTTGCGGTAAGCACTAAGTCCAGGGAATTTAATACAAGTCAAGTCCAGAAAGTTAGTCAAGTCCAAGTAACTACAGTCTAGCGTGGATTTCAAAAAGTCAAGTCAGTCAAATACAGCACAATCAACTATAAGTCCCAGCAAGCCCATAAGCTTCCCAAAGTTCATCTTGCATCTCCTTCACGCTAATCTGAGCTGTAACAGATTGTATCATCTTTCCAACCTCAGTATAGCAAACCAGTTATCGTAACCTTGAGTCGGAGTAATTCTCCTGTCTGGCACAGGAGAAGCTGGTCTACCTCGGGTGGTGTATAGGTCAACCACTCTCTGGCGCCACAAAACGGTTAATTACACATTATCTTCACCGACACCACACTGCAACAATAAAACACTCTGAATAGGAGGAAAACAAAAATCTGACCAAGAAGCCAGGTAAAGAAAGGAAAAGGAACAGGTGAGAAGGCACAAGGAATAGAAGGTAAAAAGAAGAAGGAGAAAAGAGATAATAAAACAGAAAGGAAAAAGAGGGAGAAGGGAGTCAGGGCACCTAGGAGGAGAGTGAGGCAAGAAAAGAGGTAGTAGAGGAGGGTGGGAGAAGACCAACATGTAGGAATTGGGGGGAGGAAACAAAGTCTAGCCAAAGTAGCCAGTGCAAGGAAAATTTGGCAGGTGTGGCATTAAGCTCTGCCAAACACTCCTCTAGACCCTGGATATAAAGGACCTCATGGAGCCAGTCCGTGATTATAGGTGGGGAGGTATAAAACCTGCGGTGAGGAAGCTAACTGAGTACCCGTAATATCAGCAATGAGCGTACGGACCTCAGACTAAAATGCGGTCAAGGAGGGGCAGAAGAGTTAGACATGAATAAGCATCCCACCCACTTGGCCACACCTCCAGCAAACATCCGGAACAGAAGGATAAAACCGATGTAATGGGGCAGGAACTCTATACCATCAGGAGAGCAGTTTATAGTTGGTCTCCTGAAGAGCCACCATTATAGAAGACTTGGGACATAACATAAAGCAGGTTTCCCATTCCACTCTGCTAGGGGTGCACCCAAGTTCCCACTCCCACCCCTTTTCATAGGAAAGAAGGTCCCGGGAATCCTGACAGTGCAGCATGGAGTAAATCAGGGAGACCTTATGGGCGGGTTTCTCTGCACTCAAATAGGCATCCTCAAAACCAGTCATTTCCCTATGTAAGTCCCCAAAAGCTTGCTAGGTGTCATAGAAGTGTCTGAGCTATGCATAATGATAAGAGCACATCAGGGAAGGTGTTACATTGCCCAAGATGTCCGGTAGGGTCTTCAGAGAGGGGGACTGGAGGACTCGGATGATTGGAAACGGGGCAGCTGGAGTAGCTACCAGGAAGTCACTCACAACCAAACCTGCGGGGAAATCTGGGTTACCTAGCTGGGGGGTTTGGGGGCCTAAAGATTAAACAGGCAAGTCCTGACAAGTTGTTGCAGGCAGGTTTGAAGCAGTACATGGGAAATAAAAGGGAGGGAGGTCATGGTTCCCCTGGTCCAATAGGCCAGGCGGATCCATGGTGTAGAGGTGAGCGGGAATGGTGAGAGCGCCAATTCCAGAAGCAACCACAGGTTGACTCGAGCAAAGGGAAAGCCATCCAGTATATGGGAGGCTGAGGCCGCCAAATAGTAGGAGTACAGGTCTGGAAAAGCAGGCCTCCTTTCAGTTTGGGTTGAGCTAGAGTATCTTTAGCATTTCTGTGACAAAAGTTAGACCATATAGTCAATCTCTGGACTATAGTTAGGTCAAGGGACACATTCATGGCCACGATCTTGGTACAATTAATCTTGCAGTTGCAAAGCCAACCAAAGTCCTCAATCACGGACATTAGTGACGGGAGTGAGGTTTCAGGGGAAGAGATATAAAGAAGGTCGTCAGCAAGGCTGAGCATTTAAAATGCATGTCCTTCACCTGAATACCCTGTATGGCTGGATTAAGGCAAATTGCTTGTAGTAAGTGCTCCATGACTAACACATAGAGTAACGGGGAGAGGGGGCAGCCCTGCCAGGTGCCGTTCCGTCTCCGCATCCGCAGGGGAGGGAAAGAGAACCATTAGTCTAAACTCTCGCCGCGGGATTGCTGTACAATGCTAAGATTCGACTAAGGGCCAAGTGGCTAAGGTACTCCAAGACACCTCTTAAGAGTCCCCAGTCCATGCGATCAAACACCTTTTTGGCATCTGGCAACAGTACCATACATGGGAACTTCGCTGATTGAGCATAATGGATAAGGAAAAACATTTTCAACTTATTATACCACGCCTCTCTAGAGGTGATAAATCCCACTTGATCCAGGTGGACTAGAGACCCCAAGAGGGGAGTGAGACACATCGCTAAGAGCTTCACATATAATTTTGCATTAACATTAAAGGGGTATTCCAGGAATTTTTTTGATTTGACTATGCTTCAGGGGCTGTAAAGTTAAAGGGGTATTATGGGCAAAAACATCTCATCCCCTATCGAAAGGATAGGGGATAAGATGTCTGATCGCGGGGGGCCCACCGCTGGGACCCCCGGTGATCTCCCTGCAGCATCCCAATTTCTATGCGTAGCTGAGTCTGAAGTTTCAGAAACCTCCGGGCTTCCGAGACGGGGATGTGACGTCACGCCACGCCGCCCCCCCCCATTCATTTCTATGGAAGGGAGCGTAACGGCCGCAACCAGCGGCGGGCCCCCCGCGATCAGACATCTTTTCCCCTATCCTTTCGATAGGGGATAAGATGTTTTGGCCCGGAATGCTCCTTTAATGTAGTTCATAATATAATGTCTGTACCTGTGTGTGACGGTTTTCTCACAATTCTTATGTGATTTTCACACCAATATTCATGTATAACAGCATACAAAATGACTGTTGTCTCAGATTTTTCCCAGGTTGCAATGCGGCCGGAGCCTGTCTTCTTCAATGGGTGGAGGGATTGCTTGGTGGGAGAGAGATCAATCTGCAACTAATGCAACAGCTATAGGCACCCTGATTGGAAACGACAGGCCTTTTGAGTTGATGCAGCTCAGTTATATTTCAATGGGTAGGGTGGCTGATGTGTGGGAGGTAGGAAAATGGAATTATGGGATTTGTAGGCAAAAAAGAAAACTCAAACAGGAAATACTGGTTCACAAAAAACTAGCCACAGTGGTATGTAATCTCACAACATAGCCATTTAGCCCCAAGACAAGCACAGATCCTTCCTAAGCATGTCCATTACTGTCTGCCAGGTACATACTAAACTCACCTAATGGTGGATAACCCCTTTAAGAAGCGAATAACTTGAGCAAAGATTAGGATCTTGCCCTCTTTGGGAAGCAAGGTAATGAATGCGGCAAGGAAGTAGTCTGGGAACTGAGATGTGGGGGAGATGGCAATGAAAATGGCTAGAAGGAGAGGGCTTAGTTCAGCCTGCAGTGTCTTATAAAACTTATATAACTGTCCGGTCCCAGGGACTTCCCTGTTGGGGAGAGGGATATGGCAGCCTCTAAGTCGTCCATTGCAAGTAGTGAAGAGTGGCAGGGGCCATATTCGAATTTGCGATATTTCACGAATATATGGATGAACATTCGTCCTATGTTCGCAAAATTCACATATTCGCTCTGTTTCTTCACTTTTTTTCTATGCGAAAATAGTTATGAAATTTATATAGTGCGCATGCACAATTATTAGTGAAGGGGTGGGCAACTTTCCTATTGGTTGCTAGGGATGTTGCTAACCTCTGACAACTGTATTTACATCGTTCTCATTGGCCCACAAGCTAAAATAAGGGAAGGATCAGTGTCCTCTTGAAGTGCCGATATTCGCGAATATTTGCATATTTGCAAATACGAAATATCCGCGCTCCACACCGACTAATAATATTGGAACCTTCTTTGGACCACAAGCTGGAAGCAGGGAGGGATTATCTCTTTTTTTTTTCTTTACAAAGTACACATCATTGTTAAGTGTACTGTGAAAAAAAAAAATATTCGTCATTACGAATATATAGCACTATATTCTAAATATTCATGAAATCGCGAAGTGCCGATATTCACGGTAAAAATTAGCATTTTGAATATTCGCGCTCAGCACTAATTGTAAAGGGTCTATCTAATTCAGCCAGGGCCAAATGAGACAACAAAGGCAGGGAGGTATGCTGCAAATAGGAGAGTATATTAGGGTTCAGACCCTGATGCAGGAACACCCAATGCCGAGAGGTCATAGAGCTGTGAGTAATAGGCATGAAAACAGTCCAGGATATGAGTCGTTAGATGTGTCAGACGAACTGCAGCACCCCTGATTGAGGGAACAAAGAGAGCAGCCCTCTTATCCCTTATGGCCAGGGCCAGCCAACCTGCCCACTTTATTACCCCACTCATAACGAGCCGCAGAGCAGATTTGCCTATAACGGTTATGTTTACGATCAAGAATGGCCTGGAACTCTTTGTGCACCCTGAGGAGGTCCAGAAGAACGTCCTCAGTGGGTGACCGTTTATGCCTCAAAATAATTTTTAATTTTGTGTAGGCTTTTGTTAATATTGCACAATCTTTTTCACGCTGCACTGGCACAGGAAATGAGAAGATATTTATCAAGCTGTCTCGATATGTTTATTAGTGTTTTTGCGCTATATAAGTATGTACATGTGACTGTTTTGGTCATATAAGAGGCTGTTGACATAATTTTTTGGCTACCTACAGTATATTGTTATTCTGACATGTACCGTTGCATGCCTTTGGTATAGTCATAGGTTTCTATAGACCAAATGTAGTCTACCTGTCATTACATTTGGTCTGTTTTACAGTAGCATATGTTTTATTTGGAGGACACAAAAGAATAATCTACTACTTTCTAACGGTATCCAAATGATACCAGTATCAGTGGCATATAGTCAAAATGTGGAGTGAACAACCTCCCAGTGATGCCTTTATTTTACAGGTTGCTCAGGTCTCCATACTCAGCATTGGCAGAGGGACGTGCTGTCAGTTAAAGGTGGAAGCACTAATAGCGTTTTAGGCCCGGGAAAAGTCTGCAGTTTCAGAAGAGATGTATGTGGCTGCGCTGATGTACTTCACCACCATACTGTGATGGGTAACCCCTGGAAGGAGCGGTTAGTAAGAGATAAAGGGGAACATTTTGCACCAATCAGGCAGAGAACACCTGGTCCACATGAGCTGCCTGTTGGAACTTCTGTTGATCTGAGAAGTTGTTGGGCCAAGGAAGATTGAGGATTGCTGAAAGCCAGTGTAGACTTGGACAAAGGGAGCAGTAGTGGACAGAAGGTTGCGAGAGACTTACCCATAGGAGACTCTTATGCAAAGGTTGTAGACAGCTATACAGAGGGTTGCCTATGGTGAAGTACAAGTCATAGGAGAAACAAGGTTTAGATGCTTTGCTGAGTATGACCTTGTTGTCGCTGGAGTGGATGGCAAGCTATTTAGTGACTGTTTGGGGCATAGGGCTAGGGAGACTTGCCAGTTTGCTGCGTTGTGGTCACTTATACAGTAGTATAGGTTGAGTCTACTGTCGACCTGAGTGGGGGAAATTGCTGTGGCTGTGAATCTAATGTCAGATTGGAAGAGGTCTGGGAGACATGAGTTTTACCGAACTTAAATCAACAGCAGCCAATAGCTGAGTCCGGTCAGGACACCTTTTCTAAAACTCTTAAAACAATATTAACATTATTAAAACATTATTCCTCTTTAATATTTATGAATAAATTGACAACTGGCTGTTACCATGTTACTTGTCAAAGTGGTGTTTCCCTACACACTGACGGTGCCAGTATTGATTGGATAGAGAGTCATGAGGTGTAAGGACACACCTCAAATTGGTAACATCCGGTAGTTTAATTATTCCAAAATTTCTTGCAGGAATAACAGAGGATGGCCCAACACAGACCTATAAGAAAAAATGTTCCAGGACTGTTATTTCATTTAAAACATATTTATAAAGTCAGACCTGTCAGGAGAGATAACAGGTTCTCCTTAAAGGAAAACTGTCAGCCTGCTCCCCACGCACTAACCAGTGGTACTCACTAATAGTGCGGGGGATGCTGATCAGTTTGATGCTTACCGTGCCTGGATCTGCCCCGCCGTTCGGCCGTAATCTTCTATTTTCGGTATATGCTAATTAGGTGCTAACTTGCACCGGCCGGGCTAACTGGCACTCTGACGTCAGCGTTTTTGGCTGCAGAGCCGCCCAGCGCATCAATATTCCTCCGCTCCCTCTGCCTCTCCCTCTTCTCCCCGCTCTGTAATGAAGAGGGAGAGGCAGAGGAAGCGGGGGGATATTGATGAGCAGGACGACGCTGCGGCCAAAAATGCTTACGTCAGAATGCCAGTTAGCCCGGCCAGTGCAAGTTAGCACCTAATTACGATATACTGAAAATAGAAGATTACAGCCAAATAGCGGGGCGGATCCGGGCACAGTAAGCATCAAACTGATCAGCGCCCACCGCACTACCAGCCAGTACCGCTGGTTAGTGCGGGGGAAGCAAGCTGACAGTTTTCCTTTAAATTTTGCTTAGAGAAAAAAAATGTATGCTTACACAAGTTGAGCATATTTCATTTAGCTCTTACATATATTAATCCTCACTGTAGGTGGTCACCATTACTGTGGGCAAATGTAAAGCAAGGTACAGTACACTTAAGACTCTTGAAGTGGTAGAAAATACTTATCTGTGCATGATATTTTCTGAAATACCGTACTTGTATGTACAGTAGTCATTTCATGTATTAAATAGTTACTGGAAATCTTTAGAGTAAACAAGGGTACACACAATAATATCACAAAGCGGCTTATACTGTGGACTAACATGACTGGCACTACAATTATACAGCAGCTATTGTAAGTTATATCAGATACCTGATTCAGTTTACAGCACACAACCTGTTCTCATACCAGCAGAAAATTACGTCCATATAATTCTTAAATGATTGCAAATAAAGCAAACGCCATCACCATTAATCTGTATATAATGGGACCGGATCCTTCAGGATTTTATTTAAGAATATTCAATGGGTATGCACATGTTTGCAACAATAGCTTTTATGGCTTCTAAACATCTTAAATAAAACATTGAGAAAATACTGTAGTCTTCATTACACATACCCCACTGTTTTATGTCTACAGCTCCTTAGCAGACCAATGAGTCTCCATTGTGACAAAGACCATATGTGCATCACTGCTCCACAGCAGGGTCTCTAAGGTTTTATGCAATTTTTGACATATTTTGGTTGCTTGTTTATTTGCATTCTATTGTTCCTGAATGATCAGCTTTACTGCTTCGTGGGACCAAGTTCTAGGGATAACTTCAGGTTAGTTGTGGGATAAAGTCAGTGCATGTGTCTAAGCAGCAGTTTCTGCTTTGCTGTTGTTGTTTTTTTTACTATTGTATTATAGATACATTGTTGGATAATAGCAAGGACAAACAAATATAGAGAAACAGAAACATAGCCGCAACGCCCGCAACGCCACGATTTGTATTTTGATCTACTTGCTTCTCAGCATAATTTCGCAAACTGGTTGTATACATTTTGATCAAAAAGTACAAGCCCACTCGCCACGTCAAGGCCACCTGTGGAATTGGTTCCGCAGTGGAGGTGGTATGCCAGTGGTATTTTAGGGACCCACTCTTACTAGGTGGCCTTGACGTGGCGAGTGGGCTTGTACTTTTTGATCAAAATGTATACTAACAACCTGTTAGTTTTTGAAATTATGCTGAGAAGCTAATAGATCAAAATACAAATTGTGGATGTGCGGCTATGTTTCTGTTTCTCTATATTTGTTTGTCCTTGCTTGTCCAGTTATTATCCAACAATGTATCTATAATACAATAGTTAAAGAAAAAAAAGCAAGGACAAAACAACCTATTAACCATATAAACTGGTCATAACTCTGCAAATAAAAAAGCACCCTGTTTTATCCTATTGTGCAACAGTTTTATGGGACCTGTGGCCAACCACCGAAAAAATTAGATATCATTATCATTAAATAGCTTAAGGGGACCTGATCACAAACCTATTTACAGTCTATTGATTGGCCCTTCTCTTCCCATTATGACAGTTCATTGTTTGGCAATTTAGGGAATCAATCAGCTGGGCATAAACTTCATTTTAATAATGGGAGTGAATGTCAGGTGATGGGTGAGATTATATAGTCAGGAGGTGTGGATTAGGCATATATGCCTCTAAATGTAAAACATTGTAATGTCTGTTTATTTGTTTTTGTATTTTTCTATTTAGGTGTATATTCTCACACTAGTTTGTTCAGAGCAGTTTGCTATTTTACCTGTATAGGAGATGGTTAATGCTCTGAACAAATGAAAACTCAGGTGTGGTTATTTAACCAGAGTTCTCCTGCATTATGGTGCTGGTTAGTGTGCAATACACTTTCAAGTCTGCTTGAGCATTTACCTTGTATTTATCTTGTCATTTTATCTGGGTTTTTAGCCATGGTTATATAGCATACTCCGTGTATATTAGTCTGTGTTACATTAGTCAGTTTTAGGATTATGTTTGTTCGTTCTGCTCTGTCTGTGTTCACACTGTGTCTGAGTCTTGCTTGTACCCTGTTATATTCTTGTTCGGTATTCTGGAGTCCATTCAGATTCATCCAGTTCTAGTCTAGTGTTTCATGTATTATATTTCTGTTTCCTACTGGGTCAGCATTTTGTCCACACGGTGGAGTGTGTTTGATGGCCAGTAGCCTACATGGCTTTATTATTAATGGCTACTCCTATAGTGGCGTGGGGAGTCAAGTTTGTATGTTCTGTGTCCCAGTGTGAACAGTGTCCTATATTTATATCCTGTTTGGTTTATCTGACCTTTGTCCTTTGTACTTGTACCTGTTTGTGAACAGTGTTCTATGTTACCTGTTCAGTTTAGTGTTTTGTCTCTCAGTTCTTCTGTTTATCCCCTTCATCTCCTAGATTCTGCCGTATACGCTTGTTCATTTTATCATGTCTGCCGTTTATCTGATATTCGGTTTATGAACTGTTTGTTAATTCACTATAGTCTGCTCTGTTTGTGAGTTTATATTCTGCCCTGTTAGTATTTATATTCTATCTGGTTTGTCTGTTACCTAACTCTGTGTTTCTCCACCAGTGTGCCTCCAGCTGTGGCAAAACTACAACTCCCAGCATGCATGGTCTGTCAGCTGGAGAGGTTTGTGCAGGAACCAGACACCCTGTCCAAGGCCCATGATTCTGCTTCCCCCCGAGCTGCAGAGCCTAGTGCCTACAGCCAGGGGAACTGTGAGTGCCACTCGCCAATCACTAGCTGTGGTGGTACACCGCTGCAGCCAATGATTGGTTGAGTGGATCTGTGACATCACATCTACAGCTCTGAATTCACCTGTGTGAAGGTGGCACCCCATGTTTGCAAAAGCTAAATATGAATGCACCATTCATTTGTGCTGCAGAAATGAGCGTTTGTGCCAGTTCAGTTCCTGAGTTATTGCGCTTTAGATTTTTATGAAGCCCCGCCCACTTTCCACCCCATGAAGTCAAAATTAAAAAACAAATACACCATTTGTTTGTGCTGGTTTGTGCTGCAAAAATGAACGTTTGCGCCGCTTTGGTTTCCGAGATATTGTGCGCTTGATTTTCTGAAACCCCAGCCACTTTCCACCCCATGAAGTCAAAATTCAAAAACAAATACACCATTCGTTATTGCTGCGTTTGTGCTGGTTTGTGCCGCAGAAATGAGCGTTTCTGCTGGTTCGGTTCCAGAGATATTGTGTGCTAGATTTTTATGAAGCCCTGCCCACTTTCCACCCCATGAAGTCAAAATTCCAAAACAAATACACCATTTGTTTGTGCTGCGTTTGTGCTGGTTTGTGCTGCAAAAATGAACGTTTGCACCGCTTTGGTTTCTGAGATCAAAGAAGTTAATTTAGCATTATGGAATTAACGTAGCAGCAATATATGATTTATTATTGTCACGATGCCGGCTGGCAGGAGGTGGATCCTCTGTGCCAGAGAGGGATTGGCGTGGACCGTGCTAGTGGACCGGTTCTAAGTTACTACTGGTGTTCACCAGAGCCCGCCGCAAAGCGGGATGGTCTTGCTGCGGCGGTAGTAACCAGGTCGTATCCACTAGCAATGGCTCAACCTCTCTGACTGCTGAAGATAGGCGCGGTACAAGGGAGTAGACAAAAGCAAGGTCGGACGTAGCAGAAGGTCGGGGCAGGCAGCAAGGATCGTAGTCAGGAGCAACGGCAGGAGGTCTGGAACACAGGCTAGGAATACACAAGGGAACGCTTTCACTAGGCACAAGGGCAACAAGATCCGGCGAGGGAGTGCAGGGGAAGTGAGGTATACATAGGGAGTGCACAGGTGAACACACTGATTAGACCCACTGCGTCAATCAGCGGCGCAGTGGCCCTTTAAATCGCAGAGACCCGGCACGCGCGCGCCCTAGGGAGCGGGGCCGCGCGCGCCGGGACAGGACCGACGGAGAGCGAGTCAGGTACGGGAGCCGGGGTGCGCACCGCGAGCGGGCGCCACCCGCATCACGAATCGCATCCCGGCTGGGGGCGGTATCGCAGCGCACCCGGTCAGTAGATCTGACCGGGGCGCTGCAGCAGCGAGGATGCCGCGAGCGCTCCGGGGAGGAGCGGGGACCCGGAGCGCTCGGCGTAACAGTACCCCCCCCCCCCCTTGGGTCTCCCCCTCTTCTTGGAGCCTGGGAACCTGAGGAGCAGACCTTTGTCTAGGATGTTGTCCTCAGGTTCCCAGGATCTCTCTTCAGGTCCACAGCCCTCCCAATCAACCAAAAAGAACCTTTTTCCTCTGACCGTCTTGGAGGCCAGTATCTCCTTCACTGAGAAGACGTCAGAAGAACCGAAAACAGGAGTGGGAGAAACAAGCTTGGGAGAGAAACGGTTGATGATGAGTGGTTTAAGAAGAGAGACATGAAAGGCATTAGGAATACGAAGAGAAGGAGGAAGAAGAAGTTTGTAAGAGACAGGATTAATTTGGCACAAGACTTTGAAAGGACCAAGATAGCGTGGTCCCAGTTTGTAACTGGGGACACGAAAGCGGACATATTTAGCGGAGAGCCATACCTTGTCTCCGGGAGCAAAAATGGGGGGAGCTCTTCTTTTCTTATCGGCAAACTTTTTCATGCGAGATGAAGCCTGTAAAAGAGAATTTTGGGTCTCTTTCCATATGGTGGAAAGATCACGAGTCACTTCATCTACAGCGGGCAAACCAGAGGACAAGGGAATAGGGAGGGGGGGAAGAGGGTGACGGCCGTACACCACGAAAAATGGGGATTTAGCAGAAGATTCAGAGACTCTAAAGTTGTACGAGAATTCGGCCCAAGGTAGAAGATCTGCCCAGTCATCCTGGCGGGAGGAAACAAAATGCCATAAATAGTCACCCAGGACCTGGTTAATTCTTTCTACTTGCCCATTGGATTGAGGATGATAAGCAGAAGAGAAGTTTAATTTAATCTTGAGTTGTTTACAGAGAGCCCTCCAGAATTTAGACACGAATTGGACACCTCTATCCGAGACAATCTGCGTGGGCAGACCGTGAAGACGAAAAATGTGTACAAAAAATTGTTTTGCCAACTGAGGCGCTGAAGGAAGACCAGGAAGAGGAATAAAATGTGCCATCTTGGAAAATCGATCAACGACCACCCAAACAACAGTGTTGCCACGGGATGGGGGTAGGTCTGTAATAAAGTCCATACCAATCAGAGACCAAGGCTGTTCGGGGACAGGCAGAGGGTGAAGGAGACCAGCAGGCCTCTGGCGAGGAGTCTTATCCCGGGCACAGACAGTACAGGCCCGCACAAAATCCACAACATCTGTTTCCAGAGTCGGCCACCAATAGAAACGAGAGATGAGTTGCAAGGACTTTTTGATGCCCGCATGGCCTGCGAGGTGGGAGGAGTGACCCCATTTGAGAATCCCGAGACGCTGGCGAGGAGAAACAAAGGTCTTCCCTGGAGGAGTTTGCCTGATGGAGGCTGGAGAAGAGGAGATCAGACAGTCAGGAGGAATGATGTGTTGCGGAGAGACCTCTACTTCCGAGGCATCCGAGGAACGAGAGAGAGCATCGGCCCTAATGTTCTTATCGGCAGGGCGAAAATGAATTTCAAAATTAAACCGGGCAAAGAACAGAGACCACCTGGCCTGGCGAGGGTTCAGCCGTTGGGCAGACTGGAGATAGGAGAGATTCTTGTGATCGGTGTAAATAATAACTGGAAATTTTGATCCCTCCAGCAGATGCCTCCATTCCTCAAGTGCTAATTTAATGGCCAGTAGTTCTCGATCCCCGATGGAGTAGTTCCTCTCCGCCGGAGAGAAGGTCCTAGAAAAAAAACCACAAGTAACAGCATGCCCAGAAGCATTTTTTTGTAGAAGAACCGCTCCAGCTCCTACTGAGGAGGCATCAACCTCCAATAGGAAGGGTTTAGATGGGTCAGGTCTGGAGAGCACGGGAGCAGAAGAAAAGGCAGACTTGAGCTGTTTAAAGGCGTCTTCCGCTTGAGGAGGCCATGACTTAGGATTGGCGTTCTTCTTGGTTAAAGCCACGATAGGAGCCACAATGGTGGAAAAATGTGGAATAAATTGTCTGTAATAATTGGCGAACCCCAAAAAACGTTGGATAGCACGGAGTCCGGAGGGGCGTGGCCAATCTAAGACGGCAGAGAGTTTGTCTGGGTCCATTTGTAGTCCCTGGCCAGAGACCAAGTATCCTAGGAAAGGAAGAGATTGACATTCAAACAGACATTTCTCCATTTTGGCATAAAGTTGATTGTCTCAAAGTCTCTGAAGAACCATGCGGACATGCTGGCGGTGTTCTTCTAGGTTGGCAGAAAAAATCAGAATATCGTCCAGATACACAACAACACAGGAATATAAGAGATCACGAAAAATTTCATTAACAAAGCCTTGGAAGACGGCAGGGGCGTTGCACAGGCCAAAGGGCATGACCAGATACTCAAAGTGTCCATCTCTAGTGTTAAATGCCGTTTTCCATTCGTCCCCCTCCCTGATGCGGATGAGATTATAAGCACCTCTTAAGTCCAGTTTGGTAAAGATGTGGGCACCTTGGAGGCGATCAAAGAGTTCAGAGATGAGAGGTAGAGGGTAGCGGTTCTTTACCGTGATTTTATTAAGTCTGCGGTAGTCAATGCAAGGACGTAGGGAGCCATCTTTTTTGGACACAAAGAAAAATCCAGCTCCGGCAGGAGAGGAGGATTTGCGGATAAACCCCTTTTTTAAATTTTCCTGGATGTACTCAGACATAGCAAGAGTCTCTGGGGCGGACAGAGGATAAATTCTGCCCCGGGGTGGAGTAGTGCCCGGGAGGAGGTCAATGGGACAGTCATAAGGCCTGTGAGGAGGTAGAGTCTCAGCTTGTTTCTTGCAAAATACGTCAGCATAGTCCATATAGGCCTTAGGGAGACCGGTTACAGGGGGAACCACAGGGTCACGGCAGGGAGTACTGGGAACCGGTTTAAGGCAGTCCTTGAAACAAGAGGTACCCCAGCTCTTGATCTCCCCTGTGGACCAATCCAGGGTTGGGGAATGGCGTTGAAGCCACGGTAGTCCAAGGAGAATTTCGGAAGTGCAATTGGGGAGGACCAAAAACTCAATTTTTTCATGATGAGGTCCGATGCACATTAGGAGTGTTACGCCTAGCGCTCCGGGTCCCCGCTCCTCCCCGGAGCGCTCACGGCGTCTTTCTCCCTGCAGCTCCCCGGTCAGTCCCGCTGACCGGGAGCGCTGCTCTGTCATGGCCGTTGGGGATGCGATTCGCACAGCGGGACGCGCCCGCTCGCGAATCGCATCCCAGGTCACTTACCCGTTCCCGTCCCCTGCTGTCATGTACTGGCGCGCGCGGCTCCGCTCTCTAGGGCGCGCGCGCGCCAGCTCCCTGAGACTTAAAGGGCCAGTGCACCAATGATTGGTGCCTGGCCCAATTAGCTTAATTGGCTCCCACCTGGTCCCTGACTATATCTAACCTCCTCCCTTGCACTTCCTTGCCGGATCTTGTTGCCCTTGTGCCTAGTGAAAGCGTTTTGTGTGTTTAAAACCCTGTGTACCAGAACTTCTGCTATCTCCCCTGACTACGAACCTTGCCGCCTGCCCCCGACCTTCTGCTACGTCCGACTTTGCTTCTGCCTACTCCCTTGTACCTCGCCTATCTTCAGCAGCCAGAGAGGTGAGCCGTTGCTAGTGGATACGACCTGGTCACTACCGCCGCAGCAAGACCATCCCGCTTTGCGGCGGGCTCTGGTGAAAACCAGTAGTGTCTTAGAACCGGTCCACTAGCACGGTCCTCGCTATCCCTCTCTGGCACAGAGGATCCACCTCCTGCCAGCCGGCATCGTGACAGTAGATCCGGCCATGGATCCCGCTGAAGTTCCTCTGCCAGTTGTCGCTGACCTCCCTACGCTGGTCGCCCAGCAAGCTCGTCAGATCGCCCAGCAGTTGCAACAGATAGCGCAACAAGATCACCAGCTGTCGTACTTGACCACCATGACACAGCAACTCCAGTCACAACTACAGCAAGTACAGTCGCAGCTACAGCAGCAACAACCATCTCCTCCGCCAGCTCCAGCACCCCTTCCGCGGCGAGTGGCCGCTCCTAGCCTCCGCCTGTCCTTGCCGGACAAATTTAATGGGGACTCTAAGTTTTGCCGTGGCTTTCTTTCGCAATGTTCCTTGCACTTAGAGATGATGTCGGATCAGTTTCCTACTGAAAGGTCTAAGGTGGCTTTCGTAGTCAGCCTTCTGTCTGGAAAAGCCCTGTCATGGGCCACACCGCTCTGGGACCGCGATGACCCCGTCACTGCCTCTGTACACTCCTTCTTCTCGGAAATTCGAAGTGTCTTTGAGGAACCTGCCCGAGCCTCTTCTGCTGAGACTGCCCTGCTGAACCTGGTCCAGGGTAATTCCTCCGTTGGCGAGTACGCCATACAATTCCGTACTCTTGCTTCTGAACTATCCTGGAATAATGAGGCTCTCTGCGCGACCTTTAAAAAAGGCCTATCCAGCAACATTAAAGATGTTCTGGCCGCACGAGAGACTCCTGCTAACCTGCATGAACTCATTCATCTAGCCACTCGCATTGACATGCGTTTTTCTGAGAGACATCAAGAGCTCCGCCAGGAAAAAGACTTAGATCTCTGGACACCTCTCCCACAGTCTCCACTGCAATCTGCGCCTAGGCCTCCCGCCGAGGAGGCCATGCAAGTGGATCGGTCTCGCCTGACCCTGGAAGAGAGGAATCGCCGTAAGGAAGAGAATCTTTGTCTGTACTGTGCCAGTACTGAACATTTTTTGGTGGATTGCCCAATCCGTCCTCCACGTCTGGGAAACGCACGCTCGCACTCAGCTCTCGTGGGTGTGGCGTCTCTTGATGCCAAGTCGGCTTCTCCACGTCTCACGGTACCTGTTCGGATTTCCACTTCAGCCAGCTCTCCCCTCTCAGCCGTGGCCTGCCTGGACTCTGGAGCTTCTGGGAATTTTATTCGGGAGTCCTTTGTGAATAAATTCCGCATTCCGGTGACCCGTCTTGTCAAGCCACTCCACATTTCCGCGGTCAACGGAGCCAGGTTGGATTGCACCGTGCGTTACCGCACGGAGCCCCTCCTAATGTGCATCGGACCTCATCACGAGGAGATTGTATTTTTTGTCCTTCCTAATTGCTCTTCTGAAGTTCTCCTTGGACTACCCTGGCTTCAACACCATTCCCCAACCCTGGATTGGTCCACTGGGGAGATCAAGAGTTGGGGTCCCTCTTGTTCCAAGGACTGCCTTCAACCGGTTCCCAGTACTCCCTGCCGTGACCCTGTGGTTCCTCCTGTATCCGGTCCCCCTAAGGTCATTAAGGACTCTGCCTGCCACAGGAAATGCCCCTCCCCCCCTCCCAGTTCCATCAGGCAAGCTTCTGTGTCCCCTCATGGCCCTCGTCCTGGTATCACACTGCCCCGTGCCAGGTCTCGCCCTCTGCCCTCTCTCCCCATTCCTACTCCTGCGGTTCTGCCTGCCGTTGAGGAATCCCTCCATCATTTCCCGGTGTCCTCATCCCAGGGGAGGCAGTTACCCGATAAAGAGAAGGGGAGACCTAAGGGGGGGGGTACTGTTACGCCTAGCGCTCCGGGTCCCCGCTCCTCCCCGGAGCGCTCACGGCGTCTTTCTCCCTGCAGCTCCCCGGTCAGTCCCGCTGACCGGGAGCGCTGCTCTGTCATGGCCGTTGGGGATGCGATTCGCACAGCGGGACGCGCCCGCTCGCGAATCGCATCCCAGGTCACTTACCCGTTCCCGTCCCCTGCTGTCATGTGCTGGCGCGCGCGGCTCCGCTCTCTAGGGCGCGCGCGCCAGCTCCCTGAGACTTAAAGGGCCAGTGCACCAATGATTGGTGCCTGGCCCAATTAGCTTAATTGGCTCCCACCTGGTCCCTGACTATATTTAACCTCCTCCCTTGCACTTCCTTGCCGGATCTTGTTGCCCTTGTGCCTAGTGAAAGCGTTTTGTGTGTTTAAAACCCTGTGTACCAGAACTTCTGCTATCTCCCCTGACTACGAACCTTGCCGCCTGCCCCCGACCTTCTGCTACGTCCGACTTTGCTTCTGCCTACTCCCTTGTACCTCGCCTATCTTCAGCAGCCAGAGAGGTGAGCCGTTGCTAGTGGATACGACCTGGTCACTACCGCCGCAGCAAGACCATCCCGCTTTGCGGCGGGCTCTGGTGAAAACCAGTAGTGTCTTAGAACCGGTCCACTAGCACGGTCCTCGCTATCCCTCTCTGGCACAGAGGATCCACCTCCTGCCAGCCGGCATCGTGACAAGGAGGGGCTCCGTGCGGTAACGTATGGTACAGTCCAATCTTTCATTGTTAACACAATTGATGTAGAGGGGTCTGGCGAGACTAGTTACCGGGATGTTGAACCTGTTGATGAGAGAGGCCAAAACAAAGTTTCCTGCAGATCCGGAATCCAAGAAGGCCATAGCAGAGAAGGAGAAGGTAGATGCAGATATCCGCACAGGCACAGTAAGACGTGGAGAAGCAGAGTTGACATCAAGGACTGTCTCACCTTTGTGCGGAGTCAGCGTGCGTCTTTCCAGGCGGGGAGGACGGATAGGACAATCCTTCAGGAAGTGTTCGGCACCGGCACAGTACAGGCAGAGATTCTCCATGCGGCGTCGTGTCCTCTCTTGAGGTGTCAGGCGAGACCGGTCAACTTGCATAGCCTCCACGGCGGGAGGCACAGGAACGGATTGCAGAGGACCAGAGGAGAGAGGAGCCGGGGAGAAAAAACGCCTCGTGCGAACAAAGTCCATATCCTGGCGGAGCTCCTGACGCCTTTCGGAAAAACGCATGTCAATGCGAGTGGCAAGATGAATGAGTTCATGTAGATTAGCAGGAATTTCTCATGCGGCCAGAACATCTTTAATGTTGCTGGATAGGCCTTTTTTAAAGGTCGCGCAGAGGGCCTCATTATTCCAGGATAGTTCAGAAGCAAGAGTACGGAATTGTATGGCGTACTCGCCAACGGAAGAATTACCCTGGACCAGGTTCAGCAGGGCAGTCTCAGCAGAAGAGGCTCGGGCAGGTTCCTCAAAGACACTACGAATTTCCGAGAAGAAGGAGTGTACAGAGGCAGTGACGGGGTCATTGCGGTCCCAGAGCGGTGTGGCCCATGACAGAGCTTTTCCAGACAGAAGGCTGACTACGAAAGCCACCTTAGACCTTTCAGTAGGAAACTGGTCCGACATCATCTCCAAGTGCAGGGAACATTGTGAAAGAAAGCCACGGCAAAACTTAGAGTCCCCATCAAATTTATCCGGCAAGGATAGTCGTAGGCCTGAAGCGGCCACTCGCTGCGGAGGAGGTGCAGGAGCTGGCGGAGGAGATGATTGCTGAAGCTTTGGTAGTAGCTGCTGTAGCATCACGGTCAGTTGAGACAGCTGGTGGCCTTGTTGCGCTATCTGTTGTGACTGCTGGGCGACCACCGTGGTGAGGTCGGCGACAACTGGCAGAGGTACTTCAGCGGGATCCATGGCCGCATCTACTGTCACGATGCCGGCTGGCAGGAGGTGGATCCTCTGTGCCAGAGAGGGATTGGCGTGGACCGTGCTAGTGGACCGGTTCTAAGTTACTACTGGTGTTCACCAGAGCCCGCCGCAAAGCGGGATGGTCTTGCTGCGGCGGTAGTAACCAGGTCGTATCCACTAGCAACGGCTCAACCTCTCTGACTGCTGAAGATAGGCGCGGTACAAGGGAGTAGACAAAAGCAAGGTCGGACGTAGCAGAAGGTCGGGGCAGGCAGCAAGGATCGTAGTCAGGGGCAACGGCAGGAGGTCTGGAACACAGGCTAGGAATACACAAGGGAACGCTTTCACTAGGCACAAGGGCAACAAGATCCGGCGAGGGAGTGCAGGGGAAGTGAGGTATACATAGGGAGTGCACAGGTGAACACACTGATTAGACCCACTGCGCCAATCAGCGGCGCAGTGGCCCTTTAAATCGCAGAGACCCGGCGCGCGCGCGCCCTAGGGAGCGGGGCCGCGCGCGCCGGGACAGGACCGACGGAGAGCGAGTCAGGTACGGGAGCCGGGGTGCGCACCGCGAGCGGGCGCCACCCGCATCGCGAATCGCATCCCGGCTGGGGGCGGTATCGCAGCGCACCCGGTCAGTAGATCTGACCGGGGCGCTGCAGCAGCGAGGATGCCGCGAGCGCTCCGGGGAGGAGCGGGGACCCGGAGCGCTCGGCGTAACAATTATGATATACTCACAGTTATTACTACATATTAGTACAGAGGTGGAAATGTCTGTATGTGCGTCTGTATGATGTCATAGAGATGTCATAGAGATGCCATAGAGACGTCATAGGGATGTCATAGAGATGTTATAGGGATGTCATAGAGATGTGATAGGGACGTCATAGGGATGTCATAGGGACGTCATAGGGATGTCATAGAGACGTCATAGGGATGTCATAGTGTCAGAGATGTCATAGAGACGTCATAGGGATGTCATAGAGACGTCATAGGGATGTCATAGTGTCAGAGATGTCATAGAGACGTCATAGGGATGTCATAGAGACGTCATAGGGATGTCATAGTGTCAGAGATGTCATAGGGATGTCAGTGTCAGAGATGTCATAGAGATGTCATAGGGACGTCATAGGGACGTCATAGGGATGTCATAGGGACGTTATAGAGATGTCATAGGGACGTCATAGGGATGTCATAGAGATGTTATAGGGATGTCATAGGGATGTCATAGAGATGTGATAGGGACGTCATAGGGATATCATAGGGACGTCATAGGGATGTCATAGAGACGTCATAGGGATGTCATAGTGTCAGAGATGTCATAGAGACGTCATAGGGATGTCATAGAGACGTCATAGGGATGTCATAGTGTCAGAGATGTCATAGAGACGTCATAGGGATGTCATAGAGACGTCATAGGGATGTCATAGAGACGTCATAGGGATGTCATAGTGTCAGAGATGTCATAGGGATGTCAGTGTCAGAGATGTCATAGAGATGTCATAGGGACGTCATAGGGACGTCATAGGGACGTCATAGGGATGTCATAGGGACGTTATAGAGATGTCATAGGGACGTCATAGGGACGTCAAAGAGATGTCATAGGGATGTCATAGGGGTAAGCATTCTGTAATTTCTAACGTCCACTCTGTGTACATTTTATTATACACAATGGGGGTTATCGGCTGAGCAGCATTAGTTGACAATCTCAGCTGTTGAATGGGGGTGAAAGACCGTAGAATCATGAGTTTGTCCGGCGCATAAAGGAACCGTCAGGGAGCAGGATAAAATCAAGGGATTTATTAAATGCAACGCGTTTCACTGCGCATGCGCAGCTTCTTCAGGCATCATGCCAGAAGAAGCTATGCATGCGCAGCGAAACACGTTGCATTTAATAAATCCCTTGATTTTATCCTGCTCCCTGACTGTTCCTTTCTGCACCAGACAAACTCCTGATTCTACGGTCTTTCACCCCCATTCAACAGCTGAGAGTGTCAACTAATGCTGCTCAGCCAATCCCCTATCCCGCTGCTGGGGACCCCGGGGATCTCTGCTGCGGCACCCCGCTATCATTACTGCACAGAGCAAACTCGCTCTGTGCGTAATGATGGGCAATACAGGGGCCAGAGCATCGTTACATCATGCCTCTGCCCCACTCGTGACGTCACGGCCCTTCCCATCAATACAAGTCTATGGGAGGGTGTGTGGCGGCCATCACGCCCCCTCCCATAGACTTGCATTAAGGGGGCGGGCCGTGATGTCACGATGCTCCGGCCCCTGTATCACCAGTCATTACGCACAGAGCGAGTGTGCTCTGTGCAGTATTGATAGTGGTGTGCTGCAGCGGAGATCCCGGGGGTCCCCAGCAGTGGGACCCTGGCGATCTGACATCTTATCCCCTATCCTTTGGATAGGGGATAAGATGTCTAGGGGCAGAGTACCCCTTTAAGGACGAGGCCAATTTTTGTTTTTGCGCTTTCATTTTTTCCTCCTCCCATTCAAAAAATCATAACACTTTCAATATTCCACCTACAGACTCTTTTAAGGGCTTGTTTTTTGCATCACCAATTGTACTATGTACTGACTTCACTTATTTTGTAACGTAATCTGTGGCGGAAAAAAAAACATATTTGTGGGGTGAAATAAAAAAAAAATGCCATTTTTTAACTTTTGGGGACCTCCCGTTTCTACGCAGTTCACTTTTCATAAAAATTACACCTTCTTTATTCTGTAGGTCCATACGGTTACAAGGATATTCAATTTGTGCAGGTTTTATTTTATTTTACTACTACTAATTATAACTACATGCACCAAAATTTGTATGTTTAAAATTGTCATCTTCTGACCCCTAAAACTTTTTTATTTTTCCGCATATGGGGCTATATGAGGGATAATTTTTTGTGCCATGGTCTCTGGTTTTTATCGGCACCATTTTTGTTATCATGGGACTTTTTGATAGCTTTTTATACATTTTTTTTATAGTATATGAAGTTACCAAAACTGGGCTTTGGTATCTTTTTTATGTGTACGCCATCGACCGTGTGGTTTAACTACCCTTATATTTTAATAATTCTGACAGAAATAGTTTGGACATAGTTTGCAGCGGTACCTCATATGATTATTATTATTTTTTATTTTATAAAAAAAAATTGAAAAGGGGAATTCAAACTTTTATTAGGAAGGGGTTAATAAACTATTATAAACTTTTTTTTAACACTTTAATTTAAAAAGACAGCAGGCCACCCCCTGTAGACATTAGTAGCAGCCCCCTTGTAGACAGCAGCCCCCCCTTGTAGACATTAGTAGCAGCCCCCCCCTTGTAGACATTAGTAGCAGCCCCCCTTGTAGACAGCAGGTTCCCCCCTTGTAGACATTGTATCAGGCCCCCTGTAGACAGCAGCCCCCCCCCACTGATGTTAGTATCAGCCCCCCTGTAGACCACGGCCCCCACCCTTGTAATTGCTCACTTGCAGCTGTCCTCTGTGTTGCCGCTCCACTGCCCCGTTCTCCCGTCCGTATTATAGCCACTGCCCCGTACTGCCGTGCGCATTATGGCATCTTATGGAGGAGCATGTGACATACACGTCACTCTGCTTCCTCCATAGCGTTACACTGGACGCAGTGGAGGAGGTAGAGTGATGTGTGTGTCACATACTCCTCCAGAATACGTCATGATGCGGACGGGAGAACAGGGCAGCGACCATGATGCGGATGGAAGAACGGGGCAGCGGAGCGGATCAGGACATCACTAGTGGAAAGCATTACTACAGTTCTGTTAAAATAACATCTGTGATGATACGTTATTTTATCCGTTATGATCCATTGTTGTCTGATAATTTTAACTCCTTTTTGACTTCCTGGTTTCGAGGTTTTACTGAGCATGCTCAGTAGCAATAACGCATCATAATGGAATATACAAATTACAGGTACTAACGAATGGTCATTTGTGGTCATCTATAGACTTCAATGTTAAAATTTTAACTTCTGTTCTTCAACCGTTATTTTTGACGGGAGAAAAATTTGTGCACGCACCCCTTCTTGTGTCCCTTCAAAATAACAGACGCTATTCAAAACGGGCTATAACTGGTGAAAATGGATGCTCATAAAATCCCATTGACATGAATGTGATTCTTTGATGGCCGTTTTCAGGATTTTACAACGAAAGATGATAATGGGGGAATTTACAGGGTGACAACGGTGGTGTGAATGGGGCCTTACATGGTTTTATTATTTTTTTTTTCCCTTGCTTTCTCCATCAGTGTAGCTATAATTGCACATATGTGTGTATATATATATATATATATATATATATATATATATATATATATATATCTGGAAAAAAAATAAAGGGAACACTTAAACAACACAATGTAACTCCAAGTCAATCCCACTTCTGTGAAATCACACTGTCCACTCAGGAAGCAACACTGATTGACAATCAATTTCACATTCTGTTGTGCAAAAGGAACAGACAACAGGTGGAAATTATAAGCAAATAGCAAGACACCCCAATACAGGAGTGGTTCTGCAGGTGGTGACCACAAACCACTCCTCAGTTCCTATATTTCCTTGCTGTTGTTTTGGTCACTTTTTAATGCTGGAGGTGCTTTCACACTAGTGGAAGCATGAGACGGAGTCTACAACCCGCACAAGTGGCTCAGGTAGTGCAGCTTATCCAGAATGCCACATCAATGCGAGCTGTGGCAAGAAGGTTTGCTGGAGACAGGCCAGTACATCAGGAGATGTGGAAGAGGCCGTAGGAGGGCAACAACCCAGCAGAAGGACCACTACCTCCGCCTTCGTGCAAGGAGGAGCAGGAGGAGCACTGCCAGAGCCCTGCAAAAAAAAAACTCCAGCAGGCCACAAATGTGCATATGTCCACTCCAACTGTCAGAAACAGACTCCATGAGGGTGATATGAGAGCCCAATATCCACAGGTGAGGGTTGTGCTTACAGCCCAACACAGTGCAGGACATTTGGCATTTGCCAGAGAACACCAAGATTGGCAAATTTGACTGGCGCCCTGTGTTTGTGTGAAAGCAGGTTTACACTGAGCACATGTGACAGACGTGACAGAGTCTGGAGACGCCGTGGAGAACGTTCTGCTGCCTGCAACATCCTTCAGCATCAACGGTTTGGTCAGTAATGGTGTGGGCTGGCATTTCTTTGGGGGGCTGCACAGCACTCCATGTGCTTGCCAGAGGTAGCCTGACTGCCATTAGGTACCGAGATGAGATACTCAGACCCCTTGTGAGACCATATGCTGGTGCGTTTGGCCCTGGGTTTGTCCTAATACAAGGCAATGCTAGACCTTATGTGGCTGTAGTGTGTCAGCAGTTTCTGCAAGAGGACGGCATTAAAGCTATAGACTGGCCCACCCGTCCCTCAGACCTGAATTCGATTGAGCACATCTGGGACATCATGTCTCACATCTGGGACATCACTACTGAGCCTCATTTTGACTTGTTTTAAGGACATTACATAAAAGTTGGATCAGCCTGTAGTGTGGTTTTCCACTTTGATTTTTAGTGTGACTCCATATCCAAACCTCCATGGGTTGATAAATTTGATTTCCATTGATAATTTTTGTGATATTCAGCACATTCAACTATGTAAAGACGAAAGTATTTCATACAATCAGTTCATTCATTCAGATCTAGGATGTGTTATCTTAGTGTTCCCTTAATTTTTTTGAGCAGTGTGTGTATATATATATATATATATATATATATATATATATATATATATATATATATATATATATATATACATATATATACCGTATTTATCGGGGTATACCACGCACCAGCCTATAACACGCACCCTCATTTTACCAAGGATATTTGGGTAAAAAAAGTTTTTTACCCAAATATCCATGGTAAAATGAGGGTGCATGTGTGCGTGTCTATACCCCAATACACCCCCAGGAAAGGCAGGGGGAGAGAGGCCGTCGCTGCCGGCTTCTCTCCCCCTGCCTTTCCTGGGGTCTAGAGCCCTGCTGCCGGCCCTTCTCTCCCCCTGGCTATCGGTGCCGCTGCCTGTTCTGACCCCCGTTCTGTCATGCGCCGTGCCGTGCAGCGCATAGCAACGACGCAGGGGACGCACACTGGAGGCCTGAAGCAGCGCGGACCCGACCCCGGCAACAGGTAATTATGCAACCGGGGATAGGGGGAGGCAACGGGGCAGCGGCGCCTGCAATGGGTGCCACTGCCCCTTCTCTCCCCCTGGCTGTCGGTGCCGCTTCTCTCCCCCTGGCTATCGGCGCCGGCAGTCAGGGGGACAGAACGGGCAGCGGCGCCGATAGCCAGGGGGAGAGAAGGGCCGGCAGTAGGGCTCTAGACCCCAGGAAAGGCAGGGGGAGAGAAGCGGGCAGCGAAGGCCTCTCTACCCCTGCCTTTCCTGGGGGTGTATCGGCATATAACACGCACATAGACTTTAGGCTAAAAATTTTAGCCTAAAAAGTGTGTGTTATACGCCAATAAATACGGTATATATATATATATATATATATATATATATATATATTACAACTAGAAGTGGGTAGGGTCTGTTGATTCTTTAGGATTTATGAATAATTTATGTTGATTATTCTATTTAACTTGGATTTATTTCAATCTCAAACACTTATAGCATATCAACCTCTGCACACCCCACCTTGTAGCTACACCACACTCAAACCATAAGTCTTCATTCTTCAAAATGACATTGACATCAAACACATGAGCTTCCGTAGGTTCAACAAAAAAGAACAATTAATTCTGCAACGGATTACATGACCTTTATAGCACCGACCTCAGCGTTGCTGTAGCTGTCTGGGATTACCTGTATGCAGACATTTATTTTGCTGTTTTATGCCAGTTTTGTCACAAAGTATAGTGTAAAACGTGGCAAATTAAATAAATAGTGCTAATGTTGGCCCAAATCTCAAAAGTAGCAAAGATTTTATTATCTTTGTCAATTTTAGAAAGAAAATCTGAAAAAACAAAAAAAAAGGTGCAAAATGTCTCAAGATGTTTGACATAACCTTGCAGCCCAGGAGGATCAGTGCGGTAGAGCAGTGGTTCCCAACCAGGGTGCCTCCAGCTGTTTCAAAACTACAACTCCCAGCATGCCCGGACAGCCAACGGCTGTGCGGACATGCTGAGAGTTGTAGTTTTGCAACAGCTGGAGACCCCCCGGTTGGGAAACACGGCATTAGGAAGATTAGAAAGATTGCCTCAAGTATTTATTTCTTTTAATTCCTTTTTACTCTTTGCTGTTCTCTGCAGTTTATTTTTTTATTTATGTAGTTTTTTAATGTAAAACATTTTGAGTTATTATAGCTACAGTATGTTTTACATGTTCCTAACACTTTCTACTATAGTATTGCTTATTAAACTCAGCTCAGAAGAAGAGAGTCCCTATAGGGGAGATTTATCAAAACCTGTCCAGAGGAAAAGTTACTGAGTTGCCCATAGCAACCAATCAGATCAATTTCATTTTTGGAAAGGCCTGTGAAAAACGAAAGAAGCGATTTGATTGGTTGCTATGGGCAACTCAACAACTCTCCCCCTATGTGTTTTGTGTGAATGCCATTCAGGACCGAGACCAGTGCACCATGCATATTCAACATAAGGTATAAATGAAATAAAATGGCCCAGATTTAGTAAAGAATGTCTACGGTAGAGCTATTTTGCCACAATTATTTGGGTGGTGGGTTTGACTAGCGTGCATCTTATTTATCAAGAAGGTGCAGCAGGATATTGAATTTTGCGCAGTTCTGCTGTGGTGGGAAAAACTCTACCACATACACTTTTTCTAGACACTTGGGAGGGAGGGAAGTAGACACTTTCCCGGGTCTGAATTTGGCAGGTTAGGTGTTTTTACTTACTTCCACAGAGCTGCCGGCTGACATTTTTACTTGCATTCCAGACGCTACAATCAAATTTGATTGCGGTCTTTAACCCCTTAAGGACCGGGGGGGTTTTCCGTTTTTGCATTTTCGTTTTTTGATACTTGCCTTTAAAAAATCGTAACTCTTTCAATTTTGCACCTAAAAATCCATATGATGGCTTATTTTTTGCGCCACCAATTCTACTTTGTAATGACGTCAGTCATTGTGCCCAAAAATCTACGGTGAAACGGAAAAAAAATCATTGTGCGACAAAATTGAAAAAAAAAACGCAGTTTTGTAACTTTTGGGGGCTTCCGTTTCTACGTAGTACATTTTTCGGTAAAAATGACAACTTATCTTTATTCTGCAGGTCCATACGATTAAAATGATACCCTACTTATATAGGTTTGATTTTGTCGGACTTCTGGAAAAAATCATAACTACATGCAGGAAAATTAATACGTTTAAAATTGTCATCTTCTGACCCCTATAACTTTTTTATTTTTCCCTGAGCTAGCCGGCAACTTTCACTTTCACTTTTAGCCGCGCGGCTCAGCTCTGAGCGCGCAGCTAAAGGGTTAATAGCGCGCGGCGCCGCAATCGGCACTGCACGCTATTAGAGGCGGGTCCCGGCTTCACTATGACGCCGGGCCCGCCGTGATATGACGCGGGGTTACTGTGTAACCCCACGTTATATCAGGAAAGCAGGACCAAGGGCGTACCTGTACGCCCTTGGTCCTTAAGGGGTTAAGGGGTTAAAGCCAGGCATCACCTTGATCGGTGATGTCTGGCATTAGAGATGACTCCTGAGTGCGTGTCATAGAAGGGGAGTGGGACGCTGTCGTCCACAAGAGGTTAAAGGATAAATTGCAGAAGGTAGAAATTATTCTCACGCCTACTGGTAGGTGGTGTAGCTTTGCGCCTAAAAAAGTACATTTGCACACAAAATAGCGACTTTTGACAAAAGTCACAAATGATAAATAAAAAGTTCTACAGGTAGGCAAAAAGAGTGAAACTGTCTATATCAAAATACGCATAAAAGTCATTAAATATGCTGCTTGCGCCTTAACTGCGCCAAAACATAGACAAAAAATGCTCTAAAAGCAATGATATATCTCCCCCAATGAGTATTTTTATTTTTATTACTTTTTATGAAATAGTAGAGAAGCTATTGATCTGTCAATTTTGGGGATGTGCTTTGGAATCGCATATAAATAATGGCAGCTATAGCGGTGTTATAAATGCACCAGACTTTTACTGTACACATCTCAACATATTCAGACAGTTCAACATGGCCCCCTTACATGCAAAATAACTTCTATTTTTAAAGCGGAGCTGTCAGCAAAAAACATGGGTGTGAATAAGAACATGGCTAGATAGCGCTAGTCAATAAGGTTCTGGGCATATACTTTATCTAGAAACAAAGAGGTCAGTCCTCAGTGTCTCACCCACATCTGAGAGTATGTAATGGATATCTGGTGTAAATAATGAAGCCAGTTATAATTAATACACTATTTAATATACAGTAATAAAATGTTAATAAAACATTTCTCTAAAAGTTACGCCTCCGCAGGGCCCTTGCGGTAAATAGGCTCACTTAAGAGAATATATTAGTACAATTCTTTATAGAAATGGTGATCTGATATATTACTGCGGTTCACCCTTATGTAAATTGTTACATGTAAAAATCATGCAAAGAAAATACATAAAAATAGACTTGTAAAAAATAATAATAATATTGCCAAAAAATATAAATATAAATAAAGTCCTGTAGTGGAATAGCCTGTGAAAATAAAGTCCTGTGGTGGAATAACCTGCAAAAATAAAGTCCTGAAAAAAATATAATATAATGCAGAATCCAATTAATTCCTAATGTTTCCAATCCTGTGGATAAATCATATGTCCAAATTTGATATAACAATATTATTCCCAGCAGACACTGGATCTTTAAATTGAGAGTGTCTCAATGCCACTCACCGCCCTTTGCTCAGATGTTCACAGGGTCTCGAGATGTGACTCCATGGGATGGTGACTTTTCGACTGAAGGTGGCGACAACCAGTAATGGAGTCAAGCCTCTTCTCACAGTCTAGTACCGTTGCCTGCAGATGGTAACAGTGCTCGCTTTGGCGTGAAGATGGATACTGCCTGATGAAAGCGGCGTGTAGAGGCAGCGGCGTGTGATGTAATCGGTCAGCTGATTGCAGGTCAGCTGACCTCAAATGCACTCGATCCCGGTATGTCCTGCAAGTTGGAATTTACCCTGGCTTCGGACGGGAGGTTGCAGAGTGGCCTGGAGGACGTGGTTGTTGAGTCCAGTAATTGACGCTGGATAACAAAATCACAGTTGGTTGCTGATGGATCACAAACAGGTCTGCTGGTAGTAGTAGTCCTTCTAATAATGAAAGTTATAGTCCTTGAATCCTCAATGTCCCGGACATAATAGACACGGGCGGACAATCATTCCAATATGATCTCTCTATATAGCAAAATATAATAAATCCGCAGGTGAACCGCATCTAATATGAACTTGTAGCAATACCAAACGCGTTTCGGGGTATCTATGGATGGTGTCCTGACCCCTTCCTCAGTGGTACATACAAAGAACTGAATGCCTTGCCCTATAATCCTGGCTTTTTTTATACTTTTATAATTAATCCACCTGTGTGGTTTCACTAATCCTATGAAAATATGATCTGGATCTATATGGTCCAACATCCAAAATGGGAAACAGAAATCCATTGACCAAAAGGCCAATAGCACCATGTGAATACAGGTTAATGGTTTTTAAATATATTTATCATAAGATACCAATTGAAAATCTTCTCTAGTTGTAAAGTATTGACAGGAAAATAACAGTCAAATAAATGATTGGAGATAATAATAATGAAAATAAAAATAAAAATTAAAAATAAGATAAAAAAATAAACTTAAAATAAAAATAAAATACAGATGAAAATAAAAATAAAAATGAAAAGAAACATCAACATAAAAATAAAAGAACAGAGCGTAACTGTACGGAGGAAGTCCAATTCCAACAGGAGGCGAAGACATTAACAGCACAATTTTTAGAGAAAGAATATTCTCTAGAGACAATCAAAAAATCATTAGAACATGTTCGGTTGGACAGAAATACCTTTTTTGAACCCCGAGAAAACAAAATTACAATGGAGGGACAACAGACAAAAATTATATTACCTTTTAATAAAGAATACAAACAGGTTGAAAAGATCTTTTCTAGACACTGGCATATAATCAAGCAGGATAAACTAATGGGGTATACATTACCAGACAGACCTTTGATAGTATATACTAAAGCCCCAAATCTTGGTATAGCGGTAGCACCAACAGTGATGAAACCTAAAGGGAGAGCGGTTTCATCCACTTGGTTAACCACAAAAGGTTTCTTCCGTTGTGGCTCGTGTCCTAACTGTATGATTACGAAGGGACACAAGAAAACAACGGAAGTCAAATCGACCTCTGGCTCGTTCAAATGGGAAATCAATTAGCTCATAACATGTTATTCAAAGGGGGTCATTTATGTACTGGAATGTGGGTGTAAGAGACAATATGTGGGAAGAATTATTGAAAGTCAGGATAGCAGAACATATAAATAATATAAAAAAAGGGTTTTTGAAACACCCTTTATCCTTACACTTTACCCAGGTACACAATAAAGACCCGGCCAGTCTGACATTTGTTGGCATTCAGACTGTGAAGGAAGATTGGCGGGGTGGGAGCTATCTGCCAAGGATGTCAAAGATAGAAACACAGAGGATTTATGAATTTGAAAATTTGGAACCGAAGGGGTTAAATGCAAGTCTAGAAATATTTGGGTTTTTATAAAGGGATGGGTCTCCCATTAAGGATTCGCCCTGTTATGATACATTGGGACGTCTCCTCAATGCGATCCCTATCCCAACGCTAGACCATCCTTCCTTTATGTATCTTTATTTTCATTTTTATATTTTTATTTTTCATTTTTTTTAATGTATTTTTATTTTCATTTTCATTTTTATTTATTTTTTATTTTTAGTCATATTTATTTTTATTATTTTTATTTATTTTTCACATTTATTTATCTTTTATTTTCATTTTTATTTTTTACTTCTATTCTTTTATTTTTATGTTGATGTTTATTTTCATGTTTATTTTTATTTTCATCTGTATTTTGTTTTTATTTTTATCTTATTTTTAATCTTTATTTTTATTTTCATTATTATTATTATTATTATTATTATTATTATTATTATTATTATTATCAGAGAGCACTTAGACAGAAAAGAACAACCTTAACTTCAGAAGCTCATAAGTACTGAAAGGATTAAGATTTTTTAATAGAAGTAATGTACAAATCTGTTTAACTTTCTGGAGCCAGTTGATATATCTAAAAAAGTTTTTGCCTGGAATACCCCTTTAAGTGAGCCTATTTACCGCAAGGGCCCTGCGGAGGCGTAACTTTTAGAGAAATTTTTTATTAACATTTTATTACTGTATATTAAATAGTGTATTAATTGTAACTGGCTTCATTATTTACACCAGATATCCATTACATACTCACAGATGTGGGTGAGACACTGAGGACTGACCTCTTTGTTTCTATATTTTTTCCATTATATTCCTTGAGTGATGGAATCCAGTTAACCTCGTGACCCTTTAGTGTGAGCTCCATATACTCTCTTTTATATATTTTATCTACACAGTGAAATATAAGCCTTTTTATTATAGCGTACCTTTATATTACAGAAAAAAAATATTGTTATATATGTTACTCACTAGCTCATGCAGATTATTTGCATGTCTTTTTTATATGCCTAGCTTCTGTATTTGACTCACAAATTCTTCTGATTTGCTGTTCACTCATTCTGAAATCCACTGCTCAGCAAGGGGCATGTCCGAGGCAAGCACAGAGCCCACCTTCACTTACCATGCATCCACTCCTCCCTGAATCTGCTGTGCTTTGCTGGGTCTCTTCATCCTATAACTGCAGGCTGCTCTTTAACCCCCCACCCTCTCTGTTTTCATGCTGCAGTCTGATAGGACAGGAGTGAGCACAGAGGAGTGCTAGTCCCACTCTGCTAGTCCCATGCTGCAGCTGGACAGGATTATGTTCTGGACAGTATGGGGACCCCTAGTGGTCCTGCTATTTTCAATGATAGGTGAGTGTTTAAGCAATGAGACCAACCAATCAAATCCTTTCACATGTCAAAGGTCCCTTGTATTACATATGGTGCTAAAATAGCACTTCAAGCTGTTTATACAACTCCCATTAAAGTATAAACAAATTACATATAACAGCCCATCTCGCCCATTTTTAGAGATCCTGGCAAGCTGGCCAGACAGAGCTGGGTGGACTCATTATAGACATAGGTGCAAGCCTCAGAGGCATACCACCCAACTTTCTGGATGGACGCTCACGGGTCACAGTTTACTTTTACATGCTTTTCCGTATGCCTGCCTATTATTTCAGTTAAAATATTACTAAACAATTCATCTGCATATGACAATATGATGATCCAAATTGCACAAAATGTTTAAAAAAGTATGTGCATATTCGGGTTCTAATGTACACTTAGAAGCCATATAGATAGTGTTTACAGAACAATGTGAAATTAATGCAAAACTCTCTGCTCGTGTCAAAAAACATTACATCAAAGTGGGGACATTACAGCAAAGGGACAGAGGGACATGGGTCAATTGTAGGAACACTCAGGAGTTAAGCGCAGAGATGGAACCTACATCTATCAAACATGGATGGTATATCTTATGGACATGCTTCTAGTGTTTGGGAAGGGAATATCGCTTTACATAGTCAGCTTTCTGAAGTGCCGTGTACATAGGATTCTTTTCTAGAGTTCACTGTCATGTCGTCTAGTCAGTGGTTGTTTTCCCTAACCTGCCCTGTGCACAATGTCCCTGCATGCAACCTCAGAACCACATGCTCTGTTTTAACAATGATGTCTGTGTCTTGAGGGCCGATGAATGTCAGGGAGCCAGCCGGGGAAGATTGATAACTTGTACACTTGGCTCTCAGAGCAAGCTGTTGGGGCAAAGGGCACAGGAAATTGAATTGTCAGCCCCCACTTAGTTCTGATACGACTTGACGGGTAGCTGGGCAATACAATTTGCAATGTAATCAGAATAAATGCTAGCCTAATATCATTCTGTGGTGGCCAGAATCCAGATTCCAAAGCAGCACGACACAAGAGCAAATGTTGCCTTCGGTAAATGATTATTCGGTTAACCCTTTCCTTCCCTAGTAATGATATTCCGGTAAAGACAGACAGAGTAGATGTTGAGTAGATGAGAATGCGGTGTGTGTATATAAATAAATAACACAACACTTAGTTATATCAGGGATTCTGTTGGAAACAATAAGACATTCCAATTTAAACTCCAATTTCAAAGTCTGACTATATTATAGTAAATTAGACAAATATCTTGTGTTCCATTTGTTTTACATGCCCAGTACCTACGGTAAATTAACTTGTCAGCTTATATTAGTTTGCTGCCTTCACACTAATATTTACATCTACTATAAAAAAAGACTATTTTTAACCTATGAGACTATGACTCCTGTTAAAGGAAAGCGGTCATCCTGTTCACCCACACTAAACCCAATACACTGAGTTATAGTGTAGGTGAACAGGAGTCTGATGAGGGGTCACTGACTAAAATATGTACCTTAGGTCTGGAGATGTGTCCCACTGATGACCCGCTTCTATCTTCTCTGATTTTCGCGCTGGAGGTGGGACCCCATTGGCGCATTGTCTATGACTCCCCGTTTTACTGACATAGAGTCGCTGGTCACATGAGCGCATTTGCCATCTGAGCTCTCATATGACCAGCGATAATGAATATGCAAATTTAACCTGATGGGGCCCACCTCCAGTGAGCAATTCAGAGAATATAGAAGTGGTTCCTCAGTGGGAAGTACCTGCAGACCTAAGGTACATATTTTAGTCAGTGACCCCTCAACGGACTCCTGTTCACCCACACTATAGCCCAGTGTATTTGGTTTAGTGTGGGTGAACAGGCTGACCATTTTCCTTTAAAGAAAACAGAATATTTCGGCTGCTTTACCTTTGCTTGCAATTTGCAGAGGTTGAGCTTATACTGTACATGAGGTCAACTGCATAGCAGACTCTATAAAAAGAAAAAAACCTATAGGTGGACAGGTGAGAGGTCTCCTGCAGATAGATTTTATAACAAATTATTAAAGATACAGCCTTACAGATTCTATTGATCAATATGCTCATAGGGGATGACCTTTGGTTGGGGGTTGTCCATTTTAGAAAACCCATTTCCATATATCCTTTTTTGGGATTCTGAGTAAATAGAGAGAGGCCTCATGTTCAGAATCGTCAACTCTTGGTTATAATGGAGAACAGCTATGATATGTAAGCCATTTTGAGTTTTATCCCTATGACAGTATTACCAAATAAATAACGTTTCCGTGTATCAATCGTTTTCAAGTTTAACACAGATGTCACATAGTTGGGAAATTACGAATGATGAAAGAAACTGACTGTCTGACTGCAAGGTTGTTTCTCTTTTGGAAAAATAAATATTAAACCATGAATGTAATGAAATCAGCCTTTATTCTGTAAAATGTATATTGCTGACAAATTACTTTATGACTATTTGAGACATATATCACAAAATGTTACAGAGATGCTCACCCATACACATTCTTACCCCCAACTAAGTTTCCGATCATATGACTTTGAACAAAGATGGTGATTTTTATTTCTGTGAACTTCTTTAAAAGTACAGTAATGTGACGTCGCTGAATGCAACTGTTCAGACATGTATATCAACCACACCTTTTAAGTAAAGAATCAGAATTCATCTGGAGAAAAACATGAGTCTATTTTTAATGATATTCTTCTAACTGGTTCTGTAACTAAAAAAAATTGAGGCTCTGAGTTATGAAAGGACTGGAAAGGGCAATTTTCATGACAGCTACAATAAAAGTAAGTAGGGGTATTCCGGCCAAAGGCATCTTATCCCCTATCCAAAGGATAGGGGATAAGATGTCAGAACAAGGGGTGCGCACTGCTGGGACCCCCCACGATTTCCGTGCAGCACCCGCACTCTATGCTGGGCTGCTGCTCCAATCTTGGAAACCTCTGTTTCACAGTGCTTACATTTACAAAATGTGGGACTCTTTTCAAAGGATTTTTTACATTATTCCCCTTTAATCTCAAGGCATCTGGAGTAGTGAAATGGCCAGGTTTACCCTACAATACATGGCTGCCTGGCTGAAAAGTTCCAAGCAGTGGCCAACTTTACCCGACGCCAGATGATTGCCTGGCGCAAAGTGGTAGTCTGGGGAACTGAACATATGAGACACTTATCGCCTATCCACAGGATCTCATGTATGGGGTCCTGTCTACTTATCTGTCCTTAGTGCGATTCGGCCAACACCTTCCCAGGGATGACGAATCAGCCAATCACCAGCTGCAGCAATGTCCTGCCATAGCTGGTGATTGGCTGAATGGGCCATCATTTGCACTAATCCAGGAAGATGGGGGCCAGAGCGATCCGTGAACAGGTAAGTACACGGGCCCCATACGGGATATTGCGGGGGGTTCCAGCTGTTGGAGATCCCATGATCAGACACGTATCCTACATTCCTGTAGATAGGGGATAAGTGTCTGATAAGTTCAGTTCCCCGAACTACAGCTTTAATAGTAAAAAGCAGTGGCCAGGCTTTTGCCATAATTCAGTGGCACTTGGGAGAGTAAAGATCTATTGAACGTCAGCGTATGTAATATTATATATATATACTTAGTTACTTTATTTCCCAGCAGTAAATAAATTACTAGGAATGTGGAATTACAAGCAGATGCGTAGACATATGACTAGAGCACGTTTTTGAGCACATGATTGAAAAATTTGATTCTGACGATTCTTCAAATTTTCCCAAAAAATTCGGTTTGAATTTGTTTGCGATGAACAGGGGTGTAGAACACTTTGTCTTGCTGTAACACGCATGGCGTGTGTGCTGGGTTAGTAAACTAATGCTGTTATTCAGTATGACAGGCAGATTAGAGGCGTCACTATTAGATTCACTGTCACAGAGCGGCACAAGGACAGAGCCTGGAGGTGTCGGCAGTATGAGGAGACCATACAGTGGCTGAATGACACAGCGTGGAGGTGGCAGCAGCATGAGGAGACCATATAGTGCCTGAATGACACAGCGTAGAGGTGGCAGCAGCATGAGGAGACCATATAGTGGCTGAATGACACAGCGTGGAGGTGGTGGCAGCTTGTGGAGACCATAAAGTAGCTGAATTACCCAGCCTGGAGCCTGAAGAGACCATAGGGCCTCACAATTGAAAAGATTAAACATATGTTCTAACATTTAAATTGAAGATTTCAAATAGATGAACCTAAAAAAGTTTTATTTAATGTACCAGCAGCATGAGGAGACCACATGGCGAAACAGTGACACAGCGCGGAGGTGGCAAAAGCATGAGGAGACCATATAGTGGCTGAATGACACAGCCTGTAGTTGGCGGCAGCATGAGGAGACCATATAGTGGCTAAATGGCACAGCCCGGAGTTGGCGGCAGCAAGAGCAGACCATAGAGCTGCTGAATGACACAGCCTGGAGTAAGCGGCAGCATGAGGAGATCATAAAGTGGCTGAATTACACAGCCCAGAGTTGGCGGCAGAATGAGGAGACCATTAAGTGGCTGAATGACACAGCGTGGTGGTGGCAACAGCCTGAATAGACCATAGGGCCTCACAATTGAAAAGATTAAAGATATTTTTTAACATTTAAATTGAAGATTTCAAATAGATGAACCTAAAAAGTTTTATTTAATGTGCCAGCAGCAAGAGGAGACCACTTGGTGGTACGGTGACACAGCCTGGAGGGGGCGAAAGCATGAGGAGAACATAGAGTGGCTGAATGACACAGCCTGTTGTCGGCGGCAGCAAGAGCAGACAATATAGTGGCTGAATGACACAGCCTGGAGTTGGTGGCAGCAAGAGCAGACCATAGAGTGGTCGAATGAAACAGCCTTGAGTTGGCGGCAGCATGAGGATACCATATAGTGGCTGAATGACACAGGCTGGAGTTGGCGGCAGCATGAGGAGTCCATACAGTGGCTGAATGACACAGCGTGGAGGTGGAGGCAGCACGAGGAGATCATATAGTGGCTGAAAGAAACAGCCTGGAGTTGGTGGAAGCAAGAGCAGACCATAAAGTGGCTGACACAGCCCGGAGTTGGCAACAGCATGAGGAGACCATATAGTGGTTGAATGACACAGCCTGGAGTTGGCATCAGCAAGAAGAGACCATTTAGTGGCTGAATGATCCAGCCTGGAGGTGGCAACAGCCTGACAAGACCATAGGGCCTCACAATTGAAAAAGATTAAAGATATTTTTTAACATTTAAATTGAAAATTTCAAATAGATGAACCTAAAAAGTTTTATTTAATGTGCCAGCAGCATGAGGAGACCACATCAGGGTTCAGTGACACCGCGTGGAGGTGGCAGAAGCATGAGGAGATCATATAGTGGCTGAATGACACAGCCTGGAGGTGGCGGCAGCAAGAGCAGACCATATAGTGGCTGAATGACAGAGCATGGAGGTGGCAGCAGCATGAGGAGACCATAAAGTAGCTGAATGACCCAGCTTGGAGGTGGCAACAGCTTGAAGAGACCATAGCGCCTCACAATTGAAAAGATTAACTCCTTAAGGACCAAGGACGTATGAGTACATCCTTGGTCCTGCTCCCGTGATATAACGCAGGGTCCCACAGTGAGCCCGCATCATATCACGGTGGGCCCGGTGTCATATTGAAGCCAGGACCCGCCGTTAATAGCGCACGGCACTGATCGCGGTGCCGCGCGCTATTAACCCTGTAGCCGCGCGCTCAAAGCTGAGCCACGCGGCTAAAAGTGAAAGTAAAAAGTGTCGGTTAGCTCAGGGAGCTGTTCGGGATTGCTGCCGTGAAATCGCAGCATCCCGAACAGTTGTACTACAGCAGGAAGGTCTCTTACCTTCCTTCCTGCAGTCCGATCGCCGATTGAATGCTTCAAGCCTGAGATCCATCAATCGCCAAAAACATTTATCATTGCATCCCTATGGAGATGCATTGAACACTGTTAAAGATCAGTAAATGCAATGTTATAGCCCCCTACGGGGGCTATAACATTGCAAAAGAAAAGTGTAAAAAAAAATCATTAACCCTTTGAATTATCCATTCCCCTAATAAAAGTTTGAATCACCCGCTATTTCCAATAATAAAAAAAAAAACTGTGTAAATAAAAACAAAAATAAACATATGTGGTATCGCCGCGTGCGGAAATGTCCGAATTAAAAAAATATACCACTAATTAAACTGCACGGTCAATGACATACACGCAAAAAAATTCCAAAGTCCAAAATAGCGTATTTTTGGTCACTTTTATATCATGAAAAGATGAATAAAAAGCGATCAAAAAGTCAGATCAATGCAAAAATGGTACCGACAAAAACTTCAGATCACGGCGCAAAAAATGAACCCCCATAGCGCCTCACAATTGAAAAGATTAAAGATATTTTTTAACAGTTAAATTGAAGAATTCAAATCAATAAACCTAAAAAGTTTTATTTAATGGTCCAGCAGCATGAGGAGACCACATGGAGGTACAGTGACACAGCGTGGAGGGGGTGGAAGCATGAGGAGACCATACAGTTACTGAAAAACACAGCCTGTAGTTGGCAGCTGCATGAGGAGACCATATAGTGGCTGAATGACACAGCCTGGAGTTGGCAGCTGCAAGAGCAGACTATAGAGTGGCTGAATGACACAGCGTGGAGGTGACAGCAACATAAGGAGACCATATAGTGGCTGAATGACACAGCGTGGAGGTGGCAGCAACATGAGAAGACAATAAAGTAGCTGAATGACCCAGCCTGGAGGTGGCAACAGCCTGAATAGACCATAGGGCCTCACAATTGAAAAGATTAAAGATATTTTTTAACATTAAAATTGAAGATTTCAAATAGATGAACCTAAACAGTTTTATTTAATGTGGCAACAGCATGAGGAGACCACATGGCGATAAAGTGACACAGCCTGGAGGTGGCGGAAGCATGAGGAGAACATAGAGTGGCTGAATGACACAGCCTGTAGTTGGCGGCAGCAAGAGCAGACAAAATAGTGGCTGAATGACACAGCCTGGAGTTAGTGGCAGCAAGAGCAGACAATATAGTGGCCAAATGACACAGCCTGTAGTTGGTTGCAGCAATAGCAGACCATATACTTTAGTGGCTGAATGACACAGCCTGCAGTTGGTGGCAGCATAAGGAGACCATATAGTGGCTGAATGACACAGCCTGGAGTTGGCTGCAGCATGAGCAGACGAAATAGTGGCTGAATGACACAGCCTGGAGGTGGCTGGAGACTTTAAGAGGAACAAAATGGTATACTACTTAGATGTGTGTATCTGGTTTGCACTTGTGAGGGAAGGACAATGTGCTTAAAACAGTATTTGTCTACAACACCAGCAGGTGTATACTTTTGGCTTGCCTTTCACAGTATCTAGGCCTTTAAGATTTTAACAGGAACAAAATGGTACACCACTTAGATGTACGTATGTGGTATGCACTTATGAGGGGAGGGCAATGCGCTCCAGCACTCTTAAAACAGTATTTGTCTACAACACCAGCAGATGTGTACTTTTGGCTTGCCTTTTACAGTATCTAGGCCCTTAATACTTTAACAGGAACAAAATGGTACACCACTTAGATGGATGTAATGTGGTATGCACTTAAGAGGGGAGGACAATGCGCTCCCGTATGTTTAAAACAGTAGTTGTCTACAACACCAGCCAGTGTGTACTTTTGGCTGGCCTTTCATAGTATCTAGGCCCTTAAGACTTTAACAGGAACAAAATGGTACACCACTTAGATCTACGCACAGGTTACACATAATAGAGGACAATATGCTATTAGTACTCTGCTCCCCCTAATTGGCTGGCTTCTATTAGCTTTTCAGTTGTTATACACACCAGTGCTGCAGCACACAATTGCTGTGTACTACACCCAAAATTGCACTTTCTTTCTCAATCTCACTTCCTTCCCTATCAGTGCTTCTAAACTGGATTTGGGCTTGAGGTGAATCGCTGCTGTAAAAAGGCTTTTCTGTGCAACACACACTGCTGTCTGTCCCTCTCTCTGTAATAGAACGCTGATGTGACTGGCCGCAAGATGGCTGCCGATTATATAGGGCTGTGACATCACACGGGTGGCTGGCTGCTGATTGGCGGCATGCTGCATGTGATTCAGGGTGATCCCGCCTACCCGCCCTGCCTTCCCAGCTTCCCAGGATTCCTTGCCCCATGTCCTCACATGTGGATCCTCCATTTTAGATGCCCCGCCCCTGGAGCCTGGACCGCACTAAATGGAGTTTAATGAAGCGATTTGTGTGATCGAATCGCGGCGATATTCGCATTCGTTACAAACCAAATTTTTCATGAAATTCGGAACTAATTCGGATTCGTCAGATTCGATTTGCTCATCCCTAGTAGCAACTTCTATCACTCTATATCATTGAGCGTATTACAATAAACACTTGTCTATTGAGATCTGTGCCGAGACCTAGGATGGGTAATATGCATTTCTAAAATGTGTCTTCTGCAGGAAAACTCTGTTGTTCAAACTTTTTATTGTTGCACCCCATACCTATGCAAGCTCTGCTGTGTCATGTTGTTTCTCCTAAACTGTATTTGTCATGAAGTGTATGTTTAAAGAAGCATAGGGTGAGAGAAAGAGTGGACAGCCCTATTGCTGTATATGTGTCACACAAACGTGCTCCAAAAATATGGATATCAATCATAATGCAAACAATGGTCCTGAGACAGGTATAAATACGGGGGTGAAAAGTGCAGTCTATAAATGTAAACAGTGGATACGAAGGATATATTGCACTCACCCATGAAGATAAATGTTTTCTTTTATGTTTTCTTAGATACATTAAAGGGGTATTCCGGGAATTTTTTCTATTTGACTATGCTACAGAGGCTGTAAAGTTAGTGCAGTTCATATTATAGTGTATTTAATTGTGTGTGTGACGGTTTTCTCACAATTCTTATGTGATTTTCACCCCAATATTTATTTTTAACAGCATACAAAATGACTGCTGTCTCGGATTTTTCCCAGCTTGCAATGCTGTCAAGACCTGACTCACTAGTCAGCTGATGACAGGGAGCCTGTCTGCTTCAATGGGTGGAGGGATCAATCTGCAACTAATGCAACAGCTGTAGGCACCCTGATTGAAGACCACAGGTCTGCAGCTCATTTTTGTTTCAATGAGTGGGGTAGCTGATGTGTGGGAAGGAGGAAAATGGAATCATGGGATTTGTCGGCAAACAAGAAAACTGAAAACAGGAAATACAAGTTCACAGAAAGCTAGCCACAGTATTATGGTAATCTCACAGCATAGCCATTTAGCCCAAGACAAGCGCAGATCCTTCCAAAGCATGTCCATTACTGTCTGCCAGGTACATACTAAAATCACCTTATGCTGGATAACCCCTTTAAAAGCTTGTGCCCGGTGGGAGGGAAGGGGTCACGGTCAGCACGAGGCTGAGGCCTCTGGATCTCCACTCAGCCTCGTGCTGACTGCAACCCCCTTCCCTCCCACCGGGCACAAGCTTTTAGTATATCTACAATAAAATAAATCTTTTATCTTCACGAGTGAGTGCAATATATCCTTCGTATCTACTGTTTACATTTATGTTTAAAGGAGTTCTCTGCTGCTATCCAAAGGATAGGGGTTAAGACGTCTGATCATGGAGGGCCCCGCGATCCTCCCTGCAGCAGCCCGGTACCTCAGAAGCCCAGAGCTAAGTTTACTCTGGGGCTGATGACGGGCAGTGCAGGTGATGGGTCATTGTGATGTCACGGTCTTCCCCTACAGGACATCATGCCCGCCCCCTCAATGCAAGTCTATGGGAGGGGGCGTGATGCCCCTTCCATAGACTTGCATTGAGGGGGGCGAATGTGACATCACGAGGGGGCGGGGCCATGATGTCACCGCACCGTCATCAGCCTCGGTGAAAACTTAGCTCTGGGTTGCTGAGGTACCGAGCTGCTGCAGGGGGGGATCATGGGGGTCCCCAGCGGCGGGCCTCCCGTGATCCACAGGATAGGGGATAAGATGTCTAACAGCAGAGTACCCCTTTAAGTGTACTTTTGAAATGTCATAGAGACTTGGCAAAAGTTTTAGCCGATGAGGATTTGGTATTCAAACTCCTACCAATTGCTAGAAAGAGGAGGCAGTAGCAAGACGAGGAGAGAAGCCCTCAGCCAAACACTTCTCCTGGCTTGTTGTAGAGAGAACACCTAAAACCTGATCAATCAATACTTTAGAAGCTTTTTTGGGGGGGCTGGGGATAAATGATATAACAGTTTACAATACATAGCAATTGATCAGACTTCAGTGCACTGGTTATTACAGGAAAATGATGTTCTTTGTTTGTGCTAATTTAAAAATAAAACATGTGGACTTGATATGTTTTGTTTGCTTGTGAATAACTTAGATTTGTGTAGGTTTAGGAAGTGCCCCAATGTGTAAAATGAAGTTTCCTAATTATTAGGTAAAACTAGCTTGTGCACCTGTTTTACAGCTTTAAGTCGTCAATAAGCTTTCAATAAGCATTTCAGTATAAGCTGTAATGTGTGTACATGAGGGGTAGAACTACCTGTATTTTGCCAATATATAACTAATTTATGGTATTTTCACCACATTTCCCCTCTGTGGGCTCCATCTCTAATTTTCTGTTGTCCCTGAGCTAGTGTGTCTCCTATTTACTGCACACACAGGAAAAGAGATCTTTCTCCTCTATATGTCCTTAGCACACCATTAGAAGCAGCAGCAGCATGGAGGGCATTGTAGAGCAGTACTAAGCAGTGTAAGCTATGAAATAAGCTCTGGGGTGATTTTTTGAGTTGCTGCTTTACCACATTTATTAATTAAATGGACATGTTTAGTATGTCTCACCTAGAGCCACCATTCTGGTAAAAGTGGTTGTTACGTTATGCGCTCTGGCCACACACGCTGGCCGTGAGCGCATGGTCCCCTTACCTCCTGCTGCCGATGGGGCTGGGACTCATATCGCAGGATGCGCCCGCATGCGAGCCCCAGTCCGTTGCTTTCCTGGTGTTTCTCTTGCCTCTGCCTCTCTGCTCCGGCATGCGTGTCCCCGACCCCAAGGCGCACACACGCCGGAACTTTAGGATTTAAAGGGCCAGTACGCTCATTAGCGTAATCCACCTGTGGCTCATTTATAAATTCCTCCACCCTCCTCAGTTCCCTGCCAGATCTTTGTTGCCTTGTGCCTTTGAGAAAGTGTTCCTCTGTATTGCCATGCCGTGTATAAGCTCTCTTGTGACTTGACCTTGCTCCTCTGCCGCCTGCCTACTGAACTCTTGCTTCGCTTTGACTTCGTTACTTTGCTGCCAGCCCTGACCTTCTGCTATCCAGACTACGAATTGCCTTATCCCTCCTGTGCCTCGCATGTCCTCAGCTGCCTGTGTGGTTGAGCTGTGCCAGGGGTAGCGACCTGGGTGCGCCTACTGCAGCAAGTCCATCCCGCTTTGCGGCGGGCTCTGGTGAAAACCAGGGGCACCTTAGACTCCGCTCCCTGGTATGGTCCGAGTTATCTGCCACACAGGTCCAGCGGATCCACATCCACCAGGGTTCCTTTCTTCAGAAACGTGAGTCCTACAGTAAGATCCGGCCATGGATCCCGCTGAGGTACCCATGCCTGAAGTCGTGGATCTTCCCTTTGTTGTGGTACGTCAGTCGCAGCAGTTGGCCCGACAGCCGCAGCAATTTTCTCAACTTTCAGCCATGATGCAACAGCTTTTGGCCTTGCAACAGCAGCAGGTACCGCAATCTGGCCCACTCCCACCTCCAGCTCCTGCAGTGTCTTGGGGCTCCCAGCTGCACCTGCCTTTGCTTTCCAAGTATGATGGGGATTCCAAGTCGTGCAGAGGCTTTGTTACCCAGTGCTCCATGCACTTGGAGCTCATGTCTGAACTGTTTCCGACGGAACGTAGTAACGTGGCCTTTGTCATTAGTCTACTGTCTGGAAAAGCCCTGTCTTGGGCTACACCCCTTTGGGACCGTGGTGATCCAGTATCCTCCAATCTGTCTGCATTCTTGGCAGAATTTTGCAGTGTCTTTGAGGAACCCGCACGTGCCTCTTCAGCATAGATGGCGTTGCTGAACTTCTGTCAAGGGAATTCTACCTTTTGTGACTACACGGTTCAATTCCGCATTCTAATATCTGAACTTGCCTGGAATGATGAGGCCTTGTTTGCCACATTCAAAAAAGACTGTCAGGCACAATTAAAGATGCTCCTGCAGCATGTGATCCTCCATCTTCTTTGGCAGAACTTATCCATTTGGCCACATGGATTGATTTGCTTTTTGCCGAGAGACAGGATGAATTATGCTTAGAGAGAGAACCTGCCCCCCTGACAAGTGCACCATGTGACCAGGAAACAGCCTGTCACTGTAAGGTCTCTCCTCTGCGCCTACCCGCCTGTGTGATACACCGATGACTCAATAAAGTCTTCTGTCTTCAAGAATCCCAGGTGAGTGCATCCTTTCGTTCTTCGACTTGTTTGATGGATCCAGATAAGTTGTCTGCAGTATTGGATTGGTCTCGTCCGTCGGGCCTACGTGCTATTCAACGCTTTCTGGGATTCACTAACTATTATCGTCAGTTTATCCCACATTTTTCATCCTTGGTTGCTCCTATTGTGGCTCTAACTAAAAAGGCATATAATCCTAAATCTTGGCCTCAAGAGGCTTAAGAGGCCTTCTCCCGTTTAAAGTCTGCATTTGCCTCTGCTCCTGTGCTTACAAGACCTGATCCGGAAAGGCCCTTTGCTTTGGAGGTTGATGCCTCATCTATTGGAGCCGGTGCCGTACTCACTCAGAAAAACGCCAAGGGCAAGAGTGTAACTTGTGGGTTCTTCTCCAAGACATTCTCTCCTGCTGAGAGGAATTACTCCATTGGAGATCATGAACTCCTCACCGTCAAGCTAGCTTTAGAGGAATGGAAACATTTATTGGAAGTTCTTCTCATCAGCATCTACTCTGATCATAAGAATCTTCCATAGCTTCAGTCTTCTCAGCGTTTGAATCCCCGCCAGGCAAGATGGTCACTGTTCTTTTCTAGGTTCAACTTCTTCATTCACTTCCGTTCAGCAGACAAGAACATCAGGGCTGATGCTCTCTCCAGGTCCTCTGACGTCATTGGTTTGGACTCCACGCCCAGGCACATTATTCATCCTGACCGTTTGATTCCTGCTGCTACTGCCGAGGTTCAGCAAGTTCCTCCGGGAAAATCCTTTGTGTCTGTCAGATTGAGACCCAAGGTCATGAAATGGGGTCATTCTTCCTTGACAGCAGGGCATCCTGGAATACGCAAGACTCTACTTCTTATTTCCTAGCACTACTGGTGGCCCTATCTTGAACTTGATGTTTCTGATTTTGTTTGGTCCTGTGTAACATGTACCCGTGACAAAACTCCTCGACAAAGACCTGCAGGACTCTTACAGCCTTTACCCATTCTTTGTTGTTGTTTAAATCTTAAACTTGGAGGTGTTTAAACTTTACATTTAATGCACCTTGATAACTATTAAGGCAGCATTAAGGTTCACCTGTGAGGCCGGCACACATACCAGCCAACTTAGGTAGGGCTTGTAGTCTGCCTCCCTCCTCCCATTGTATGTGTGTGCTTGTAGCCACACTGGAGGGTACCTGGGAGGAGGCTGCAAGTCGACCTAATGCTGCTGTAATTGCCCACTGGCCCCTGGTTTTTGCTTATCACGCACAGGTAGGTTAGCGTTAGGTCCCGTGCCACTTGAGAAACCTTGGCGTTGGTGTACGGGCTCTGGTATGTCCTTCATCTAAGGATATACTGGCGAATGTCTCAATTTTAACATCAGTGTTGAGGGATAGCCAACGTCATTGTATGCATCTACCACAGTAGTGCACCTAAATTCCTGTATTGTATTATTCCCATTCTAGAGACTCCCTGGTCCCATATTGCCATGGATTTTATCACCGATTTGCCACCTTCTCATAATAACACTGTCACTGGGTCGTTGTAGATTGGTTTTCCAAGATGGCTAATTTTATTCCTCTATCAGGTCTTCCTTCTGTCCCGCAGCTGGCAAAGTACTTCTTGTTGCATGTCTTTCGTTTACACGGTCTTCCTCAGCATATCGTTTCGGATCAAGGTGTGCAGTTTGTCTCTAAGTTCTGGCGAGCACGTTGTAACCGTCTGGACATCAATCTGGACTTCTCCTCAGCCTACCACCCTCAGTCAAATGGTCAGGTGGAGAGGGTTAATCAAATCCTTGAGACTTATCTTTGGCATTTTGTTTCAGCTCGCCAAGATGATTGGGTCGACCTTCTCCCCTGGGCTGAATTCTCATATAATCATAAGGATTCCGAGCCCAAGAGGTCGTCCCCCTTTTTTTGTTGTCTACGGACTCCATCTCCGTTCTCCTCTTCCTCTCCAAGTCTCCTCCGGTGTGCCTGCAGTTGATGAGCTTGTCAGTGACTTCTCCACCATCTGGCAACAGACCCGACAGTCCTCCCAGTCTTCTTCACGCATGAAGGGGCAAGCGGATAAAGGTAGAAGACCTCCTCCGTTCTTCTCTCCTGGTGACATGGTGTGGCTTTCATCCAAGTACATCCGCTTCAAGATCCCCTGTTACAAGCTCGGTCCCCGCTACCTTGGTCCCTTCCAGATTCTACAAAAGATCAATCCTGTCTCCTGCAAACTCCATCTACCTGCTACATTAGGTATTCCTAACTCCTTCCACGTTTCTCTCCTCAAGCCTCTTATCATAAACCTGTTCTCTTAGAAGAATATTGTCCCCACACCTGTCTCTGGCTCATCTGATGTCTACAAAGTTAAACGGATTCTTGCTGCAAAAACTGTGAGAGGTAAACAATTTTATTTTTTTTTGTCTACTGGGAGGGTTTCGGTCCTGAGGAGAGATCTTGGGGGCCTGAGGAGAATAACCTGGACCGTGACCTTCTCAGGAGTTTTCGCTCTCATGAAAGGAGAGGGAGACCAAAGTGTGGGGGGGGGGTACTGTTACATTATGCGATCCGGCCACACACGCTGGCCGTGAGCTCATGGTCCCCTTACCTTCTGCTGCCGATGGGGCTAGGACTCGCATCGCGGGTAGCGCCCGCATGCGAGCCTCAGTCCATCACTCTCAGGGTGTTTCTCCTGCCTCTGCCTCTCTGCTCTGGCACGCATCCCCTAGGGAGCATGTGCAGGAGGTTTAAGATTTAAAGGGCCAGTACGCTCATTAGTGTATTCCACCTGTGGCTCATTTATAAATGAGCCACCTCCTCAGTTCCCTGCTGGATCTTTGTTGCCTTGTGCCTTTGAGAAAGTGTTCCTCTGTATTGCCTTGCCGTGTATCAGATCTCTTGCTCTTGTGACTTGACCTTGCTCCTCTGCGGCCTGCCTACTGAACTCCTGCTTCACTTTGACTACGCTACTGTGCCGCCTGCCCTTACTTTCTGCTTTCCAGACTATGAGTTGATTTATCCCTTCTGTGCCTCTCATCTCCTCAGCCGCCTGTGTGGTCGAGCCGTGCCAGGGGGAGCGACCTGGGTACCGCCTGCCGCAGCAAGTCCATCCTGCTTTGCGGTGGGCTCTGGTGAAAACCAGCGGCACCTTAGACTCCGCTCCCTGGTACGGTCCAAGTCATCTGCCACACAGGTCTGGCGGATCTGCATCCACCGGGGTTCCTGTCTTTAGAAACGTGAGTGTTACAGTGGTTTACCAATGAAAAGTTTGGAGGGGGCATTTTACTGCACAGCTGGGTGACTAGGGTCTATTGTGCAGGTAACAGGGAAGCATGAGGGGATCCAGATCTACATTGTTGGGGGTTACAAAGAGTCAAATTCCACCAACCATAAAGTGGTGACCTTCACTACTTCTTTAACTTCACCCACAGACTGAACACAAGAATTTATGAACACAGGCCATCTTTCTTGTTATTAAAGTTATGTTTCTAACAAGCCTGTCACCCTTAACCCCTTAAAGGAGTAGTCCAATGGTGAAAAATTCTATACAGTTAGCAACAGTTTTAAAGTTATATAACTCTGCAATATACTTACTTAAACCAAGTGGAACGGAAAGTAGATTTTTTCCTGGTTTTCCTTTGGACAGGAAGTGCTGCATAATTCAGCATGTCGACCCACGCATTCTCTTCACCCGCAGCCATTTTGAGGTTGGCTTGTCATTTCTCTCTGCTCTGCTGCCCGGCCCATTCATTATACCCTCTCCTCCCCCTGTACAGCCCCTCTCCTCCACAATGCAGATTGGCTCTGTAGTCAGAGCCAATCACTAATGCTTCGCTGCGCAAGCGCAGCATACTCTAACCCCTGAAAAATTCTGACCGCAGAGCCCGAGGTCTGCAGGAGATAAGCCACGCCCCCTTACCCCCCCTCCTGGAGGATGTAGAGTGCAGCTCTTCCTAATACAAGAAGACAGTGCAGGGGGAGAATGAGGACTTACACCAGTGGTCCTCAACCTGTGGACCTCCAGATGTTGCTAAACTACAACTCCCAGCATGCCTGCTAGGAGTTGTAGTTTTGCAACATCTGGAGGTCCGCAGGTTGAAGACCACTGAGGTACACAGCTACTTCACTGCCCTGCTCTGTGTTTTCCCCGTGAAAACTTGAAACCTCCCTGTGATAAATGAGGTCGTGTGTAGACAGAGCTGGGGGAGGGGAGGGGCTGTGTACATCCTCATTCTCCCCCTGCACTGTCTTCCCCCGTGAAAAAATCCAACTCATGGCTGCTCTGTGTGTCCTATGTAGACAGAGCAGGGGAGGGAAGGAGCTGTGTACGTCAGTGGTCTTCAACCTGTGGACCTCCAGATGTTGCAAATCTACAACTCCTAGCAGGCATGCTGGGAGTTGTAGTTTAGCAACATCTGGAGGTCCACAGGTTGAGGACCACTGGTGTAAGTCCTAATTCTCCCCCTGCACTGTAAGTCCTCATTCTCCCCCTGCATATTATGCATCTTGTATTATACATCTTCTTGTATCTTTTTATGTCAGGATAGCGCAGCTGGTAATGAATGGGCGTATATACATTGTCGGTCGGCATAGCAATGTGTGGGCTGTGATTGGTGCAGCTATGAGGACTGTGATTGGTGAGCACTAGGAAGGGCAGTGACTTAGCATAGTAGGTTGTGTTAGAGGACGGCTTGGGGGCGTTTTTTTATTGTATGGGGGCGTAGATTATGTTTTGTACTTGGGAGGAAGTCGGCTGTGTGAGAGTGAAAAGGATCATGGGAGCTGAGCTCCATAACCAGGAAGTATAGGGATTTTCACTTCAGCATATCTCACAAATGGGAGCGGTCAGACAAATAATGAAAAGTGCTGTGTGATGATGGAGGCAAGGTCTACATTGTGGCAGGTACTTAATTTAGTTTTTTTCACTATTGGATATCTCCTTTAAGGACCCAGTCATTTTACACCTTAAGACCCGTCCATTTTTTGCACATCTGACCACTTTCACTTTAAACATTAATAACTCTGGAATGCTTTTAGTTATCATTCTGATTCCGAGATAGTTTTTTCGTGACATATTCTACTTTAACATAGTGGTAAAAATTTTTGGTAACTTGCATCCTTTCTTGGTGAAAAATCCCAAAATTTGATGAAAAATTTGAAAATTTTGCATTTTTCTAACTTTGAAGCTCTCTGCTTGTAAGGAAAATGGATATTACAAATATTTTTTTTATTCACATATACAATATGTCTACTTTATGTTTGCATCATAAAATTGACAAGTTTTTACTTTTGGAAGACACCAGAGGGCTTCAAAGTTCAGCAGCAATTTTCCAATTTTTCACAAAATTTCCAAAATCACAATTTTTCAGGGACCAGTTCAGGTTTGAAGTGGATTTGAAGGGTCTTCATATTAAAAATACCCCATAAAAGACCCCATTATAAAAACTGCATCCCCCAAAGTATTCAAAACGACATTCATTCAGCATTTTAACCCTTCAGGTGTTTCACAGGAATAGCAGCAAAGTGAAGGAGAAAATTCACAATCTTCATTTTTTACACTTGCATATTCTTGTAGACCCAATTTTTGCATTTTTACAAGGGGTAAAAGGAGAAAATGTATACTTCTATTTGTAGCCCAATTTCTCTCGAGTAAGCACATACCTCATATGTCTATGTAAAGTGTTCGGCGGGCGCAGTAGAGGGCTCAGAAGGGAAGGAGCGACAAGGGGATTTTGGAGAGTACGTTTTTCTGAAATGGTTTTTGGGGGACATGTTGCATTTAGGAAGCCCCTATGGTGCCAGAACAGGAAAAAAAAACACATGGCATACCATTTTGGAAACTAGACCCCTTGAGGAACGTAACAAGGAATAAAGTGAGCCTTAATACCCCACAGGTGTTTCACGACTTTTGCATATGTAAAAAAATGTAAAAAAAAATTCAATAAAATGTGTGTTTCCCCCCAAATTTCACATTTTTGCAAGGTTTAATAGCAGAAAATACCCCCAAAATTTGTAACCCCATCTCTTCTGAGTATGGAGGTACCCCATAAGTTGACCTGAAGCGCACTACAGGCAAACTACAATGCTCAGAAGAGAAGGAGTCATATTTGGCTTTTTGAGAGCAAATTTTGCTCGGGGGCATGTCGCATTTAGGAAGCCCCTATGGTGCAAGGACAGCAAAAAATACCCACATGCCATACCATTTTGGAAACTAGACCCCTTGAGGAACATAACAAGGAATAAAGTGAGCCTTAATACCCCACAGGGGTTTCACGACTTTTGCATACGTAAAAAATAAATAAAAAATTCAATAAAATGTGTGTTTCCTCCCAAATTTCTCATTTTTGCAAAGTTTAATAGCAGAAAATACCCCCAAAATTTGTAACCCCATCTCTTCTGAGTATGGAGGTACCCCATAAGTTGACCTGAAGCGCACTACAGGCAAACTACAATGCTCAGAAGAGAAGGAGTCATATTTGGTTTTTTGAGAGCAAATTTTGCTCGGGGGCATGTCGCATTTAGGAAGCCCCTATGGTGCCAGGACAGCAAAAAATACCCACATGCCATACTATTTTGGAAACTACACCCCTTGAGGAATGTAAAAAGGGGTACAGTGAGCATTTACCCCCCCACTGGTGTCTGTCAGATCTTTGGAACAGTGGGCTGTACAAAATTTTTAATTTGCACAGCCCACTGTTCCAAAGATCTGTCAGACACCAGTGGGGTGTAAATTCTCACTGCACCCCTCATTGCATTCCGCAAGGGGTGTAGTTTCCGATATGGGGTCACATGTGGGGTTTTGTTTTATTTTGCGTTTGTCAAAACCGCTGTAACAATCAGCCACCCCTGTGCAAATCACCTCAAATGTACATGGCACACTCTCCCTTCTGGGCCTTGTTGTGCGCCCCCAGAGCACTTTGCGCCCCCATATGGGGTATCTCCGTAGTCGGGAGAAATTGCTTTACAAATTTTGAGGGGCGTTTTTCCCTTTTACCTCTTGTCAAAATGAAAAGTATAGGGCAACACCAGCATGTTAGTGTAAAAAATTTATTTTTTTACACTAACATGCTGGTGTAGACCCCAACTTCACCTTTTCATAAGTGGTGAAAGGAGAAAAAGCCCCCCAAAATTTGTAAGGCAATTTCTCCCGAGTACGGCGATACCCCATATGTGGCCCTAAACTGTTGCCTTGAAATACGACAGGGCTCCAAAGTGAGAGCGCCATGTGCATTTGAGGCCTGAATTAGGGATTTGCATAGGGGTGGACATAGGGGTATTCTACGCCAGTGATTCCCAAACAGGGTGCCTACAGCTGTTGCAAAACTCCCAGCATGCTTGGACAGTCAACGGCTGTCCGGCAATACTGGAGGCTCCATTTTGAAAACAGTGGCGTACCAGACGTTTTTATTGGGGAGGGGAGGGGGGCTGTGTAGGGGTAGGTGTATATGTAGTGTTTTTTACTTTTTACTTTATTTTGTGTTAGTGTAGTGTAGTGTAGTGTTTTTAGGATACAGTCACACGGGCGGGGGATTACAGCGAGTTTCCCGCTGCGAGTTTGAGCTGCCGCACAAAATTTGCTGGCACGCAAACTTGCAACCTGATACTCACTGTAAGCCCCTGCCCATGTGAATGTACCCTGTACATTCACAGGGGGGGGGGGGGACCTCCAGCTGTTGCAAAACTGCAACTCCCAGCATGCACAGTCTATCAGTGCATGCTGGTAGTTATAGTTTTGCAACAGCTGGAGGCACACGGGTTGGGAAACACTGAGTTAGGAAACAGACAATGTTTCCCAACCAGTTTGCCTCCAGTTGTTGCAAAACCACTACTCCCAAACATTCTCAGGCATGCTGGAAGTAGTAGTTCGGCAACATCTTTAGAGCCAGATGTTGCCGAACTACAACTCCCAGCATGCTTGGAGTTGTAGTTTGCAACATCTGGAGGACTACAGTTTGCAGATCACTAATACAGTGGTTCCCAATCTGTGCCCTTCCAGATGTTGCAAAACTACAACTCCCAGTATGCCAAAACTGTCCAGGCATGCTGGGAGTTGTAGTTCTGCAACATCTGAAGGGCCAGATGTTACAGAACTACAACTCCCAGCATGCCTGGACAGTAAGGGCATGCTGAGGATGTGTAGTTTTGCAAAATCTGGAAGGGCACAGTGGTCCCAAAACTGTGGACCTCCAGATGTTGCAAAACTGCAACTCCCAGCATGCCCAGATGCCAAGGGCTGTCTGGGCATGCTGGGAGTTGTAGTATACAGGGTCCCAATACAGCAATGCATGTCGCTTTACGGCGACGTGCATTGCTGTAAAGGGCCCGACCGCGGCTGAAGATGCACTCACCTGTCGCCGCCGCCGCCGTCTTCATCGCCGGGATCCGGGTCTTCAGGGACCGGGGCCAGTCCCCAGCACTCCCCTCATCCCCCAACGTGTCCTCCGGTCTTCCTCCCGTCCTCTCCGGACCTCCAGGGGCCGGGCAGGGCGAGAGGAAGTTACCCCCCTGCGATTGGTCGGTTAACTAACCGAAGAATCGCGGGCGATAGGAGGAGATGGCAGGCTTGCCACCTCGCTCCTATACCTTAGCATGGTCCTGGCTGTCTGTGACAGCCGGCATCATGCAAAATTACCGGGCGGTCGGGTCCCAGAGACCCGATCAGCCCGGTATCGCCGCAGATCGCAAGGACGATTTCCCTTGCGATTTGCGGCGATCGCCGACATGAGGGGCCTACATGGCCCCCCTCTGCGTTTGCCCTGGGTCCCTGCTGAAGGATTTCAGCAGGGATCCGCTTCCGATCTCCACCTGGTGAGCAGCGGAGACCAGGAAAAGACCATTACGTATGCAGGGTGTGATGGCGTATGCATACGTCATGGGTCCTTAAGGGGTTAAAACAAATAAAGTTAGTTTTGTTAGAACGTAGGAAGAAACTGTAATAGACCAGCACTAATATGAAAAATAAAACTTACCACATCAGGAAGTAATGCTTGTCATGAAGCCATTGTGCTACTTATTTTTGCCCTTAGTAATTGGGGTCATACATTTTACTTTAAATACTAATAATAATTGGCGAAAAACTTTGCACCACGTCTGCAAATGTATTCAATAAATAAAGGAAGTCAAATCATTCCCATACACAGGCTCAGTTCTGCCATGCAACAAATATCATCGTGACACACAATGGTGTGCTGGAGCCTTATCGTTTAAAGAATTGGCCCTGAGTTACTGGGAATTGGAGCAACAATGTAAAATAGTTAAACCTGATTAAAGAGTGAGAACATTTGAAGTCACTTTACTTTATATGCCGTCTGTTTGCCTGAGAGATGTTTATTAAAAAGCAATTTGCACCATTTAGTAAATTAAGCAATTCAGTGCCAATAGATAATTTCATTTTGCACCAGGATATGTAATTAAGGGATGATGTGAAATGAACAATTCAAGACATTTATTGGGATTTCCAGCAATACAATGTTTGTTTATATACTTAGTATATACATCAATCAGACAGTACAATGTCATGTACAATGCCCGAATTTCTTAGAAAGGTGTTGTACAAGCCCTTGGTGATTAAGGAAATGGCTGTAGATTGTGCCCCATTGTGAACAGGGGGACCACTGATATGAAGACACACAAAATAGTCTACTGCTGACTACATTTGATCCATATAATAACAATGATATATATTTGTATATGTTTGTAAAATGGACTAGTATAGTACGTTTTGTTAAGGGAACTCAATGGGTTATGTTCAACATATTCCCTGAATGTAGGCCACCAATGTAATGTGAATGGGTCCATACAGAGCCCAAAACAATGATTTATATAAATCCTCAACCTTGTCATACCAAAAGTCCAACCTTACTATTACTTTGCACTGATGGCAGGATCCATTGGATCACTGGCGGCAGTGATTGGACAGATTTCTGGAAATCCCATGCAGGAGCCTTGTACTGTGCTGCTGGGGTCAGGCTCTGTACATAGTCAGCCTCCTTCCCCTCTGGCAACAGACAATATAGTCCCTCCTTCTCTGCCCTTTTTCTGACAAACCGGATCTATTTCTATTGGTTGCTCAGCCCTGAACAGAACTATGCAGAAACCTGGCTGTAGGGGATCAAGTGATCATGTGTGTCCACTGACACTCTTATCATTAAGTGGACATACATCATACACCAATAAAATTGGGCATATAAACTATGCAAACCATGTTCTTTTATGCCAAAGCATATCAAATTATTACCACCAACAAAAAAAAGAACAAAATATTCAATCACAAAACATACATTTTTTGTAATCATGATAAAAAGACCGAAAAATTGAAAATATGGTAACACACAAAATACTTGGACTGATAGGCAAAAACCATTGCAAAACATTATAATATAGTACAATAGTGGGAGTTAATATGCAAGCATATAGGTTTTACTTAGACTCACAATGTGATATGGATTTTATCAGTGCTATCTTACTCCCGGCCAAATCCTCATACAGAATCTATATACTGAAGTATACCAAAGTAAATCAAACAGAGCAATTGTCAGTTTCAAATGCTTCAAAGTTCTGTGTGCTCATCACTGAGCTTTATTTCAAATCGTTCATGCTTATATCACCTTTGTAATTAACATAAGTTCCCACCCTCACTAGTGGGATGTTCTTAGCCTTAGCATATCATATGAGGTATAGTCCTTTGCTAAACTTCAGGGGGCGGAAAATCCTCATGGCCAGCAACTTCCTCTACACAATGGTGGGGGCGAGATAGGAGAGAGCAGATGGGGAGGGGTAGCTTTGTCCAAATGGGCATTTTACATATGCAGTATATAAAATTTATGTATGCACACATATGCATCTATCACAATCCCCCCTAAAATGACCATTTTCCCTTTCCCTAATTTCCATCATCCTAACTCATCTGCCCCAATGTGTTTTCTCGAACGCTTCACTGTACTTTAAACGACCCATGGTTTGTCCATGGACAACCTTAGCCTCAGACTTTACACATATGGAGTTAGAGGCTGTCCCAAAGGTTTACTGGTGTTATAGATGGCATTTAAGCTCTGTAATGGGGTATGGGCTTCATCTGTAATCTCAAAGTCCACAATTGTCATCACTGGCATGGCATTCTCGATGGTCGTCTCACACTTCTTCTTTAGACAAGGCACAACACACAACAAAACAAGATTATTAGAATTCTAAGTATGGTTTTTTTAACGGTCCTGTATTGGCTGAGATATATATATATATATATATATATATATATATATATATATATATGTATATATATATGTGCAACAGGTCTCCCCAAACATTTTACATACCCCCCCTTTTTCCTCTTACACCATACATCATATCTAATGCGTACCATTTTGGACTGTTATAGCGGATGTGGCTCTTAGTTGTTTGGCCTGACCTTTAAGAGCATTTACAAAGGAATGTATTAATCTCTGTTGGTTATAAGAGATATAATTAATCTTGTTCATGGAAATCTGGGATATTATTGACTTAACTCCGGCTTTTTACTTGACCTATAGCTTTAAACTCATCTGGGACCCCCCTTGGGACTCCTATAGCATTAATATACACATGGGGGTCAAGGCTCCCAGCAGGAGCTGTACATTTACTTCTAGAATGTGGTTTGGGTTCCTTTGTAGGTTCGGTAACGGAAGTGTGTATGGGCAGACGTGTCTTGACTAATGTGCATTCTCCAGTTTAATTCCCTTCTAATCCGATTCTAAGCTTCATATCCCCAAGTATCCCATACTTCCCGATAGTTACCATTTACTCATCCCGCTAGCTAGGTCTATCCTTTCTATAATCTTACACCAAGTATTCCTTTTCTTTATAACATTATCACTCACTGAAATACTTACTTCATCCTACTATTGGTACATGTTCACCCACTGATTCTCGATCGCCGACATGAGGGGCCTACATGGCCCCCCTCTGCGTTTGCCCTGGGTCCCTGCTGAAGGATTTCAGCAGGGATCCGCTTCCGATCTCCACCTGGTGAGCAGCGGAGACCAGGAAAAGACCATTACGTATGCAGGGTGTGATGGCGTATGCATACGTCATGGGTCCTTAAGGGGTTAAAACAAATAAAGTTAGTTTTGTTAGAACGTAGGAAGAAACTGTAATAGACCAGCACTAATATGAAAAATAAAACTTACCACATCAGGAAGTAATGCTTGTCATGAAGCCATTGTGCTACTTATTTTTGCCCTTAGTAATTGGGGTCATACATTTTACTTTAAATACTAATAATAATTGGCGAAAAACTTTGCACCACGTCTGCAAATGTATTCAATAAATAAAGGAAGTCAAATCATTCCCATACACAGGCTCAGTTCTGCCATGCAACAAATATCATCGTGACACACAATGGTGTGCTGGAGCCTTATCGTTTAAAGAATTGGCCCTGAGTTACTGGGAATTGGAGCAACAATGTAAAATAGTTAAACCTGATTAAAGAGTGAGAACATTTGAAGTCACTTTACTTTATATGCCGTCTGTTTGCCTGAGAGATGTTTATTAAAAAGCAATTTGCACCATTTAGTAAATTAAGCAATTCAGTGCCAATAGATAATTTCATTTTGCACCAGGATATGTAATTAAGGGATGATGTGAAATGAACAATTCAAGACATTTATTGGGATTTCCAGCAATACAATGTTTGTTTATATACTTAGTATATACATCAATCAGACAGTACAATGTCATGTACAATGCCCGAATTTCTTAGAAAGGTGTTGTACAAGCCCTTGGTGATTAAGGAAATGGCTGTAGATTGTGCCCCATTGTGAACAGGGGGACCACTGATATTAAGACACACAAAATAGTCTACTGCTGACTACATTTGATCCATATAATAACAATGATATATATTTGTATATGTTTGTAAAATGGACTAGTATAGTACGTTTTGTTAAGGGAACTCAATGGGTTATGTTCAACATATTCCCTGAATGTAGGCCACCAATGTAATGTGAATGGGTCCATACAGAGCCCAAAACAATGATTTATATAAATCCTCAACCTTGTCATACCAAAAGTCCAACCTTACTATTACTTTGCACTGATGGCAGGATCCATTGGATCACTGGCGGCAGTGATTGGACAGATTTCTGGAAATCCCATGCAGGAGCCTTGTACTGTGCTGCTGGGGTCAGGCTCTGTACATAGTCAGCCTCCTTCCCCTCTGGCAACAGACAATATAGTCCCTCCTTCTCTGCCCTTTTTCTGACAAACCGGATCTATTTCTATTGGTTGCTCAGCCCTGAACAGAACTATGCAGAAACCTGGCTGTAGGGGATCAAGTGATCATGTGTGTCCACTGACACTCTTATCATTAAGTGGACATACATCATACACCAATAAAATTGGGCATATAAACTATGCAAACCATGTTCTTTTATGCCAAAGCATATCAAATTATTACCACCAACAAAAAAAAGAACAAAATATTCAATCACAAAACATACATTTTTTGTAATCATGATAAAAAGACCGAAAAATTGAAAATATGGTAACACACAAAATACTTGGACTGATAGGCAAAAACCATTGCAAAACATTATAATATAGTACAATAGTGGGAGTTAATATGCAAGCATATAGGTTTTACTTAGACTCACAATGTGATATGGATTTTATCAGTGCTATCTTACTCCCGGCCAAATCCTCATACAGAATCTATATACTGAAGTATACCAAAGTAAATCAAACAGAGCAATTGTCAGTTTCAAATGCTTCAAAGTTCTGTGTGCTCATCACTGAGCTTTATTTCAAATCGTTCATGCTTATATCACCTTTGTAATTAACATAAGTTCCCACCCTCACTAGTGGGATGTTCTTAGCCTTAGCATATCATATGAGGTATAGTCCTTTGCTAAACTTCAGGGGGCGGAAAATCCTCATGGCCAGCAACTTCCTCTACACAATGGTGGGGGCGAGATAGGAGAGAGCAGATGGGGAGGGGTAGCTTTGTCCAAATGGGCATTTTACATATGCAGTATATAAAATTTATGTATGCACACATATGCATCTATCACAATCCCCCCTAAAATGACCATTTTCCCTTTCCCTAATTTCCATCATCCTAACTCATCTGCCCCAATGTGTTTTCTCGAACGCTTCACTGTACTTTAAACGACCCATGGTTTGTCCATGGACAACCTTAGCCTCAGACTTTACACATATGGAGTTAGAGGCTGTCCCAAAGGTTTACTGGTGTTATAGATGGCATTTAAGCTCTGTAATGGGGTATGGGCTTCATCTGTAATCTCAAAGTCCACAATTGTCATCACTGGCATGGCATTCTCGATGGTCGTCTCACACTTCTTCTTTAGACAAGGCACAACACACAACAAAACAAGATTATTAGAATTCTAAGTATGGTTTTTTTAACGGTCCTGTATTGGCTGAGATATATATATATATATATATGTATATATATATGTGCAACAGGTCTCCCCAAACATTTTACATACCCCCCCTTTTTCCTCTTACACCATACATCATATCTAATGCGTACCATTTTGGACTGTTATAGCGGATGTGGCTCTTAGTTGTTTGGCCTGACCTTTAAGAGCATTTACAAAGGAATGTATTAATCTCTGTTGGTTATAAGAGATATAATTAATCTTGTTCATGGAAATCTGGGATATTATTGACTTAACTCCGGCTTTTTACTTGACCTATAGCTTTAAACTCATCTGGGACCCCCCTTGGGACTCCTATAGCATTAATATACACATGGGGGTCAAGGCTCCCAGCAGGAGCTGTACATTTACTTCTAGAATGTGGTTTGGGTTCCTTTGTAGGTTCGGTAACGGAAGTGTGTATGGGCAGACGTGTCTTGACTAATGTGCATTCTCCAGTTTAATTCCCTTCTAATCCGATTCTAAGCTTCATATCCCCAAGTATCCCATACTTCCCGATAGTTACCATTTACTCATCCCGCTAGCTAGGTCTATCCTTTCTATAATCTTACACCAAGTATTCCTTTTCTTTATAACATTATCACTCACTGAAATACTTACTTCATCCTACTATTGGTACATGTTCACCCACTGATTCTCCTCATACAATGTAACATACTAACAATCCGTTGTGATTATCTTTCCCTTTGGAACAACCATGGTTATGTACAGACATAGATTTAACAGTTATCAGAGATACATCTATACGGGATCATCATATGAAAGCGTCTCTTTCCTCACTTATTTCCTGCAAAGGTTTTGAAGAAATGGGTGACAATCACAGAATCTGAACTAGGTACAATTTTACAAAAGGTTCTTAATTGTATTCTTTACTGTATCTATGCTTAGGGATCAGTACAAACAGACGAGGACATACTGATATTGGCCCACCCCAGGCAGTTAGATGAAGTCTACTCATATTCTCTGAAACAGGTAACATGATTATGGAGTGTGTTGGTCAGGTACCTTTATTGTTTTTACCTAGGTCATAACAGACATAAATGATGACGTCTGTACAAACCTTCTTTCCGCATTGTTGAATCCTGACGCCACCCAATGTACGGACATTACTACACACATAGCTCCCCTTTGCTTAGTGTATGGGGTCATATATGTTACCATGGGGTACAAGACTGCTGGCAAATACATTTTCTTACCAACTTTCCGGATGCCGTCTTTGCCCTGTACCACCTCTTTCTTCTTCCATTGATCTCTCTCAGCATGCATAGCTGGTTCCTGCAAGAGACCTAACCAGAAAATTCCACATTGCCCAATGTACACTTTGTACCATAACTGTGAAAAGCAGGAGCACTGCAGCCTTGGCAGCCTTGGCAGCCTCCTTTATCATTTAGTTCCCTTGGCTTCTGGGGCTGTTTCCTTCATGTGGCTCTGATCTTTACAATGGCCACTTTCTCTGGCCGCTCTCGGACTGTGAACACTTGAATTACAAACTACAGATTGGATTCAAGAACACTTTTACTCCAATAGGCCCATATTTGTGGGCGGTAATTAAAGTGTACCCGTACTCATTGTGTCATACCTTCAGATATCTTACACATCTCAGTGAATACCTTCAACTTTACTTCTCTGAACCACCAGCTCAGATCGAGTGGTTTATTGGCGCGGGGTCACCATATATCATGTCTTATGTATTACATCTTTACATTACTTGGAACCAATTTACATTTATAACTCAGCATCCACCATGGATTATCTGATAACCTATCATGGCTCTTGGAATTTATTTTTTATTTTTTTAACCTTATAAGTTTAAGACAATCAGCATCTTCGTGTTACACTAAATTATCATTATAAAGTTATCCACTCAAAATTGATGTTATTCAAATAAATACAATGTAGAATGTATAAGTATCTCACATTGTGTATGCAGATACTATAAAACATTCAAGTTTAAACAGTAGATATGTAGTTTCTTCAATTTAATGCAACTGTGTTTCAGTAGACCAAGGCTGTTCTGTCAATCTTCCTATAAGCCCCTCCTTTTTCCTCCCACTCCTCTATGTCCCTGGTCACCACCACTTTGAGTCTTGCATTTTGTCCTCCCTCCGGTTTGGTCATTCCTCAATCACTTTCGAATGTCTAGGTATCTGCCTTGATCCCTGTGTTACTTTACAAGGAGACATACAATACACATATAACATGTAACAATACCAACAATTACAAATACTCAACGTACAACACACAGGGCCCACATTCTCACCAAAAACAAAATGTAAAAGAATAAAAATTTACAGAACTCTTTAAAAATTGGGAAAAATCACCTTCAATGCGCATTATTTATAATCAATAAACCATTAGCTGATTTTAAATGCTTATGGTAATATTTGTTAATTAAATAGTGATTACTTTTTAATTTATTTTACGTTTTATTTTATTCTCCTTGGCCAAACTTTTTCTCTGGTTACTCCTATGATATAATCAGACCATTAATTGCATTTCCTTATAAATTTCGTTTTTTACTTTTTTTACTTATTTATTTTTTCATCCATCTTGCACTCCTGCAAAAACAAACTTATTAAGAAATTAATAAAATAACATCAAATAGGTTCATTATGACATAAACATGTACATACACAGCTTCACCAGAAACCATTCACTGGTCATACTCCATGTATTCCTAATCCATTTAATCTACATCAAACATACTTCACTATACTAGATGTGCTAAAATGGCTGCTGGGGAGTGGAGGTGGGAACTAATGGGTGAGCTAAAATGGCTATTGGGGGGGAGGAACTTCACTTCTGGGGGTGGTAACATGGCTGCCCCCCATACAGAGTAAGCATGTGGCAGAGGCTAGCAGCCTCATGGCTATCTCCAGAAAGAGAGAGAGCATGGGATGAATAAAGGTAAAATCTTAATATTATCTGGGGTTGTGATTTTAAGGCGTCACTCCATAAGGGATTCTTAGCTCCATAATGATAGCATTATACAGACAGTTCTATTTTCACACTCCCTCCCCCCCCCCCCCTCACTCATTCTCCATTTTCCATTTATGATATCCCACATCCTAAACCAAAGGCTCTCTTCATTGAATATATAATATTTCTCACTGTACTATCAATGGTTTATAAAAATGTATGTCTGTACATCAGTGTTAATTTCATTACCTAAATATTTTCATCATACTTTCAGCTAACAACTTCTCCCTATCCATATCCATTCAGATGACTACAATATAACTAAGTTAAATCACAATTGTTCTCAAGAATCACACTGCTGTATATGACTGCATATAACACTGCTATATATGCTTATCCATCAACCATCAGTATATTTCAAACTTGCAACTGACTTAGACATTCTATAGAACATTTCTTACCCCTATTGAGCTGCTAACAACATCTGCTCCTCTTCTAATTCTCCCATCACTTATATATCTTTAACTTTTGGACTAACTCATCACATGCTTTCCATCAAAACGTCACTTTTTTTTTCTTACTCTATACATCTCCCATCATACCTTCTATTCATTCCATGATACATACACACTTTTTTTTCAGATTCTCCAGCTTTTATAAGTTTCCCATCTTTGCACACTCTCTAGGGTGGCCACCTATAGCTCCCCTCTCCCTTTCCTTTCAGCACAGCGAGGTCTGTGAAGACTGCAGACATAGGCTCCCTGCTTGTCCCTGACCACAGCTAGAGCCCACAGCCCCCCTTGGGACTTATTCATGGGCCTCCAGCTGTTGCACAAAGAAAACCCCTCTTAACCCCTGTACTTTAAGAGATATCTTTAAAACACTAATACATTTAAATGCAGTTCTTGTCAACTAGGTCTAGTATTAGAAAAGGGAAGATCTACCCCCTCTCTTCATCTGAATTAGCTAATTTAACAATAATCCATAGTTACATAGTTAGTATGGTTGAAAAAAGACATACGTCCATCAAGTCCAACCAGGGAATTGAAGTGAAGGGTGTAAGGGGATAAGGGAAAGGGATGTAGTTTTATAATTCTGCATAAGCATTAATGTTATTTTGTTCCAGGAATGTATCTAACCCTGTTTTAAAGCTGTTAATTGTTCCTGCTGTGACCAGTTCCTGAAGTAGACCGTTCCAGAAATTCACAGTCCTCACGGTAAAGAAGGCGTGTCGCCCCTTTAGACTAAACCTTTTCTTCTCCAGACGGAGGGAGTGCCCCCTCGTCCTTTGGGGGGGTTTAACCTGGAACAGCTTTTCTCCATATTTTTTGTATGGGCCATTTATATACTTATATACATTTATCATATCCCCCCTTAAACGTCTCTTCTCAAGACTAAACAATTGTAACTCCTTTAATCGCTCCTCATAGCTAAGATGTTCCATGCCCCATATTAGTTTAGTCTCGCGTCTCTGCACCCTTTCCAACTGCGCAGTGTCCCTTTTATGAACAGGCGACCAAAACTGAACAGCATATTCCAGGTGAGGCCGTACCAATGCTTTATAAAGGGGGAGTATTATGTCCCTGTCCCTTGAGTCCATGCCTCTTTTTATACATGACAATATCCTGCCGGCTTTGGAAGCAGCAGCCTGGCATTGCATGCTATTCTGTAGTCTGTGATCTACAAGTACACCCAGATCCTTCTCTACCAGTGACTCTGCCAGTTTAATCCCCCCTAAGACATACGATGCATGCATGTTCTTAGTACCCAGATGCATAAGTTTACATTTATCCACATTGAACCTCATTTGCCAAGTGGATGCCCAGACACTTAGTCTATCCAAGTCATCTTGTAACCTATACACATCCTCTATAGATTGTACCATGCTACAAAGCTTGGTGTCATCTGCAAAGAGCTGTTAATACCATCCTCTATATCATTGATAAATAAATTAAACAGCAGCGGGCCCAGTACTGAACCTTGGGGTACACCACTAATTACTGGGGACCAATCAGAGTACGAATCATTGACCACCACTCTCTGGGTACGATCCATGAGCCAGTGTTCAATCCAGTTACAAACTAAAGTTTCCAAGCCCAATGACCTTAACTTACCTGTCAGACGTCTATGAGGGACAGTATCAAACGCTTTGGCAAAATCCAGAAACACTATATCCACAGCCATTTCTCTGTCAAGGCTTCTACTCACCTCTTCATAAAAGCAAATTAGATTGGTTTGACAACTTCTATCCTTAGTAAACCCATGCTGGCTATCACTTATAATACTATTATCCCCTATGTATTCCTGTATGTAATCCCTTTTAAGTCCTTCAAACAATTTACCCACAATGCACGTTAAACTTACCAGTCTATAATTGCCTGGCGAAGACCTAGAGCCCTTCTTGAAGATTGGTACCACATTAGCCTTGCGCCAGTCCCTTGGCACAATACCAAACACCAGAGAATCTCTAAATATCATGAACAAGGGTACAGATATTACTGAACTTACCTCACTAAGAACTCTTGGGTGTAGTCCATCCGGCCCTGGAGATTTGCTTACATTTACTTTACTTAACTTACCTTGTACCATCTCTACATTAACCCCTTAAGGACCCAGCCCAAATATACCTTAAGGACCCGGCCATTTTTTGAACATCTGACCACTGTCACTTTAAACATTAATTACTCTGGGATGCTTTTACCTTTCATTCTGATTCCGAGATTGTTTTTTCGTGACATATTCTACTTTATGTTAGTGGTAAAATTTTGTCGATACTTGCATCATTTCTTGGTGAAAAATTCCAAAATTTGATGAAAAAATGGAAAATTTAGCATTTTTTTAACTTTGAAGCTCTCTGCTTGTAAGGAAAATGATTATTCCAAATAAATTATACATTGATTCACATATACAATATGTCTACTTTATGTTTGCATCATAAAATTGACGTGTTTTTACTTTTGGAAGACATCAGAGGGCTTCAAAGTTCAGCAGCAATTTTCCAATTTTTCACAAAATTTTCAAAATCAGAATTTTTCAGGGACCAGTTCAGTTTTGAAGTGGATTTGAAGGGCCTTCATATTAGAAATACCCCACAAATGACCCCATTATAAAAACTGCACCCCTCAAAGTATTCAAAATGACATTCAGTAAGTGTGTTAACCCTTTAGGTGTTTCACAGGAATAGCAGCAAAGTGAAGGAGAAAATTCAAAATCTTTATTTTTTACACTCGCATGTTCTTGTAGACCCAGTTTTTGAATTTTTACAAGGGGTATTAGATGAAAAATCCCCCCAAAATTTGTAACCCAATTTCTCTCGAGTAAGGAAATAGCTCATATGTGTATGTCAAGTGTTTCGGCGGGTGCACTAGAGGGCTCAGAAGGGAAGGAGCGACAATAGGATTTTGGAGAGGGAATTTTGCTGAAATGGTTTTTGGGGGGCATGTCACATTTAGGAAGCCCCTATGGTGCCAGAACAGCAGAAAACCCCAATATGGCATACCATTTTGGAAACTAGACCCCTCAAGGCACGTAACAAGGGGTCCAGTGAGCCTTAACACCCCACAGGTGTTTGACGACTTTTCGTTAGTCGGATGTGTAAATGGAAAAAAAAATTTTTCACTAAAGTGCAGTTTTTCCCCCAAATTTACAATTTTTACAAAGGGTAATGGGAGAAAATGCCCCCCCAAATTTGTAACCCCATCTCTTCTGAGTATGGAAATACCCCATGTTAGGATGTAAAATCCTTTGCGGGCGAACTACAATGCTCAGAAGAGAAGGAGTCACATTTGGCTTTTTGAAAGCAACTTTTGCTGAAATGGTTTTTTGGGGGCATGTCGCATTTAGGAAGCCCCTGTGGTGCCAGAACAGCAAAAAATACCCACATGGCATACTATTTTGGAAACTACACCCCTCAAGGAACGTAACAAGGGGTCCGCTGAGCCTTAACACCCCACAGGTGTTTGACGACTTTTCGTTAAAGTTGGATGTGTAAATGAGAAAAAAATTTTTTTTTACTAAAATGCAGTTTTCCCCCAAAATTTTACATTTTTACAAGGGGTAATAGGAGAAAATGACCCCCAAAATGTGTAACCCCATTTCTTCTGAGTATGGAAATATCCCATGTTAGGACGTAAAATGCTCTGCTGGCGAACTACAATGCTCAGAAGAGGAGGAGCGCCATTGAGCTTTTGGAAAGAGAATGTTTGGAATGGTATTCAGGGGCCATGTGCGTTTACAAAGCCCCCCGTGGTGCCAGAACAGTGGAACCCCCCACATGTGACCCCATTTTGGAAACTACACCCCTCACAGAATTTAATAAGGGGTGCAGTGAGTATTTACACCCCACAGAACTTTGGAACAGTGGGCTGTGCAAATGAAAAAGTTTATTTTTCATTTTTACGGACCACTGTTCCAAAAATCTGTCAGACATCTGTGGGGCGTAAATTCTCAATGTACCCCTTATTACATTACGTGAGGGGTGTAGTTTCCAAAATGGGGTCACATGTGTCGGGGGTCCATTGTTCTGGCACTATGGGGGCTTTGTAAACACATGTGGCCTTCAATTCCTGACAAATTTTCTCTACAAAATCCCAATGGCGCTCCTTCTCTTCTGAGCATTGTAGTTCGCCCGCAGAGCACTTAAAATTCACATATGGGGTATGTTCTTACTCAGAAGAGATGGGTTTACAAATTTGGGGGGGCTTTTTTCCTATTTCCTGATGTGAAAATGAAAAATTTAGGGTAACACCAGCATTTTAGTGAAAAAATTAAAAATTTTTCATTTTCCTATCCAACTTTAATGAAAATTCGTCAAACACCTGTGGGGTGTTCAGGCTCACTATACCCCTTGTCACGTTCGGTGAGGGGTGTAGTTTCCAAAATGGGGTCACATGTGGGTATTAATTTTTTTTTTGCGTTTGTCAGAACCGCTGTAAAATCAGCCACCCCTGTGCAAATCACCAATTCAGGCCTCAAATGTACATGGTGCACTCTCACTCCTGAGCCTTGTTGTGTGCCCGCAGAGCATTTTATGCCCACATCTGGGGTATTTCTGTACTCAGGAGAAATTGCGTTACAAATTTTGGGGGTCTTTTTTTCCTTTTACCTCTTGTGGAAATAAAAATTATGGGGCAACACCAGCATGTTAGTGTAAAAAAATAAAAAAAATTTACACTAACAGGCTGGTGTAGCCCCCAACTTTTCCTTTTCACAAGCGGTAAAAGGAAAAAAAGCCCCCCAAAATTTGTAGTGTAATTTCTCCCGAGTACGGAGATACCCCATATGTGGCCCTAAACTGTTTCCTTGAAATACGACAGGGCTCCGAAGTAAGAGAGCACCATGCGCATTTGAGGACTAAATTAGGGATTGCATAGGGGTGGACATAGGGGTATTCTACGCCAGTGATTCCCAAACAGGGTGCCTCCAGCTGTTGCTAAACTCCCAGCATGCCTGGACAGTCAGTGGCTGTCCAGAAATGCTGGGAGTTGTTGTTTTGCAACAGCTGGAGGCTCCGTTTTGGAAACCCTGCTGTACAAGACGTTTTAAATTGTTTATTGGGGGGGGGGGCAGTGTAAGGGGTGTATATGTAGTGTTTTACCCTTTATTAGGTGTTAGTGTAGTGTAGTGTTTTTAGGGTACATTCACACTGGCGGGTTACGGTGAATTTCCCGCTGGGAGTTTGCACTGCGGCAAAGAATTTGCCGCAGCCCAAACTTGAAGCAGGAAATTTACTGTAAACCCGCCAGTGTGAATGCTCCCTGTACGTTCACATGGGGGGGCAAACCTCCATCTGTTTCAAAACTACAACTCCCAGCATGTACTGACAGACCGTGCATGCTGAGAGTTGTAGTTTTGCAACAGCTGGAGGCACACTGGTTGGAAAACCTTCAGTTAGGTTCTGTTACCTAACTCAATATTTTCCAACCAGTGTGCCTCCAGCTGTTGCAAAACTACAACTCCCAGCATGTACTAATCACCGAAGGGCATGCTGGGAGATGTAGTTATGCAACAGCTGGAGGTACCCAACTACAACTCCCAGCATGCCGAGACAGCTGTTTGCTTTCTGGGCATGCTGGGAATTGCAGTTTTGCAACATCTGGAGAGCTACAGTTTTTAGACCACTGCACAGTGATCTCCAAACTGTGGACCTCCAGATGTTGCAAAACTACAACTCCCAGCATGTCCAGACAACAAACAGCTATGTGGGCATGCTAGGAGTTGTAGTTTTGCAACATCTGGAGGGATATAGTTTAGAGACCACTGTATAGTGGTCTCAAACTGCAGCCCTCCAGCTGTTGCAAAACTACATATTCCAGCATGCCCAAACAGCTGTCTGGGCATGCTGGGAGTTGTAGTTTTGCAACATCTGAAGGGCTACGGTCTTAGACTGTAGCCCTCCAGATCTACTTACCGGCTTCCGTAGGATCCCGGCAGCCGTCCTCTTCATACGCACGTGACGCCGCCCGCCGATCAACGTCGCCGCAGCCTCCTGATCGGTAAGTGGAGGTCGGCGCCCGGTCCCCTTCGGTTCCCCGATCTGCCCCGCCTATTGTGGGAGGGCAGGACGGGGAAAACGAAAGTTAACCCCCCCGCCCCCGGTCTGCTATTGGTCGTCGCCTCTGACGATCAATAGCAGACCAATAGCAGGGATATGAGGGGTGGCAACTCTGCCACCTCACTCCTATGCCTACAGGGGGATCGTGGGTGTCTTAGACAACCGCGATCCCCCTTCTATTCCGGGTCACCGGGTCACAATAGACCCGTATGATCCGGAATCGGCGCAAATCGCAAGTGTGAATTCACTTGCGATTTGCGCCGATTGCCGACGGGGGGGGGGGGGTCTAATGACCCCCCTGGGCATTTGCACGGGGTGCCTGCTGATTGATATCAGCAGTCACCCCGGCCCGGTCCCCGCCCGGCGCGCGGCGGGGACCGAAATTCCCACGGGCGTATGGATACGCCCTGGGTCCTTAAGTACCAGGACGTCAAGGCGTATCCATACGCCCTAGGTCCTTAAGTGGTTAAGCCAGTTCAGTACATTACATGATGTGTTACCAGCACTGACCTGGCCAATGTCAGCTCCTTTTTCCATAGTGTATACAGAACTAAAGAACCCATTCAGTAGCTCCGCTTTCTCTATATCGCCTGTGACAACCTCCCCATTATCATTATTAAGGGGTCCTACATGTTCTGTCCTTGGTTTTTTTGTATTTATATATCTAAAAAAATATTTAGGATGAGTTTTGCTTTCTTCGGCCACTAGTCTCTTATTTTAAATTTTTGCTGTTTTTATTACATTTTTACAGATTTTATTAAGCTCTTTGTACTGTTTAAATGTTATAGCTGACCCATCAGATTTGAATTTTTTGAAGGCTATTTTTTTGTTGTTTATTGCTCTTTTAACATAATTTGTCAGCCATGTAGGATTTTGTTTTAGTCGTTTATATTTGTTCCCCTTTGGTATATATTTAGCTGTATAGTTATTTAGAGTTGATTTAAAGATGTCCTATTTACCTTCTGTATCAGTATTTGAGAACACCTCCCCCCAGTCTATGTCCTGTAGTGCAGCTCTCAGCCCATGGAAATTTGCCTTTTAAAAGTTATATGTTTTTGCCTTCCCCGTCTGTCTTTGTTTTCTACATTTTAAGTCAAAAGTAACTATATTGTGGTCGCTATTACCAAGGTTTTCCCGTACAGTTACATTACCAACCAGCTCTGCGTTGTTGGAAATGATCAGATCCAACAAGGCATCACTTCTTGTTGGGTCCTCCACAAACTGGCCCATAAAATTATCCTGCAATAAATTTAGGAATTTTCTCCCCTTTGTAGTTTTTGGACACATTAACCCCTTAAGGACTCAGCCCATTTTGGCCTTAAGGACTCAGACAATTTAATTTTTACGTTTTCATTTTTTCCTCCTCGCCTTCTAAAAATCATAACTCTTTTATATTTTCATCCACAGACTAGTAGGAGGGCTTGTTTTTTGCGCGACCAGTTGTCCTTTGTAATGACATAACTCATTATATCATAAAATGTATGGCGCAACCAAAAAACACTATTTTTGTGGGGAAATTAAAACGAAAAACGCAATTTTGCTAATTTTGGAAGGTTTTGTTTTCACGCCGTACAATTTATGATAAAAGTGATGTGTGTTCTTTATTCTGAGGGTCAATACAATTAAAATGATACCCATTATTATATACTTTTATATTATTGTTGCGCTTAAAAAAAATCACAAACTTTTTAACCAAATTAGTACGTTTATAATCCCTTTATTTTGATGACCTCTAACTTTTTTATTTTTCCGTATAAGTGGCGGTATGGGGGCTCATTTTTTGCGCCATGATCTGTACTTTTTTTTGAAAGCACACTTGCATATAAAAAACTTTTAATACATTTTTTATAATTTTTTTTTTAATAAAATGTATTAAAAAAGTAGGAATTTTGGACTTTTTAAATTTTTTTTCGTTCACGCCGTTCACCGTACGGGATCATTAACATTTTATTTTAATAGTTAATAGTAGAACAGAAAAGGTAATGGAATTCTCAGCTCACCCTCCCTTAATAGTAGAACAGATCAGTATTATCGGTCATCTCCTGCTCTGGTCTGCTCGATCACAGACCAGAGCAGGAGACGCCGGGAGCCGCACGGAGGAAGGTGAGGGGACCTCCGTGCGGCGTTATGAATGATCGGATCCCCGCAGCAGCGCTGCGGGCGATCCGATCGTTCATTTAAATCGCAAACCGCCGCAGATGCCGGGATCTGTATTGATCCCGGCACCTGAGGGGTTAATGGCGGCGATTGCCGGCGGGTCCCTGGCTGCGATTAGCAGCCGGGATCAGCCGCGCATGACACGGGCATCGCTCCGATGCCCGCGGTTATGCTTAGGACGTAAATGTACGTCCTGGTGCGTTAAGTACCACCTCACCAGGACGTACATTTACGTCCTGCGTCCTTAAGGGGTTAAGATGAAACATGACACATATACCACACATTCAATCAGTTGCAATGGGACAGGTCCCAGGATAATTGCAGAAAAGTCCCGTGTATGCACCGTCTCCTAGGCTCGCATCCAGCGTTTATTTATAACAGCATCTGGCGTCCTGCGCCACACAGTTCTAGACCTGCCGCCTACTTATGACAGCAACAAATGGTCTTCAAAGGTGCGGTAGGTCTTTTGCGGCGCTGACTCGGAACAGGCACATCAGGTGAGTGTAAAAGGTTTATTAAAATGTAGAATAGATACACCCCTGGAAATTAGAGTGTGTTCACACATCAAAAAACACATTTGTTCCTGACATCTATTATGATATACACGCTCTCTTTAATGAATCTGGTATAAAAAATAGACACACCCTTGGATATCAGAGCATGTTCACACACCAAAAGACAGAATAGATATACACCTTAAATTTAGAGCATGTTCACACACCAAAAAATACATTTGATACTGACTAGTGTTGCTTGCGAATATTCACAATTCGAATTTTGTTTGTGAATATTGCATATTCGCAAATTCACGAATATTCGCGAATATAGCACTATATATTAGAAATTACGAATATTCGCTTTATTTTTTTCACAGTACACATCACAGTGATCATTTCTCTCTGCTTCCAGCTTGTGTGGTCTAAAGAAGGTTCTAATACTACTGTGTGAGACCGCCGGACGAATATTCGCATATGCGAATATTCGCATTCGAGAATATTGATCCCTCCCTTCTGCTGCTTCTATCAAGTAACACTGGTATACTTGCTATAAAGTTCATAAATTTTCACATATGCGAATTTTCGCATATGCAAATTTTAATTTGCAAATATGCAAATTTAGCGAATATATGACGAATATTCATCCATATATTCGCGAAATATCATAAATTCGAATATCGCCTATGCCACTCAACACTAATACTGACATCTATTATGACAATATATAGCCGTTCCTTTTAATGAGTCCGGTATAAAAATAGATACACCCCTGGAAATTAGAGCATGTTCACACACCAAAAGACACAATACAAAATAAAACAAATATTATGCACATATTTGCTTACCTCCCACATTGAGTTTGCATGCTATGCTGAAAGTTGTTATGATGTGTAACTTGTATTTTCTGTAACTTTATAATCTTTTATTCCTGATACAAAAGTTGTTAAAGAGTTAACTTTTTCTCTGTATATAAGTCCCCCCCTTCATGTGATTACCATGCCTGATGAAGCCGCCCATGTTCGGTGAAACGCGTTAAAGATCATTTTAATAAACCTTTTACACTCACCTGATGTGCCTGTTCCGAGTCAGCGCCGCAAAAGACCCACCGCACCTTTGAAGTCCATTTGTGGCTATCTACTTGGTTTGGAGCCTGCAGACCAGGCTCTAACAATCCTTACACACTGTCCATTGTTGTGTGTGAGCTCACACAACCACCTGGGGTAAGAGGTTTTAAAAAGAATCCTTCTACCAATACCTACCCAATCGGTATTACGCTATGGAGCGCTCTCTTTTATATTTTTAGCCTACTTATGACAGACTCTGTATACACCTTGTCCTAGCCATGCCATACCTACTCATCCCAGACACGCAACAGGCTACTTACGACAATTTACTTTGCAATTAATTCCCCGATTATGACCCAGTCCCTCCCACCAGGATCCTGCTTACTCACTCACTCACATTTCATACACACTCGGGCAGTAGATAGCTACTTTATGACAGGTACAAGGGTAATTGGCTCTGGGCGAGATTATTACCTGTCTCAGGTAGGTCACAAGTCGGCTAGAGCAGCAAGATAAAACTAAGGGGAAGACAGGGGTACTTTGGCTAGGTACAAGAATGTCCTACCGTATACCTGGAGTTGCCTTTGTTCAATCCGTCCGCTCTGGGTATTGTGACTTGCACATGAGGCCTAAACCCAGGCCCCACTTAGGTTGGGAGCCACCTGATATGGATTTTATCAGTGCTCTTGTAACTGTCTTACTCCCGGCCAAATCCGTATACAGAATCTATATAGCGAAGTATACCAAAGTAAATCAAACTGAGCCATTGTCAGTTTCAAATGCTTCAAAGTTCTGTGTGTCTCTGTTATTTTAAATCTTTCAAGCTTATATCACCTTTGTAATTAACATAAGTTCCCACCCTCACTAGTGGGATGTTCTTAGCCTTAGCATATCATATGAGGTATAGTCCTTTGTTAAACTTCAGGGGGCTGCAAATCCTCATGGCCAGCAACTTCCTCTACACGATGGTGGGGGCGAGATAGGATAGAGCAGATGGTGGAGGGGTAGCTTTGTCCAAATGGGCATTTTACATATACACTATATAAAATTTATATATGCACACATACACATCTATCACAAATGAATATTGAATACAATTAAACCTGTACACCACAGATATAGAATAAAATTATTGCAGGGTGATCCAACCAGACACATGCAGTATGTTTCAGAATGGATTCATTTTAATGAGGTTGTCAAACCAATAAATAATTATTATATAGATTAAAAGTAAACACTGTTTGCCATTTATATGGTATTAAAAATTAACCACCTGGGGGTTAAAAGTATACTGCAATATTACCTTTCTATTGGCGGCATATTACCACCAATAGAAAGACATGAAGAACAAAGTGCTCAATCTTAAAAAGATAATTTTATTTTAATCATGATAACAATATATAAAAAAGGAAAATATGGTTTTAGACAAATGACATGGACTGCTGGACCACAACGACCCCAGCTGATGAAGTGTAGGCGAAATGGCCGTTGGGATCCTGCATGTGTCTGGTTGGTTTACCCTGCAATTATTTAGTTCTATGTCCATGGTGCACAGGGTTTTATAAATAAAGCCTATATACCTGCATATTAACACAAACTATTGCAGTATATTATAATGTTTTGCAGTGGTTTATGCTCATGTATTTATATAAAAATATAAAATAATATTGGAGGCACAGTTCCTTGTTTGGTAGAAGGAAATATAGAAGAAAAAAACTAAGAAATTTCAAAGAGATGTCAATGACTTCCAGTCCAATAGAGTGTATAAATGTCCACATGGAGGCGGAAATAGGGGGGTATCCTCTTTGGTCCGAACATCATCTATGTCATCAATATCATCAGTGGGGAGCACTACACCCTCCCAGAATAAGCAAGATGGGTACCATCTCAGGAGAGGATATGCTAGGAGAAATGAATTACCCAGAAACGACAACAGGAGGAGACATGGACGACCGGTGAGTACAAACCAATTATCAATTTGTCAGATATATAACTAACACAAAGTCAGATAGAGGTTTTGAGTTTGGGGTTAAAGGGGTTATCCAGGAAAAAAAAAACTTTTTTTTTATATATCAACTGGCTCCAGAAAGTTAAACAGCTTTGTAAATTACTTCTATTAAAACATCTTAATCCTCTCAGTACTTATGAGCTGCTGAAGTTGAATTGTTATTTTCTGTCTAAGTGCTCTCTGATGACATGTGTCTCGGGAGCTGTCCAGAGTAGAGGCAAATCCCCATAGGAACTGCACAGAGCAGAATAGGTTTGCTATGGCAATTTGCTTCTACGCTGGACAGCTCCCGAGACACACGTCATCAGAGAGCACTTAGACAGAAAAGAACAACTCAATTATAGCAGCTGATAATTATTGGAAGGATTAAGATTTTTTAATAGAAGTAATTTATAAATCTGTTTAACTTTCTGGAGCCAGTTGATCTAAAAAAAAAAGTTTTTTCCTGAAATACCTCTTTAACATTCTCACCCACCTCTACTTTTGATAACTTCACAGTGATCAAGGATTTAAATTTATTTGCGAGAAAATTGGTTTTAAAGAAATTGTTTGATTGAAATGAAATGAATAGGGATGGCTGGACCACACAAGATCTGGAGACTGTAAGAATTCTGGAGGAGTTGGAGAGAGGGGATTCAGTGGATACCAATGGAGGTAAGACGATGCAACTGAAACCCAAATCAAATAAGTTTCCCCCCCTAAATATATGCCCTAATGTGGATATCTTTGTTAAGATGGTGATGACAGATTTTTTAAAGATTAATAAACATTTTCGAGATGATAACCTTACGAGGGATCAGAGAGAAGCCATTAAAGAGTTGAAAGAGATTACATCTGTACTATTCAAGCCTGCTGATAAGGGGGGCAACATTGTCGTGTGGCCAGTACAAATGTACGAAAAAGAAGCATTTAGGATGTTATGCAATAGAGAATGCTATCAAAAACTGTGTTTTAATCCCCTTCATTCATTTTAGGGTGAACTGAAGGAGTTACTGAGGGGTGCTCTTGATAAGAATATCATTACCAAAGGAACATATGAATATTTGACTGTAACATACCCAAAGATGATGTGTTTATATCTACTCCCAAAAGTCCACAAGGACACTAAAAATCCTCCTGGCCAACCAATTGTTTCGGGGAATGAGAGTCTATGTGAATCCCTGAGTAAGTATTTGGATATGTACTTGAAACCACTTGTATACAATTTACCGTCATACATTAGAAACAGTGGGGATGTCCTGAAAAAATTGGAAAATATCTATTTGGAGGAGGACATGTGGCTTGTCACTTGGACGTGGAAGCCCTGTACACGTCTATAGTGCATGAGGATGGTTTGGAGGCGGCAAGATGGTTTTTATCCACGAATTACAATTATAGTGATCTGGTTGAATTTTTTATGGATTGTTTGGAGTTTGTACTCCGCCGTAATTGTTTTATTTTTAAAGCTTCTCTCTACCTACAGCTCCAGGGGACGGCAATGGGGGCGGCTTGTGCTCCCTCATATGCCAACCTCTTCCTGGGGCTATGGGAGAGAGACCTGTTTTTAACACAACCAGTGAGACACGTGGAAAAAGCGCATATGTGCAATTGCTTTATTGATTATGTCCTTTTTATTTGGCTGGGGTCAGAGAAAGACCTTCTGGAATTCATGGAAGCACTGAACAACAACATCAAGAACATTAGATTGTCGGTTAAATATAGTCAACAGGAGGTGGACTTTCTGGACCTTAAGATCTATAAAGACAAAAATGGGTACGTTTAGACAGACCTTTTTCGAAAATCTACCGCAGTTAACTCTGTGTTGCCTGCAAAATCTTTTCACCCCATGCCCAGCAAAAGGGGCATACCAGTGGGCCAGTTCTTGCAGACAAGAAGGATCTGTTCTGATGAAGTCTCTTTCTCCAGACAGGCCACGGACCTGAGTAGGCGTTTTGAAGAAAGGGTCTACAGTAAGCGTATGATCAAGCAAGGTCATGACAGAGCAATGAATACACGACGGGAGGATGTACTGAAACCCAAGGATCCCAAACAGGAAGACTCCCAACAGGTGAGTTTTATCACCCCATTCAACAGCAGATGGCAGGAGATGAGGGGAATCCTAACTAAACATTGGCCAATTTTACAGGCAGATCCAACTTTGAAAAAATGGATCCCAGAGACTTCATCCATAACCTATAAAAGGGCTAAAAACCTGAGGGATATCCTTATGCACAGCTATCATGAAGGTGTGAGTGTCTGGAAATTGGAGGAAAAAATTGGCCCAATTGGAAGTTCAATGGATTATGAGAATCGACTGCATCCGTCAGAAAGGCTTGAACAAAGTTCTAAGTTTTGCCCCTTTCCTGTGAGTGTACACTTTGGGTTTGGGCTATTTTGGGGTAGAGCTGAGAGTTTTTTCTTCCCCTCTCCCTCTTTCTCCCCCCTTAAGTTTTAGGCCCCCTTTTCCTCCTCCCCCCCCCTTTTTCTCCCCCTCCCCTTCTTTTTTCCTCCCCCTTTTTTCCTCTAGTTTCCCTTCCCTTTCCCTTCTTCCTCTTCCCCGCCCCCCCTTTTTTTCTTCCTCACCTTCCCCTGTCCTTCCCCATCCCTCTCTTTTTTCTTTCTCTTTCACCACGTGATTTGTTATATTTTATTTTTTGGATGCTATTGGGGGAATAGGGCTTTGGAGAGACCCGGGGTGTACCATGCGGAATGTGTTTTTACGGTGTTTTATCTTGCTTTTAACATTGCTTATTTTTGTGTATTTATTCTAATCTTATATATTTTTTAAGGGATATCCATCGCAAAATCAGCGGAGAGGGAAATTGAATAAATTGTTGATGTGACATCTTCCTCATTACCTTTTATATTTTTCTTCAGACCAGCAGATATGGACTTTTTCAAATAGTATTATTATGGACCCATGTATGTTTGGTTCTTTGAATGATTGCTACTCTTTCCAGGAGATCACTATTGCATCACTCTTGATAGATAAACTACACATTTTTAGCTCATTTTGTCTTCGGGTATTCTCTTATATGGGTTGAGACTTTGTCTTTTTTTTTATATTTGCTGGTGGTGGGTGTACTTGTGCACTATTTAAAACTTTTTTCTGCTTTGTTTGGCTCATCACACGTGGTATGATATTTTTCATTGCCATGCCTTGTCCTCCCTTTTTGGAGGAGAGGGTATGGCACTGGATATGTCATATTGCACACAGGTGCATTTGGTTATTTCACATTTACACAGTGCATATATTTTTTCTAGTCTACAACACTCAATTATAACTCTTAGGTATCGGAGTTATACATACAGTTTGCACACACTTATGAACAGATTAAAACACATAGTTTGTGTTTAAGGGTACACCTTTATTCTGTCATATTTAGGTAAGTTCACTCACACTTTCCTCTTTATTAGTGATGTCGCGAACATAACATTTTCAGTTCGCGAACGGCGAACGCAAACATCCGCAAATGTTCGCGAACCGGCGAACCGGGCGAACCGCCTTTGACTTCAATGTGCAGGCAAATTTTAAAACCCACAGGGACTCTTTCTGGCCACAATAGTGATTTAAAAGTTGTTTCAAGGGGACTAATACCTGGACTGTGGCGTGCCGGAGTGGGATCCATGGCAAAACTCCCATGGAAAATTACATAGTTGATGCAAAATCTGGTTTTAAACCATAAAGGGCATAAATCACCTAAATTCTTTGGAATAGCGTGCTTTAGCCCCTTTTAGGCATCACATAGTTAGATCCCCCCTTTAGGCAGCACATAGATTCCCCCATGTTAGGCAGCACATAGCTAGAGCCCCCCTTTAGGCAGCACATAGAGCCCCCCTTTAGGCAGCACATAGATTCCCCCATATTAGGCAGCACATAGTTAGAGCCCCCCTTTAGGCAGCACATATTTAGATCCCCTTTTAGGCAGCACATAGATTTCCCCCATATTAGGCAGCACATAGTTAGAGCCCCCCTTTAGGCAGCACTGGTTTTATTTCACAGCCAAAAAAGTTTTTTTTTTTTTTTTATTGGAACAATTGTCACACCAAATGGGATTTGCACTAGTGTGACAAAGAGCAAAAAAGGTTGCCAGCGGAGTTCCCCTTTTAAGCAGGGGTCCCCAACCAGGGTGCCTCCAGCAGTTGCAAGACACACGGACTGAACTTATAGCCCTTTTAATACTGTAGTTAGTTGCTTGAAAGAACTTAAGTTTTATTCTGGAGTATCCCTTTAAACCAGTGGTTCCCTCCCAACCAGGGTGCCTTCAGCTGTTGCAAGACACACTGATATTTGAGCCCTAAAAAGGGCTTTTTTGGGTGCTGTCCTCCTTAAAGCAGATGTTACACTAGTGCTTTAGGAGTAAAGTGGACCCTGAATACACCACCTAGCAGCAACCTAGCTATCGCTTTCCCTATTACAGCAGGAGCAGCTTCTCTGTCCCTCCACTTCCTAAGCCTGCAGCATGCCGAATGAAGGTAAAATCCAGGAGGTAGGAGGGTCTGGAAGGGAGGGACTGCTGCTGATTGGCTGTAATGTGTCTGCTGACTCTGACTCACAGGGTCAAAGTTTACCGCAATGTTAAAGTATAGGGGGCGAATCGAACTTCACATATGTTCGCCCGGCGATGCGAACATGCTAAGTTCGCCGGCGAACAATTCGCGACATCTCTATTCTTTATAACCACCCCCTGTAGAGTTGAAGGGGATTGACATATAGTAAATTTATTATACACATTATTTTTGTTTGTCACATCCACTGTACTTATTCACTTATGTATTCTTTGTTTGACCACATAATAGTTCATACACATACACACGTATCCCCTACTTTGCTTTATTTCATCTCTTTATTTGTATTTATTTTCACTATGAGTTTAGATTCATACTCTCCATTTTTTATTTTTTTTTATTTATTGTTTTTTATTTTTATTTCTTGTGGTCTTTTTTCATTTATTTTACATATCTTCACATTAGAATATAATTTTGATATCCCACATCTAAATGGCTGCTTACATTGACTAACTAGCTGTTTTCATTTATATAGTATAATCAGCTTTTACATTGACTTTGCGGCTGTCATTCCAGGTAGTGAGACTTTTCTCTTGGTGCTGTGAACCGGAGGCTGAGCGCGACCTGTGCGTGCGCTTTCGGCTCCATGGCAACGCATCTAGGTGGGCAGTGTCGCCGCGTATTCATGGAACGCTACGTGGTGCGTGGTGACGTGGTCCCAGTGACGCCGCGCCGGGAGACGGAAGTAGCGGCGCGGACTTGCGAGGCGTTCACAGGTGAGCGGCATCAGGAGAGAAGATGGATCCCTATAAAGCAGTTAGATGGAACTCCCTTAAACACTGTGACCCTGTGAACAAGCAAACGCGAAACGTGCGTTAGGGTGACACTTTTCTGTGTGGCCAACAGGTAATAACTGGTGACTGGAGGGACTTCCCCTAGCCTATGGTTTGATTGCTCCTGGGAATGGAGGGACTTCCGTATGCCCATGGTATTATTGTCTTTTTGGGGGGCAGATATTGTTAGTTTACTCTATTGCACGTGCACTTTATAAATACCCTTCAGGTATTTCTTTTTTTTGTTTAGGTCATTGTAGACTCGGGCTGAGGGGTGGTGCAATAGTCTGTGTTTATTAATTAGGACCTTACAGCAGTGTCCATATTGCATTTGTATTTCTATCAATAGACTGTGGTGCTACATATCTTGAGTGCAATATACATCTATGTACTGTTCTGATACTTATCTACCTCAGGAAAAGTTTTGCACTGGATCACTTTTTGACAATATATAGCCCTGGTTACTGTTGATAGTATTTATTGCTGCTGACAGTCTTTCTCCTCTTGTTTTTTTCCTGGTAAATACCAGCCACTATTTTATGCACTAGCACCTTAAATAGAGAAAAATTATTTTCTCCAACCAGTGTATCCGGTCATTTTCTGTTGGCACTTTCTTCTTTTGTCATGTTTCTGTGCTGTTATAGGTGATTTTATTTTGAGTGTCTTGATTTATGTAATATCAATAAAGATTTAATATTTTAATATTTTGGAGCCTACCATTTTCTTTGTAGGATTACATTCTCATAGGTATCATTTCCGCAACAGCGGAGTTATTGTAGGATTTGTCATGTATTTTGTGTGTAACCATATTTTTAATTTTTATGTATTTTTGATCACACTAAAAGTATCTCTTAAGATTGAGTGCTTTATTCTTCATGTATGTCTATTGGTGGTAATAGGACATGCAATCATGAATATTGCAATGCATTTTTAACAACAGGTGGTACATTTTTAATACCATATATATGGCAAACAGTGTTCACGTTTAATCTATACATTAAATATGATTTCTTGGTGGGGCAACCTGTTCAGAATTAAAGGGGTTATCCACAATAAGGTGATTTTAGTACCTACCTGGCAGGCAGTAATAGACAAGCTTAGGAAAGATCTGTGGTTGTCTTGGTGCTAAATGGCTATGTTGTGAGATTACCATAACGCTGTGCCTAGCTCTTTGTGAACTGGTATTTCCTTTTTGAGTTTTCTTCTTTTCCTACAAATATCAGAATTCCATTTTCCTCCCTCCCACAAATCAGCCACCCCACCCATTGAAACATAAATGAGCTGCATCCATTCAAAAGACCTGTGGTTTTCAATCAGGGTGCCTACAGCTGTTGCAGATTGATCTCTCTCCCACCAAGCGATCGCTCCACCCATTGAAGTAGACAGGCTCCCTGACATCAGCTGACTAGTGAGTCAGGTCTCGGCCGCACTGCAACCTGGGAAAAATCTGAGACAACAGTAATTTTGTGTGCTGTTAAAAATAAATATTGGGGTGAAAATCACAGAAGAATTGTGAAAAACCGTCGCACACAGATACAGAAATTATATTATGAACTACACTAACTTTATAGCCCCTGTAGCATAGTCAAATAAAAATAATTCCTGGAATACCCCTTTAAGTAATTCTGATACATGAATTTCTTCTTTTTTTCTAGATCCATTTTAATTGTCTGAGCCTGAATCTTACCACAATTCATCATTACATATTTCTTTGTACTCAGAGAAACCTTGAATGCACAATTTCTGCTCCTATAATTGTATGCTATGAAACAAAGGAGAGTAAAACATGCAAGGGCCAGGGAGAGCATTCATTCTTGTTATTTGGACTATTGATTTTCAACCTTCCTATCCTGACAAAAACATGAATTATGAATGTTTCAGGAACAATGGAATATATGCACATTCTACACATTTAAATCCTTAAGGACCAGGCCCATTTTGGCCTTAAATGGTTACTCCGGTGGAAAACTTTTTTTTTTTTTTTTTTAAATCAACTGGTGCCAGAAAGTTAAACAGATTTGTAAATGACTTCAATTAAAAAAATCTTAATCCTTCCAGTACTTATTAGCTGCTGAATAATACAGAGGAAATTCTTTTCTTTTTGGAACACAAAGCTCTCTTCTGACATCACGAGCACAGTGCTCTCTGCTGACATCTCTGTCCATTTTAAGAACTGTCTAGAGTAGGAGAAAATCCCCATAGCAAACAAATGCTGCTCTGGACAGTTCCTAAAATGGACAGAGATGTCAGCAGTGAACACTGTGCTCATGATGTCAGCAGAGAGCACTGTATTCCAAAAAGAAAACAATTTCCTCTGTAGTATTCAGCAGCTAATAAGTACTGGAAGGATTAAGATTTTTTTATACAAGTAATGTACAAATCTGTTTAACTTTCTGGCACCAGTTGATTAAAAAAAAAAAAAGTTTTCCACTGGAGTACCCCTTTTAGGACTAGGCCAATTTTATTTTTGCATTTTCGTTTTTTCCTTCTCGCCTTCTAAAAATCATAACTCTTTTATATTCCCATCCACAGACCAATATTAGGGCTTGTTTTTTGCATCACCAATTTTACTTTGTAATCGCATAACTTATTTTACCAAAAAATGTACGGTGCAACTAAAAAAATATCATTTATGTGGGAAATTTGAAATGAAAACTGCAATTTAGCAAATTTTGGAAGGCTTTGTTTTCACGCTGTACAGTTTAGATGTTTTCTTTATTCTGTGGGTCAATACGATTAAAATGATACTCATGTTTTATGCTTTTCTATAATTGTACCGCTTTAATAAAATCTCAAACTATTTTAACAAAATTAGTATGTTTGATATTGCCCTATTTTGACCACCTATAACTTTCTAAATTTTCCATATATGGGGCAGTATGAGGACTCATTTTTTGCACCGTGATCTGAAGTTTTTATCGGTACCATGTTTGCTTAGTATTTACTTTTTATTATTTATTTATTTTTTATTTTTGGGGGGAATAAAATTTGACTAAAAAAGTCACTTTTTAAAAAAAAAATTAAGTTTACGCCGTTCACTGTATGGGATAATTAACAATATATTTTGATAGTTCAGACTTTTATGCACGCGATTAAAGGGGTATTCCTATGGGGATATTTTCCCATCATGCACAGCTCCCGGGACGTGACATCATCATTGAGCAGTTAGACAGAAAACTTCAGAAGCTAATAACTATTGGAAGGATTAAGATTTTTTTATAGAAGTAATTTACAAATCTGTTTAACTTTCCAGAGCCAGTTGATATATATATATAAAAAAAAGTTTTTGCCTGGAATGCCCCATTAATACCAATACCAAATATGTTTATTAATTATTTATTTTACGCTTTTTGGGGGATAAAATGGGAAAAATGGAGGATTTACATTTTTATTGTGGGATGGGATTTTTCAATTTTTTTTCCTTTCTTTTTTAAAAAATTATTTTTTAACATTTGGGGACTATTTATAGCAATCATTTGATTGCTAATACTGTTCAGATCAGTGTTATCGGCTATTTTCTGCTCTGGTCTGCTCAATCTCAGACCAGAGCAGAAGACCCCAGGAGACGGCCGAAGGCAGGTGAGGGGACCTCCGTCACCATGCTGGATGATCAGGTCCCTGCGGTAGCACTGCAGGCGATCCAATCATTCATTTAAAGTACCTCACTGCCGCAGATGCCGTGATCTGTATTGATCACGGCATCTGAGGGGTTAATGGTGGACATCCGCGCGATCACAGATGTCCACCATTACCAGCGGGTCCCTGGCTACTGATAGCAGCCGGGACCTGCCACGGATGACGCAAGCACTGCTCCGGTGCTCGCTTCATGGCAGAGCTTAAATGTACGCCATGGTGCGGTAAAGGGGTACTCCGGTGGAAAACTTTTTTTCTTTTAAATCAACTGGTGCCAGAAAGTTAAACAGATTTGTAAATTACTTCTATTAAAAAATCTCAATCCTTCCAGTACTTATTATCTGCTAAATACTACAGAGGAAATTCTTTTCTTTTTGGAACACAGAGCTCAGTTCCTAAAATGGACAGACATGTCAGCAGAGAGCACTGTGCTTGTGATTCAGCAGAGAACACTGTGCTCCAAAAAGAAAATAATTACCTCTGTAGTATTCAGCAGCTAATAAGTACTGGAAGGATTAAGATTTTTTATTAGAAGTAATTTACAAATCTGTTTTAAGGAGATCTGTAGAGCCCTGAACTTTATCCTCTATCCAAAAGATAGGGAATAAGTTTTAGATCGCGGGGGGGCCAAGCGCTGGGGCCCCCAGCGATCTCCTGTACAGGGCAGCAACAATGTACAGGAAAGGGGGCATTCCGTCCCAACATGACTCGGAAGCTGGCACACCCCTCCATGTAGCTCTATGGGATGCATGGAGGGGATGGAACACCCCATTTCCTATACATTACCGCGGCCCCATACAGGAGATCGTGTGGGGCCCCAGCGCTCGGACCCCCCACAATCTAAAACTTATTCCCTATCCTTTCTGGCACAGGTTGATTTAAAAAAAAAGTTTTTTCACCGTAGTACCCCTTTAGGTGATGGCACCATGACGTACATTTACGTCCATTGTCGTTAAGGGGTTAAAGTTAAAAAGTTGAAAACATTTTTTTTCATATCAACTGGCTCCAGAAAGTAAAACAGATTTGTACATGACTTCTATTAAAAAAATCTTAATCCTTCCAGTACTTATTAGCTGCTGAAGTTGAGCCATTCTTTTCTGTCTGACAACAGTGCTCTCTGCTGACACCTCTGTCTGTCTCAGGAACTGTCCAGAGAAGGAGCAAATCCCCATAGCAAACCTCTCATGCTCTGGACAGTTACTGAGGCAGACAGAGGTGTCAGCAGAGAGCTCTGTTGTCAGACAGAAAATAACTACAAGACCTTATTGTCTGAAAAGTAGTTTCCTAAGGGAGCTTTAAGGGTAACCTTTTCCCAGGTCAACCACATTCTTCTACACCACAGCTGGTCAGCCATATTTTTTAACTGGACATTTCTTTGTGCATTAGAATATTGTCATGTCAAATATAAAAGGTAGCATGCACTTCAGTCTGTAGCATAAAGATTCCACTTAGTGGAACTAATGTGTCTGGAGGTCTGGAATTCCGCTGGTTGAAGACCACTGCGGCCTTCGTCACCATCCAGACCCCCGTCATCCCCCCCCCCTTCATCATCACCGCCTGTCAATCCCTTCCTCAGTGCTCTTCAACCTGCGGACCTCCAGAGGTTTCAAAACTACAACTCCCAGCATGACCACTTATGAAGGGATTGACAGGCAGTGATAATGAAGGGGGGGGGTCGATGACGGGGGTCTGGATGATGACACGGGGGGATGATGTATTTCCCACCCTAGGCTTATAGTCGAGTCAATAACTAATAACTTTTCCTGGGTTTTTGGGGTGAAATTAGGGGCCTCGGCTTATATTCGGGTTGGCTTATACTCAAGTATATACGGTAAGCTTCCATTAACTTGCTCTGTTAGCATAAGTACAGACACACACTGCATATATTATTAACACTATTGTTTTATTACTGTTGAGAGTATAACAACACTAAGACACCTCACAAGAAGTTACATCCTCATAGCATTTATAAACATATATCAGTGTTGGATTTTCAGGAAATAAAAGCTCTTGCCTATTGGTGGCCCTGTAGGAAAATATGTCGGCTTTTGAAGGCAGGTTTTTACTGTAGTCTTCATCTATATAATACTGTATTTGCATAGTATGACTGCTATGGTCAGTTCTGCTTGGTGTAGAACTGCACATTCCAATGATGAGAGCTCTGCTCACCGATCAGGAAGTGGAGGAGCTTGGCGGATCACCTAATAAGGGCGGGATTTTTCAACTGGGCAGCTGGTTTACACCCTACACTAGTTTTGTTCCCCAATATCCCCATTGCTACTTAGTCCTTTTGTATCTGACCCTTGACTTGTTTATCAACCCTGCTCATGTCTTTTTTGTCTCGGGTTTTGTACTGCACTGCCCTATAGGTTTTACCCATTGGTAGTCTGACTTTTCTCTGTGTGTCTGTTTGTGTATTTTTCTATTCTCTTAGTTCTGACTTTTTGGTTTGAGTCTGGTTAACCCCTTGTTTCCTTTTTTGTACTGTTTTAGCTGTTTGTTACTGACCCAGACTGTCTGACACTTCTGATGTCCCTGCATTCAGTCCAGCACAGGGACTGTTGACCAATTGGGGGGCTGAATTTAGGGAAGATCTACCAAGTATGTAAGTACAGTGGTTGGGGTGAGTTCTAGGTCTGCACTAATTCCTTCCCTTCATGTGACAATGGCATTTTTGTAAATTTGTCCATAATGATTTTGCTTTTGGTCTATTACTAGGAGGAGCCAAGTTGCAAGTTGTTTTAAATCTTAATAAAGCCCACATCTTTTTGTCTGTCTAGTAACTGGGACCTGTGTACAGATTTAGTTTTATTGTATAATACTATTGAGCCATGAGTGGCTTATTCCCACTTGAATTTAGTTATTACCAGCACATGTATAGTAAATCCTAGAAAGTTTACTAATTGAAGAAAAGTAGATTTTTAATTTACTTGAAAACCTTCCTTGACCAGGTTTTAATGTATCAGCTGGCGATGGGAAAACTAACTTACTAGTAAAGCATGTGTTCATGCCAATCTTTTATAAAATCAGTTTTATTATCAGAAAGTTGTTGGCATTTTGGAAAGAATCAAGAATATATAATATATATTCATATATTAAAGCAAATCTGTCACAAGTTTCACCCACACTTACCAGCTGTACTGGCTGGTAGTGCAGGTGACACTGATTAAAATGGTACCTACTGTGTCCGGATACGTCTCTCTTTTGAGGAGATATCTTTATTTTTCAGTATATGCAAAATGAGCAGTTTGACATGGGCGGGGCTACAATCCCGGCCTCGGGCACAGTGACTTCAGCACTGTTTAGTACTAGGCTTGTCTAATTAATATTCACTTCATTCACCACTCTGTCTTAGTGCCTACTGCACAAAGCAAAACTACATCTCCCAGCATGCACGGACTCAATATTCAGCAGCTGTGCATCATGTGCTGTGAGACATTCAGGTGGTTAATATATAAGAAAGTCATTTTTTTTCCCCATCCTCTTTGGTTCCTGTGCATTATATGCCATACCAGGGACACCAATTGTCAATGAAATGTGTGTCTATTATGCTACTCATTTTGGCTAATACTGTACAGTGACCCCCCGACCTACGATGGCCCCGACATACAATCATTTCAACATACGATGGCCTCTCAGAGGCCATCGCATGTTGAAGGCAGCATCAACATACGATGCTTTTGTATGTCGGGGCCATCACTGCTTCAGATGCCGCCGGATAGCCGTTTATGTGTGGTCCGCTGACAATCACTTACCTGTCCTCGGGGCTCCGACACGTCCTCTTCAGGCTCCCCTGCATCGTCGGCGCTCTCCATCGTCATCATGAAGAGGAGGAAGAGGAGCGGTGTGCGTAACGACGTGATGGCGGCAACGGAGAGCGAGGATGCCGGGGAAGCAGAGGCCTTGCCGGAGCGTTGGGGACACCCCGGGGACACGCAACAGCGATGGAGGGCGACATCCAGGGCAGCGGTGACGATCGGTGACGGTCCGGAGCGGTGGGGACACGTGAGTATAACCTCCATTACCAGTGGTCTTGAACCTGCATACCTCCAGATGTTGCAAACCTACAACTCCCAGCATGCCCGGACAGCCAACGGCATGCTGGATGTTGTAGTTTTGCAACATCTGGAGATCCGCAGGTTGTAGACCACTGTCCTATACTTTACTTTGCACGGATCCCTCAACAAACTATGGTCCATTTGGAACGGATTACCATCGTATGTTGAGGGACCACTGTACACAGATGATCCTCCTTCTTTTAGTACCTTGTATATTGAAATTTGGACTAGTTCCCATGTTTCCATGACTACTCAATAGTTAGGCATATGGGGTGAGGTATATAGAAACAACATAGACTTTAATCATTGCTGTATTAAACACACAATGACAAAAACAAATATAAAAAATTATGGACCCAGATAAAAAATGCCAGATTGTTTGAAAACTCCCCATGCTATTATGTCTCATGTATGTAAATGATTGTGTGGTCTAATTACATGCTGGGTCTTGCTACAAGAAAGCATAAAAGTGCTTCTCCCACTGCCATATAGAAAGTGTCTCAGAGCCTACTTTTGGGTTGTGTACTTCTTAGTGACAGATTGCTGTCTAGTATACATGCCTCTAGGATGTTCTCAAATATATTTTGCCCAGTTGACAGACTTTGAGTGGGGGCACAACATTGGACTGAGAGAAGCTAGATGGTGATTGTGACAAATTTCTCGCCATCTTTGCCGTGTTGACTAAGCTGTTAGGAGAAGTTGGGAGCAGTGGTTAGATGAGGTCACACATGACAAATATTGTAGGTTCTGGATGGCAGACCACTGGTCCAGTAGAAAGGATTGTCATGTCATTACTCAATGTCATATCATTACTCATCATTATTCAATACCTAACTTCTTCTTGCTGAATTATGTTTTTTTTTGTCGCTGAGCGCTAATTTATCCTCTATTACCGTTTTCACTGTGATGACCCAGCAGTAAATTCCCAGAAAAAATCGAACCACCAGTTGCCTACCTAGGGTTTACATTTTTACCTTTGTTAGTATTGTTTGTGTCATTTTCTGTGACTCTATACAGTTCAGCTTATTTATCATCAAAGGGGTACTCCACTGCCCCAGTGTCCAGAACATTTAGTTCCGAATGCATGATATCATGCCCCTCAATGCGAGTCTATGGGAAGGGGCGTGGCAGCCATCATTGACTTGCATTGAGGGGGTGTGGCATGACGCCATGAGGGACGTGGCCATGATGTCATGACCCTCGCAGCCTGCACCCAGCGTTCGGAACTAAATGTTCCGGACACTGGGGCAGTGGAGTACCCCTTTAAGTGGTTTGTATTGCTTTATCTAAGGGCATCTGAACGTATACAAAGTCCACGCCTTATACTCTCTTCTCAACTATTATGTGTCTACATAGTGTCATCATCTTTTTTTGTTCATGGAGTTGTGAGGAGTGAAGAAATATTTATCTTTCTTTTAATAGCTTGCAATGGATCCATACTGGTTACAAGAGCCTGTTTACCTGTAAAAAGTGTATTACTTATTTGTGATACTGTTTTTCAATAATTGGTCATTTGGGATTTGAAAGAGCTAAAACATTTTCACAGTCCTCCAAACATCTCAATATGACCCAACAATCACTCACATATCAATAAAACCAGTGAACAATGCTATGGAATCATTAATTCTGCAAATCTAATACAGCCATAAAGAGCTTTTGATCCCGTCTTTATAAGGTGACGTCCTCACAAGACGTGTGACCACTTTTATCATTTGTTCCTTCTCATTTGCGAGATAATAACCAAGATGCTTTCAAAGTGCAAACCGCAAAATGGTTGAAGATGTGTTTCCCTGATCCTGGGAGATGGACAGATACATTAACCCTGCAATTCTTTGCATTTAAGATAGCAATCACTCCTGTTAGCAAAGGGCGAAGTTACTCCATTCCAGGGCCCTGCGGACGGGAAGTTTATTAAGTTCAATTTCCTCTCTGAGGCGAGATCTTGGGCAGATAATTACATGTCTTTTGCTTGTCACTTTCTCTGAGCTTCTTTGACAGAACTGATGCCAATTATATTGGCAGTTTCCATGTGTGAGGTCCTCTGTGTTCCTTCTGGCCTCAACCCACAGCCATCACCTGCCGAGATTCTCATTACAGGAAAGGGAGCGGACAAGATGGATGCATAGCCCTGGTCTGTCCAGAAGGAACTAGTCAACATCAGCACAATAGAAATTCCAAGTAATCCAATGATATCTTCTACCCTTAAAACAAAACACCAATGAAAAGTCCTATCTATTTCCAATATAAACAAAAACCCTGCACACCATTGCCCAATATCACATCATGTTTCATATCACTGTCTGGTAACAGATCACATTTTAGTTATCATAATTGTAACTATTGTATGTTCAAAGTTGACCCTCATAGATTATCATAGTAAAATCAGCAAAAAATCCCCACAAATGGAAACTATTTTAGTATCCTGTTGATATTTCTGCATTGTAAATGACTTATGGCTGACATGAACCTTGGCTTTCCTAAGCAAACTATAGAACTGATATTACATACATACTAAAACTACTAGGTTCTTGTCAGGGTCCGGATGGGTATACTGTGAGGATACTGGTAGTGGATCCTCTGTGTCAGTGGGGGGGATGATGTGGGCCATACCAGGGGAACGGAGTCTAAGGGGTTACTGGTTTTAACCAGAGGCCGCCTCAAAGCGGGATGTACTTGCAGCGGCAGGTAACTCCCAGGTCGTTCCACCCGATAGCGACTCATCCCCAACTGACGGCTGAGACAGGCGCGGTACAAGGGATTAGGCATTAGGGATTAGGTCGGACGTAGCAGAAGGTCAGGGCAGGCAGCAAGGATCGTAGTCAGGGGCAACGGCAGAGGGTCTGGAACACTGACTTGGAACATACACAAGAAACGCTTTCACTGGCACTGAGGCAACAAGATCCGGCAATGCTTAGAAGGGGAAGTGGGTTTTTGTAATGAGGGCACAGGTGTGAGTACTGATTGGGCCAGGCGCCAATCAATGGCGCACTGGCCCTTTAAATCTCAGAGAGCCGGCGCGCAGCGCCCTAGGGACTGAGCCGACGGAGGACGGGACAGGTGAGGGGATTGGAATGCGAGCTGCGAGCGGGCCGCATCCCCTACCGGTGAGACTAATGCAGCGCTCCCGGTCATCGGGTCTGACCGGGGCGCTGCATGGAGGTGAACGCCGAGAGCCCTCCGGGGAAGAGCAGGGACCCGGAGTGTTCGGCGTAACAGTTCTCTTTGGCTCTCTTAGTCGTCATTGAAGTCTAATATTAGATAACTAAAGGGAGCTTGTGATCTGTGTCTGTGTTTTTCTTTTCTTTCTTTTGCACAGTCAACAGGCTTAGGCCTTGTCAGAATTCAGAAGACTAAGCCATGGACCCATCATTCTCATTAATGACCTGGTCTGATCATATCATAAAATCCAATCCCTTCTAAGATGAAGGTAATAGTGTGAAAAAAGAACTGGGTGGTAAAAACCAATGGACCACGACTTTGTGACAGAATCTCAAAAAAGGAGGAAAAAGAGGTTTGGTTAGAGAGGAACCAACCTTATTTGACCCAATCCTCTTTGATATTCAGAGTTAGAATACCTCTACATCATTAACAAACAAGGAATTGGTGAAGAATTGTTACAATGGTCATAATTAGGAATGAGCGAATTTTTGAAAAACTTTATTCGTCCGATTCGCCAAATTGTAAAAAAAAATAAAATTGATCGATCCAATTAAATTTACGGCAGATTTTTATTATTAATGTATTTTAATAATGTTTTTAAAAAGTGTGTGTGTGTGTGTTTCAATTTTTCTTCTCAATTTTTTTTCACATTTTTTTTAGGGAATACTACTACTCCCAGCATGGAACAGAATGTTCCATGATGGGAGTAGTAGTACCTGTATTAATAGACAGATGCCCCGGATGTCACTCCTGACACTCGCTGCGATAGTTCCTGTATAATGTATAGCTGTGGGCGGCTTTCACACATCTCTGCATTAGATAGGTCGATTGTATTGGGTGTCAGGAGTGACACCCGCTGTGATCTGTCCTCAACTACAGGTACTACTGCTCCCAACATGGAGCACACTCTGCTCCATGCTGGGAGCTGTAGTACCTGCATGTTTAGACAGATCGCAGTGGCTGTCACTTCTGACACCTGTTACGATCTGTCTATTAATGCAGGTACTACAGCTCCTAGCATGGAGCAGAGTGTGCTCCATGTTGGGAGCAGTAGCATCTGCAGGTAAAGAAAGATCACAGCGGGTGTCACTCCTGACACCCGCTGCGATTGTCCTGTATAATGTATAGATGTGGGCGGCCGGCCACTCTTCTTTGGTCCCACTGTAGTATGAGTATATGCCGTATATATGCCTATTATTCATATTTCCCGCAGAGAGCTGTGATTGGCTGGAACCATCTGGCCAATCACAGCTCTCTGGGGGAAATATGAATAAGTGATGTGAATTCTATTCACATCACTGGCCGGCTGGAGTATAGTGCAGAGATGGGAGCGCAGGAGAAAGCAACTCCTTCTCTGCAATAGAAAGGACAATCGCATCGGGTGTCAGGAGTAGAGATGAGAGAACTTACTGTAAATTTGATTCGTCACGAACTTCTCGGCTCGGCGGTTGCTGACTTTTCCTGCATAAATCAGTTCAGCTTTCCGGTGCTCCGGTGGGCTGGAAAAGGTGGATACAGTCCTAGGAAAGAGTCTCCTAGGACTGTATCCACCTTTTCCAGCTCACGGGAGCACCTGAAAGCTGAACTAATTTATGCAGGAAAAGTCAGCAACCGCCGAGCCGAGAAGTTTGTGACGAATCGAATTTACTGTAAGTTCGCTCATCTCTAGTCAGGAGTGATACCCGGGAAGATCTGTCTATTAGTACAGGTACTACAGCTCTCATCATGGAACAGTCTGTTCCATGCTGGGAGTAGTAGTACTACCTAAAAACTTTATTATAGTTACATAGTTACATAGTTAGTACGGTCGAAAAAAGACATATGTCCATCAAGTTCAACCAGGGAATTAAGGGGTAGGGGTGTGGCGCAATATTGGGGAAGAGATGGGATTTTATATTTCTTCATAACATTAATGTTATTTTGTTCCAGGAATATATCTAATCCTGTTTTAAAGCTGTTAATTTTTTCTGCTGTGACCAGTTCCTGAGGTAGACTGTTCCATAAATTCACAGTTCTCACGGTAAAGAAGGCGTGTCGCCCCTTGAGACTAAACTTTTTCTTCTCCAGACGGAGGGAGTGCCCCCTCGTCCTTTGGGGGGGGTTTAACCTGGAACAGTTTTTCTCCATATTTTTTGTATGGGCCATTAATATACTTATATACGTTTATCATATCCCCCCTTAAACGTCTCTTCTCAAGACTAAACAATTGTAACTCCTTTAATCGCTCCTCTTAGCTAAGATGTTCCATGCCCCATATTTGTTTAGTCGCGCGCCTCTGCACCCTTTCCAGCTCTGCAGTGTCCCTTTTATGGACAGGTGCCCAAAACTGAACAGCATATTCCAGGTGAGGCCGTACCAATGCTTTATAAAGGGGGAGTATTATGTCCCTGTCCCTTGAGTCCATGCCTCTTTTGATACATGACAATATCCTGCCGGCTTTGGAAGCAGCAGCCTGACATTGTATGCTATTCTGTAGTCTGTGATCCACAAGTACACCCAGATCCTTCTCTACCAGTGACTCTGTCAGTTTAATCCCCCCTAAGACATACGACGCATGCATGTTATTAGTACCCAGATGCATAACTTTACATTTATCCACATTGAACCTCATTTGCCAAGTGGATGCCCAGACACTTAGTCTATCCAAGTCATCTTGTAACTTATGCACATCCTCTATAGACTGTACTGTGCTACAAAGCTTGGTGTCATCTGCAAAGATAGAAACAGAGCTGTTAATGCCATCCTCTATATCATTGATAAATAAATTAAACAACAGCGGGCCCAGTACTGAACCTTGGGGTACACCACTAATTACCGGGGACCAATCAGAGTACGAATCATTGACCACTACTCTCTGGGTACGATCCATGAGCCAGTGTTCAATCCAGTTACAAACTAAAATTTCCAAACCCAAAGACCTTAACTTACCTGTCAGACGTCTGTGAGGGACAGTATCAAATGCTTTGGCAAAATCCAGAAACACTATATCCACAGCCATTCCTCTGTCAAGGCTTCTACTCACCTCTTCATAAAAGCAAATTAGATTGGTTTGACAACTTCTATCCTTAGTAAACCCATGCTGGCTATCACTTATAATACAATTATCCCCTATGTATTCCTGTATGTAATCCCTTATAAGTCCTTCAAACAATTTACCCACAATGCACATTAAACTTACTGGTCTATAGTTTCCTGGGGAAGACCTAGAGCCCTTTTTGAAGATTGGCACCACATTCGCCTTGCGCCAGTCCCTTGGCACAATACCAGACACCAGTGAATCTCTAAATATCATGAACAGGGGTACAGATATTACTGAACTTACCTCTCTAAGAACTCTTGGGTGCAATCCATCTGGCCCTGGAGATTTGCTTACATTTATATTACTTAACTTACCTTGTACCATCTCTACATTAAGCCAGTTCAGTACATTACATGATGTGTTACCAGCACTGACCTGGCCAATGTCAGCTCCTTTTTCCATAGTGTATACAGAACTAAAGAACCCATTCAGTAGCTCCGTCTTCTCTTGATCGCTTGTAACAACCTCCCTATTATCATTATTAAGGGGTCCTACATGCTCTGTCCTTGGTTTTTTTGCATTTATATATCTAAAAAAATATTTAGGATTAGTTTTGCTTTCTTTTGCCACCTGTCTCTCGTTTTGAATTTTTGCTATTTTTATTATATTTTTACAGATTTTATTAAGCTCTTTGTACTGATTAAATGTTATAGCTGACCCATCAGATTTGAATTTTTTGAAGGCTATTTTTTTGTTGTTTATTGCTCTTTTAACATCATTTGTCAGCCATGTTGGATTTAGTTTTAATCGTTTATATTTGTTCCCCTTTGGTATATATTTAGCTGTATAGTTATTTAGAGTTGATTTAAAGATGTCCCGTTTACCTTCTGTATCAGTATTTGAAAACACCTCCCCCCAGTCTATGTCCTGTAGTGCAACCCTCAGCCCAGGGAAGTTTGCCTTTTTAAAGTTATATGTTTGTTACGCCGAGCGCTCCAGGTCCCCGCTCCTCCCCGGAGCGCTCGCAACATCCTCGCAATTGCAGCGCCCCGGTCAGACCTGCTGACCGGGTGCGCTGCGATACCTCTCCCAGCTGGGATGCGATTCGCGATGCGGGTGGCGCCCGCTCGCGATGCGCACCCCGGCTCCCGTACCTGACTCGCTCTGCGTCGGTCCTGTCCCGGCGCGCGCGGCCCCGCTTCTTAGGGCGCGCGCGCGCCGGGTCTCTGCGATTTAAAGGGCCACTGCGCCACTGATTGGCGCAGTTGGCTTAATTAGTGTGTTCACCTGTGCACTCCCTATTTATACCTCACTTCCCCTGCACTCCCTCGCTGGATCTTGTTGCCATTGTGCCAGTGAAAGCGTTTCCTTGTGTGTTCCTAGCCTGTGTTCCAGACCTCCTGCCGTTGCCCCTGACTACGATCCTTGCTGCCTGCCCCGACCTTCTGCTACGTCCGACCTTGCTCTTGTCTACTCCCTTGTACCGCGCCTATCTTCAGCAGTCAGAGAGGTTGAATACCAGTAGCAACTTAGAACCGGTCCACCAGCACGGTCCACGCCAATCCCTCTCTGGCACAGAGGATCCACCTCCTGCCAGCCGAATCGTGACAGTAGATCCGGCCATGGATCCCGCTGAAGTTCCACTGCCAGTTGTCGCCGACCTCACCACGGTGGTCGCCCAGCAGTCGCAACAGATAGCGCAACAAGGCCACCAGCTGTTTCAACTGACCGTGATGCTACAGCAGCTGCTGCCACAGCTTCAGCAATCATCTCCTCCGCCAGCTCCTGCACCTCCTCCGCAGCAAGTGGCCGCTTCTGGCCTACGACTATCCTTGCCGGATAAATTTGATGGGGACTCTAAGTTTTGCCGTGGCTTTCTTTCACAATGTTCCCTGCACTTGGAGATGATGTCGGACCAGTTTCCTACTGAAAGGTCTAAGGTGGCTTTCGTAGTCAGCCTTCTGTCTGGGAAAGCTCTGTCATGGGCCACACCGCTCTGGGACCGCAATGACCCCGTCACTGCCTCTGTACACTCCTTCTTCACGGAGATTCGAAGTGTCTTTGAGGAACCTGCCCGAGCCTCTTCTGCTGAGACTGCCCTGCTGAACCTGGTCCAGGGTAATTCTTCCGTTGGCGAGTACGCCATACAATTCCGTACTCTTGCCTCCAAATTATCCTGGAATAATGAGGCCCTCTGCGCGACCTTTAAAAAAGGCCTATCCAGCAACATTAAAGATGTTCTGGCCGCACGAGAAATTCCTGCTAACCTGCATGAACTTATTCATCTAGCCACTCGCATTGACATGCGTTTTTCCGAAAGGCGTCAGGAGCTCCGCCAGGATATGGACTTTGTTCGCACGAGGCATTTTTTCTCCCCGGCTCCTCTCTCCTCTGGTCCTCTGCAATCCGTTCCTGTGCCTCCCGCCGTGGAGGCTATGCAAGTTGACCGGTCTCGCTTGACACCTCAAGAGAGGACACGACGCCGCATGGAGAATCTGTGCCTGTACTGTGCTGGTACCGAACACTTCCTGAAGGATTGTCCTATCCGTCCTCCCCGCCTGGAAAGACGTACGCTGACTCCGCACAAAGGTGAGACAGATCTTGATGTCAACTCTGCTTCTCCACGCCTTACTCTGCCTGTGCGGATATCTTCCTCTACCTTCTCCTTCTCTACTATGGCCTTCTTGGATTCCGGATCTGCAGGAAATTTTATTTTGGCCTCTCTCATCAACAGGTTCAACATCCCGGTGACCAGTCTCGCCAGACCCCTCTACATCAATTGTGTTAACAATGAAAGATTGGACTGTACCGTGCGTTACCGCACGGAACCCCTCCTAATGTGCATCGGACCTCATAACGAAAAAATTGAGTTTTTGGTCCTCTCCAATTGCACTTCCGAAATTCTCCTTGGATTACCGTGGCTTCAACGCCATTCCCCAACCCTTGATTGGTCCACAGGAGAGATCAAGAGCTGGGGTACTTCTTGTTTCAAGGACTGTCTTAAACCGGTTCCCAGTACTCCCTGCCGTGACCCTGTGGTTCCCCCTGTAACCGGTCTCCCTAAGGCTTATATGGACTATGCTGACGTGTTTTGCAAAAAGCAAGCTGAGACTTTACCTCCTCACAGGCCTTATGACTGTCCTATTGACCTCCTCCCGGGCACTACTCCACCCCGGGGCAGAATTTATCCTCTGTCCGCTCCAGAGACTCTTGCTATGTCTGAATTTATCCAGGAAAATTTAAAAAAGGTGTTTATCCGCAAATCCTCCTCTCCTGCCGGAGCTGGATTTTTTTTTGTGTCCAAAAAAGATGGCTCCCTATGTCCTTGCATTTATTACCGCGGACTTAATAAAATCACGGTAAAGAACCACTACCCCCTACCTCTTATCTCAGAACTCTTTGATCGCCTTCAAGGTGCCCACATCTTTACCAAACTGGACTTAAGAGGTGCTTATAATCTCATCCGCATCAGGGAGGGGGATGAATGGAAGACTGCATTTAACACCAGAGATGGACACTTTGAGTATCTGGTCATACCCTTTGGCCTGTGCAACGCCCCTGCCGTCTTCCAAGACTTTGTTAATGAAATTTTTCGTGATCTCTTATATTCCTGTGTTGTTGTGTATCTGGACGATATTCTGATTTTGTCTGCCAACTTAGAAGAACACCGCCAGCATGTCCGCATGGTTCTTCAGAGACTTCGAGACAATCAACTTTATGCTAAAATGGAGAAATGTCTGTTTGAATGTCAATCTCTTCCTTTCCTAGGATACTTGGTCTCTGGCCAGGGATTACAAATGGACCCGGATAAACTCTCTGCCGTCTTAGATTGGCCACGCCCCTCCGGACTCCGTGCTATCCAACGTTTTTTGGGGTTCGCCAATTATTACAGACAATTTATTCCACACTTTTCCACTATTGTGGCTCCTATCGTGGCTTTAACCAAGAAAAATGCCAATCCCAAGTCCTGGTCTCCCCAAGCGGAAGACGCATTTAAACGGCTCAAGTCTGCCTTTTCTTCTGCTCCCGTGCTCTCCAGACCTGACCCATCTAAACCCTTCCTATTGGAGGTAGATGCCACCTCAGTGGGAGCTGGAGCGGTCCTTCTACAAAAAAATTCTTCCGGGCATGCTGTTACTTGTGGTTTTTTTTCTAGGACCTTCTCTCCAGCGGAGAGAAACTACTCCATCGGGGATCGAGAACTACTGGCCATTAAATTGGCACTTGAGGAATGGAGGCATCTGCTGGAGGGATCAAAATTTCCAGTTATCATTTACACCGATCACAAGAATCTCTCCTATCTCCAGTCTGCCCAACGGCTGAACCCTCGCCAGGCCAAGTGGTCGTTGTTCTTTGCCCGTTTTAACTTTGAAATTCATTTTCGCCCTGCCGACAAGAACATTAGGGCCGATGCCCTCTCTCGTTCCTCGGATGCCTCGGAAGTAGAGGTCTCTCCGCAACACATCATTCCTCCTGACTGTCTGATCTCCACTTCTCCAGCCTCCATCAGGCAAACTCCTCCAGGGAAGACCTTCGTTTCTCCACGCCAACGTCTCGGGATTCTCAGATGGGGTCACTCCTCCCACCTCGCAGGCCATGCGGGCATCAAAAAGTCCTTGCAACTCATCTCTCGTTTCTATTGGTGGCCGACTCTGGAGACGGATGTTGTTGATTTTGTGCGGGCCTGTACTGTCTGTGCCCGGGATAAGACTCCTCGCCAGAAGCCTGCTGGTCTCCTTCATCCTCTGCCTGTCCCCGAACAGCCTTGGTCACTGATTGGCATGGACTTTATTACAGACTTACCCCCATCCCGTGGCAACACTGTTGTTTGGGTGGTCGTTGATCGATTTTCCAAGATGGCACATTTTATTCCTCTTCCTGGTCTTCCTTCAGCGCCTCAGTTGGCAAAACAATTTTTTGTACACATTTTTCGTCTTTACGGGTTGCCCACGCAGATCGTCTCGGATAGAGGCGTCCAATTCGTGTCTAAATTCTGGAGGGCCCTCTGTAAACAGCTCAAGATTAAATTAAACTTCTCTTCTTCTTATCATCCCCAATCCAATGGGCAAGTAGAAAGAATTAACCAGGTCCTGGGTGACTATTTACAGCATTTTGTTTCCTCCCGCCAGGATGACTGGGCAGATCTTCTACCATGGGCCGAATTCTCATACAACTTCAGAGTCTCTGAATCTTCTGCTAAGTCCCCATTTTTCATGGTGTACGGCCGTCACCCTCTTCCCCCCCTCCCTACTCCCTTGCCCTCTGGTTTGCCCGCTGTGGATGAAGTGGCTCGTGATCTTTCCACCATATGGAAAGAGACCCAAAATTCTCTTTTACAGGCTTCATCCCGCATGAAAAGGTTTGCCGATAAGAAAAGAAGAACCCCCCCCCATTTTTGCTCCCGGAGACAAGGTATGGCTCTCCGCTAAATATGTCCGCTTTCGTGTCCCCAGTTACAAACTGGGACCACGCTATCTTGGTCCTTTCAAAGTCTTGTGCCAGATTAATCCTGTCTCTTACAAACTCCTTCTTCCTCCTTCTCTTCGTATTCCCAATGCCTTCCATGTCTCTCTCCTTAAACCACTCATCATCAACCGTTTCTCTCCCAAACTTGTTTCTCCCACTCCTGTTTCCGGTTCTTCTGACATCTTCTCCGTGAAGGAGATACTGGCCTCCAAGACGGTCAGAGGAAAAAGATTTTTTTTGGTAGATTGGGAGGGCTGTGGTCCTGAAGAGAGATCCTGGGAACCTGAGGACAACATCCTAGACAAAAGTCTGGTCCTCAGGTTCTCAGGCTCCAAGAAGAGGGGGAGACCCAAGGGGGGGGGTACTGTTACGCCGAGCGCTCCGGGTCCCCGCTCCTCCCCGGAGCGCTCGCAACATCCTCGCAATTGCAGCGCCCCGGTCAGACCTGCTGACCGGGTGCGCTGCGATACCTCTCCCAGCCGGGATGCGATTCGCGATGCGGGTGGCGCCCGCTCGCGATGCGCACCCCGGCTCCCGTACCTGACTCGCTCTCCGTTGGTCCTGTCCCGGCGCGCGCGGCCCCGCTCCTTAGGGCGCGCGCGCGCCGGGTCTCTGCAATTTAAAGGGCCACTGCGCCACTGATTGGCGCAGTTGGCTTAATTAGTGTGTTCACCTGTGCACTCCCTATTTATACCTCACTTCCCCTGCACTCCCTCGCCGGATCTTGTTGCCATTGTGCCAGTGAAAGCGTTTCCTTGTGTGTTCCTAGCCTGTGTTCCAGACCTCCTGCCGTTGCCCCTGACTACGATCCTTGCTGCCTGCCCCGACCTTCTGCTACGTCCGACCTTGCTCTTGTCTACTCCCTTGTACCGCGCCTATCTTCAGCAGTCAGAGAGGTTGAGCCGTTGCTAGTGGATACGACCTGGTTGCTACCGCCGCTGCAAGACCATCCCGCTTTGCGGCGGGCTCTGGTGAATACCAGTAGCAACTTAGAACCGGTCCACCAGCACGGTCCACGCCAATCCCTCTCTGGCACAGAGGATCCACCTCCTGCCAGCTGAATCGTGACAATGTTTTTGCCTTCCCCGCCTGTCTTTGTTTTCTTCATTTTAAGTCAAAAGTAACTATATTGTGGTCGCTATTACCAAGGTTTTTTCGCACAGTTACATTACCAACCAGCTCTGCATTGTTGGAAATGATCAGATCCAACAAGGCATTACTTCTTGTTGGGTCCACCACAAACTGGCCCATAAAATTATCCTGCAATAAATTTAGGAATTGTCGCCCCTTTGTAGTTTTAGCCAACCCCGGACCACAATCTATATCTGGATAGTTAAAATCTCCCATTATTACCACTGTACCTGCCCGGGCGGCCCTCTCTATTTGTTTATGAAGCCGACCTTCTATCTCTTCAGTGATATTAGGGGGTCTGTAGATTACACCAAGTATTATTTTTTCAGTATTTCCCTCCTTTTGTAATTCTACCCACAGTGCTTCCACCTCCTCAGAATCATCACACACTATGGCATCGTTCACACTGATTTTCATACCACTTCTTACATACAGACAGACTCCACCACCTTTTCTGTTCATTCTATCCTTGCAAAACAATGTAAATCCCTGCAGATTGACAGCCCAGTCATGCGAGGAGTCCAGCCATGTCTCAGTGACCCCAACTATATCAATATGTTCCTCCAGTATCAAGGCCTCAAGCTCCCCAATTTTATTTGCTAGGCTTCTGGCATTTGTGGTCATACACTTTACATTTCCATCCTTTATGTTATTGGGGTTAATGGGATTCAAGGGTGTAAGTTTTATTTTCCTATGAAGCCTATTCCTATTAACTATTCTAACCCCTCCCTCCACTCCACCCCAGATATATTTATAATTCCCACCTCTCTATCTACACTATCTTCCCCCTCTTTGCTGTAGTTTCCCTCCCCCCAAGTCCCTAGTTTAAACACTCCTCCACCCTTCTAGCCATCTTCTCCCCAAGCAAAGCTGCACCCTCCCCATTGAGGTGCAGCCCGTCCCTACGGTAGAGCCGGTAACCGACAGCGAAGTAAGCCCAGTTCTCCATGAACCCAAACCCTTCCTTCCTACACCAGCTTCTGAGCCACTTGTTTACCTCCCTGATCTCCTGCTGCCTCTCTGGTGCGGCTCGTGGTACTGGTAGTATTTCAGAAAATACTACCTTGGAGGTCCTTGCCTTAAGCTTGCGGCCTAAGTTCCTGAAATCATTTTTAAGGACACTCCACCTACCTCTTACTTTGTCATTGGTGCCAATATGTACCATGACTGCTGGGTCCTCTCCAGCCCCGCCCAGCAATCTGTCAACCCGATCCGCGATGTGCCGAACTCGTGCGCCAGGCAGACATCACACTGTTCGGCGATCCCGGTCTATGTGACAGATCGCCTTGTCTGTCCCCTAATAATTGAGTCCCCCACCACTAGTACCTGTCTGGCCTGCCCTGTACTCCTCCCTCCCTCCTTACTGGAGCAGACACCCCCCTGGCGGTCAGAGGCGGTATCCTGCTGCAGTTCTGCTAGCTCTGTAATGGCATCCCCCTCATCTGCCAAGCGGGCAAACTTGTTGGGGTGTGCCAGTTCAGGACTAGCCTCCCTGACACTTTTTCCCCTACCCCTCTTTCTAACTGTAACCCAGCTAACTGCCTGACTGTCCTGCAACTCCGTCCCACTGTCCTCCCCCACCTCTATTCCAGAGAGTGCCTGCTCAGTGAGCAGGAGACTCCTCTCCATGTTGTTAATGCTTCTCATTGTTGCCAGTCGCCCCTCTAGATGCAGGATCTGGGCTTCCAAACGGACAACTAGCACACATCTCGCACAACAATATGCACCCTCAAACTGTTGTTCAAGGATTGCATACATTGAACAGGATGTACATTGGACTGCATTTTCCAACATGGAGGCCATCTAGTTATGGGGATTTCACAAATGTATAGGCAAAAACAGACAGTCACAATTACACTTAAAAATTTTTGTAGACCTTGTGGGTTCAGAAATTAACACTCACAGCGATCTCAACCTCCTGCTTTCAAACTCCTGTTTTTGAAACTCCTCTTTCACGCCCCCTCTTACACAGCAACACTCAGAAGAGCAAGCTCTCAATAAGAGTCCCAAGCTAAGATTCATACACCTGTGCCCAATCTACTCCTCCTCCCCCTAGAGGTGGAACAGAGAAAAAATAAAATAAAATGAAAAAGGGTGTTTAAACTCTAACAGTTATCCCACTATGTGCAAGAGAGAAAGACTTACCCAAAATATGAATGTGGACTATAGGCAGTCGCACCCACTCCACAGATTCACTCCGCACAACAGATAATCACAGTTTTTGAAACTCCTCTTTCACGCCCCCTCTTACACTGTATTATACACAATATTAAAATACATTGCTAATAAATACATTTAAAAATATTATAAAAAAATATATTATTTTTACTTTTAAATGGCCTCTTTCTAGATTTTTATTAGTGTTGGCTACATTTTTAGGTCCCTGCCCGCCCACATAAATTGATCCCTGTTTAAAAATTAACATTAACATTTTTTTTTGTCTTTCAATTTTCGGGAGCGGGCAGGGAACAGAAAATTTAGTGCTCAATTTTAAAAATGAATGAGGAGTTCATTTCATAAGATTTTTTTCTAGTTGTCATTCTAAATCATAATTTAATTTTTTATTTTCACTTTACTTTTTTAGCCCCATATATTTTATTTAATTTTTTGGGGGCATTTAGATGTGCTGCCATGAATAATTGTGGGGGTCAGAGACAAACAAAGGACAGGGACATCAGTAATATGTATAATACAGTAGGCAAAAAAAAAAAAGGCTGAGTTTCCCTAATTTACCAAAAGCCCATAAATTTACAGAGGTCTTCTATCAGAAATTATAGCTATTTCAAATTGTAATTTGCAGAGGAAGATGGCCGGCACAATAATGTATGTATGTATTTAATGTAATTGTGATGGACAATGTCATTGTAGTTATACAATATGAGCTGGTTTTAAATGACAAATTAGTGCAAAACTCTTATAATTCCAATGTCTCTGCATATGAGGAAAGACATGTATGGGAGCTATAATTTCCATAGAATGGAAAGGACTTTTTCATTGCTGTAAGCTGTAGAAGGGAATATGTAACCATGGATGTGGGATTACCTTTTTATATATGTGAAAAATCTTTAAATTTGTATGTAGGGGATGATGGGAGTTGTAATTCTTGAATTCCAGTTGCCCCCGCTTGCAATCACAGTGGTTGCAGCAGGGATCGGCACCCACTGTGTAACTCTTGAAATATGCAGTAGCTGCTCTAATTGGATCAAATTAAGGTTAATTGAATAATCAGACCACAGCCAATTAAGGTCAAATAGGTAATAGAACATCAGAGGAATGTAGGTCAAGTGATTTGACCTTAATTGGCTGTGGTTTCATTAATCAATTAAGGTCTCTCCCTCCTATTTCCTGTTCTTTATTCATCTGTCTGCTGTGTGAGCAAAAAATCTAAGTAATATATATATATATATATATATATATATATATATATATATATATACATATATATATATGATTTATCTCTCTCTCTCTCTCTCTCTCTCTATATATATATATATATATATATATATATATATATATATCATCTAATGTGAAAGTTTACTATGATCTAATGTGAAAATGTACACCTACATTTATATGGGTGAAAAAAATTATATATATATATATAGAGAGAGAGAGGGAGGGAGGGAGACAGAGGGAGAGAGAGAGGGAGAGAGAGAGGGAGAGAGAGAGGGAGAGAGAGAGAGGAGAGAGAGAGGGAGAGAGAGAGAGGGAGAGGGAGAGGGAGAGGAGAGAGAGAGAGAGAGAGAGAGAGAGAGAGAGAGAGAGAGAGAGAGAGAGAGAGAGAGAGAGAGAGAGATGGAAAGCTATATATGTGCCACTGACTTTTCTTCTAGTTTATTCCTTGACCCCACAGCCAATTGGGGTCAAACCACTTGACCTACATTCCTTTGCTGTTCTTTTACCTATTTGACCTTAATTGGCTGTAGTCTAATTGTTCAGTTAACCTTAAATTTATCCATTTAGAGCAGCTACTGTATACTTCAAAACATTCTTTTTTCCATTCATACGGTCCCAGTGACTCCCTGCTGGTCCCTGCTGCAACCACTATGATTACAAGCTTGGACATGTGGAATTCAAGAATTACAACTCCCATCATCCCCTACATAAAAAATAAAAGATTTTTCACATATATAAAAATGTAATCCCACATCCATGGTTACATATTCCATTCTACAGCTTACAGCAATGAAAAATTCCTTTCCATCCTACTGAAATTATAGCTCCCATCCATGTCTTCCTGCACATTGCAGAGACATTGGAATCACGGGAAGAGTTTTGAAGTAATTTGTCATTTAAAACCAGCTCATGTTGTATAATTACAATGACATTGTCCTTCAAAATTACATTAAATACATACATACATTATTGTGCCGGCCATCTGCCTCCGCAAATTACAATTTGAAGTATCTTTGATTTCTGATAGAAGACCTCTGTAAATTTATGGATTTTAGGTAAATTAGGGAAACAGCTTTTTTTTTGCCTACTGTATTATACATATTACTGATGTCCCTGTCCTTGGCTCATCTCTGACCCCGGCAATTATTCATGGCAGTACATCTAAATGCCCGAAAAAAAATAAAAAATATATGGGGCTATAAAAAAAATGATTTTGAACAAAAAATAGAAAACAAATTATGAAATGCACTCCTCATTCATATTTAATATTGAGCACTGGATTTTCTGTTCCCTGTCTGCTCCTGAAAATTGAAAGAGGAAAAAAAAATGTAAATGTACATTTTTTAACAGGGATCAATTTATGTGGGCAGGCAGGGACCTAAAAATGTAGCCGACAGTAATAAAAATGTAGAATGGGGCCATTTAAATGTAAAAATAATAAATTTTTTATAATACATTTTTAGTTGTTTTTTTTTATTAGTAATGCATTTTAATATATTGTTTTAAAGAAAGTGTGTGTATGTGTTTCACTTTTTTTCTCAATTTTTTTTTAACATTTTTTAGATAGTACTACTTCTCCTAGCAAGTAACAGACTGTTCCATGATGGGAGCTGTAGTACCTGTACTAATAGACAGATCACCTGGGGTGTCACTCCTGATACCCGAGGCGATCATCCTATCTATTGCAGAGATGAAGCGGCTTTCTTCTGCACTCACATCTCTGCACTATACTCCAGCCGGCCAGTGATGTGAATAGAATTCACATCACTTATTCATATTTCCGGCAGAGAGCTGTGATTAACAAGATGGTTCCAGCCAATCACAGCTCTCTGCGGGAAATATGGATAATAGGTATGTATAAGGCATACACTCATACTACAGTGGGATCAGAGAAGAGCGGCCGGCCGCCCGCATCTACACATTATACAGGATGATCGCAGCGGGTGTCAGGAGTGACACCCACTGTGATCTTTCCTTACCTGCAGGTACTACTGCTCCCAACATGGAGCACACTTTGCTCCATGCTAGGAGCTGTAGTGCCTGCATTAATAGACAATTCGCAACAGATGTCTTGTTACGCCGAGCGCTCCGGGTCCCCGCTCCTCCCCGGAGCGCTCGCTACACCCTCGCTACTGCAGCGCCCCGGTCAGATCCACTGACCGGGTGCGCTGCGATACCGCCTCCAGTCGGGATGCGATTCGCGATGCGGGTGGCGCCCGCTCGCGATGCGCACCCCGGCTCCCGTACCTGACTCGCTCTCCGTCGGTCCTGTCCCGGCGCGCGCGGCCCCGCTCCCTAGGGCCGGGTCTCTGCGATTTAAAGGGCCACTGCGCCACTGATTGGTGCAGTGGTTCTAATTAGTGTGTTCACCTGTGCACTCCCTATGTATACCTCACTTCCCCTGCACTCCCTCGCCGGATCTTGTTGCCATCGTGCCAGTGAAAGCGTTCCCTTGTGTGTTCCTAGCCTGTGTTCCAGACCTCCTGCCGTTGCCCCTGACTACGATCCTTGCTGCCTGCCCCGACCTTCTGCTACGTCCGACCTTGCTTTTGTCTACTCCCTTGTACCGCGCCTATCTTCAGCAGTCAGAGAGGTTGAGCCGTTGCTAGTGGATACGACCTGGTTACTACCGCCGCAGCAAGACCATCCCGCTTTGCGGCGGGCTCTGGTGAATACCAGTAGTAACTTAGAACCGGTCCACTAGCACGGTCCACGCCAATCCCTCTCTGGCACAGAGGATCCACCTCCTGCCAGCCGGCATCGTGACAGTAGATCCGGCCATGGATCCCGCTGAAGTTCCTTTGCCAGTTGTCGCCGACCTCACCACGGTGGTCGCCCAGCAGTCACAACAGATAGCGCAACAAGGCCATCAGCTGTCTCAACTGACCGTGATGCTACAGCAGCTACTACCACAGCTTCAGCAATCATCTCCTTCGCCAGCTCCTGCACCTCCTCCGCAGCGAGTGGCCGCTTCCGGCCTACGACTATCCTTGCCGGCTAAATTTGATGGGGACTCTAAGTTTTGCCATGGCTTTCTTTCACAATGTTCCCTGCACTTGGAGATGATGTCGGACCAGTTTCCTACTGAAAGGTCTAAGGTGGCTTTCGTAGTCAGCCTGCTCTCTGGGAAAGCTCTGTCATGGGCCACACCGCTCTGGGACTGCAATGACCCCGTCACTGCCTCTGTACACTCCTTCTTCTCGGAAATTCGAAGTGTCTTTGAGGAACCTGCCCGAGCCTCTTCTGCTGAGACTGCCCTGCTGAACCTGGTCCAGGGTAATTCTTCCGTTGGCGAGTACGCCATACAATTCCGTACTCTTGCTTCTGAACTATCCTGGAATAATGAGGCCCTCTGCGCGACCTTTAAAAAAGGCCTATCCAGCAACATTAAAGATGTTCTGGCCGCACGAGAAATTCCTGCTAACCTGCATGATCTCATTCATCTAGCCACTCGCATTGACATGCGTTTTTCCGAAAGGCGTCAGGAGCTCCGCCAGGATATGGATTTTGTTCGCACTAGGCGTTTTTTCTCCCCGGCTCCTCTCTCCTCTGGTCCTCTGCAATCCGTTCCTGTGCCTTCCGCCGTGGAGGCTATGCAAGTTGACCGGTCTCGCTTGACACCTCAAGAGAGGACACAACGCCGCATGGAGAATCTTTGCCTGTACTGTGCCGGTACCGAACACTTCCTGAAGGATTGTCCTATCCGTCCTCCTCGCCTGGAAAGACGTACGCAGACTCCGCACAAAGGTGAGACAGTCCTTGATGTCAACTCTGCTTCTCCACGTCTTACTGTGCCTGTGCGGATATCTGCCTCTACCTTCTCCTTCTCTACTATGGCCTTCTTGGATTCCGGATCTGCAGGAAATTTTATTTTGGCCTCTCTCACCAACAGGTTCAACATCCCGGTGACCAGTCTCGCCAGACCCCTCTACATCAATTGTGTTAACAATGAAAGATTGGACTGTACCATACGTTATCGCACGGAGCCCCTCCTAATGTGCATCGGACCTCATCATGAAAAAATTGAGTTTTTGGTCCTCCCCAATTGCACTTCCGAAATTCTCCTTGGACTACCGTGGCTTCAACGCCATTCCCCAACCCTTGATTGGTCCACAGGGGAAATCAAGAGCTGGGGTACCTCTTGTTTCAATGACTGCCTTAAACCGGTTCCCAGTACTCCCTGCCGTGACCCTGTGGTTCCTCCTGTAACCGGTCTCCCTAAGGCCTATATGGACTATGCTGACGTATTTTGCAAAAAACAAGCTGAGACTTTACCTCCTCACAGGCCTTATGACTGTCCTATTGACCTCCTCCCGGGCACTACTCCACCCCGGGGCAGAATTTATCCTCTGTCCGCCCCTGAGACTCTTGCTATGTCTGAATACATCCAGGAAAATTTAAAAAAGGGGTTTATCCGCAAATCCTCCTCTCCTGCCGGAGCTGGATTTTTCTTTGTGTCCAAGAAAGATGGCTCCCTACGTCCTTGTATTGACTACCGCGGACTTAATAAAATCACGGTAAAGAACCGCTACCCCCTACCTCTTATCTCTGAACTCTTTGATCGCCTCCAAGGTGCCCACATCTTTACCAAACTGGACTTAAGAGGTGCTTATAATCTCATCCGCATCAGGGAGGGGGACGAATGGAAAACTGCATTTAACACTAGAGATGGACACTTTGAGTATTTGGTCATGCCCTTTGGCCTGTGCAACGCCCCTGCCGTCTTCCAAGACTTTGTTAATGAAATTTTTCGTGACCTCTTATATTCCTGTGTTGTTGTGTATCTGGACGATATTCTGATTTTTTCTGCCAACTTAGAAGAACACCGCCAGCATGTCCGCATGGTTCTTCAGAGACTTCGTGACAATCAACTCTATGCCAAGATGGAGAAATGTCTGTTTGAATGTCAATCTCTTCCTTTCCTAGGATACTTGGTCTCTGGCCAGGGACTACAAATGGACCCAGATAAACTCTCTGCCGTCTTAGATTGGCCACGCCCCTCCGGACTCCGTGCTATCCAACGTTTTTTGGGGTTCGCCAATTATTACAGACAATTTATTCCGCATTTTTCCACCATTGTGGCTCCTATAGTGGCTTTAACCAAGAAGAATGCCAATCCTAAGTCCTGGTCTCCTCAAGCAGAAGACGCTTTTAAACGGCTCAAGTCTGCCTTTTCTTCTGCTCCCGTCCTCTCCAGACCTGACCCATCTAAACCCTTCCTATTGGAGGTTGATGCCTCCTCAGTGGGAGCTGGAGCGGTCCTTCTACAAAAAAACTCTTCCGGGCATGCTGTTACTTGTGGTTTCTTTTCTAGGACCTTCTCTCCGGCGGAGAGGAACTACTCCATCGGGGATCGAGAGCTACTGGCCATTAAATTAGCACTTGAGGAATGGAGGCATCTGCTGGAGGGATCAAAATTTCCAGTTATTATTTACACCGATCACAAGAATCTCTCCTATCTCCAGTCTGCCCAACGGCTGAATCCTCGCCAGGCCAGGTGGTCTCTGTTCTTTGCCCGGTTTAATTTTGAAATTCACTTTCGCCCTGCCGACAAGAACATTAGGGCCGATGCTCTCTCTCGTTCCTCGGATGCCTCGGAAGTAGAGCTCTCTCCGCAACACATCATTCCTCCTGACTGCCTGATCTCCACTTCTCCAGCCTCCATCAGGCAAACTCCTCCAGGGAAGACCTTCGTCTCTCCACGCCAACGCCTCGGAATCCTCAAATGGGGTCACTCCTCCCATCTCGCAGGCCATGCGGGCATCAAGAAATCCTTGCAGCTCATCTCTCGTTTCTATTGGTGGCCGACTCTGGAGACGGATGTTGTTGATTTTGTGCGGGCCTGCACTGTCTGTGCCCGGGATAAGACTCCTCGCCAGAAGCCTGCTGGTCTCCTTCATCCTCTGCCTGTCCCCGAACAGCCTTGGTCTCTGATTGGTATGGACTTTATTACAGACTTACCCCCATCCCGTGGCAACACTGTTGTTTGGGTGGTCGTTGATCGATTTTCCAAGATGGCACATTTTATTCCTCTTCCTGGTCTTCCTTCAGCGCCTCAGTTGGCAAAACAATTTTTTGTACACATTTTTCGTCTTCACGGGTTGCCCACGCAGATCGTCTCGGATAGAGGCGTCCAATTCGTGTCTAAATTCTGGAGGGCTCTCTGTAAACAACTCAAGATTAAATTAAACTTCTCTTCTGCTTATCATCCTCAATCCAATGGGCAAGTAGAAAGAATTAACCAGGTCCTGGGTGACTATTTACGGCATTTTGTTTCCTCCCGCCAGGATGACTGGGCAGATCTTCTACCATGGGCCGAATTCTCGTACAACTTCAGAGTCTCTGAATCCTCTTCCAAATCCCCATTTTTCGTGGTGTACGGCCGTCACCCTCTTCCCCCCCTCCCTACTCCCTTGCCCTCTGGTTTGCCCGCTGTGGATGAAATAACTCGTGATCTTTCCACCATATGGAAAGAGACCCAAAATTCTCTCTTACAGGCTTCATCTCGCATGAAAAAATTTGCCGATAAGAAAAGAAGAGCTCCCCCCATTTTTTCTCCCGGAGACAAGGTATGGCTCTCCGCTAAATATGTCCGCTTCCGTGTCCCCAGTTACAAATTGGGACCACGCTATCTTGGTCCTTTCAAAATTTTGTCCCAGATTAGTCCTGTCTCTTACAAACTTCTTCTTCCTCCTTCTCTTCGTATTCCTAATGCCTTTCATGTCTCTCTTCTTAAACCACTCATCATCAACCGTTTCTCTCCCAAACTTGTTTCTCCCACTCCTGTTTCCGGCTCTTCGGACATCTTCTCCGTAAAGGAGATACTGGCCTCCAAGAAGGTCAGAGGGAAAACCTTTTTTTTGGTCGATTGGGAGGGCTGTGGTCCCGAAGAGAGATCCTGGGAACCTGAGGACAATATCCTAGACAAAAGTCTGGTCCTCAGGTTCTCAGGCTCCAAGAAGAGGGGGAGACCCAAGGGGGGGGGTACTGTTACGCCGAGCGCTCCGGGTCCCCGCTCCTCCCCGGAGCGCTCGCTACACCCTCGCTACTGCAGCGCCCCGGTCAGATCCACTGACCGGGTGCGCTGCGATACCGCCTCCAGCCGGGATGCGATTCGCGATGCGCACCCCGGCTCCCGTACCTGACTCGCTCTCCGTCGGTCCTGTCCCGGCGCGCGCGGCCCCGCTCCCTAGGGCGCGCGCGCGCCGGGTCTCTGCGATTTAAAGGGCCACTGCGCCACTGATTGGTGCAGTGGTTCTAATTAGTGTGTTCACCTGTGCACTCCCTATGTATACCTCACTTCCCCTGCACTCCCTCGCCGGATCTTGTTGCCATCGTGCCAGTGAAAGCGTTCCCTTGTGTGTTCCTAGCCTGTGTTCCAGACCTCCTGCCGTTGCCCCTGACTACGATCCTTGCTGCCTGCCCCGACCTTCTGCTACGTCCGACCTTGCTTTTGTCTACTTCCTTGTACCGCGCCTATCTTCAGCAGTCAGAGAGGTTGAGCCGTTGCTAGTGGATACGACCTGGTTACTACCGCCGCAGCAAGACCATCCCGCTTTGCGGCGGGCTCTGGTGAATACCAGTAGTAACTTAGAACCGGTCCACTAGCACGGTCCACGCCAATCCCTCTCTGGCACAGAGGATACACCTCCTGCCAGCCGGCATCGTGACATGTCTGAAGTGTCATCTGCTGAGATCTGTCTGTTAATGCAGATATTACAGCTCCCAGCATGGAGCAGCATGTGCTCCATGTTGGGAGCAGTAGTAACTGCAGTTAAGGACAGATCATAGCGGGTGTCACTACTGACATCCGCTGCAATTGTCCTATCTATTGCAGAGTTGCGAGTGCTTGAGAACGCCGCTCTCATCTATACATTATACAGGACGATAGCAGCGGGTTTCACTAATGAAGAAATTTGTTATTTTCAATCGAGTCGAAGTTCGGATTCAGTCCGAATCAAATTTTTCATGAACGAATTCAATGTCGTCCGATTCGATTCGCTCATGTCTAGTCATAATGGATAAGAAAGGGGCCTTTTTGTCCACAGAAACATAATGGTAGGCTTACTTTGCTTTTTGCTATCAGGACACAAATTAAAGTTTGTATATGTTTTCAGCCATGAGAAGGAAATGAATGTCTGACTCCTGGCAACCAACATTATGCCTGATTGCTCTTCTCCCCAATGTCTACAATCCATTGAATTTGGAACCAACCATACATATTAGTGGTAACACGGGTGGTCATTGCCTGCCGAAATATCACTCATACTTATTGGCATGTTTGCCAGTTCAAGCTGCCTTGTGTCCACATGTTGCTGCAGTTGCTGCTACAATCCCTGGCTCTGCCCATAAGGTGCATATAAGGTGTGCACATGCTCCCTCCCTGCCACTGAGTGCTCCAAACTCCTTCCCCCACCTGTCACCTACCTTCACCTGGTAAAGGAGGCAGCTCCATCTTGCCTAAACAAAGAGATTCCTTGTGTTCTAATGTTCCTGTGCCTGTGTTTTCGTTACTGTGTATGTCCTTTAGCTTGCTTCCTTCAGTTTGTTTGTCTGCTTCTCTGTTCTACATTGTATCTCCTGTGTCTGAGCTGAGCTTGATTCTAACTATGAACCCTTGCTGCCCACCATGATCTGTTTGCTTGTCTACTGTCCATACTTGTATGCTGCTAGCCAAGACCTCCGTCTATATCGGTGCCTCATCTCAGCATCTCTTGGCCCTTAAGGCCATCCGCCACCTTTACTGAAACTACTCTAAGAGGTAGCAGCTTGGTAGTTTGGTGCTCATCTGGAGATGTTTAATGGGTGGAAACTAAATTGTCTGTGGGCCCCACTTTAATTGGTGGAATTGGGCAACTTTCATGTAATGTGCATGGGCTCCTTTACTGCTGTGGAATGATTACACTTATTATTTATCTTAATAGACATATCTTACCAATTAGCACTTACATATGTTATTAATATATTTTTCTTCTACCATTAAAACAAATATATGTAGCCTCTTTAGGATTTGCTGTATTTTCAGTAATTATCTCAAGTACTGTGATACAGGAAATTAGCCTAGATTAGGTTACTGTATTACGTTCTTCTGCTCTATAGAGCATCCCCTCCATATTACTGAGCTGAACCATGTCACATATAATCAGCTCCGCTAGACCCTGTTAGGTTTCATTATCTTCCTGTTTTGACATCTGACACTTCCCACTCTTAACACAAACATCCTTGGAAACATACGCAGAGAGTATTTGCTAAATATTATGATAACTGATCTTGCTTCCATTAGAAGAGTCTATTCTAATCATCGGAGCATCTTATAATCATTACGCCCTAATAGATTTTGCTCTCATGATACAATATGCAACTTTAATTATGATTTCATGTTACATTAATATAACACAAATTGCCCTGGAATTAACTCATCCCAAAAATATATTCACGTGCCATGTGCAATGGTTAATGATGGTTAATGACGCAGAAATGAACTTCTGATTGACGTGGTGTTAAATGAACAATGCAGGTAATAGTCACAGTTGTTCTCTGGTTTTTAAAGCCAATTCAAACAATGGAAAGTTTATAAAGTCAATAGCATAGAATCTTTACGGTAGCAGAAGTTTTTCCTCGGGCACCTACATCGTGTTTCAGTCGGGCACTGTATTCTCCCTAAATGTGTTGTTTTCTGCTTAGTAATAATATTTTAAGGTTAGTATAGATTATTTATTTTGCATTGCACATACCAGAAACATGGCTTCTCTATCGGCTACCTGAATTTCGACTGAGTGCCTGTCACCTTTGACAGCTGACTCACCTATTTGCTTCCCATGCTGGTTAAAAAATGTATTATCATAAATAATTAATAACATCTTTTTCTTTCCTCTGTTTAAAAAATAAAATAAAAAATCAACAATTGTAACTAGTTTAAGTCTGTGACCGTGAATTCAAGTAAATTATATTTTAACAATGTTCAATGTGTCTTGCTAGCCTTTTTTCTTGGTAGCTGCCTATTCAATTGTGTACATCCATTGTGGTGGTTGGAGCCGTGTTATCATCTGCTTGTCTGGAAGAGGCGTCATTGTATTTGGTTTCTGAAATATGAATCTGGTTGCCATCATTGTTATCTGTTTTTTGTCGCCTGTCCAGCATGTCATAGCGGTCGTCTTCTTTTGAGAGGCTGCATTGTTGCTGATCACAACGGCATAACGGCATGTGCTTTAGCAATTTGTATGTAAAATCCTCTAAATTCATCTACAATATCTTACCATTTGTTTTTGACCATATACCGTAAGTTCAAGGTGATGTTAGCCAAAGCATTTTTCAGGTCAAATTCATGCATTCCAAATGTTGCCTATTTGTCCCGAAGACCAAATTTACATTATGGTAAAACTGACATGTTATCTTGTTATCTTTATTCAATACTATTTAAATGATGCCCACATGTACATAGCTTTTGTCTTATTGTTCTACATAAAAATAAGTCAAACCTTTTTAGACAAAATATGTATGCTTAAAATTGCCCCATTCTTACCCTTATCACTTTTTTTATTTGTTTGTATACAGCAGGGGTGTCAAACTCAAATTCATCGGGGGCCGCATCAGCAGTTTGGTCCCCCTCAAAGGGCCGGTTGTATCTGTAGGACCCCTCCCTCCCCCACATACCGTATATGCCAGCGTATAAGACGACCGGGTGTATAAGACGACCCCCAACTTTTACAGTTAAAATGTAGAGTTTGGGATATACTCGCCATATAAGACTACCCCTCCGACTGCAATGTACAGTCCCTTGTAGTTCCCCCCACATTAGGTAGGCAGCATGTTCCCCCACATTAGTAGGCAGCATGTTCCCCCACATTAGGTTGGCAGTATAGTTCCCTCCACATTAGGTTGGCAGTATAGTTCCCCCCACATTAGGTTGGCAGTATAGTTCCCCCCACATTAGGTAGGCAGTATAGTTCCCCCCACATTAGGTAGGCAGCATGTCCCCCCCACATTAGGTAGGCAGCATGTTCCCCCACATTAGGTTGGCAGTATAGTTCCCCCCACATTAGGTTGGCAGTATAGTTCCCCCCACATTAGGTAGGCAGTATAGTTCCCACCCACATTAGGTAGGCAGTATAGTTCCCCCCACATTAGGTAGGCAGTATAGTTCCCCCCACATTAGGTAGGCAGCATGTTCCCCCACATTAGTTGGCAGCATGTTCCCCCACATTAGGTTGGCAGCATGTTCACCCACATTAGGTTGGCAGTATAGTTCCCCCCACATTAGGTTGGCAGTATAGTTCCCCCCACATTAGGTAGGCAGCATGTTCCCCCACATTAGTTGGCAGCACCCCCCCTCCCTTCCTCCCCACAGACATACAGCCTCCAGCCATATACAGTGTATGGCTGGAGGCTGTATGTCTGTGTGCTGCCCCCACTGTGATCCGGTCACCGCTCCTCCGGCCCGGGGTCACAATCTACTGCTATGGCCTATGGACCATAGCAGTAGGTGCCAGGACCGGTCGACCGGTGACCGGAACGCTGAAGAAGATAACGCGCCGCCGGTCACTTACCAGGCCTTGGCCGGCGAGCGTCCTGTGATGATCCTGCCGTCCTTCTGGTCCTCCCGCATCTCTATGGTTGTACGCACGGGACGTCACTGATGTCCCGTGCGTACAACCATAGAGGCGGAGGACCAGGAGGACCGAAAGAGGATTGCTAGAGGGCAGATGTTCTCTGGCTTGTAGGCTGCCACGCATGCGCTGAAGAGGCGGCTTTCTTGTGTAAAAAAAAAAAGCGAGAATAAAAGGTGAAGGCTGGCGGCCGGCGGCGGCTATGCGGGCCACATGATGAGGTCTGGCGGCCGGATTCGGCCCGCGGGCTTTGTGTTTGACACCCGTGGTATACAGGGTTGTATGAGAGCTCAATTTTTAACCATAATTTTATATATATTTTTTCTCATATATGATGTGACAAAAAATAAGCAATTCTGGTATTTGGTATTGTTTTACATTAAAACAATTCACTGTAGCATTCTCTTGTCAGTGCTGTTGTAATCAGCATTTAGAGATATATTTTACAGCAAGCCCCATGAAATAGACCCTATTCATATGTATGGGAACAGTTTTTAGGCATGCTCTCTGACCTGTGCAGAGATTAAGCTCTGAGCTTTATCTATTGTATTGATCCTGTCTGATCTCTATAGTGGTGTCATCTTTCAGTGTAATCCTGACTGTGGTGATAAGGAAGGCACTGCTAGAAAGTGATCTGTGAAAAACAGGACGTTTTAGCTTAATAATAGGCCTAGTGACCATATGGAATGTATGATGTATTATAGATTATGAGTAAAGTTCTCATGTACAGTATCTCCAGGGCTCCAATAGAAAATGAATGGAGGGTCGTGTCGACACTGCTCCGTGCACAGGGAGATTCGGGCCCCATTCTGGAGATCACAGGGGATCACAGACCTCGCATGACCACTTATCCCCTATCTTGTGAATAGGGGAATTTTTTCAATTGCTGGAGACATTTTATCACGATACTGTTGATAAACCTTTTCCACATTTCCTTAAACACTACCTTTCTGGCCATTACATTGTTAATGATGGTTTCCACCTTTTTTTCTATGTTTTGTTACATACACAAAGTTGTGAAAAGATTCTTATCCAAAGGCAACACCCAGAGCCTCTTTTTCTATTTGTGCATATTTGCATTTTGTATGTGTGAATTGGTGTGAAGCATATGCCGCTGCCTTCCCTTTTCTGCCATGCTGTTGCAATGCTGCCATTCCTTCCTTGGATGCATCTGTTAATATTTTCACAGGCTGATGTATCTTAAAGTATTAAAGGGCTGCTGCACTGCAGAGGATGACGAAGTTAGACTCATTTTTCTGCTTACTAGTCCATTTCCATTCAGCATTTTGTAGTAACTGGTTCCTGATACGTACAGTCTTGGAAGACATTTAGGAAGGTACTTGCTTAAGTAATTTATTATGCCCATAAATCTCTGCAGTGCTAGAACCTGGATCTGGCTTCACTTCACTCAGAAATTATTTCTCCTAGATACAACATTTTCTGTTTCCTCAGACTAAGACTTATTATTTTATTTAGTTTCTAGACATTATCTTTCATATTCTGAAAAACTAATTTTCATTTGTCATCATGCTTGGCTTCTTTGATGCCCCAAACCAATATGTCATCTATAGAGACTTTAACTCCTTCAACCCCTTTTAAAAGTTTGACCAAAGAAAAGAGCAACCCTCTGCCTATATTCACATGCAGTGACACAGGACTACCGCTATATTCTACGTATCGCACCTACACAATGTCAGGGCACTCTGTCCAAAAAATCAATACCGCATCATGCAGAATATTCCATTTATTAGAGCACCTAAAATTGTATTCAATACATAAAAAATACATAAAAATGAACAATGATGGAGAATATACACAAGACACTGAATGGATCCAGGACACTAGGTATACATGATATATGTGTTGAGGGTGTGATGAGGGCAGATGGAATTACCCTAGGGGCAGATTACATTAACCCCTTGTATTTGTGACGCCAGGGCATGGTTTATCCTCTTCACCACCCGAAGGTATACCGCTGGATCCTGGGCTAGGCACGGGAGCAAATAATGACTCCGACTCCAAGTTACGGAACAACGGCAGCTTTACAGAGTCAGACAGATGTAACAGTCTATACAGCTTGGCTAGGCCCACGGAGGTGACCAGTGACTTCAGAGACCACATGGTTTGCTGGGACTTATGGTGGACTTGGACAATTTGATGCAGGGCCAAGATGACTTGAGAAAGATTAACTTGGACTGACTTGACTGAGACTGACTATGATAGACTTTACCTCGTTTGTAGCTTACCAGGTTTTGACTTGGACCTGGGGGGTTGTGGACTTGTGGATCCGTGGCTGCATGGTAGATGTTAGGCCTCTTTAGGACACCAGATACTCTCTCCAGACTTGACCTCACTGTAGCTCAGCAAAGACTCAAAAAGAGAGAGGAAGCTCCACCCAGGGTTTATATAGGGGAGACTCTGGAGGGGTCCCATAGGTCACCCTGTAGGTCACATGGTCACTGGTACCTTCCTTCATTACAATAACATGACAACATTCCTTTAAGGCATAGAACAATTGTGTACATTGAATTGGATAACACATACATTATTTAACTATTCAGGGCACACAGGTGAAGGGGAGGCTCAGGGGTCACGGAATTATGTCTGCCTGACAGGGCAGCAATAGTACAGGGATGTAACTCCTGTACTGGGCCACCACATATACAACCAATAATCAATGTAAACTTCAAACCTAGTACCATCATACTGTAGCTATTGCATTAAAGCCCTATGTGAAGCAAATACATAATGATAGCCATAGTAAAGTGCAAGTGCAGTACCTATAGTCAAGGACTAAACTTGCAGTTATTCCACCTAGATCATCATCTCTGTGAGAGAATAACCTATCAACCAGAATAAGTGAGGGCGTAACAAACACAATGCAGCTATTAGTAAGGAAAACAACAGGAGTGTATACAAGATAGTTTGAATTCCATTACACCCCAATGTGCACGTTTTGTTCCTTCATCTGGACAGAGGTTACTTTCTTAACTAATAGCTGCATTGTGTTTGTTACGCCCTTACTTATTCTGGTTGATAGGTTATTCCTCTCACAGAGATGATGGTCTAAGAGGAATAACTGGAAATTTAGTCCTTGACTATAGGTATTGCACTTGCACTTTACTATGGCTACCACTATATATTTGCTTCACATAGGGTTTTAATGCAATAGCTATGATGGTATTAGGTTTGAAGTTTACATTTATTATGTAGGCCGGAAGAAGGACGTTCCTACGTCCGAAACAGCCGGCGTAGCCTCTGAGCGCCCCTTACCGTCTTCGTCTATGCCGTGTTGATCCCGGACCTCGGGCCTGCAGCTGTTTACCCGCGGTAAGTGTACGCTACTCTTTTTCATTGTATTTTACATTTATTATTGTTTATATATTTTATGTAATTATTTAATCATATATACCTGGATCCCTTGTCTTATGTATATTCTCCTTCTTAAGTTGTTGCATTGTTCTATGAAAATACATTTAAAAGGAGAGCATAATCCAAAAGCAAGCATGCTTAAAGGGGTTATCCAGCCTATAAAAATGGATGACCTATCCACAAGGTGATTCACCACTAGTACGAGCTCTGCCCAGATCTGCACAGGTTCAACTTGACTGCCTGAAGGTTGACCAGTCCCTTCCACTGCAAGAAGGACTATCTGAGTCAGTCGTGAGAACCCTATGACACTCAAGGGCAGAATTGAACAAAAAAAGCATACTCAAGGATTTTGAAAATTCATGTTGTTCCAGGAATGAGGTAGAGTCTGCAGATCTTTCCCTCCCATCCTCCCTCCAGTTTGCACAGGACAGTCTGGATGAAACTTTGTCTCCTTCTACCCTCTGGGTTCAAGATTCAGCCATCACAGCTTGTCTGCACAGGTCAATTTCTCAAGACCTGCTCACCAAGATATTCCTTAAAGGGGTACTCCACCCCAGGACATCTTATCCCCTATCCAAAGGATTGCGGGGGTCTTGCCACTGGGGACCCCCGGGATCTCAGCTGCAGCACCCCGTTATCATTACTGCACAGGGGCCAGAGCATTGTGACATCACGACTCCGCCCCCTCATGATGTCACACATCCCGCCACCTTAATGCAAGTCTATAAGTAGGGCGTGACGGCCACCAAGCCTCCTCCCATAGACTTGTATTGAAGGGATGGGACGTGATGTCACGAGGGGGCGGAGCCATGATGTCACGTTGCTTCGGCCCCTGTATCACCCGTCATTACGCACAGAGAGAGTTTGCGCTGTGGAGTAATGATAACAGGGTGCTGCAGCTGAGATCCCGGGGGTCCCCAGCAGCAAGACCCCCATGATCTGACATCTTATCCCCTATCCTTTGGATAGGCGATAAGATGTTCTGGGGCGTGGAACCCCTTTAAAGGACCTAGAATCCTTGTTACCATTCTGGAATGAGATTTATTGGTGCTTCTTAAGAGGCTAGCATCTTCCCCCTTTGAACCTTTGGAGGAGGATGAGTTCATCCATTTTTCGTGGTAGTTGACATTTCTGCTGGCGATGACATTAGCCAAAGAAGTGGGTAAGCTGCAGGCCTTCTCAGTCTTTGAACTATATGCAAAGTTTCTTCAGGATTGGGCCCATTTAAGGTTTATTCCAACCTTTGTGCTGAAGGCGCCTTCATTCAGAAATCTATATCAGGTCAATATTCCGATCCTAGTTCCTTACCCTGCCTCCTCTGAAGTACAAGAGCTGCACACTCTTGATGTGTCAAGATGCTTCAGGATCTATCCGGATAGATGTTGTGACTTCAGAAAGGATGAAAATCTCCTATTTGCGGGTAATCAGAAAGGTCGAAAGGCATCCAATCCTACTATAGGTAGGGGGATTAAGGAGGCAATTATGAAAGCCTATGTTGCACAGTCATTGGATTCTCCAGACTTCGTAAGAGCCCATTCAACCAGAGCTGTAGCAACTTCTTTTGCAGAAAGAATGTTGCTGCCATTGCACCTCATCTGCAGTGCAGCGTTATGTTGCTGTGAGTCCATCTTTATCACCCATTATAGGCTAGATGTTAGGATGTCTGTGTATTCGGCCTTTGAGTGAACTATTCTAAATTCTGTCAGGTAGGAGAGAACTCCCATGAGGTCCCTTTTAGAACTCCATATGTGCTGCTGGTGGGACATAAGGCAGCCATTAATTTCTAATGATAATTTGTTTTCCCTTAGTCCTAACAGCAGTACACAAATTTCCCACTCTAGTTATGGCTTAGTTTGCTTGTAATAGCACAGTGGGTTGGGGGTGATCTCTCTCTTTATATAGGGTCCTAATTGTTGAATTTAATTAATTTACTTGTGGAAATTCTGCCATCCTACCAGTCCATAGGGGTAGTTTACCTCATCTTTGATGCTGTTAGAACTAAGGGAAAACATGTTGTCATTAAAAATTAACCATAATGGCAGATACAATAAGCAGTAGAAAACAAATGTCCTCCCACATGTGGTAGAAATACAGTAATAAATACTGCATTACAATAGAAGTCACATAAAATAGGATGGCAAAGCACCACACTGGGGAAAACTGGCAATAGAACAAAGAGGACAAAGACAGAAGTTGAGGAAGGAGGGGATAGGGCAGGGGTGGGGGGATAACTGGGCAGAGGAGGTTAATAACTTATAAGGACTAAAGTAAGCAGAACCCCTAGGCCCAGCAAAGGATATGTTACCTCAGTGTTTCCCAACCAGGGAGCTAAAACTACAACACACCAACATGCCTGGGCAGCTTTTTGCTGTTGGACATTATCTCAATCTCCCCTCTGGGCCCAGTGTACGGCTATTTTATTTATTTATTTATTTACTTCTTTTTTTTAACAAAGTGTGCACTGATGGCTTCTTTTCATAGACTTTAATATAATACATTATTAGATAATATCTATTCTATATCTATCTGTTTTGTGTGTGAACAAAGCCTCATTTTTTAAGGATTCCATTAGGATCCATTATGTGTCCATTACAATCCATTAATGTACAATCCCCTTAACATATTATGGACAGTTGAATTGTGGGCATGGGCTCTTTCCAGTCATTTCTTTTCTATTTCAGATCACGATTTTGTGGCATATGAAATACTAATAGATGCAAAGCAGATGCTCCCCTTATACATGTGTAGAGAAGTAAGCAACAAGTTCATCCAGTCTGCAGAATACACGGCGGAGCTTACTGTGCAATATTGACATCTATACCATTTATAGCACGGTGCTAGAAGGTCGGCTTCATACTGACAAATGCAATTTATAAATATTCCTTAATGTAGATTCCTGCAATTACATCACTGGGATTATTTCCAAGAAACATATTCTCAGTGGCCCCGACCGTCTTCCCAATTTAGGTAAATTAAAAACAAGCAAAGATTGGAGAAACAATTACGTTACTACATCTGTAAATGTATTTCTATATATGCCATGCAGAACCTAGCTCCTCGGGAACAAAAAAAACACATTATAAGAGTTACTGGAATGTCTGCTAAAATACATTGGTACAAAACCTTTATAGGGTAATGTGCCCTTTGTCATAATGTATTAAAATATTTGCCCTTTTTAACCATGGAAGCAAGAAGTCACTTCTAATCTTCTGATCTTTATAATATTTCACAGTCGCTGGGTCCTTGAGTAGGTTATGGTGTCTGTCCTCAAACAAAAAAATGCAACATTTTTTAACGGAAATTCTTCTGAATTATGAGTTATCTGAACCTGAATACAGTCACCTACTTTGGAGTATAACATTCTTGCTGTAAGTTGAGGCAGGACTATATGTAGGTCAGTGGTCTCCAAACTGTGGACCCTCAGATGTTGTAAAACTACAACTCCCAGCATGCCTAGACAATACTTACCAAGTCCTGCTGCTCCAGCTGTAATCACACCCTCTCCGTGTGCTTGACAGCAATGCTCTACTTCCCTAGCAGACGGAGTAGAGCGATGACTCTTAAGGGGTGTGATTACAATGCAGGGCAGGGACGACCTCCGGGGATGGTGAGGATGAAGATTTTACCATATGTAACGCATTACCACACATTATAAATGATAAAATCTGATGCTTGGTTCTCTTTAACCTCTTACTGTTGTAGCAATTTTTGTTCTTTAGCTTATGTTTTTTCATCCTTGCCTTCTATGAACCATGATGGTTTAAGCTTTCAATAAACAGAGCCACATGAGAGCTTACTTTTACTTTTGTTATCATTTCTATTGGCACCCTACATTTTACTATGTAACTTTTTTTTAAACAAAATAAATAAATAAAATAATTGTAATTGAAATAATAAATAAAAATTGCAAAATTTTTTGGTAAAAACTACATGCTAATTAAAAAAAATTGTATATATATATATATATATATATATATGTGTGTGTGTGTGTGTGTGTGTGTGTGTGTGTGTGTGTGTGTGTGTCTGTATTTTTATGTTTTTGTAATGCATCTTTTATGGGGGAGTTTAGAGCTTTTTCTTAATTTTTTTTATTCTTTTTATATTTTTTTTTAAAACTTCTTTAGCCACCCAAGAAGACACAATCAGTCCTTAAAGCATACCTCTAATGACTGTCCTGGCACTTGTTCCATTTATCATTTACCTCTACAAACCTTATACATCTACAAAGCCTGGTGAATTACTGTGAATTGTGACTCATTGCTTAGTCATGCATTTTGAACCACAGACATGGTAAATAACAAAGAGGAAAGGTTACCTTGTGTAAGGAACCATTTGATGCAGACCCTGTGATCTCTTCTAATTCAGATTTAACATCATGTAATGTCAATATTTCTTGTCTCATTCCAGTAAACTTTAGTATTAAAGGGGTACTCCGCTGGAAATTTTTTTTTTAAATCAACTGATGCCAGATAGTTAAACAGATTTGCAAGTTACTTCTATTTAAAAATCTTAATCCTTCCAGTACTTATTAGCTGCTGTATGCTACAGATGAAGTTCTTTTCTTTTTTTATTTATTTTCTGTTTGACCACAGTGCTCTCTGCTGACCCCTCTGTCCATGTTGGGAACCGTCCAGAGCAGAATTGATTTGCTATGGGGATTTGCTCCTACTCTGGACAGTTCATCAATATAGATCACAGCATCTGGAGCCATCTAATACTGCCATCTAAAGTGCTCTTAAAGGGGTATTCCGCCCCTTGACATCTTATCCCCTATCCAAACGATAGGGGATAAGATGTCAGATCGCCGCAGTCCCGCTGCTGGGGATCCCCGCTGCAGCACCGCGCTATCATTACTGCGCAGAGCGAGTTCGCTCTGCACGTAATGATGGGCAGTACAGGGACCGGAGCATCGTTACATCACGGCTCCGCCCCTCGTGACATCACAGTCCGCCCCTTTCAATACAAGTCTATGGGAGGGGGTGTGGCGGTCATCACGCCCCCTCCCATAGACTTGCATTAAGGGGACGGGCTGTGATGTCACGAGGGGCGGCGCCATGACGTCACGCTGCTCCGTCCCCCATATCCTTTGTATAGGGGATAAGATGTCTAGGGGCGGAGTACCCCTTTAACCCCTTAAGGACTCAGCCCTTTTTCACCTTAAGGACTCAGCCGTTTTTTGCAATTCTGACCACTGTCACTTTAAACATTAATAACTCTGGAATGCTTTTACTTATCATTCTGATTCCGAGATTGTTTTTTCGTGACATATTCTACTTTAACATAGTGGTAAAATTTTGTGGTAACTTGCAGCCTTTCTTGGTGAAAAATCCCCAAATTTGCTGAAAAAAATGAAAATTTAGCATTTTTCTAACTTTGAAGCTCTCTGCTTGTAAGGAAAATGGATATTCAAAATAATATTTTTTTTTGGTTCACATATACAATATGTCTACTTTATGTTTGCATCATAAAGTTGACATGTTTTTACTTTTGGAAGACACCAGAGGGCTTCAAAGTTCAGCAGCAATTTTTCAATTCTTCACAAAATTTTCAAACTCGATATTTTTCAAGGACCATTTCAGGTTTGAAGTGGATTTGAAGGGTCTTCATATTAGAAATACCCCATAAATGACCCCATTATAAAAAGTACACCCCCCAAAGTATTCAAAATGACATTCAGTAAGTGTTTTAACCCTTTAGGTGTTTCACAGGGATAGCAGCAAAGTGAAGGAGAAAATTCAAAATCTTCATTTTTTACACTCGCATGTTCTTGAAGACCCAATTTTTGAATTTTTGCAAGTGGTAAAAGGAGAACATTTTTACTTGTATTTGTAGCCCAATTTCTCTCGAGTAAGCACATACCTCATATGTCTATGTTAATTGTTCGGCGGGCGCAGTAGAGGGCTCAGAAGGGAAGGAGCTACAAGGGGATTTAGGAGAGAACATTTTTCTGAAATTGTTTTTGGGGGAAATGTCACCTTTAGGAAGCCCCTAGGGTGCCAAAACAGCAAAAAAAAAAAACACATGGCATACCATTTTGGAAACTAGACCCCTCAGGGAATGTAACATGGGATAAATTGAGCCTTAATACCCCACAGGTGTTTCATGACTTTTGCAAATGTAAAAAAAATATATATTTTTTTTTACCTAAAATGCTTGTTTTCCCAAAAATTTTACATTTTTACAAAGGGTTAAAGCAGAAAATACCCCCCAAAATTTGAAGTCCAATTTCTCCAGATTCAGAAAACACCCCATATGGATGTGAAAAGTGCTCTGCTGGCGCACTACAGGTCTCAGAAGAGAAGGAGTCACATTTGGCTTTTTGGAAGCAAATTTTGCTCTGGGGGCATGCCGCATTTAGGAAGCCCCTATGGTGCCAGGACAGCAAAAAAAAAACACATGGCATACCATTTTGGAAACTAGACCCCTTGGGGAACGTAACAAGGGGTAAAGTGAACCTTAATACCCCACAGGGGTTTCACGACTTTGGCATATGTAAAAAAAATATATATATTTTTACCTAAAATGCTTGGTTTCCCAAAAATTTTACATTTTTACAAAGGGTTAAAGCAGAAAATACCCCCCAAAATTTGAAGCCCAATTTCTCCAGATTCAGAAAACACCCCATATGGAGGTGAAAAGTGCTCTGCTGGTGCACTACAGGTCTCAGAAGAGAAGGAGTCACATTTGGCTTTTTGGAAGCAAATTTTGCTCTGGGGGCATACCGCATTTAGGAACCCCTATGGTGCCAGGACAGCAAAAAAAAGACACATGGCATACCATTTTGGAAACTAGACCCCTTGGGGAACGTAACAAGGGGTAAAGTGAACCTTAATACCCCACAGGGGTTTCACGACTTTGGCATATGTAAAAAAAATATATATATTTTTACCTAAAATGCTTGGTTTCCCAAAAATTTAACATTTTTACAAAGGGTTAAAGCAGAAAATACCCCCCATAATTTGAAGTCCAATTTCTCCAGATTCAGAAAACACCGCATATGGAGATGAAAAGTGCTCTGCTGGCGCACTACAGGTCTCAGAAGAGAAGGAGTCACATTTGGCTTTTTGGAAGCAAATTTTGCTCTGGGGGCATGCCGCATTTAGGAACCCCTATGGTGCCAGGACAGCAAAAAAAAAACACATGGCATACCATTTTGGAAACTAGACCCCTTGGGGAACGTAACAAGGGGTAAAGTGAACCTTAATACCCCACAGGGGTTTCACGACTTTGGCATATGTAAAAAAAATATATATATATTTCACCTAAAATGCTTGGTTTCCCAAAAATTTAACATTTTTACAAAGGGTTAAAGCAGAAAATACCCCCCAAAATTTGAAGCCCAATTTCTCCAGATTCAGAAAACACCCCATATGGAGGTGAAAAGTGCTCTGCTGGTGCACTACAGGTCTCAGAAGAGAAGGAGTCACATTTGGCTTTTTGGAAGCAAATTTAGCTCTGGGGGCATGCCGCATTTAGGAACCCCTATGGTGCCAGGACAGCAAAAAAAAAACCACATGGCATACCATTTTGGAAACTAGACCCCTTGGGGAACGTAACAAGGGGTAAAGTGAACCTTAATACCCCACAGGGGTTTCACGACTTTGGCATATGTAAAAAAAAATATATATATTTCACCAAAAATGCTTGGTTTCCCAAAAATTTTACATTTTTACAAAGGGTTAAAGCAGAAAATACCCCCCAAAATTTGAAGCCCAATTTCTCCAGATTCAGAAAACACCCCATATGGAGGTGAAAAGTGCTCTGCTGGCGCACTACAGGTCTCAGAAGAGAAGGAGTCACATTTGGCTTTTTGGAAGCAAATTTTGCTCTGGGGGCATGCCGCATTTAGGAAGCCCCTATGGTGCCAGGACAGCAAAAAAAAAACACATGGCATACCATTTTGGAAACTAGACCCCTTGGGGAACGTAACAAGGGGTAAAGTGAACCTTAATACCCCACAGGGGTTTCACGACTTTGGCATATGTAAAAAAAATATATATATTTTTACCTAAAATGCTTGATTTCCCAAAAATTTTACATTTTTACAAAGGGTTAAAGCAGAAAATACCCCCCAAAATTTGAAGCCCAATTTCTCCAGATTCAGAAAACACCCCATATGGGGGTGAAAAGTGCTCTGCTGGCGCACTACAGGTCTCAGAAGAGAAGGAGTCACATTTGGCTTTTTGGAAGCAAATTTTGCTCTGGGGGCATGCCGCATTTAGGAAGCCCCTATGGTGCCAGGACAGCAAAAAAAAAAACACCACATGGCATTACATTTTGGAAACTAGACCCCTCGGGGAACGTAACAAGGGGTAAAGTTAGACTTAACTCCTCACAGGTTTTTTGAACAGTATGTCATAAAAGTGAAAAATTGAATTTTTAACACTAAAACGATGGTGTTACTCCAAATTTTTCATTTTCACAAGGGGTAATAGGAGATAAAGGCCCCCAAAATCTATAGCCCCATTTCACCCGAGTCACTTGTGGGGGGTTTCCACTGCCCTGGCATAATGGGGGCATTGCAAACAGAACATGCCTCCATTCCAGCTAAATCCACTATCCAAAAAGCCCAGTGGTGCTCCTTTCCTTCTGAGACCTGTAGTGCGCCAGCAGAGCACTTTACATCGGCATATGGGGTATTTCCATATTTGGGGGAAATTGTATTTCAAATTTTGGGGTGCTTTTTACTCTTTTTATCCCTTTTATCCCTAATGAAAAATTTGGGGCTACAGCAACAGGTTAGCGGAAAAAGTAATTTTTTGTTTATTTTCGCTGCCGCTGTTCCAAAAATCTGTCAGACACCTGTAAGGTCCTAATGCTCACTGCACCCCTTGTTACATTCCTTGAGGGGTGTAGTTTCCAAAATGGGGTCACATGTGGGTGTTTTTTTGGGGGGAGTTTGTCAGAAAAGCTACAACTATTAGCCAATCCTGTAAAAATCACCAATTTAGGCCTAAAATTTACATGGTGTGCTCTCATTCCTGAGCCTTGTTGTGCACCCGCTGAGCACTTTACATACACATATGGGGTATTTCTGTACTGGGGAGAAAATGTTTTACAAATTTTTCTTCTTTTACCTTTTGTGAAACGTAAAAGTATGCTGGTATAGCCCCAACTTTTCGTTTTCACAAAAGGTAAAAGTAGAAAAAGCCCCCCAAAAATTGTGAAGCAATTTCTCCCGTGGACAGAAATACCCCATATGTGGTCCTAAACTGTTGCCAAGCACATGCAACAGAACTCAGGAGTGAGAGAGTGCCATGCACATTTGTGGCTTAAAGGGGTATTCCAGGGTCTGGTAGGTTATTTTAACCTATTTCCATATTATCCCCTATCCAAAGGATAGGGGATAAGATGAATGATCGCCGGGGTTGCGCCGCTGTGGACCCCTGCGATCTTGGCACAGCCTTTGGCATAGTTTGCTGGCGCTGCTTCTGGGACGGGGCGTGACACTGACATCACGTCAGGCCCCCTCCATTAATTTCTATGGGAGGGGGGGCGTGACGGCCATCTGGGAAGTTGCACCCAGCAGTCACGCCCCCTTCCATGGAAGTGAATGGTGGGGGCCAGACGTGACATCAGTGTCACGCCCCGTCCCGGAAGCAGCGGTTACAAACTATGCCGGGCGCTGCGCCAAGATCGCAGGGGTCCCTAGCCGTGGGACCCCTGCGATCATTCATCTTATCCCCTATCCTTTGGATAGGGGATAAGATGAAAATAGGTTAAAATAACCTTCCAGACCCCGGAATACCCCTTTAACCCCTTCCCGACCTATGACATACCTGTACGTCATGGGTGGCAAGGTGTTCCCGACCCATGACATACAGGTACGTCATGGACATTACTGCCGCTACTCGCGGCATCCCGCAGCGCCCGGAAAGATGGTGGCTATCACTGATAGCCAGCCATCTTACCGTGCGACCACGGGGGGTTTCGTCCCCCACCCCCCCCCCCAGCGATCGCTGCTATCAGCTGGTCAAATCTGACTAGCTGATAGCAGCGTTTCGCTATCAGAATACTTAGCAGCGCGGTGTGTGAGTCCCGATCACGGGGATCAGGACACACACCGCTCTGCTAAGTGTCCCTGACCCGTCCCCCGGCGTCACTTACCCGTCGGAGCGGTGTCCCGAGCGGTCCCGGCGTCCTCCGTGCGGTCCCGGCGTCCTCCGTATGGTCCTGGCTGCGCTGCGTCCCGGAGGTGAGTTTCCGGCAGCAGTGCGGCATCTTCATTGGCAGCAGTGAGATCGCCGTAAAGCGATCTCACTGCTGCCTCTGAGAGTTTCAAAACTGCAACTCCCAGCATGCCCAGACAGCCTTTGGCTTTCTGGGCATGCTGGGAGTTGTAGTTTTGCAACATCTGGAGGTCCACAGTTTGGAGATCACTGTATAATGGTCTCCAATCTGTGCTCTTCCAGATGTTGCAAAACTACAAATCTCAGCATGCTCAGTCTGTCCAGGCATGCTGGGAGTTGTAATTCTCTAACATCTGGAAGAGCACAGATTGGAGACCATTATACAGTGGTCTCCAAACTGTGGACCTCCAGATGTTGCAAAACTACAACTCCCAGCATGCCCAGACTGCCCAAGCATGCTGGAAGTTGTAGTTCGGCAACATCTGATCCTTCAGATATTGCCGAACTACAACTTCCAGCATGCCTGGGCAGTCTGGGCATGCTGGGAGTTGTAGTTTTGCAACAACTGGAGGCACACTAGTTGGGAAACATTGTCCGTTTCCTACCTCAGTGCCTCCAGCTGTTGCAATTGTTGCAAAACTATAACTCCCAGCATGCACTGACAGACCATGCATGCTGGGAGTTGTAGTTTTGCAACAGCTGGAGGCACACTGGTTTGGAAACACTAAGTTTGGTTGCAAAACACTTGAAAGTTTATTACTTAACTTAGTGTTTCCAAACCAGTGTTCCTCCAGCTGTTGCAAAACTACAACTCCCAGCATGCACGGACAGCCAAAGGGCATGCTCGGAGTTTGCAACAGCTGGATGTTTGCCCTCTCCCCCCAATGTGAATGTACAGGGTACACTCACATGGGCGGAGGTTTACAGTGAGTGCTGCAAGTTTGAGATGGCGCAAATTTTGCGCTGCAGCTCAAACTTCCAGCGGCAAACTTGCTGTGAACCACTGCCCATGTGACTGTACCCTAAAAACAATACACTACACTAACACTAACCTAAAATAAAAAGTAAAAAACACTACATATACACATATCCCTACACAGCCCCCCCCTCCCCAAAAAAATGTAAAACGTCTGGTACGCTACTGTTTCCAAAACGGAGCCTCCAGCCGTTGCAAAATAATAACTTCCAGTATTGCCAGATAGCCATTGACTGTCCAGGCATGCTGGGAGTTTTGCAACAGCTGGAGGCACCCTGTTTGGGAATCATTGGCATAGAATACCCCTATGTCCACCCCTATGCAAATCCCTAATTCAGGCCTCAAATGCGCATGGCGCTCTCTCACTTTGGAGCCCTGTCGTATTTCAAGGCAACAGTTTAGGGCCACATATGGGGTATCTCCGTACTCGGGAGAAATTGCCTTACAAATTTTGGGGGGCTTTTTCTTCTTTAACCCCTTATGAAAAGGTGAAGTTGGGGTCTACACCAGCATGTTAGTGTAAAAAAATAAATTTTTTACACTGACATGCTGGTGTTGCCCTATACTTTTCATTTTCACAAGAGGTAAAAGGGAAAAAAGACCCTCTAAATTTGTAACGCAATTTCTCCTGAGTACGGAGATACCCCATATGTGGGCGCAAAGTGCTCTGGGGACGCACAACAAGGCCCGGAAGGGAGAGTGCACCATGTACATTTGAGGCGATTTGCACAGGGGTGGCTGATTGTTACAGCAGTTCTGACAAACGCAAAACAATAAAGATCCACATGTGACCCCATTTTGGAAACTACACCCCTCACGGAATGTAATAAGGGGTGCAGTGAGCATTTACACCCCACTGGTGTATGACAGATTTTTGGAACAGTGGTCTGTGAAAATGAAAAATAAAATTTTTGATTTGCACAGTCCACTGTTTCAAATATCTGTCAAACGCCAGTGGGGTGTAAATGCTCACTGCACCCCTTATTAAATTCCATGAGGGGTATAGTTTCCAAAATGGGGTCACATGTGGGGGGGGGTCCACTGTTCTGGCACCATAGGGGCTTCCTAAATGGGACATGCCCCTCAAAAACCCTTTCAGAAAAACTCACTCTCCAAAATCCCATTGTCGCTCCTTCCCTTCTGAGCCCTCTACTGCGCCCGCCGAACACTTTACATACGCATATGAGGTATTTCCTTACTCAAGAGAAATTGGGTTACCAATTTTAGGGTGATTTCTCTCCTTTTACCCCTTGTAAAAATTCAAAAATTGGGTCTACAAGAAAATGCGAGTGTAAAAAATGAAGATTTTGAATTTTGCTGATATTCCTGTGAAACACCTAAAGGGTTAAAACACTTACTGAATGTCATTTTGAATACTTTGGGGGGTGCAGTTTTTATAATGGGGTCATTTATGGGGTATTTCTAATATGAAGATCCTTAAAATCGACTTCCAACCTGAACTGGGCCCTGAAAAATTACGATTTTGAAAATCTTGAGAAAAATTGGAAAATTGCTGCAGAACTTTGAAGCCTCTGGTGTCTTCCAAAAGTAAAAACTTGTCAATTTTTTAATGCAAACACAAAGTAGACATATTGTATATGTGAATCAATATGTAATTTATTTGAAATATCCATTTTCCTTTCAAGCAGAGACTTTCAAAGTTAGAAAAATGCTAAATTTTCAAAATTTTCATGAAATTTTTAGATTTTTTACCAAGAAAGGATACAAATATCAGTGAAATTTTACCGATAACATAAAGTAGAATATGTCACGAAAAAACAATCTCGGAACCAGAATGATAAGTAAAAGCATTCCAGAGATATTAATGTTTAAAGTGACAGTGGTCAGATTTTCAAAAAATGCCCAGGTCATGAAGGTGAAAATGGGCTGGGTCATGAAGGGGTTAAATTAGGGATTTGCATAGGGGTGGCTGATAGTTGCAGAGTTTTACTTACATGCGGTGTACCAAAACACTGCAGTTAGTAAATCTCCGTCTATGTCAGTGTTTCCCAACTTGGGTGCCTCCAGCTGTTGCGAAACTGTGACTCCTAGCATGTTGGGAGTTATAGTTTTGCAATAGCTGTGGGCAACCTGGTTGGGAAACACTGCCCTACTGTGTTGATCCAGAGGAAGGCAAAAAAAACCCTTGAGGCGGATGCCAATTTGCCTCCAGGGGAAAAAAATTCCTTCCCGACTCCAAATATGGCAATCAGAATAAATCCCTGGATCAACGTTCTTGGGACTTTTGGGGGATTATTACAACCAGGGACTGGAATGTCCCTGTGTTGCCAATGCGTCGGAAAATCGCTGTACATAGCCGCGGTCCCAGGCTCCTGTACAACGTCACCAATGCATTGGAAAAGAACAAAAAAGTGGTGTACAACGCCGCATGGCTCGTGTGCAACGCACTTAAATTTGGGGAAGAATAAAAATGAGGCAAGTCATAAATACTCCACAGACGTGTGATACGCCTTGAAGCATTCTTTGATGCAGAGGCCTGGTTTTTCAGGACAGGTGTCACACTGGAAAATGGAGTCCTTTCTTTTCCCTTTTTTAGCACAAACTCGGCATCTTTTCTGCGACCGTCCCTTTTTTCCAGTGGGGGGGGACCTCTCCTGGAAAATGTTGCCCTGGTACAATACGCGGGCCTACAGTTCCAGAGGTACTTGGGCCCGCTCCTTCCTGGTCACCAAAGATCAGGGTCTTGATCACTACCTCCTGGAACTGCAGGAATGTCCCTGCGTTGCCTGCGGTGCGGAATAGTACAAAAGCATTGTACAATGCCGTCTGGACCATGTACAACGCTATTTTTTTGTACCATCTTCTGGTCTTGCGCATGGCGTTATATGGGGTGAGGACTTGATCTGAGAGATCAACTCCTCCCATATACTGATTGTACCCCAGGACACAATCCGGTTTGAGGACCGTATTAGTGGTACCTCGTACAGTGACAGGGGTGCTGCCATTACCGTGAATGGTGGTCAGCATAAGGACATCCCTCTTGTCCTTATATCTGACCAACAGAAGATTTTCACTAGTAACGGACCTATATTCACCCCTAGGGATCGGTGGTAGATTTGTTGGAAGGCCTCGCTGACTTTTCCGCACAGTGCCACAAGCAGCAGTGGCTCTGGCGGAAAGAGACTTGAAGAGGGGGATGCTTGTATAAAAGTTATCCACGTATAAGTGGTAACCTTTATCAAGCAGTGGGTACATCAGTACCCACACAATTTTCCCACTAACTCCCAGGATGGGGGGGCATTCTGGGGGTTCAATGCGGGAATCCTTCCCTTCGTACACCCTAAATCTGTAAGTGTACCCTGAGGTACTCTCACAGAGCTTGTATAATTTCACGCCATACCTTGCCCTTTTACTGGGAATGTACTGACGGAAATGCAGTCTACCTTTGAAGCTAATAAGGGACTCGTCAATGGCCACCTGCTTTTGGGGGACATATGCCTCTGCAAATTTTTTACTGAAATGATCTATGACCGGCCTGATTTTGAATAGGCGGTCATATGTGGGATCATTTCGGGACGGGCACGTTGCATTATCAACATAATGCAAACATTTGAGGACAGCCTCAAAGCGTGGCCGTGTCATGGCCATACTGTAGAGGGGAGTGTGATACAGAACATCCTCACTCCAGTATTGCCTAATAGACGGCTTTTTGACCAGGCCCATATGCAGCATGAGGCCCCAAAATGTCCTAATCTCAGCTGCATTGGTGGGGGTCCATCTGTCGGGCCTAGCCAAAAAAGCATTGGGAAGCTTGGCCACAAACTGTTCGGCATACAAGTTTGTTTGCGCCACCATCAAATTGACAAAGTCCTCACTGAAAAAAAACGTAAAAAAGTCCATTTCAGTGAGGCCTGTGGTGTCAATTTGGATTCCTGGGCGGCCAGAAAACCCAGGAATCAGTGGCGCATAATCGTCTGGAACTGGGGTCCAGACGTGGTCACCTATAGGGGGGCCAGGGAAACTTGTACGGTGGACAGGGAACACCGTACGGGGGCCAGGGCTACTAGTTTGGGGAGCCTCCCCCGGCATTGCCCGGGGCAAGCGCCGCCGCCTGGGGGGTTCATCTTCACTGGATGATGAGGAAGAGGAAGAAAAAAGGAAGGCGGATTCGGAGTCAGAGGCAAGCATGGCGTATGCCTCCTCCGCCGAAAACATGGACCCTCTACGGGACATTATAATTTTTTTGGGGGGGACGGGATGGGACAGGGGGGCGATTCGGGGTGTGTGTAAGTGTGCGTGTGTGTAAATGTAGTGTTTTCACTAACTTTATTTGTGAACAGTGTAATAGTGTATTGTAGTGTAGTGCTTGCACAACAGTAGGGTGCGGTCTGGCCACACAGTGCAGAACTGCGACTGTTGGCACGGACCGCAAAAAAGAAGGAAAAAAAACTGCAAGAAAAGAAAAAGCAAAAAAAAAAATAAATAAATAAAAAAAGGAAAGAAATGAGAAAATTACAAAAAACACTGCACCCACCAAACAGATGGGTGCAGGCTGCTACTGCAAATGCTCTGATGGGTCACACAGACCCACAGAGCAGTGCAGGTGCAGAACAGCCCTGTACACTAACTGTCCCTGCCTGCTCTACAGCTCACCCTCACTTACCAACGAGCTGCCGCACAGAGCAGATGGGCTCCGTCGGGCTCCGTCGGGCTCCGCCAGTCGCTGCCCGATCTCCCGCCGGGAATCGCCGCTAAGAGGTACCCGCCGCAGCCGCCGCAGATCTTCTTTACCGCGCAGTGCCCGGGGAGAGCTGCCGCACAGAGCAGATGGTCTCCTCCAGGCTCCGCCGCGCACCGCCCGGTCTCCCGCTGATCGCCGCCGCTGATCGCCGCCGTTGACCCGCAGATCTTCAGGTACCCGCCGCTGCCGCCGCTGAACTCCTTCCCCGCGCTGTGCTCGAACTCGAGTGAGCGGGCAAAGCGCGGGGAGGAGATATTCAAACACCGCAGAGCGCTGCGATTGGCCGGACCGGTCTGGGCCGGCCATTCGCAGCGATCAGAGGGGGTGGCTATCCTTCCACCTCCCTCCTTTAGTGAGCGGTGATTGGAGCTGTGTCGGACAGCTCCAATTACCGCGATTTTATCCACTCCGGGGTCATCGGGGATCGCAATGTCCCCAGATCGCCGTGATAAGACAGTATGAATGTTCTGTCCAATCACGGCGATCGCCGTTACAGGAGGGGATAAAGTGCCCCCTAGGCATTGTGTGAAGATGCCTGCTGTTAGAAAACAGCAGGCATTTTCACAGAATAACGCTGTCGGGTTCCGCTGTGGCATAAAACAGCTTGGACGTAAATGTACGTCCTGGTGCGTTAAGTACCACCTCACCAGGACGTACATTTACGTCCTGCGTCCTTAAGGGGTTAAGTGTGATATCAAGAATTATACCAGAGTTCATTCACTTCATCTTCTCACCAGCCTATTCTTTCATTTACAGGTATGTCATCATTCATCTCTTGAACAACTACCCTCATCATTTCATTGTCATGTATACTTAGTACTGTTATTTGGTATGTCATCATTCATCTCTTGAACAACTAGCCCCATCATTGCATTGTCATGTATACTTAGTACTGTTATTTAGTATGTGTTTCTATTTTGTTTGATCACAACTCATTTCCCCTGAGTGATCCCAAACTGTTTATTTTTTCTTAACTTTATTCTCCAAATGCTATTGCTCCCCCACCCCTTTTCACACCTGATTGCAATCCTCTGGCAATTTGCTGGCTCAGCCTAGTACTATATATTTGAGCCAATAGGTCTGTCAAACAAAATATCACCACAATGCACTTTTCAAATCATCCCCCCCACTACCCTCACTCACGTTTCCCTCTTTTGAGGTCCACACCCTCAGGCTCTTCCGCTCATTGTCTCTCAGAGTGGCGGTCATCTATCATCCTCCTGGTTCTCCCCAAATGCTCCTGGATCATTTTGCCACCTGGCTCCCTCACTTTCTTTCCTCAGAAACACCTACACTCATCATGGGTGATTTTAATATCCCCATTGATACCCCAATCTCCTCTTCTGCCTCTTGGCTTCTGTCTCTAACCTCCTCATATGCCCTTTCACAGCTTACTGACTCTCCCACACACAAGGATGGGAATACACTGGACTTGATCTTCTTTAGACTTTGCTCTGTTTCTAAATTGACTAATTCTCCTTTTGAGCTCTCTGACCACAACCTTCTCTCTTTCTCTATCAGTAACTCCTATCCTCTTCCAGACACTCCAACCTTGTACACTTACAGAAACCTGCGTGCCATAAACACCAATCAATTTATAGACATTCTACAATCTTCACTATCACCAATCTCTTCCCTCTCCTGCCCTAATCTAGCAGCCAAACATTACCATGACACCCTCAAGTCTACCCTGGATCAAATGGCACCCCCTAAAACACAAACCTCCCGACACAGACGGCAGGAACCCTGGCACACGCAAACAACCTGCTTTCTCAGGCGATGCTCTAGGTGTGCTGAACATCTGTGGAGGAAAACTAAGACTTCTTCAGACTATCTGCACTATAAATTCATGCTTAAATCCTATTACTCCGCTCTTCATCTCGCCAAACAAACATATTTTACCTCCCTCATCTCCTCTCTGTCTAACAACCCAAAACGCCTTTTTGACACGTTCAACTCTCTCCTTCGGCCTAAAGTACAGACCCCAATCACTGATCTCTGTGCTGCAGACCTGGCCAATTACTTCAAAACTAAAATCGATGACATTCGTGATGAAATCCTCTCCCAGTCCCCTAAAAGTTCTGATCCAATTCCCAGCCACGTCTCCTCTTCATCACTCTCAGTTTTTGAGCCTGTAACGGAGGATGAGGTTTCCAGGCTCCTCTCCTCCGCCCGCCCCACTAACTGCTCTAGTGACCCCATGCCTTCACACCTCATCCAGTCTCTCCCTCCTGCTATCAGCTGTCACCTAACTAAAATCTTTCACCTCTCCCTCTCTTCTGGGGTCTTTCCCTCCTCCTTCAAACACTCTATCATAACCCCACTATTGAAAAAACCATCTCTGGAATCGTCCTGTGCAGCCAACTATCGAACCGTCTTAAATCTCCCCTTTATCTCAAAACTCCTGGAACGCTTGGTCTACTCCCGCCTTATCCGCTATCTCTCCGAGAACTCTCTCCTTGACCCCTTACAGTCTGGTTTCCTCTCCCTTCACTCCACAGAAACGGCCCTAACCAAAGTCACTGACGATCTTCTGACGGCCAAATCAAATGGCAATTTCTCTTTACTGATTCTCTTGGACCTCTCTGCGGCTTTTAACACTGTGGATCACCAACTCCTCCTCAGTAGTCTCGGCTCCACCGGTCTCAAGGACTCTGCTCTCGCCTGGTTTTCCTCCTATCTCTCTGGCCACTCCTTTAGCGTCTCGTTTTCTGGCTCTACTTCTCCTCTTGCTGTTGGGGTTTCCCAGGGATCGGTCCTAGGTCCTCTACTCTTTCACTCTACACATCCCCCATTGGAAAAACAATCAGTAGAATTTGTTTCCAGTACCACCTCTATGCTGATGACACCCAACTCTATACCTCTTCCTCCAACATCACCCCTGCACACCTATAGAATACCAGTGACTGTCTCTCTGCAGTCTTAGACATCATGTCCTCTTTATATCTGAAACTAAATCTTTCGAAAACAGAACTTCTTGTTTTTTCTCCATCAATTGATACTGTACCTAACCCTGACATTTCCATCTCGGTATGTGGGACTACCATAACTCCCGGGCAGCAGGCTCGCTGTCTTGGAGTTATACTTGACTCTGATCTGTCTTTCACTCCCCATATACAGTCCCTTTCACATTCTTGTCACCTGCATCTCAAAAACATTTCCAGAATCCGCCCATTTCTCACTACTGAATCTGCTAAAACTCTCATTATTGCTTTGATTCACTCCCGCCTTGACTACTGTAAATCTTTACTAATAGGCCTTCCTTTCTCCAAACGTTCTCCTCTCCAGTCCATCCTTAATGCCGCAGCCAGACTCATCTTCCTCTCCAGCCGCTACACCGATGCCTCCTCCCTGTGCCAGTCACTACACTGGTTACCAATTCAGTCCAGAATACAGTACAAAATCCTCAGTCTCACACACAAAGCTCTCCACAATGCTGCACCTCCCTACATCTCCTCTCTCATCTCTGTCTACCATCCTACACGTTCTCTACGATCTGCTAATGATCTCACACTAACATCTTCTATAATCCGAACTTCTCCCTCCCGTCTCCAAGACTTCACTCGTGCTGCACCGATTCTCTGGAATGCTATCCCTCAATCCCTCAGACTCAACAACAACATCCATAGTTTCAAACGTGGCCTGAAAACACATTTCTTCAGACAGGCCTATAACATTCTTTAATTGGCCTCAACATATCCTCAACATATCCCCACACCTCTTGTTTGAATAGTTATTGTGTAATATTATGTCTGATACTTGTCTTTGTTTGATAATTGTAAGCGCTGCGGAATCTGTAGGCGCTATATAAATAAATTATTATTATTATCTATGGCAGTCCGGTACTTTAAATGGATGATCGGATCGCCCCTCAGCACTGCCACGATGATCCGATCATCCAGCATGGCGGCCGGATGTCCCCTCACCTGGCTCCAGCAGTCGCCCAGGGTCTTCTGCTCTGGTCTGAGATCGAGTAGACCAGAGCAGTAGATGACCGATAATACTGATCAGTGCTAAAAAGTGTAAAAAAAAAAGTTGAAAATGTAAAAATAAAAAGTAAAAAAAAGTGAAAAATCCCCTCCCCCCGATAAAAATGAAAATTGTCAGTTTTTCCAATTTTACCCCCAAAAAGTAAATTTTTTTAAAACAAACATATTTGGTATCACCGCGTGTGTAAATGTCCAAACTATGAAAATATAATGTTAATGATCCCATACGGTGAACGGCGTTAACGTAATTTTTTTTTTAAAAGTCCAAAAATGAAGCTTTTTTGTCACATTTTATTAAAAAAAAATTATAAAAAATTATCTAAAAGTTTTATATATGCAAATGTAGTAACAATAAAAAGAAAAGATGAGGGCACAAAAAAATTAGCCCTCATACCGCCCTATATATGGAAAAAATAAAAAGTTATAGGTGGTCAAAATAGGGTGATTGTTACGCCGAGCGCTCCGGGTCCCCGCCCCTCCCCGGAGCGCTCGCTACACTCTCTCCGCTGCAGCGCTCCGGTCAGATCCACTGACCCGGGGCGCTGCGATTCTGCTGCCAGCCGGGATGCGATTCGCGATGCGGGTAGCGCCCGCTCGCGATGCGCACCCCGGCTCCCGTACCTGACTCGCTCTCCCTCGGTCCTGTCCCGGCGCGCGCGGCCCCGCTCCCTAGGGCGCGCGCGCGCCGGGTCTTTGCGATTTAAAGGGCCACTGCGCCGCTGATTGGCGCAGTGATTCCAATTAGTGTCTTCACCTGTGCACTTCCCTATATCACCTCACTTCCCCTGCACTTCCCTGCCGGATCTTGTTGCCATTGTGCCAGTGAAAGCGTTCCTTGTATGTTCCTAGCCTGTGTTCCAGACCTCCTGCCGTTGCCCCTGACTACGATCCTTGCTGCCTGCCCCGACCTTCTGCTACGTCCGACCTTGCTTCTGTCTACTCCCTTGTACCGCGCCTATCTTCAGCAGCCAGAGAGGTTGAGCCGTTGCTAGTGGATACGACCTGGTCACTACCGCCGCAGCAAGACCATCCCGCTTTGCGGCGGGCTCTGGTGAAAACCAGTAGTGACTTAGAACCGATCCACTAGCACGGTCCACGCCAATCCCTCTCTGGCACAGAGGATCCACTACCTGCCAGCCGGCATCGTGACAGTAGATCCGGCCATGGATCCCGCTGAAGTTCCTCTGCCAGTTGTCGCTGACCTCACCACGGTGGTCGCCCAGCAGTCTCAACAGATAGCGCAACAAGGCCAACAGCTGTCTCAACTGACCGTTATGCTACAACAGTTACTACCACAGCTTCAGCAGTCATCTCCTCCGCCAGCTCCTGCACCTCCTCCGCAGCGAGTGGCCGCTCCTGGGCTACGCCTATCCTTGCCGGATAAATTTGATGGGGACTCTAAGTTTTGCCGTGGCTTTCTTTCCCAATGTTCCCTGCATCTGGAGATGATGTCGGACCTGTTTCCCACTGAAAGGTCTAAGGTGGCTTTCGTAGTCAGCCTTCTGTCCGGAAAAGCCCTGTCATGGGCCACACCGCTCTGGGACCGCAATGATCCTGTCACTGCCTCTGTACACTCCTTCTTCTCGGAAGTCCGAAGTGTCTTTGAGGAACCTGCCCGAGCCTCTTCTGCTGAGACTGCCCTGTTGAACCTGGTCCAGGGTAATTCTTCCGTTGGCGAGTATGCCGTACAATTCCGTACTCTTGCTTCAGAATTGTCCTGGAATAATGAGGCCCTCTGCGCGACCTTTAAAAAAGGCCTATCCAGCAACATTAAAGATGTTCTGGCCGCACGAGAAATTCCTGCTAATCTACATGAACTTATTCACCTAGCCACTCGCATTGACATGCGTTTTTCCGAAAGGCGTCAGGAGCTCCGCCAAGATATGGACTCTGTTCGCACGAGGCGTTTCTTCTCCTCGGCTCCTCTCTCCTCTGGTCCCCTGCAATCTGTTCCTGTGCCTCCCGCCGTGGAGGCTATGCAGGTCGACCGGTCTCGCCTGACACCTCAAGAGAGGACACGACGCCGCATGGAGAACCTCTGCCTGTACTGTGCTAGTACCGAACACTTCCTGAGGGATTGTCCTATCCGTCCTCCCCGCCTGGAAAGACGTCCGCTGACTCCGCACAAAGGAGAGACAGTCCTTGATGTCTACTCTGCTTCTCCACGTCTTACTGTGCCTGTGCGGATGTCTGCCTCTGCCTTCTCCTTCTCTACCGTGGCCTTCTTGGACTCTGGATCTGCAGGAAATTTTATTTTGGCCTCTCTCGTCAACAGGTTCAACATCCCAGTGACCAGTCTCGCCAGACCCCTTTACATCAATTGTGTAAACAATGAAAGATTGGACTGTACCATACGCTTCCGCACGGAGCCCCTTCTAATGAGCATCGGATCTCATCACGAGAGGATTGAACTTTTGGTCCTCCCCAATTGCACCTCGGAAATTCTCCTTGGACTTCCCTGGCTTCAACTTCATTCCCCAACCCTGGATTGGTCCACTGGGGAGATCAAGAGTTGGGGGCCCTCTTGTTCCAAGGACTGTCTAAGACCGGTTCCCAGTAACCCTTGCCGTGACTCTGTGGTTCCCTCAGTAACCGGTCTCCCTAAGGCCTATATGGACTTCGCGGATGTTTTCTGCAAAAAACAAGCTGAGACTCTACCTCCTCACAGGCCTTATGATTGCCCTATCGACCTCCTCCCGGGTACTACTCCACCCCGGGGCAGAATTTATCCTCTCTCTGCCCCAGAGACTCTTGCCATGTCTGAGTATGTCCAGGAAAATTTAAAAAAGGGCTTTATCCGTAAATCCTCCTCTCCTGCCGGAGCTGGATTTTTCTTTGTGTCCAAAAAAGATGGCTCCCTACGTCCTTGCATTGACTACCGCGGTCTTAATAAAATCACGGTTAAGAACCGCTACCCCCTACCCCTCATCTCTGAACTCTTTGATCGCCTCCAAGGTGCCCACATCTTTACTAAATTGGACTTAAGAGGCGCCTATAACCTCATCCGCATCAGAGAGGGGGATGAGTGGAAAACGGCGTTTAACACCAGAGATGGACACTTTGAGTATCTGGTCATGCCCTTTGGCCTGTGCAACGCCCCTGCTGTCTTCCAAGACTTTGTCAATGAAATTTTTCGTGATCTGTTATACTCCTGTGTTGTTGTATATCTGGACGATATCCTAATTTTTTCTGCCAATCTAGAAGAACACCGCCAGCATGTCCGTATGGTTCTTCAGAGACTTCGTGACAATCAACTCTATGCCAAAATTGAGAAATGTCTGTTTGAATGCCAATCTCTTCCTTTTCTAGGATATTTGGTCTCTGGCCAGGGACTACAAATGGATCCAGACAAACTCTCTGCCGTCTTAGATTGGCCACGCCCCTCCGGACTCCGTGCTATCCAACGCTTTTTGGGGTTCGCCAATTATTACAGGCAATTTATTCCACATTTTTCTACCGTTGTGGCTCCTATCGTGGCTTTAACCAAAAAAAATGCCGATCCCAAGTCGTGGCCTCCTCAAGCGGAAGACGCCTTTAAACGACTCAAGTCTGCCTTTTCTTCGGCTCCCGTGCTCTCCAGACCTGACCCTTCCAAACCCTTCCTATTGGAGGTTGATGCCTCCTCAGTGGGAGCTGGAGCTGTTCTTTTACAAAAAAATTCTTCCGGGCATGCTGTCACTTGTGGTTTTTTTTCTAGGACCTTCTCTCCGGCGGAGAGGAACTACTCCATCGGGGATCGAGAGCTTCTAGCCATTAAATTAGCACTTGAGGAATGGAGGCATCTGCTGGAGGGATCAAGATTTCCAGTTATTATTTACACCGACCACAAGAACCTCTCCTACCTCCAGTCTGCCCAACGGCTGAATCCTCGCCAGGCCCGGTGGTCTCTGTTCTTTGCCCGATTTAATTTTGAGATTCACTTTCGTCCTGCCGATAAGAACATTAGGGCCGATGCTCTCTCTCGTTCCTCGGATGCCTCAGAAGTTGAACTCTCTCCGCAACACATCATTCCACCTGACTGCCTGATCTCCACTTCTCCAGCCTCCATCAGGCAAACTCCTCCAGGAAAGACCTTTGTTTCTCCACGCCAACGCCTCGGAATCCTCAAATGGGGTCACTCCTCCCATCTCGCTGGTCATGGGGGCATCAAGAAATCTGTGCAACTCATCTCCCGCTTCTATTGGTGGCCGACTCTGGAGACGGATGTTGTGGACTTTGTGCGAGCCTGCACTATCTGTGCCCGGGATAAGACTCCTCGCCAGAAGCCCGCTGGTTTTCTTCATCCCCTGCCTGTCCCCGAACAGCCTTGGTCTCTGATTGGTATGGATTTTATTACTGATTTACCCCCTTCCCGTGGCAACACTGTTATTTGGGTGGTCGTTGATCGATTCTCCAAAATGGCACATTTCATCCCTCTTCCTGGTCTTCCTTCAGCGCCTCAGTTGGCTAAACAATTTTTTGTACACATTTTTCGTCTTCACGGGTTGCCTACGCAGATCGTCTCGGATAGAGGCGTCCAATTTGTGTCTAAATTCTGGAGGGCTCTCTGTAAACAACTCAAGATTAAATTAAATTTTTCTTCTGCATATCATCCCCAGTCCAATGGACAAGTAGAAAGAATTAACCAAGTCTTGGGTGATTATTTGCGACATTTTGTTTCCTCCCGCCAGGATGACTGGGCAGATCTCCTTCCATGGGCCGAATTCTCGTATAACTTCAGAGTCTCTGAATCTTCCTCCAAATCCCCATTTTTCGTGGTGTACGGCCGTCACCCTCTTCCCCCCCTCCCTACCCCCTTGCCCTCTGGTCTGCCCGCTGTGGATGAAATTTCTCGTGACCTTTCCATTATATGGAGAGAGACCCAAAATTCTCTCTTACAGGCTTCTTCACGCATGAAGAGGTTCGCGGATAAGAAAAGAAGAGCTCCTCCCGTTTTTTCCCCTGGAGACAAGGTATGGCTCTCCGCTAAATATGTCCGCTTCCGTGTCCCTAGCTACAAGTTGGGACCACGCTATCTTGGTCCTTTCAAAATTTTGTGTCAAATTAATCCTGTCTCTTACAAACTTCTTCTTCCTCCTTCTCTTCGTATCCCTAATGCCTTTCACGTCTCTCTTCTTAAACCACTCATCCTCAACCGTTTTTCTCCCAAATCTGTTCCTCCCACTCCTGTTTCCGGCTCCTCGGACATCTTCTCTGTCAAAGAGATCTTAGCCTCTAAAAAGGTCAGAGGGAATACTTTTTTTTTAGTGGACTGGGAGGGTTGTGGTCCTGAAGAGAGATCCTGGGAACCTGAGGACAACATCCTAGATAAAAGTCTGCTCCTCAGGTTCTCAGGCCCTAAAAAGAGGGGGAGACCCAAGGGGGGGGTACTGTTACGCCGAGCGCTCCGGGTCCCCGCTCCTCCCCGGAGCGCTCGCTACACTCTCTCCGCTGCAGCGCTCCGGTCAGATCCACTGACCCGGGGCGCTGCGATTCTGCTGCCAGCCGGGATGCGATTCGCGATGCGGGTAGCGCCCGCTCGCGATGCGCACCCCGGCTCCCGTACTTGACTCGCTCTCCCTCGGTCCTGTCCCGGCGCGCGCGGCCCCGCTCCCTAGGGCGCGCGCGCCGGGTCTTTGCGATTTAAAGGGCCACTGCGCCGCTGATTGGCGCAGTGATTCCAATTAGTGTCTTCACCTGTGCACTTCCCTATATCACCTCACTTCCCCTGCACTTCCCTGCCGGATCTTGTTGCCATTGTGCCAGTGAAAGCGTTCCTTGTATGTTCCTAGCCTGTGTTCCAGACCTCCTGCCGTTGCCCCTGACTACGATCCTTGCTGCCTGCCCCGACCTTCTGCTACGTCCGACCTTGCTTCTGTCTACTCCCTTGTACCGCGCCTATCTTCAGCAGCCAGAGAGGTTGAGCCGTTGCTAGTGGATACGACCTGGTCACTACCGCCGCAGCAAGACCATCCCGCTTTGCGGCGGGCTCTGGTGAAAACCAGTAGTGACTTAGAACCGATCCACTAGCACGGTCCACGCCAATCCCTCTCTGGCACAGAGGATCCACTACCTGCCAGCCGGCATCGTGACAGTGATTTTAGATTACTGTTTTTGTACAAAAAGTTTTAGATTTTTTTTAAGCGGTACAAAAATATAAAAGCATCAAGCCATGGGTATCATTTTAATCATATTGACCCACAGCATAAAGAACAAATGTCATTTCTACCGTTAAGTGTACAGTGTGAAAACAAAACCCTCCAAAATGTGCATAATTGTGGTTTTCATAAAAATATCATCCCTAGAAATTTTTTTGGGGGGGGGTTCGCCGTACATTTTATGGTAAAATGAGAGCTTTCATTACAAAGTACAATTGGTCATGCAAAAAACAAGCCCTCATATGGGTCTGTAGATGGAAATATAAAAGAGTTATGGATTTTAGAAGGCGAGGAAGAAAAAACGAAAATGCAAAAATAAAATTGGCCTGGTCCTTAAGGTTAAAATGGGCTTGGTCCTTAAGGGGTTAAAAAAATGTTTTCCACCGGAGTACCCCTTTAAGGTTTGGTGAGAAAAAAATTAAGTGCTTTATCAAGCAAAATTCTGTGGGAATGGTCACAAGACCTGTTTTGCTTTAATATTGGGCTAGGTTCACACTGCACTTTAGTTTACATTTAAAGTTTATGCTTTATACTTTTAAAGTTGCTAAAAATCCTTTTTCATTGACCTGCATTATAAAAAGAAATGCATTGCACCATCAACTTTATTTGTTGTATACAATAGTGTTGTTGTATACAACAAAACTAAATGTAATGAAATAGAAACAATGAAATGTTAAGAGATGAATGTCCTCTCAGTGTGGCCTAGATACAGTATTTGGCTAAAACCTTCTAAAAATGCAGCACGATACCATGATTCCTACATTCTACCCAGAATTTACTAAGGCTACACTTTAGCAACTTGGAACTGGATGTAGATTCTCTGGCAGAGCAAGGGTTAAGCTAACTATAGGCTTCACTGGAAGAGAAATACAGTGGACTAGGTCTAGACCTCCTCTTGGGACTTGGGAGACTTCCCCTTCAGCACATTCTAGAACAGTGGCTCCCAATCGTTTCGGCTCGGGGCACCCCTTGACAAAATAATTTATTGAGGTGCACCCCTACCGAATATTTTTCGGCGTGCAACAAACAAAAGCACAGCTAAAAAGAAGCAATTCACATTACCTATAGATCTGTTAGCTATATAGATTACAGTGCTGCTATATGCAGGACTCACAGATGACGTCTTCTCTGGTAAGAGTCACTTTCCTTTTTCTTCTCCTCCATGCGGTCCAACTGGTCATGTTCACTTCTTCCAGTCACAACTTTTTACCACTGAACCTGCAAAAAAAGACATCTTAAAGGGTTACTCCGCTCCCCAACGTCCGGAACATTGCATTCTGAATGCTGGGTGCGGGCTTCCTTGTTCATGCCCGCCCCCTCGTGATGTCATGCCCTGTCATGTGATGTTACGTCCGGCCCCGCAATACAAGTCTATGAGACTTTCATTGAGGGGGCAGGCCATGACTTCACGAGGGGGCGGGCGTGAACATGGAAGCCTGCACACAGCGTTCAGAACTCAATGTTCCTGACGATGGGGAGCGGAGTAACCCTTTAAGCTCTACACTTTTATAACATCATCCTCCCCTTTTTCCCCACAAATACCTCCAGTCTCACACATAAAATGCCTCCAGCAGCCTCACATTCACACACATACACACACACAAAGGGGGACATTTATCAAGGGATTTAGAGCTCTTTTTTTTGCTTACAAAAGTTGCACAAAAAGTCGCATTAACACCAAAGCAAATTTTTGTGCGACTTTTGGCTGTAAGCAAAAAGCTACAAAATAGCCTATGAAAGTAAATTTTATTTTTCACTTTGCAGAGGTAAGGAATATATCAAGGGCGAATGTCCGGAGCTGGCTTACAAAACGGCTTTGGAGAGCAAATTTTTATATTTTCTGCTGGCAGCTGGGCTCCGTCTGATTCTAACCCAGCTACCGTAACTTAATGACGGGGACACTGATTTACATCCCCCCCCCCTTGTCTCCCACCTGCCTGCGCCGCACATCTCCCATCTGTCTGTTACCTGTTGCAAGACTACAACTCCCAGCATTCACTTACAGTGAGGGCATGCTGGGAGTTGTAGTCTTGTAGCAGGTAGCGGGGGCAGGAGATGTGCGGCGCTGGCGGGTGGGAGACAAGGGGGGGGATGTAAATCAGTGTCCCCATCATTAAGTTAGGGTAGCTGGGTTAGAATCAGATGGAGCCCGGGCGGCTGCAGAGTGATGCCAGCCCGGGCTCTCTTAGCTACCAGCTCTTAGACCCTACCATCTGATCAGAGAACAAGTCTTTTCTGAAGCAGCTGCCAGAGATCTCAGGACAAGTGATCAGCATCTGGAGTACCCCAAAAGCTACAGTTTCCAGTAAGTCTACAAGTCTATGTCTGCTGTCACTGAAGTTAGTCAAGTCCTGCACACAGTCAAGTCAAGTCTGATTACAAGTATTGGTCCAGCAAGCTGTGAGGTCCTCTGGGTCCTGGCCACCTCTCTGGGAATTCTGGCCTCAGCTGTGAAGATAATTACACCTGTCTTCTAATCAGTAAAGCCTCCGTTTGACCCAAACTGGTTATGGACTCTTTATTCACTACAAGCCCGTGGGATAGCAGAGAATCTGGGTGTGTGGTGTTCCGAAACGTGAAACACATAGGGGTTAATACCATCCAACCCTTGGGGTTAATAACATCAGATCCCACCACTCACACCGCAACACCAGTGGTCCCGCAATTCACCGCAGTGGCTCACCACACCACCACTTGCTTTGGCTTCCATTTAACCCCCCCACCACTCGCTGCTGCCTCCCTTCAACCTCCGACCCCTTGCTATTGCCTCCATTCACACTTCCATCCCTCGCTATTGCCTCCATTCACCTCCCACCCCCACCCTTACCCCTCGCTATTGCCTCCATTCACCCACCCCCACTCCTTGCTGTTGCCTTCATTCATGCCCCCTACCTCTCGCTAGTGCCTCCATTCACCTCCTCTACCCCTCGCTTTTGCCTCCATTCACCCCCCTCTCTATTGCCTGCATTCACTCCCCCCTCCTTATATTGCCTCCATTCACCCCCCCCCCCCCCCCCCACACACACACACACTTACAATCTGTTTTGGTTGAACAATAGCATGTTTTCATGAATGCATAATTGTGGCAGACAATTGTTAAACAAAATGGTGCTGTACATACTGACATCAACAATGGTGCCAGAAATGATCTGCACGACACATATAGCATGCCATCGCACTGATAACAAGACATGCAAGGTCCAGGGCACTGGTTGTGTATTACGAAACGCATTTAAATAGTAAATAATATATTGTGAAAATATCTTTTTTTAGCCTGTCCACCTTTGTACAATCCTTTTACAAAAGTGCATGATTAAATTTTAGAACATTGGTCTTTCAGGAACCAAGGGACTCCCCAAGGAGCCATGTCCAGCATATCTAGCTCTGGTGACTTGCTACACAAGCCATTCTGAACAGAACTCATGCATGTCTATTGACTTCAGTGAACGTCTTATCATGCTTTGCATAAACATCACAGCTTCTCTCTGTAAACTGAGAACATTTGGATATTTGACTGTATTCCTGGCTGTGGAATTGCATTTTAAAGCAGTGAACTCTGCTCCATCTGTATTTTCTATTTCTATTATTTCTGTATATTCTTATTTTTCTTATCTTCTTGATTTAATAGTTTAGAAGTCAAAGAAAGTTTATTTAGTTTCTCACAGACTGCTGTAAGTTCTCAGTTGATCATCGCGAGCCGCAGAGCCGCGGGTTTCCTATCCCCAGATTAACACACATTACTAATTCTACATACTTTGCAAAATCCAGGTTCAGTGCATTGAGACTGAAGCACAAATCCCATCTGTTTCCGAGGCTGCTCTCCAAGTACTTTTACAGTAATTATACTCGCACTGTACTATGTAACAATAAGGCTCCATTTACATGAATTCTTTCCCACAGGAGCCGAGAAATGAACCACTGCCAGTAGGGATGAGCGAATTGAATCTGACGAATCCAAATTAGTTACGAATTTCAGGAAAAAATTGCTTCGCAACGAATGCGAATATTGGCGCAATTCGATCGGACAAATCGCTTCATTAAACTCCATTTAGTGCAGTCCAGGCTCCAGGGCATCTAAGATGGCGGCTCCACATGTCAGGACATGGGGCAAAGAATACTGGGAAAGCGGAAACAAGGGTCGGCGGGATGACCCTGAATCGCATGCAGCATACAGCCTATCAGCAGTCAGCCACCCCTGTGATGTCACAGCCCTATATACTCGGCAGCCATCTTGCAGCATTTCACATCAGGGTTCTATTGCAGAGAGAGAGGGACAGAAAGCAGGGTGTGTTGCACAGAAAAGCATTTTTACAGCAGCGATTCACCTCAAGCGCAAATCCAGCCTAGAAGCACTGATAGGGAAGAGAGAGAGATTGAGAGAAAAAGTGCAATTTTGGGTGTAGTACACAGCGACTGTGTGCTTCAGCACTGGTGTGTACAACAACTGAAAAGCTAATAGTAGCCAGCCAGTTAGGGTGAGCAGAGCACTAAAAGCCACAATCACCTGCTATTGCCTAATACTGGTTGAGTAGCGGAGCGTATTGTCCTCTATTAAGTAGAACCTGTGCATACATAGATGGTGTACCATTTTGTTCCTGTTAAAGTTTTAAGGGTCTAGTTACTGTTAAAGGCCAGCCAAATGTACATACTTGCTGCTGTTCTAGAAAAATACTATTTTAAGTTTTACTATATTATTTTAAGTGTAGTGGAGCGCATTATACTCCCCTCATAAGTGAAAACCATGTATGTACATCTAAGTGGTGTACCATTTTGTTCCTGCTAAAGTCTTAAGGGCCTAGTTACTGTGAAAGGCCAGGCAAAAGTAAACACCTGCTGGTGTTGTAGACAAATACTATTTTCAGCTTACTGAAGCACATTGTACTCCCCACATAAGTGCATACCACATATGTGCATCTAAGTGGTGTACCATTTTGTCTTAAAAAGGGCGACCCCACACAGGAACCTCTCCCTATTTACACCTAAAAACCCTGGGAAATGGCAGTGTGTGTAGGTGGAAATAGGAAGAGGTTCCTGTGTGGGGCCACCCATTTTAGGGCGAGTAACACTTGCCAAGAAGGGAATTAATAATGTGATAGTAGGCCTTACAGGGGAAGTTTTTACCCCCACCAGTTACAATGAACCATACGTTGTTCCCTTCCATCTTTTAGATGTCTTTGCATCACATCAATACTTGGTGGTGTAGGTGGCACATGGTGTTTTAGTACACCTTTACCTTTGTTTGATTTCAAAAAAATTTGGGGTACATATAATTTATCCTAAGAATATTGTTAAAAGTTATGTTTAACATAATGCATATACTTAATACTTATTTGTGCACACTAACACTTTTACAAAAGAGACCGTTTTCTTCTGTTCACCTGCCTCAGCTACTATTCTGATCCTGCCATCCGCCTGATGCCCCACATCTGATGCCAAGTTCTCCTTTTTTCACCCACCTTCGTCACTGGGTACTGTTATTGCCACCCACTGCCCCACTCTGTCACCGGGTCACTTTCAGGACTCCTGATGCTGCTGATGCCACCTCCAAACTGTCTTATTCTGTCACCATTTGTTCTCCTCATGCTAATGCCAGCTCCAGGCTGTCTCATACTGCCACCACATGTTCTCGTTATGCTGCTGCCACCTCCAGGCTGTCTCATTCTGCCACTATATGGTCTCCTCATACTGCCGCCAACTCCAGGCTGTGTCATTCAGCCACTATATGGTCTCCTCATGCTGCTGCCACCTCCATGCTCTGTCATTGTGCCGCTCTGCAACAGTGATTCTAATAGCGATGACTCTAATCTGCATGTCATACTGAATTACAGTATTATTTCACTAACCCAGCACACTCCCTATGTGTGTTACAGCAAGGCAAAGTGTTCTACACCCCTATTGAGGCTCTCTGTAGGCCATAAATAGCCGTTTTTAACAGAGGTTCGGCGCAAATAAATCCGGACCAAACTACATTTTTGGGGGAAAATTTGGCGAATTGTCCGAATCCAATTTTTAAAAAAATTTGCTCATCTCTAAATGCCAGCATTCATAAGTAGTGATTGATTTACACACATCAAATTACATGTTTTTTCCAAAGAGAAAGACAGAGAAACAGTAGTTTGGGCATTTTGATGAAGAGAAGGGGGAGATCAATATCACAGGACAGGCACAATTTAATGGTTTGTGTATTTTTATATAGGAACGCCAGCATTTCCAGGAAGATAAGTGTTCAATACAATGCTTATGAATACATGCTGCATGAAGGTCTTTGGAGAGTGCACCTCATTTACATGTAGCAAAGCAAAGCTAAGAAAACAGGGTAAATCCTACTGCTTCCAATCAATGCTGTCTATATTGTTTTCTTACTGTCTGAGCTATGTCTGTTGTTTGCTTTAGACTTTCTGTATACAGCAGAGCTGTCATATTAATCCCCCACAGTATTCCTGGACTCCGAACAGCCTGTAAGAAATAGACATCACATGCGGAAATCTTCACAAGTCAGCAAGCAAAGACACAATAAACAAAACATCACTTACTCCCCAGCTATTGTGATAACCATTGTTGTTTCATATAATCTATCAATGTATAACTCGTGAACTAGTTCTATTTTGGTTAATTTTCAACCTAGGTCTCCGGCCAATTTCTGAACCGAACCTGCTCCTAACCAGCACCAATATCTAACAAGCACAGTCTATACCCCTAAATACACATCCTAATAATAAAATGACTTGACTAATAGCATCTTATTCCAAGGCCGAAACCATATATAGCCTTTATTAATGTATACTGCATGTTTGTTCTTAGAAGCATGTTATATACAAGTTCGGACAAATGTTTATCCTTGCAAAATATGCTATGGTGGTGACTTTTGCTTTGTTACGCTTGCCATAAATAATTTCTATTGATTGTACCCTAACATACACGCTCAACTGAATGTGTTTGTCAATGGGAGATTGGGATAAGTTGCAACTCTGACTGGCTTTTCTCTTGTAGGAGCAAAGAAAATGGTATGCAGAAATAAAGCACGCTTAATCCTTCTTTAACCCAACAACTGTTGTCAGATGGAACACCACAAACTCATAAAATTGTTGGCCCATCCAGTCGAAATGTTGGGTTGGGTTAATGTAAATGTCATACTGTTCCCATTAGCTTTACGGCTTTTGCCATGTTGAATCTTAGAAGTTTTTGCTCCCTTATTTTTTTGCCTCAAAATGTTCCTGTCACTTTATAAAAAAACATATGACATTTGTCACACGGACAGTCAATGTTGGGTGTTCAGAGTGCCAATGATCCATTGATAGAGCTAAGGAAGCACACAGCCAAGCACTTCCCTCCCCAGCTTTCTGCACTCCCTGTCCTGTTGCAGGAAACAAGCTCCATTGTAAGTCTAGGAAGCCTGTCTTCTGCAGCAAGACAGAAAAAAGAACAGGGTGGCGGGGGTTTGAACACATAGACTGACTGCTATTTTAAAATGACAGGGTCACTTTAAAAATAACTCTGCAAGCTGTGCTATTTTGTCAAAATAGTGTAAAGCCTCATGTACCGGCAATAATGCCAATGGAAACAGCTGATATAGTAAGCATTATATATCAAAGAAATAAATATATCTACATAGACAATTGACATGTTGTATGTTCCTCCAGGATATGTCAGGAGAAACCAGTACAGTATTCAAATGACTTTTTCTTGCAAATGTTCTATATGGATGTAAAGTTACAAAGTGAGGTTTCCGAGGCCAGTGAAGTATAGGGCATAAGAGTCACCAACACTCTTCTGACTTAATACTTGCAGCATTACAAATCCTATTTGTTATTAAAATCAGCACAGTACCTCCCGAGGAGCTTCATTGTATGGGTTTCCATGGCCTGAAAGCTGCATGCAACGCTTACATCACCAAGCACAATGCCAAGCATCGGTTTGAGAGGAGTAAAGCACATCACTGGACTCTGGAGCAGAAGTAACATGTTCTGTGGAATGATGAATCAGGATTCTCTATATGACAGTCTGATGAACTAGTCTGGGTTTGGTAGATGCCAAGAGAGTGTTACTGTGTTGGAGGAACAATGCCATAACATTATTTTTCGGAGTGGGGGTGGGATGTGGGGGAGTGATGGGGTTGGTTTGAATAACAGAGTGACCTAGAGCCCAAAGTTCTAGTGAAGGAAAATGTTAATCCTTCAGTATACCAAGACATTTTGGACAATTGTACACTTCTAAACTTGTGGGTACAGTTTGGAGGTGGACCTTTCTGTTCCAGCATGCCTGTGCCCCAGCGCACAAAGGATGGTCCAGGTTTGTTGTGTAAGAACTTGATTGGGTCCTACAGAGCCCTGACCTCGAACCTATTACCTCAACCTGAAAAACTAGAAAAAAAATGCGAGGCCCTCTTATCTAACATCAGTGTCTGATCTCACAAATGTTTTTTTTGCATGACTGGGCCAAAATCCCTACAGAATACCTACAGAATCTTGTAAAAGGTATTCCCTGAAGAGTTGAAGCTTTTATAACTGCACAGTGGGACCAACTCCATTGTAATATATATGGATTTAGAATGGAATATCCTAGAAGCTCGTGCAGGTGTCCAATACCATTGTCCACAGTTTTATAAATTCTGACACCCCAAGACTTCAACAGACCTAAAACCTGCAACATTTATATTAAGCCACATGTCAAAAATTAATTAAGCACAAGTAGCCCATAGGTGCCTGATAGAGATGAGCGAACTTACAGTAAATTCGATTCGTCACAAACTTCTCGGCTCGGCAGTTGATACCTTTTCCTGCATAAATTAGTTCAGCTTTCAGGTGCTCCGGTGGGCTGGGAAAGGTGGATACAGTCCTAGGAGACTCTTTCCTAGAAATGTATCCACCTTTTCCAGCCCACCGGAGCACCTGAAGGCTGAACTAATTTACGCAGGATAAGCCATCAACTGCCGAGCCGAGAAGTTTGTGACAAATCAAATTTACTGTAAATTCGCTAATCTCTAGTGCCTGATTTCAAAAAATTTAATGGTGGTATTTGATGGACTCTTTTATGGATTTAGATGTCGCTTTCAGTGCAAATTAGACCTTCATAGATCTCTTTCAAACAAATTTTGTCACTATAGAACCTACATTTCTGTAAACATTAGACTTTTATAGGCCCCTATGCTGTAAACTTCTACATCTTTTTGCAAAGCACCTTAGACATCTAGATATCTTCCACACATTACGCTTATATAGATCTCTGTTAACACCTGGTATACAGAATTTCTGGCAGTGACATTGCAATGCCAAGAGCGTAGATTGTAAATATCATTTAAACTTGCCAGTCAGATATAGAGTTCATTGCTATCTATGTGGTCATCTCATGTTCCAAGACTTAGAAATCAATAGGCATTTAGCCTTTTTTTTTTTTTTTTTTTTTACTTTTGTCAACTTTGCCATTGTCACTTAAGTCTTAGCTCACAAAAGATGCAGAAATGTCAATGTATTAAGGGAATAGAGAACAAACATTTTGTTGGAGCAAAAAAAATGCCATCATTCCCCCAAATATACAGACTATGAACTTTCTACGTAAAGGTGTTATCCAGGATTATAAAAATGTGGATCCCCTGGGCCTGTGTGAATACCCCTGGCTCGAGCCATCCACACAGGTTGCTGGGATGTAGAGTGGTAAGGAAGGATTCAGACAAGACGTGGTCGTGATAACTGATGGTCAAGGCAGGCGGAACAGTAGCAGGGTACGGTCATGGAACAAAGGAACAGGTACACGGATAAACAGGAACAATGGAACACAGAAGCTTTCACTCAGGCACTAGGGTAACAAAGATCCGGCCATGAGTTATGGGGGAACAGATACTTTCCCCCATAAAGAAGGTTCAGGTGAATTGACTAATTAACCCCTTAAGGACTCAGCCCATTTGGGCCTTAAAGGGGTACTCCGGCGCTTAGACATCTTATCCCCTATCCAAAGGATAGGGGATAAGATGCCTGATCGCTGCGGTCCCGCCGCTGGGGACCCCGGTGATCTTGCACGCCGCACCCCGTTAGAATCAGTCCCCGGAGCGTGTTCGCTCCGGATCTGATTATTATCGATCACGGGGACGGAGCATTGTGACACTCCCTCCCATAGGCTTGTATTGAGGGGAGCGTGACATCACATAGGGGCGGAGCCGTGATGTCACAATGCACTGTCCCCGTGATCAACAGTAATCAGACTGATTCTAACGGGGTGCTGCGTGCAAGATCACGGGGTCCCCAGCGGTGGGACCCCGCGATCAGGCATCTTATCCTTTGGATAGGGGATAAGATGTCTAAGCGCCGGAGTACCCCTTTAAGAAATCACACTTTATTTTTAGTTTTTTTCCTCCTTGCCTTCTAAAAATCATAACTCTTTTATATTTTCATACACAGAATAGTATAAGGGCTTGTTTTTTGCGCAAGCAGTTGTCCTTTGTAATGACATCACTCATTTTACCATAAAATGTATGGCGCAACCAAAAAAAAAACTATTTGTGTGGGGAAATTGATAAGAGAACCGTAATTTAGCAAATTTTGGAAGGTTTCATTATTCTGTGGGTCTATAAGATTAAAATGATACCCATGATTACATACTTTTCTATTATTATACTGCTTTAAAAAAATTGAATAACATTTTTAAAGTGCGTTTAAAATTCCTCAATTTTGCTGACCAAAAACTCTTACATTTTGGCGGTATGAGGGCTCATTTTTTGCGCCATGATTTGTAATTTATTTTTTGATACCACATTTGCATATATATAAAACTTTTAAAAAAATGTATTACATGTTTTTGGGAATAAAATGTTATAAAAAAGCAGCAATTTTGGACTTTTTTTTTTACGTTCACGCTGTTCACCGTATGGGATAATTAACATATTTTTCAGATATTTATGCATGCGGCAATAGCAAATATGTTTATTTAAATTTTTTTTAATACTTTTTGGGGGTAAAATGGGGAAAAACTGATAATTTACATTTTTATTGGGGAGGGGATTTTTTTTTACATTTTTTTCCTTTTATTTTTTCCTTTTTTTACATAGGGGACTATTTATAGCAATCATTTGATTGCTAATACTGTTCAGTGCTATGCAGAGGGCATAGCACTGATCAGTATTATTGGAAATCTTCTGCTCTGGTCTGCTCGATCTCAGTAGATGCCGGGAGATGGATGGAGGCAGGGGAGGGGACCTCTGTCCGCCATTACAGATGATTGGATCATCGCGGCAGCACTGCAGGTGATCCGATCGTCCATATTAAGTGCCGCACTTCTGCAGATCCCTTGATCTGGATTCAGTGGTCAGGATAGCTGATGGTCAAGGCAAGCAGTAGCAGGGTACAGTCATGGAACAAAGGAACAGGTAAACGGATAAACAGGAACAATGGAACACAGAAGCTTTCACTCAGGCACTAGGGCAACAAAGATCCGGCCGCAAGTTATGAGAGGAAAAGAAACTTATAAGAGAAGATGCAGGTGAATTCACTAATTAAGGGCGCTGGCCCTTTAAATGTAAGAGCTCCGGCGCGTGCGTGCCCTTGGAGGCTGGGGCATGAGTGCCGGGACTGAGAACACGGAAGACCAGGGAGGTGAGTGACGGGCTGGGACTCTCATGCAGGCGTGTCCCGCATTGTGAATCTCATCCCCGCCGGCAGTGGGGACAGGATAGGGGAGCACTCACGGCCAGCTTGTCTGGCCGGAGCGCTGATGTTACACATTCTTCCTACCTTGTGTGCATCATATAAACAATACACATATTTAAAATACAATAAACATTTAATGTGTCTATCCATATAAAGTCAGAAACCCAAATACCACCAAAAAACCTGTTAATTGAGAATAACATTTGTTCTATCATTAACCAGTTAACCCCTTAAGGACCCAGCCATTTTACACCTCAGGACCCGGCCATTTTTTGCAATTCTGACCACTGTCACTTTAAACATTAATAACTCTGGAATGCTTTTAGTTATCATTCTGATTCCGAGATAGTTTTTTCGTGACATATTCTACTTTAACATAGTGGTAACATTTTGTGGTATCTTGCATCCTTTCTTGGTGAAAAATCCCAAAATTTTATGAAAAATTTGAAAATTATGCATTTTTCTAACTTTGAAGCTCTCTGCTTGTAAGGAAAATGGATATTCCAAATAATTTTTTTTTTATTCACATATACAATATGTCTATTTTATGTTTGCATCATAAAATTTACGTGTTTTTACTTTTGGAAGACACCGGAGGGCTTCAAAGTTCAGCAGCAATTTTCCAATTTTTCACAAAATTTCCAAACTCACAATTTTTCATGGACCAGTTCAGGTTTGAAGTGGATTTGAAGGGTCTGCATATTAGAAATACCCCACAAATGACCCCATTATAAAAACTGCACCCCCCAAAGTATTCAAAATGACATTCAGTCCGCGTTTTAACCCTTTAGGTGTTTCACAGGAATAACAGCAAAGTGAAGGAGAAAATTCACAATCTCCATTTTTTACACTCGCATGTTCTTGTAGACCCAATTTTTTTATTTTTACAAGGGGAAAAAGGAGAAAATGTATACTTATATTTGTAGCCCAATTTCTCTTGAGTAAGCACATACCTCATATGTCTATGTAAAGTGTTCGGCAGGCGCAGTAGAGGGCTCAGAAGCGAAGGAGCAACAAGGGGATTTTGGAGAGTACGTTTTTTTGAAATGGTTTTTGGGGGGCATGTTGCATTTAGGAAGCCCCTATGGTGCCAGAACAGCAAAAATCCCCCACATGGCATACCATTTTGGAAACTAGACCCCTTGAGATACGTAACAAGGAATAAAGTGAGCCTTAATACCCCACAGGAGTTTCACGACTTTTGCATATGTAAAAAAATAAAAATAAAATTTCACTAAAATGTGTGTTTCCCCCCAAATTTCAAATTTTTGCAAGGGTTAGTAGCAGAAAATACCCCCCAAATATTGTAACCCCATCTCTTCTGAGTATGAAGGTACCCCATAAGTTGACCTGAGGTGTACTACGGGCGAACTACAATGCTCAGAAGAGAAGGAGTTATATTTGGCTTTTTGAGAGCAAATTTTGCTCGGGGGGGCATGTCGCATTTAGAAAGCCCATATGGTGCCAGGACAGCAAAATAACCCCCACATGGCATACCATTTTGGAAACTAGACCCCTTGAGGAACGTAAGAAGGCATAAAGTGAGCATTTACCCCCCACTGGTGTCTGTCATATCTTTGGAACAGTGGGCTGTACAGCATTTTTAATTTGCACAGCCCACTCTTACAAAGATCTGTCAGACACCTGTGGGGTGTAAATTCTCACTGCACCCCTCATTACATTCCGTGAAGGGTGTAGTTTCCGAAATGGGATCACATGTGGGGTTTTGTTTTTTTTGCGTTTGTCAAAACCGCTGTAACAATCAGCCACCCCTGTGCAAATCACCTCAACTGTACATGGCGCACTCTCCCTTCTGAGCCTAGTTGTGTGCCCCCAGAGCAGATTGCGCCCACATATAGGGTATCTCCGTACTCGGGAGAAATTGCGTTACAAATTTTGGGGGGCTTTTTCCCCTTTACCTCTTGTCAAAATGAAAAGTATAGGGCAACACCAGCATGTTAGTGTAAAAAGTTTAACATGCTGGTGTAGACCCCAACTTCACCTTTTCATAAGGGGTGAAAGGAGAAAAAGACCCCCAAGATTTGTTAGTCTATTTCTCCCGAGTACGGCGATACCCCATATGTGGCCCTAAACTGTTGCCTTGAAATACGACAGGGCTCCAAAGTGAGAGCGCCATGTGCATTTGAGGCCTGAATTAGGGATTTGCATAGGGGTGGACATAGGGGTATTCTACGCCAGTGATTCCCAAACAGGGTGCCTCCAGCTGTTGCAAAACTCCCAGCATGCCTGGACAGTCAACGGCTGTCCAGCAATACTGGGAGTTGTTGTTTTGCAACAGCTGGAGGCTCCATTTTGGAAAGAGTGGCGTACCAGGCGTTTTTCATTTTTATTGGGGAGGGAGGGGGGCTGTGTAGGGGTATGTGTATATGTAGTGTTTTTTACTTTTTATTTTATTTTGTGGTAGTGTAGTGTTTTTAGGGTACAGTCACACAGGCCAGGGATTAAAGCGAGTTTGAGCTCCCGCGCAAAATTTGCTGCATTGCAAACTTGCAGCCCGATACTCACTGTAAGCCCTCCAGCTGTTGCAAAACTACTACTCCCAGCATGCCTGAGAATGTTTGGGAGTTGTGGTTTTGCAACAGCTGGAGGCACACGGGTTGGGAAACACTGAGTTAGGAAACAATGTTGCCCAACCAGTGTGCCTCCAGCTGTTGCAAAACCACAACTCCCAAACATTCTCAGGCATGCTGGGAGTAGTAGTTCGGCAACATCTTTAGAGCCAGATGTTGCCGAACTACAACTCCCAGCATGCTTGGAGTTGTAGTTTTGCAACATCTGGAGGACTACAGTTTGCTGTTTGCTAATACAGTGGTTCCCAATCTGTGCCCTTCCAGATGTTGCAAAACTACAACCCCCAGTATGCCAAAACTGTCCAGGCATGCTGGGAGTTGTAGTTCTGCAACATGGGCCAGATGTTACAGCACTAGAACTCCCAGCATGCCTGGACAGTAAGGGCATGCTGAGGATGTGTAGTTTTGCAACATCTGGAAGGGCACAGTGGTCCAAAAACTGTGGACCTCCAGATGTTGCAAAACTGCAGCTCCCAGCATGCCCAGACGCCAAGGGCTGTCTGGGCATGCTGGGAGTTGTAGTTTACAGGGTCCTATTACAGCACTGCATGTCGCTTTACGGCGACGTGCATTGCTGTAAAGGGCCCGACCGCGGCTGAAGATATACTCACCTGTCGCCGCCGCCGCCATCTTCATCGTCTGGATCCGGGTCTTCAGGGACGAGGTAAGTACCGGGGCCGGTCCCCAGCACTCCCCCGTCCCACGCCGCATCCTCCGGTCTTCCTCCCGTCCTCTCCGGACTTTCAGGGGCCGCGCAGGACGGGAGGAAGTAACCGCCCCCCTCCTGCGATTGGTCGGTTAACTAACCGACAGATCGCAGGGTATAGGAGGAGGTGGCAGGCTTGCCACCTCGCTCCTATACTTCAGCATGGTCCTGGCTGTCTGTGACAGCCGGGAACATGCGAAATTACGAGGCGGTCGGGTCCCAGAGACCCGATCAGCCCGGTATCGCCGCAGATCGCAAGGGCGATTTCCCTTGCGATTTGCGGCGATCGCCGACATGGGGGGCCTGCATGGCCCCCCTCGGCGTTTGCCCTGGATGCCTGCTGAAGGATTTCAGCAGGCATCTGGTTCCGATCTCTGCCCGGCGAGCGGCAGAGACCGGAAAACGCCAGGACGTACGGGGACGTCCTGGGTCCTTAAGGCCCAGGGTGCGGGGACGTACCCGTACGTCCGGGGTCCTTAAGAGGTTAAGGACGCAGGGTCACGGGCTGACCCCACATCATATTGGGTCGGTCCCGGCACCTAGCAACGGCCAGGGCCTGTGGCTAATACCAGACATCACTGATCACGGGGATGTCCCTTATACGCGGCGATCTAAGTTGATCCCTGCATCTAAAATGTAAAAAATACTTCCCAGCAGCTCAATCGGGCTGATCAGGTTTCACCATGGTGGGGTCCCTACCTTCTCTTCTGCGTCTGTTCAGTGATTGATTTATTGATTGCTCCATGCATGAGATCCAGACTGGAGCAATTGAGCACCAAAAGCACTGATCAATGCAATGCTATGGCATAGCAGTGATCAGTGCATGAAATCAATGTATTGCATGCTATAGTCCCCTTTGGGGGCTATAACAGTGTAAATAAAAGTGTAAAAAAGTGTGATTTAACCCCTTCCCTAATAAAAGTTTGAATCACCCCTTTTCCCATAAAAAATATCATGTAAATAAAAATAAATATAAATAAATGTGCTTAAATGTCCAAACTATAAAAATATATTGTTAATTAAACCGCATGGTCAATGGCGTACATGTAAAAAAAAAAGTCCAAAATAGCGTATTTTTTGGTCACGTTATATACTATAAAAAAATTAATAAAAGGCGATCAAAAAGTCAAATCAAAACAAAAATGGTAAAACCTTTGGTAAAAAACTATAAAAACTTCAGATCGCAGCGCAAAAAAATTTGCCCTCATACCGCCCTGTATGCGGAAAAATAAAAAGGTTATAGGGGTCAGAAGATGACATTTAAAAAAAAAAATTTTCGTGCAAAAAAAACTTTTCACCAGAAGTAGAGCAAAATCAAACCTATATAAGTAGGGTATTATGTTAATCGTATGGACCTACAGAATAAAAATAAGGTGTTATTTTTATCGAAAAATGCACTGCGTAGAAACAGAAGCCACCAAAACTTACAAAATGTTTATTTTTTTTATTTATTTCAGTTTTGTCAGACAAATATATATATTTTTTTGGTTTAGCCATTTTTGGTAAAATGACTGATGTCATTACAAAGTACAATTTGTGGTGCAAAAAGCAAGCCATCATATGGGTCTGTAGGTGCAAAATTTAAAGGGTTATGATTTTTAAAAGGTAAGGAGAAAAAAAACGAAAGTGCACAAATGGAAAAACACTCAGTCCTGAAAGGTTCAAGGCTGTATGGGTGACTAGCATTTAGAATCATTATCCAGAACATTTCCAGTCACCACTTTTGATAGGATAGGCAACCTTGTCCAGTCCATTGAAATGTAATGTAAAAACATCACCCTGGTGAATAGAGATTAGCAAATGAATCCAAATTCATTACGACTATTATGAAAAATTAGATTTGCAATGAATGCGAATATCCCTGTGATTCTATTGAACAACTCTCTTCATTAAACTCCATTTACTGCGGTCCAGGCTCCAGGGCATCTAAAATGACGGATCCACATGTGAGGACATGGGGTAAGGATCTCTGGGAAGGCAAGGCAGGAAGGCGGGTAGGCGAGATGACCCTGAATCACATGCAGGATGCAGCCTATCAGCAGCCAGTCACCCCTGTGGTGTCACGGCCCTATATAATCTGAAGCCATATTGCGGCCAGTCACTTCATTCATTACACTGCAGAGAGATAGGACGGAAAGCCTGTGTGTGTTACATAGAAAAGCTTTTTTCAGCAGTGTTTCACCTCCTAATCACATCAGCGTTCTAGTGGACAGAGAGCAATGCGTTTTTCCACTGAAAAGGATTTTTACTGCAGCCATTAATCTCCCAGTCACTTTCTACAGCATTGTATTACAGAGAGGGGCAGAGAGCAATGTGTTGCCTCATACATTTCACCAAGCTGCCTCAACTTCATAAACCTTAGCAGAGGGGGCAGGAATAAGTTTTCAGTGCAATTCTTTGTTCCACAACAAATCATCTGCTAGTTATACTAGTCTGTAGACGGTAAAATACCCAGCAGTCTATTCCTAATTGTCTTTGACAGAGTGTAACTTTGGGTTTAGTACACAGCTTTTGTGTGCTCTAGAATTGTTGTGTACTTCTGGTGTTGTGCAAAAATAAGTTTTTTTAAGCGTAATGTAGCGCATTTTTCTGCCCTCATAAGTGCATACCACATACCTAAATCTAAGTAGTGTACTATTTTGTACCTGCTAATCTGTCAAGGGCCTAGATACTGTGAAAAGCCAGGTAAAAGTACTCTCCGGCTGGTGTTGTACTCAGATACTTTTTTACGTGTACTGTAGCGCATTTTTCTGCCCTCATAAGTGCATACCACATACCTACATCTAGGTAGTGAACTATTTTGTACCTGCTAATCTGTCAAGGGCCTAGATACTGTGAAAAGCCAGGCAAAAGTAATCACTGGCTGGTGTTGTACTCAAATACTTTTTTAAGTGTACCATAGCACATTTTTCTGCCCTCATAGGTGCATACCACATACGTACATCTAAGTAGTGTACTACTTTGTACCTGCTATTCTGTCAAGGGCCTAGATACTGTGAAAGGACAGCCAAAAGTAATCACTGGCTGGTGTTTTACTCCAATATGTTTTTTTTAAGGGTACTGTAGCACATTTTTCTGCCTTCATACGTGCTCACTTTCTTGCGTAGTGACAGCCGAATTGTCACCATTCGGCAGCGGGGTGACTTCTGGCTCTCCACCTTATTGGAACCACGCTACCGGCACAAAATGGGGGCCTTTTTCACACCCACTGATAGGGAGGACAGTGTGACCTGCTACAGAGACATCCTACGTAGTCAGTTGGGCGATGCCTATCGGCGCCATCGTCCATCCTCTTGCAGGTCTGACTCGGGGGGGGGTGGTTGGCCCTCTGCGCTCACCTTCCACTGCCATGACTGCTAGAGAGGGGTGGAGTGGCAGGAGCAGTACCAGCTCCATCAGTAGCAGCCTGAGTCCACCGTCGCTGATGAGTACCTTTCTTCACCTGCTAGTGAAGCAACTCATCAGCAGCAGGAAGACCTGAGCGGGACCGGAACCAGCAGGTGGTGGCAAACCTTGACATGCCCATGCAAACACATCTTGAAGATCCGCTGGACCTCTGGGCAGCCAAAGTTGATTTGTGGCTGCAACTAGCAGAGTTTGCCCTGGAAAAGCTTTACTGCCCAGCCAGTAGTGTGCCATCAGAGCAGGTGTTTAGTGCGGTGGGGGCCATAGTCACCCAAAGGAGAATTAGTCTGTCCACGAAAAATGACTGGACCTGACCTTTGTGAAGGCGAATCAGAAATGGATCATCAAGGATTTCCTCCCACCAATGCCTGATGCTCAAGAGTAGATTGACCATGGTGCCACACCAACACTTCACAAATATGGATAGTGCCAAACAGATTAAAGGCACTGCTCCCCAGTTACACACATTTCTCCGCATCAGACCTTTTTTCACCCACCTTCGTCACCGGGAGCTGGTATTGCCACCGACAGCACCATTTTGTCACCGGGTCACTTTCAGGACTCCTGATGCTGCTGCCACCTCCAGACTGTCTCATTCAGCCACTATATTGTCTCTTCGTGCTTCAGCCAACTCCAGGCTGTGCCATTCGGCCACTATATGGGCTCCTCATGCTTCACCATCTCCAGGCTGTGCCATTCAGCCACTATATGGTCTCCTCATGCTTCAGCCAACTCCAGGCTGTGCCATTCAGCAACTATATGGTCTCACCCTGCTTCAGCCAACTCCAGGCTGTGCCATTCAGCCACTATATGGTCTTCTCATGCTACTGCCAACTCCAGGCTGTGCCATTCAGCCACTATATGGTCTCCTCATGCTTCAGCCACCTCCAGGCTGTGCCATTCAGACACTATATCGTCTCCTCATGCTTCAGCCACCTCCAGGCTGTGCCATTCGGACACGATATGGTCTACTCATGCTGCCACAAACTCCAGGCTGTGCCATTCAGCCACTATATGTTTTACTCATGCTTCAGCCAACTCCAGGCTGTGCCATTCAGGCAATATTTGGTCTCCTCATGCTTCAGCCAACTCCAAGCTGTGCCAATCAGCCACTATATGGTCTCCTCATGCTTCAGCCAACTCCAGGCTCTGCCATTCAGACACTATATGGTCTCCTCATTCTTCAGCCAACTCCAGGCTGTGCCATTCAGCCACTATATGGTCTCCTTATGCTTCACCACCTCCAGGTTGTGCCATTCAGCCACTATATGGTCTCCTCATGCTTCATCCAACTTCAGGCTGTGCCATTCAGCAACTATATGGTCTCCTCATGCTTTAGCCAACTCCAGGCTGTGCCAGTCAGCCACTAAATGGTCTCCTCATGCTTCAGCCACCTCCAGGCTGTGCTATTCAGCCACTATATGGTCTTCTCATGCTTAAGCTAAATCCAGGCTGTGCCATTCAGACACTATATGGTCTTCTCATGCTGCCACCAGCTCCAGGCTGTGCCATTCAACCACTATATGTTCTACTCATGCTGCCATCAACTCCAAGTCGTGCCATTCATTCACAATATGGTCTCATTATGTTTCAGCCAACTCCAGGCTGTGCCATTCAGCCAATATTTGGTTTCCTCATGCTTCAGCCAACTCCAAGCTGTGCCAATCAGCCACTACATGGTCTCCTCATGCTTCAGCCAACTCCAGGCTCTGCCATTCAGACACTATATGGTCTCCTCATTCTTCAGCCAACTCCAGGCTGTGCCATTTGGCCACTATATGGTCTCCTTATGCTTCACCACCTCCAGGCTGTGCCATTCAGCCACTATATGGACTCCTCATGCTTCAGCCAACTCTAGGCTCTGCCATTCAGCAACTATACGGTCTCCTCATGCTTTAGCCAACTCCAGGCTGTGCCAGTCAGCCACTATATGGTCTCCTCATGCTCCAGCCAACCCCAGGCTGTGCCATTCAGACACTATATGGTCTCCTCATGCTTCAGCCAACTACAGGCTGTGCCATTCAGCCACTATATGTTCTTCTCATGCTTCAGCTACGTCCAGGCTGTGCCATTCAGACACTATATGTTCTACTCATGCTGCAGTCAACTCCAGTTTGTGTCATTCAGCCACTATATGGTCTCCTTATGCTTCAGCCAACTCCAGGCAGTGCCATTCAGCCAATATTTGGTCTCTTCATGCTTTAGCCAACTCCAAGCTGTGCCATTCAGCCACTGTATGGTCTCCTCATGCTTCAGCCAACTTCAGGCTATGCCATTCAGCCACTATATAGTTACATAGTTACATAGTTAGTATGGTTGAAAAAAGACATACGTCCATCAAGTCCAACCAGGGAATTGAAGTGAAGGGTGTAAGGGGATAAGGGGAAGGGATGTAGTTTTATAATTCTGCATAAGCATTAATGTTGTTTTGTTCCAAGAATGTATCTAACCCTGTTTTAAAGCTGTTAATTGTTCCTGCTGTGACCAGTTCCTGAGGTAGACCGTTCCATAAATTCACAGTCCTCACGGTAAAGAAGGCGTGTCGCCCCTTTAGACTAAACCTTTTCTTCTCCAGACGGAGGGAGTGCCCCCTCGTCCTTTGGGGGGGTTTAACCTGGAACAGTTTTTCTCCATATTTTTTGTATGGGCCATTTATATACTTATATACATTTATCATATCCCCCCTTAAACGTCTCTTCTCAAGACTAAACAATTGTAACTCCTTTAATCGCTCCTCATAGCTAAGATGTTCCATGCCCCATATTAGTTTAGTCGCACGTCTCTGCACCCTTTCCAACTCCGCAGTGTCCCTTTTATGAACAGGCGACCAAAACTGAACAGCATATTCCAGGTGAGGCCGTACCAATGCTTTATAAAGGTGGAGTATTATGTCCCTGTCCCTTGAGTCCATGCCTCTTTTTATACATGACAATATCCTGCTGGTTTTGGAAGCAGCAGCCTGATATTGCATGCTATTCTGTAGTCTGTGATCTACAAGTACACCCAGATCCTTCTCTACCAGTGACTCTGCCAGTTTAATCCCCCCTAAGACATACGACGCATGCATGTTATTAGTACCCAGATGCATAACTTTACATTTATCCACATTGAACCTCATTTGCCAAGGGGATGCCCAGACAGTCTATCCAAGTCATCTTGTAACTTATGCACATCCTCTATAGACTGTACTGTGCTACAAAGCTTGGTGTCATCTGCAAACATAGAAACAGAGCTGTTAATGCCATCCTCTATATCATTGATAAATAAATTAAACAACAGCAGTCCCAGTACAGAAGCTTGGGGTACACCACTAATAACCGGGGATCAATCAGAGTACGAATCATTGACCACCACTCTCTGGGTACGATCCATGAGCCAGTGTTCAATCCAGTTGCAAACTAAAGTTTCCAAGCCCAAAGACCTTAACTTACCTGTCAGACGTCTGTGAGGGACAGTATCAAACGCTTTGGCAAAATCCAGAAACACTATATCCACAGCCATTCCTCTGTCAAGGCTTCTACTCACCTCTTCATAAAAGCAAATTAGATTGGTTTGACAACTTCTATCCTTAGTAAACCCATGCTGGCTATCACTTATAATACTATTATCCCCTATGTATTCCTGTATGCAATCCCTTATAAGTCCTTCAAACAATTTACGCACAATGCACGTTAAACTTACCGGTCTATAGTTTCCTGGGGAAGACCTAGAGCCCTTTTTGAAGATTGGCACCACATTCGCCTTGCGCCAGTCCCTTGGCACAATACCAGACACCAGTGAATCTCTAAATATCATGAACAGGGGTACAGATATTACTGAACTTACCTCTCTAAGATCTCTCGGGTGCAATCCATCTGGCCCTGGAGATTTGCTTACATTTAAATTACTTAATTTACCTTGTACCATCTCTACATTAAGCCAGTTCAGTACATTACATGATGTGTTACCAGCACTGACCTGGCCAATGTCAGCTCCTTTTTCCATAGTGTATACAGAACTAAAGAACCCATTGAGTAGCTCCGCCTTCTTTTGATCGCCCGTGACAACCTCCCCTTCATCATTATTAAGGGGTCCTACATGCTCTGTCCTTGGTTTTTTTGTATTTAGATATCTAAAAAAATATTTAGGATTAATTTTGCTTTTCTTTGGCCACCTGTCTCTCATTTTGAATTTTTGCTGTTTTTATTACATTTTTACAGATTTTATTAAGCTCCTTGTACTGTTTAAATGTTATATCTGACCCATCAGATTTTAATTTTTTTAAGGCTATTTTTTTGTTGTTTATTGCTCTTTTAACATCATTTGTCAGCCATGTAGGATTTAGATTTAATCGTTTATATTTGTTCCCCTTTGGTATATATTTAGCTGTATAGTTATTTAGAGTTGATTTAAAGATGTCCCATTTATCTTCTGTATCAGTATTTGAGAATATCTCCCCCAGTCTATGTCCTGTAGTGCAGCTCTCAGCCCAGGAAATTTGCCTTTTTAAAGTTATATGTTTTTGCCTTCCCCGTCTGTCTTTGTTTTCTACATTTTAAGTCAAAAGTAACTATATTGTGGTCGCTATTACCAAGGTTTTCCCTCACAGTTACATTACCAACCAGCTCTGCGTTGTTGGAAATGATCATATCCAACAAGGCATCACTTCTTGTTGGGTCCTCCACAAACTGGCCCATAAAATTATCCTGCAATAAATTTAGGAATTTTCTCCCCTTTGTAGTTTTAGCCAGCCCCCGGCCCCAATCTACATCTAGATAATTAAAATCTCCCATTATTACCACTATACCTGCCCTTGGTCTTCTCATGTTTCAGCCACCTCCAAGCTTTGCCATTCAGCCACTATATTGTCTTCTCATGCTTCAGCCACCTCCAGGATGTGCCATTCAGACACTATATGGTCTCCTAATGCTGCCACAAACTCCAGGCTCTGCCATTCAGCCACTATATGTTCTACTCATGCTGCCATCAACTCCAGGCTGTGCCATTCAGCCACTATATGGTCTCCTCATGCTTCAGCCAACTCCAGGCTGTGCCTTTCAGGCAATATTTGATCTTCTCATGCTGTGGCCAACTCCAAGCTGTGCCAATCAGCCACTATATGGTCTCCTCATGCTTCAGCCAACTTCAGGCTCTGCCATTCAGACACTATATGTCTCCTAATTCTTCAGCCAACTCCAGGCTGTACCTTTCCGCCACTATATGGTCTCCTCATGCTTCACCACCTCCAGGCTGTGACATTCAGCCACTATATGGTCTCCTCATGCTTCAGCCAACTCCAGGCTGTGCCATTCAGCAACTATACGGTCTCTTCATGCTTTAGCCAACTCCAGGCTGTGCCAGTCAGCCACTATATGGTCTCCTCATGCTCCAGCCACCTCCAGGCTGTGCCATTCAGACACTATATGGTCTCCTCATGCTTCAGCCAACTCCAGGCTGTGCCATTCAGCCACTATATGGTCTTCTCATGCTTCAGCTACGTCCAGGCTGTGCCATTCAGACACTATATGGTTTCCTTGTGCTGCCACAAATTCCAAACTGTGCCATTCAGCCACTTTATGTTCTACTCATGCTGCAGTCAACTCCAGGTTGTGTCATTCAGCCACTATATGGCCTCCTTATGCTTCAGCCAACTCTAGGCTGTGCCATTCAGCCAATATTTGGTCTCTTCATGCTTTAGCCAACTCCAAGCTGTGCCATTTAGCCACTGTATGGTCTCCTCATGCTTCAGCCAACTCCAGGCTCTGCCATTCAGACACTTTATGGTTTCCACATGCTTCAGCCAACTCCAGGCAGGGCCATTCAGCCACTATATGGTCTTCTCATGTTTCAGCCACCTCCAGGCTTTGCCATTCAGCCACTATATTGTCTTCTCATGCTTCAGCCACCTCCAGGCTGTGCCATTCAGACACTATATGGTCTCCTAATGCTGCCACAAACTTCAGCTGTGCCATTCAGCCACTATATGGTCTCCTCATGCTTCAGCCACCTCCAGGCTGTGCCATTCAGACACTATATCGTCTCCTCATGCTTCAGCCACCTCCAGGCTGTGCCATTCGGACACTATATAATCTCCTCATGCTGCCACAAACTGCAGGCTGTGCCATTGAGCCACTATATGTTTTACTCATGCTTCAGCCAACTCTAGGCTGTGCCATTCAGGCAATATTTGGTCTCCTCATGCTTCAGCCAACTCCAAGCTGTGCCAATCAGCCACTATATGGTCTCCTCATGCTTCAGCCAACTCCAGGCTCTGCCATTCAGACACTATATGGTCTCCTCATTCTTCAGCCAACTCCAGGCTGTGCCATTCAGCCACTATATGGTCTCCTCATGCTTCATCTATCTTCAGGCTGTTCCATTCAGCAACTATATGGTCTCCTCATGCTTAAGCCAACTCCAGGCTGTGCCAGTCAGCCACTAAATGGTCTCCTCATGCTTCAGCTACATCCAGGCTGTGCTATTCAGACATGATATGGTCTCCTCATGCTGCCACCAGCTCCAGGCTGTGCAATTCAGCCACTATATGTTCTACTCATGCTGCCGTCAACTCCAAGTTGGGCCATTCAGCCACTATATGGTCTCCTTATGTTTCAGCCAACTCCAGGCTGTGCCATTCAGCCAATATTTGGTTTCCTCATGCTTCAGCCAATTCCAAGCTGTGCCAATCAGCCACTACATGGTCTCCTCATGCTTCAGCCAACTCCAGGCTCTGCCATTCAGACACTATATGGTCTCCTCATTCTTCAGCCAACTCCAGGCTGTGCCATCCGGTCACTATATGGTCTCCTCATGCTTCACCACCTTCATGCTGTGCCATTCAGCCACTATATGGTCTCCTATTGCTTCAGCCAACTCCAGGCTGTACCATTCAGCAACTATACGGTCTCCTCATGCTTTAGCCAACTCTAGGCTGTGCCAGTCAGCCACTATATGGTCTCCTCATGCTCCAGCCACCTCCAGGCTGTGCCATTCAGCCACTATATGGTCTTCTGATGCTTCAGCTATGTCCAGGCTGTGCCATTCAGACACTATATGGTTTCCTCATGCTGCCACAAACTCCAGGCTGTGCCATTCAGCCACTATATGTTCTACTCATGCTGCAGTCAACTCCAGGTTGTGTCATTCAACCACTATATGGTCTCCCTATGCTTCAGCCAACTCCAGGCTGTGCCATTCAGCCAATATTTGGTCTCTTCATGCTTCAGCCAACTCCAGGCTCTGCCATTCAGACACTATATGGTTTCCTCAAGCTTCAGCCTACTTCAGGCTGTGCCATTCAGCCACTATATGGTCTTCTCATGTTTCAGCCACCTCCGGGCTTTGCCATTCAGCCACTATATTGTCTTCTCATGCTTCAGCCACCTCCAGGCTGTGCCATTCAGACACTATATGGTCTCCTAATGCTGCCACAAACTCCAGGCTGTGCCATTCAGCCACTATATGTTCTACTCATGCTGCCATCAACTCCAGGCTGTGCCATTCAGCCGCTATATGGTCTCCAAATGCTTCAGCCAACTCCAGGCTGTGCCATTCAGGCAATATTTAATCTCCTCATGCTGTGGCCAACTCCAAGCTGTGCCAATCAGCCACTATATGGTCTCCTCATGCTTCAGCCAACTCCAGGCTCTGCCATTCAGCCACTATATGTCTCCTCATTCTTCAGCCAACTCCAGGCTGTACCTTTCGGCCACTATATGGTCTCCTCATGCTTCACCACCTCCAGGCTGTGCCATTCAGCCACTATATGGTCTCCTCATGTTTCAGCCAACTCCAGGCTGTGCCATTCAGCAACTATATGGTCTCCTCATGCTTTAGCCAACTCCAGGCTGTGCCAGTCACCCACTATTTGGTCTCCTCATGCTTCAGCCTCATCCAGGCTGTGCCATTAAGACACTATATGGTCTCCTCATGCTGCCACAAACTCCAGGCTGTGCCATTCAGCCACTATATGGTCTCCTTATGCTTCAGCCAACTCCAGACTGAGCCATTCAGTCAATATTTGGTTTCTTCATGCTTTTGCTAACTCCAAGCTGTGCCATTCAGCCACTATATGGTTTGATCATGCTTCAGCCAACTCCAGGCTCTGCCATTCAGACACTATATGGTTTCCTCATGCTTCAGCCAACTCAAGGCTGTGCCATTTAGCCACTATATGGTCTTCTCATGCTTCAGCCACCTCCTGGCTTTGCCATTCAGCCACTATATTGTCTCCTCATGCTTCAACCAACTCCAGGCTGTGCCATTCAGACACTATATGGTCTCCTCATGCTGCCACAAACTCCAGGCGGTCATTCAGCCATTATATGGTCTCCTCATACTGATGCCACCTCCAGGCTCCCTCATTGTACCCCCATCTTACTCCTTGTTAGATTTGGTCTTTTGTAACCACAATCTTCAATTTCAATTTTAAAATTAATCTTTTAATCTTATGTATTGTGAAGCCCTATTGTCTACTCCTGCTGCCGCCAGCTCCAGGCTGTGCCATTCAGCCACTATATGGTTTACTGATGCTGCTGGGCCTGGGACATTACCTAAACATATTTTATGGTAGCACTAGATACCATACATCTTCAATTTCAATTTAAAAATTCATCTTTTAACCTTAGGAATTGTGAAGCCCTATTGTCTACTCATGCTGCTGTCAGCTCTAGGCTGTGTCATTGTGCCACCATATGGTCTCCTTTTGCTGTTGGCACCATAAATTAAACTTACAAATTTTTAATATATCTAAAATCTTCAATTTAAAAGATCAAAAATATCTTTAATCTTCTTTACTGTGAGGCCTTATGGTCTTGTCAGGCTGTTGCCACATCCAGACTGGGTCGTTCTGCCACTATATGGTCTCCTCGTGCTGTCGCCAATTCCAGGCTGTGTCATTCTGCCAGATTATGTTCTCCTCATGCGGCTACCACCTCTAGGCTCTGTCATTGTGCTGCCATGTGTCTCCTTGTAAGATTGGGTTTTGTCATCATACAGTATTAGTACAAAGTAAACACCGGGACATTAAACTTGAGAATCTAATATAAATCTTAAATTTAAGTAAAATAAAAAAAAACAATGTAATCTTTTCAAGACTGAGGCCCTATGGTCGTCAACGTCATATTAGTAACATAGTAACATAGTTCATAAGTTTGAAAGAAGCCCAGAGTCCATCTAGTTCAACCTATATCTCTAATGAGTCTCTACTGAGTTGATCCAGGGGAAGGCAAAAACCCCTCATACTAGAGGTGAAAATTCCTTCCCGACTCCAAATATGGCAGTCAGAATAAATCTCTGGATCAACATGCTGTCCCTAAATATCTAGTATACAAAACCATCAAATTTATTATTCTCCAAAAATGCATCCAGACCACCTCCTTCTGGAGAGAATTCCACAGTCTCACTGTTCTTACAGTAAAGAACACCCGTCTGTGGTGGTGTAGAAACCTTCTTTCCTCTAAACGTAGATAGATCCTGAGAGAGATCTCTGTTCTGCCCCCTGATATATTTATACATAGTTATTAGGTCTACCCTAAGCCTTCTTTTTTCTAAACTAAATAACCCCAATTCTGATAATCTTTCTGGGTACTATAGTCCTCCCATTCCCCATATTACTCTGGTTGCCCGTCTTTGAATCCTCTCCAGCTCCACTTTATCTTTCTACTGTACACAGTATTCTATGTGTGGTCTGACTAGTGATTTGTACAGCGGTAGAATTATTATTTGTGGAACTATCACAAGAATCCAATGAAACAGTTTGAAGCAATAACAATGAACAATAGCTGATCAAATGAAACATTTACACTTTCATAGTCAGGGGGTGCTGAGTGGCAGGGGCTGGAACAGATGGTATCTCGCCCGGTGGAGGACCGCCAGCTCGATGCTCACCAGAATGGGTACTCACATCATTTAAATAAATTCAAATTAAATTAAAATTACACTAAAAAATCTCTTTATTCCCTTAAATTTTTTACACCATATGGTCTCCCTGCTGCCACATTGACGCTCTGCAGCAGTGATTCTATTAGCGATGCCTGTAATCTGCATGTCACACCGAATAACAGTATTATTTCACTAGGACAAGGCAAAGTGCTCTACACCCTTATTGAGTCTCTCTATAGGCCAGAAATAGCAGTTTTTAATAGCCATTCGCCACAAATAAATTCGGTCCGAAAATAATTTTTCAAAAGTTCGCTCATCTGTACTGGTGAATATAAAAGACATTTTTTAAGACATTAGAAGGATTTCTAACCTTATAACTGATGGCGCTGTATACATGCTCCAGTATTCTATCTTTTAAACATTGCCAAATGCATCCAACAAACAAGACATTGCAGTATATACACTGAACACATTAACCAACCACTTTGTGTTGCAATTAATCTTGCTTTTAAGTTAAATTATCTACAATCCAAAAAGTGCAATATTATAGCCTGGGTATTCATAACTGAGAGAACATAGCACACATTTATTAACATGAAAAGACGCACTCTCCATCCAAATGTCCTCTAGACACTATACCAGACACTACTGTTTTTTCTGATCCCCAAATTCTAACCTTGTGGTAATTTACTTTCCCACTGATATTAAGGTTGTCTGAACACCAGCCTGTCAGCATATTTGTCCTCTTTCAGTTTGCCCTACAAGTTAATATAAAACAAAAATCCCAGCTTTTCACACTATACAAATATTATCTGTATGGCTTACAATGCAGTAGTTTTCGTAAGATAAACCATACAATGGTTTGTGGTGACTGTAGTTCCCTATTAGTCAGCCTGGTGGACTTTCTAGGACTGTATTCATACATGGTTTGATTCCTTTTTACCATCTCCTTCAACGTCTTAAGGCGGACCAGACTTATCCCATGACATAAAAACCCAGTGGATTCAAATTGCTTCAATCAATGCAAAATGGAGTTTGTATGCAGAAAATATTTACCAAATTTCTTATGAAAGTTTTGCTTTACTGTCACAACAAACTCATTTTTTCCTGACCTTGGTGTTATGCTGCGATTTTGGAATCGCTGGCAGTTTTTCCAAAAAAAACACCATAGTTTTTAGCACCTTCTGAAGTAAGTAGGGATGCATAGCATCCCTACTTACCTTCACCGCCATAGAGTATCCAATGCTGCATAGCACAGTGCTGAATACTGTCTCTGCCGCCATCAGGACAGAGTTGTTCCTGTGGCTATACAGTGGTGAGTACAGCCCATGCCAAGCACTGTATTCCTCCTGCCAATCAACAATATACAGCAAACCAGCAATCTGCATAGATTGCTGCTTTACTGTAAGGCCTTGCTGGGCTGAGCGCTCATTAGGTCCTTGGGGACAGGGGGTCGGGTGAGGTGGGGGGGTGTTACATTATACAGCCATCAATATAGATGGCTCTATATACAGTAGTATATAATGAATAGATGACTACTTGACACCCTCCTTCCTAGCCCCGACTCTAGAGATGACATAACTAGAGGCGGAGCTGTAAAAGAAGTTCACAGCCTGAAACGAGGGTGGTTAGTTTGGGTCTGTTCAAATTATGCATTTTAGCATGCCTTTTACTTTAAAAAGGCATGCTAAAAATATATAGAGGTCAAAAGCTGTGTGGGAATGTAGAGGTTTGTATTTTAGCAACAGCTGTTTGTTTTCTGTTTATAAACACATGGCTTGATGCAATTTATAAGTTATCTGCCCATGGGAGAGTGCCCAAAATGTACTAACCCATTTATTCTGTTTTTCTATTCTTTATGGATCCATGTATGTGGAGGACTACTACTTTTTTTTTATTTTTTTAAGTAAAAGTCTTTTCGAGGGCTTGTGAGCGAGTTTTTTATTTTCTTTACATTTTTTTTATTACATTTTTATTCTGTGTTGTTTTTTTATTATTTGAATTTTCAGGCTTAGTAGTTCATTACTACTTAGCAATAGCCCCCGAACAGCTAACGCAAACCCCCAGTTACCGCCCCGACCATAGGGGTACTGAGAAAAGCCCCCTACATCCCCCCCCCATATTTCTCAGACCAGTAAGGTCTTTCAGTAAAGCAGTGATCTATACTGATTGCTGGTTTACTGTTATTGTTGCTGGGCAAGAAATATACAACATGAGGTGTACACATGGCTGTATAAACTAAACTAGACTTGACACTTTTGGTGCATAAAAGTGTTGCACTATAATCCAAGATAAAATTGGTGCAAAAACTCTTAGATACTTTTTGGTGCATGGGCTACATGTGCTAAAATGTTGGTGGATTTGCAAAAAGCACCAACAATCGGTGCTTGTATAAAATGAGCCAAACTTATAAATGGATATGCACCTAAATAGTAAATCCTTGCACAAACATAGACAATTTGTCTAAAACTGAGCCAGTGCCAAAAAATACAAAAAAACATTTTTAGTAAATCCCCTAATGTGTGAACAATACATGCAGGTCTTAATCACTTGTCATGTCTATGTGCCAGTATGGGAATCCTCAACCTTGCTCTGGTGGACTCATGGATGACCTTTGAATTGCTGAATGTTATACTATAGTTCCTTTACAAAAACCTGTGTTGTTCTAGCAACTCTGTAAACTCCAGTAAGTCTTATTACTGTGTCTGTGAGACCAGCATCTGGTATTAGTCTTTTTACTATGACAAATAACACTCATATTGGGCATGAACCATTTAAAGTACTGGAGTGAGTCAGAACCTGTAGGGTGTCTACATTGCAGAGGCTGATGTACGCACCATCTTGAGCATCATTTTGTCATCTCTTGAGTCACTATTAGACTTTCTTATATGAAGTCCTCACATTTTTGGCAATCTTTTTAGTTTACCAATTGTGTTGTAATAGCTGTTTTACTTTGGCCCTATTCAAATCCAGAATTTTGCTTCAGAAATTCCAGCCCACCTCATACCACGCAATCCCAGGAAAAGAGAATGTACTTTCCTTATTGAACAGAATAACAGGTTTTAGCTGTGCTAATATAATTACAAAGATTTCTCTAATATGTAGTTAGCATTTCTACATAGTGAATTAAAGGGGATGTCTCGTAGTAGGAAAAATTTGCCTTATTTTCCATAAACAGCTCCAAGGGCTGTGTCTTATATTGTAGCACAGTCCCACAGGCAATTATTGTGAATCTCCTGCAGAGATGACTGACTATGGTCTATCGTCTGCTGGAAACAGGAAGCTGCCTGGAGAACAGTGATAACAGCAAAATATGTAGGCTAAAAATATTTGCAGTTGTCTTCAATATACTATCAGGGGTTCCAGTTTGTGGCTGTTGGAGATCGTGGAGATGGTTTACATAACTCGCAAACTCTGGTCTGGGCCATAGAGGCCATGTGCATACTTCAATGTGCTGTGGTCACTGGGATGATGTTATGGGTGATGGTAAGGCTGAGGTATAACCCAAAGCTTGTTGTACCACAACCTTTTTACTAATTAAGCTGTTCCCTCGATCTATGCCCAGGAATGAGACTTCTGAAAGCCAGGGTTCCAGGCCATGATCCAGTGAAGAAATCCTTTAGCAGGACTTTGGCTATGCTCAGGATGAACTTGCTTAAAGACAGAACTAGTAACGGTAGAAGATATGTCTGACAATAGCAATACCTAGGCTCATAGACTTTGAGATTTCTCAGGAAAACAGAAATGCTGGCGCTGGCGAACTGACATGTGCTTCTGATCAACGCCAACTAACTAGAACAAGAACAATTTCCATCTCTTCTCCCATTATATAAGGGGTAGAGTAGGTATTGGCTCCTGCATTCATTGGCTAGGAGTCCGACATGTGAACAAAACTCATTGCATTCATGTTATGACAGAAAAATCTAGATAGACATATGTTATGTAGAAAACACAGTTTGCTAGGCTTTCAGCACCTGAAGCACACACTTTACTGCCTAGCAGACCTCTTAATACCTCAGCTAACTGACTAGACACAGTGTATCAGCTGGTAGAGCTTGTGCTGGGCCACCACACTGGCTGCAACTTAAAGGGTGAGTATGCCCATCTCTAACATGTCCTCCACCTAGACTTGCCGGTCCCTACCTATATAAGACTGCTTATCTATGGCTGACTAATAGAGGAGTTTTGTCATAGGATATGTTTTTTCTCAAACTGCTATCCTATAACTGACTTCTATTTACCTGATATTGCCTCTGCCTGACCCTTGTGTACTACACTGAGTCTTCTGGGTCACTGACTATGATTTTGTACCCGTGCTCAAATTCTTCTTTCTGAACATGGTTCCATTCTACTACTTACACCTGCACCAGTCTAACTTCTGCCTGTTTCCTGGTGTCTGACAATGGAACTTTTTGGCCTACCTTGAGTGGCTGGCTCCCATTTACACTTTCATCTTGTACCTTTTAGCAACAGAAGTTTAGCTTCTGCATCTTGGAGCGGGCTAAAGGGTAAAACCCAGAGGGTACTTAGACTTTACTCCTCTGTTTGGCCCAAAGCTAAATCGATTGGTTAGTACAGCAGACTCATACTTTTGGGTGTCAAGGTTAGGAATAAGGTAAGGCTTTATTCACATTTGGCTCCATTAGGAGCCTCCATTGCACAGTATGAAAAAAATCCCAGCCATACAGTAAATGTGCAGCATGCTGCCTAAATTGCTTTGTAAAATGCGGGGCACCATGATGGATATCTAGTGGATAGTGCATGTTTGTCATGCATTAGACTCAGCATCATTCTTTTCTTTGTCCTATGATGAAGAAAAATAACAGAAAAAAACAACAGTAGTGTGAACCAATGAATCGGGAATCTTTTTCCATTTACATAGTGCTATCGTTTTGCAGTAGATTACTTCTCAATGTTATAGATTACTCAATCCTTTCTAAGCCTTAATTTAATTTTCTTTTCTTCTTTTTGCATCAAGAAGTAGATGTTTTTCTTAAAAGACACATTGCTATCAATATTGCATATCTGCTCCGATCATACATTGAGTTAATGAATCACCCCACTGTGCCTTATACCTCTCCCCAGATAATGTTTGAATGCATCCGACGTTCAGAAATGCATTCAATAAAATGTGCTGCCGAACGTTAAATATTTATGAAACGTCTTTCATAGAAGAAGAAGAATTAGAAATATTTTATTTTGAAAAATGCATTTTCTTTAATGACCACAGGGTGGTTGCAGTTCCATCTGAGGCATAGACATCTGAGTTTTTAAAGCACATTGTAATATGGATTAATGGCAGACAGAGCCTGGTGTCGGCAGAGTTTACACATGATTTTCCGAGATGAGACATTTTGTTTGCAGATTGCATATTGTTTAGGCAAAATGCTGTGTGGAATATATGACAATGAAGGGAACCTTTGCGTTACTATCCCCTGGTATACAATCTGTACATTATTCCAATTTACTGATAATACAGTGCTCAGTAACTACTAAGGGAACATTCTGTTTACCAGCACCTTGTTACATCTGTAATTTGTCTTCTTCTCTCTATTCACATCTCTAAAGGACAAGAAAAATGCTGCCAATCTAGTTGATTGTTTTGCCTATTTTTCTGACTCGGAGGCCACGTTTTAATAGTCTTACAGTCACAACAGTTCTAGGACAGTATTTCTTGTTTTCCACTTTCTATAAACTACTTTGGGGTTTATTGGTTTAGCTCTGTCTGCAGAGCTGTTGGCATCTTACCATGCAGTTATTTGATCAGGTAGCGAAGCTACAGAATTTATTGAGTGCTGAAAAGCAAACAGCAATGTATGGTTGGATGAATTTATCTCAAGACGTTGAGCATTGCTTTTTTCCTTCTGGCTGCTATCACAATATGTCTCATGCTAGTTTGAGTGAAAATACCAAGTGGTGCCACCGAGCCAACCAGGTCAAATGTTGCTCCTAAGTGGCCTCCGTATCAGTTATAGATATTGTTAAGCATGTTCTGACCTGACTTTGTATACTTGGCCCATTCTGTTGTGACTTGACTTTTATGACCACACTTCCTATTTTCTGCTCATTTTATTACCATTATTAAATCTTGATTTTTAGATAGACACTTATCCAGGGAAAAAAATGTTATATTAGGGCACCGATGACCTCAAGCCAAATTAAATTCAAGAGCATGGGGTGGGGTGGGGGGATCCTGGAGGTTAACTATGCCATTTTGCTAATTTTTTTCCTTGATTCCATGGAAGCCAAGTCATAATTAAAGATGGATTTCATCAGTAGACTGTTACAACTGGATCTGAATTAGCAGGAAGCTTGGGCTGAGATGTAGCAGATATTGTTTAAAGGGGAACTCCAGTACTAGACATCTTATTCCCTTGTGTCTGATCTCCTTTCCAGCACCCCAGTACACATGGAGAAATCTTTGCTCTGTTACGGATTACTGTTGATCACAGCCTAAAGCCTGAAACTCCATATTGTGCAAAGTTCATTCTTAGTCCCAAATTCCAGGATTTCCCATGTAGTCTGCAAGCGTGAAGCATCCCTTTGTCTTTGTTTATATAAACCATTTTATGGCTCAGTTAGGGGTATAGGAATTCAGGTCCCTTTCAGCTCAGGAGTATAAACACAAGCACATCAGTGATATATATGAACATACTTTTCCTTATATTCTTGACAGTAGTTAGATATGCTTTATCTAATATTATTATTATTATTATTATTATTAGTAGTAGTAGTAGTAGTAGAATGTTTATGTTATGTTGTCAGTATACCATTTGTAACCCATTTAGTTTTCCTGCACCTATAATTTTAGCATGTATGTAATTTGATGGTCTGCTTTCATCCCATGAATAGAGTCTACGGTTATGTCTTATCTAATAGATTTATAACTGTAAAGCCTAGACAATTTGCTTAGGACCTATTCATTAGTTGATTTAGGGTGGGACCATTAATGCCAGATTCAGACTGAAGACTTGGAAAAATCCCAGGATGTCTGCTGTGTGTTTATGCTACATGTCTAAATCTAATCCAGCTAACTATATTTATTGGCCATTAGTTGAAGAGATGACTTAACGGATATTATATCTATGTTATATCTATGTTCTAGAGATGTGATTGGTTAATCCCTTATCTGATCAAGCCTTAAGCCTTGTTAAACTGTACTGGCGTCGGCAAGGTGGATCCATCATCCTTGGTTCCTTCTTTGGAGAGCATCCCAAATTTTTTTTCTGTGAACAGGCTGATCCCATCCAACTTAGCTAAACCCACTGGCACTTCTACTTTGTGGTAACTTTAATATCTTTTGATTATTGTTGGCTATTCTAAAGCAGGGTAAAATTGTACTTAAGATAATTTCTATCTTGATACCCATAACTTGTGGATGAATTCATAGGTTTTTGTCCAGGTATAACTTTAGTGAATCTGCAGACACTAACATCTATCTGAAAAGAAAAATGTAAATAGTACTTTTGGCTCATATTTTCCAAAAGAAATAGCCCCAAATTATAGAATTATAGCCACCAATAATGTATATGTTATCATTTGTGTCACATAATGCAATGATTGACTAACCTGGGGTCATGTGATCTTGCTGCTAGCTGGGCTACCCTGACATCATGTCAGTGTTCTCATAACTTTTATCATATCATGCATTCAGAAGCCAAAACGCTATGTGTTCCTCATCCATTCGGCTAATAATTATGCCAGGCTTTAGTGAGCCAAGCCTGGCAAAGTTCGAAAGTTCTGCAAGCCGATTTTACCCTAAAGACCGGGTTTGCCAGGCTTGGCTCTCTCATCTCTACCAATTAGGAAGAGTGGATGGTGTAGTAACATTAGTTGGAATTGTGTTGATGTAAGTGTAATAACAATGACAATGGAGACTGATATGTCATCAGATACGTCTATATTCCATCATTTGTGCTATGCGTAAGTGCTGCAGCCTGCAATTTGCTGTGCTTTCTGTGAAACACATCATTTAACATTGTTTGTAGATTTACAAAATTATTCTGAAAATGAACAATCAGTAAAGAGGAAAACAGAACCATGTCCTGATCAGTGAAAGCAGAATTTTTACAGAGAAAAAAGCATAAGAAGCAATCACAGGAATAAATGGAGAGAAATAACACTACAGAAAACAGCAGGGCAAAAGCTATAGGGGTTCGGAGGTTTCAGTTGCACTATGGCCCTTGTGCTGTGATAACCTCTCTAGTAGTAGTAGTAGGACGGTACTATAGAGGTGCACAAGGAGTGCCAGCGACATGGAACCAAGAGGAGCGGCCATATAGTGAGACCAAGAAAACTTTATTTTTTTGCTTTTTTGTTTCATCCTCTTCTATTTCTAAGAGCCATAACTCTGGGGCTTGTTTCTTTTTTTTTTGTTGGACCAATTGTATGTGGTCCAATTGTAATGATACACACATTTTACCATAAAATGTAGTGCACAATGGAGAAAAAAAATGTTGGCTTAAAAAAAGCTAATTTAAAACTTTTGAGGGGTTTTGTTATAATACCACTCACTGTGCACAAAACAATAAATGTATTGTGTGGGTCAGTATGAGGACAGTGATACCCAAGTTATATAGTGTTTGTTTTGTTTTACTAATTGTAAAAAAATGCTAATTTTATTATTATCTTTTTAATTTTTGCATTGCCATATTCTGACCCCTACAACTTTTACATTTTTTGTCCCTGGAACTGTGTTAGGTTGGGGCAAATTTTTTGTGCTGTGGTCTATCACACGGTGATACCAATAATGCATTTTTTTTTTTAGTTTTCAAAAACATATTTTTTAACCTCTTAAGGATGCAGGGCCTTAAGAGGTTAAACACTGGCCGGCGTGTGGGCGCTGTTTCACGGATAGTGCAGCGGCGAGTACAGGAGATGTGCCCCGTATCAGAGGGCACGAGCTGTATCTGAGGCAGACTTTAGAATTTACATCATCCCATATGAAGGGAATTAATTGTTCCTAAGTTCCTTGAGAAACCCATTACTATGGGGGGAAACATGTCGGAACAGATGAAACTTTAATGTTTTTATATTTTCACTTTTTTCATGTGGTGGCTATTGATTCTCAGAGTCTGGTGTCTGTGGTGAGTGACAGCTTCCTATAGGGCTTATTTTTGTGGGAGGTTATTGCAGAGTATAATTGTGCTGCTATCTGCATATATATTTTGTATATGACATTGTCAGACAGGATATGGCACAATAACCTCTCTTGGTCTATTATAGAATTATTTAACTTATGTGGGTACTGTTTTGAAGTTTCCTATAGCCCAGAAGGTAGAGGATATTATTGGTGTCACAATTTTCTCATACACAGTTTGTCAGTGTTATATTTTTTTAATGCATACTAATAAATAAGTGGTTGTATCTATATTAGTGTAATTATGTGCTGTGAAATTAAATTTTTGACCTTTGAATTACATTGTTTTGTGCTGTGAGAAACTTTCAACTATCATTTTCTTTGAAGCCTGACAGATGTTCAATAGTTGCACGTGTTTGTATAAGAGTTCTGAAAAACTGGAATGTATCATTGTTTTAAATTATTCACCGCTACCCCGCACTTTGGTCCATAGCATGACGATATAGAGCTGGCAGTATTGACATTATTGACATGTGTGAAGGATCCATGCTCAGAAGTAGATGGCCCATGGCACCCACTGGAAGACCAGAATGTGAAACTAGACAATACAATGAAGATACTCAGATAGATTTCTAGACAATTTAGCTAATAGAGTGGACATCCAAAAAACCTTTTCACATCCAAAGTGTATATTAACAATTTTGAACTAGGTACTTCTGGTGGTTTTATTGAACATAAAACCACCAGAAATACCTAGTTCAAAATTGTTAATATACACTTTGGATGTGAAAAGGTTTTTTGGATGTCCACTCTATTAGCTAAGGGTTTATGCCGGCTTCCCTGGTGGTGTAGGTTAGTGGAGATATTAACACACTGAAGAATAAGAGAGCAAATCCACACAAACTTGGCAATACTAGCTGAGTACCCGGCGTTGCCTGGTTTTTCCTTCCTAATCCTTAATGGGAAGGAAAATAAACAAAGGAGGAAGTTTTGACTTCATGTCCCGTCCTCATATATTGTTGGCATATCTCAACCAACTATTCCGTCCTCCTATCCCGTCCTCCTATCCCGTCCTCCTATCCCATCCTCCTATCCCGTCCTCCTATCCCGTCCTCCTATCTCGTCCTCCTATCCCGTCCTCCTATCCCGTCCTCCTATCCCGACGTCCTATCCCGTCCTCCTATCCCGACCTTCTATCCCGTCCTCCTATCCCGACCTCCTATCCCGACCTCCTATCCCGACCTCCTATCCCGTCCTTCTATCCTGTCCTCCTATCTCGACCTCCTATCTCAACCTCCTATCCCTACCTCCTATCCCGTCCTCCTATCCTTATCTCGACCTCCTATCCCGACCTCCTATCCCGACCTCCTATCTCGACCTCTATCCAGAAGTCCGCTCCCAACCTCCTATCCCATCCTCCTATCCAATTCATCTATCCCAACCTCCTATCTCGACCTCCTATCCTAACCTCCTATCCCATCCTCATATCCCCTGCTCCTATCTCGACCTCCTATCTCAACCTCCTATCCTGACCTCCTATCCCAATCTCCTATCCCAATCTCCTATCCCGTCCTCCTATCCAGTCCATCTATGTCGACCTCCTATCGCGACTCCTATCCAGACCTCCTATCCCGACCTCCTATCCTGACCTCCTATCCCGTCCTCCTATCCCATCCTCCTATCCCGTACTCCTATCCCGACCTCCTATCTTGACCTCCTATCCCGACCGTAATATGTGTACCAGGTATTGATATATCTCCAGCTGCACGGAAGTTATGTGGGAACATACATTTCCCATTGATTTGCATGAGACTTTAAACAAAAGCCCTGACCCTCACAAATGGGGGCAGTTATGGGTTAAATTAACTATCCTATATTTTAAGTGGACATATAAGTAACATGTGACCAAGTATTATGGAAATATCTCCAGCCGTTTGGAAGTTATGCAGTAACATATATTTCCCATTGACTTGTATGCAACATAAACCCTGCCCCTGGCAAATCGGGTGGGTAAAGGTTAAATTACCTATCCTATGTTTGTTGTTGACATATAATTAACATGTGTGCCAAGTTTCATGTTAATGTCTTTAGCCGTTTGGACGTCATGCTGGAACGTACACACATACATACACACATACACACACACGTTGAGTTTTATATATATAGATTGACGGAAAATCTTTGGCTAAAATCATGGTTTTCAACATGAATTTTCAGTGAGATTCTGCATCAAAATATTCAACATGACAAACTTATGGTTAACATACCCTAAATGCTCACTTTCTTAGTGGTCTAAGGCAGCTGAAAGTGGGTCTTACTGGCTCCTTCTAGGCTCCAGATATGCTTTTATTACCTGCCTCTGAGCCCATCATGTTCTGTTTTTCCTTCTTGCCTTCAATGTAGGGCAGGTTTACATAGAACTGTGTGGCTGTGATTGAATAGTGGCACAGTTGTTCCTATAACTGGGCAGTGAATTTTTTGCGCCCTAAGGGAGCTTGTTTGGGAACTCTTCAGAATTAAAAGTCTTGTTGGGAACTCTTGCTCTATTCTATATATTGCCAAGTCAGGCCTCAATAGGGTATAATTAGCATTACACATTAACATATTGACTTTGCTGTTGGTCTGGGAGCAAGATACCTGTTTAAATCTCCTGACAACTAAATAGGGATACGTGTTTGCTAGAAGTCCTATGACTTGCAAAGGACTTCTGGCTATCCGTATCCTGATTGCTTGAGTTGCAGGCAAGTCCGGTTCTACAAAGTTACAGAGATATTGAAACAGAAATCCTATCAGATTATCAAATTTATGCTTTAAATTTGTATTTAACATGCAACTGGCTAATCTCAAGTGCTTAAGCACTTATCCACTCATAAATAGATATCCTTTGCAGCAAGCAACAAAAGGCCATCATTAATGGTCGCTATGTGTCACCGAGGTTCCTGGCCTCGGTGAGGTAAGAGACGGTTTTTCTCAAGTATCAGTGTTGCAGATTGTAGTCTGACACTTCAGCTGTTTAGTATGGCTGTAAAGCTAATCCGGGATGGCTTTTACTGGGAATAGTCAAAGTGCTGGGTGGGTGACTATTCCCCACGTTCCAGGCCGGGTCTTGGCAGGCTTATAAAGCAGTCAGCACTGTCAGGTAGGTAGGTGTGTGTGTGAGTGAGAATTTCCCTCCATCTGACAGTGAAACTATGGAGTCCTCTGAGCTGAGGGCTAAAGACTGCAAACAGGCATGCAGGTCACCTGGAAGCCTGCCAGTGAACTTTTCTGTGTCTGAGCATTTAGCCGGGTGTGAACCTGCACTTAAGATTCCAGGTGAACTTTGTTTTGCTGTGTATGAACAAGCACCAAGACTGTTATGTTTTGGTGAGTGTGAATAAAACACTGGTTTGATTTACAACCTGTTTACTTGCCGCTATACTGCATCCGCTAACCTGACTACCACAGCAAATCCCCACACCTTTTAAAACTGGAGCCCTTAAGAGATATAATTATTGGGCAAAGGAGTTGGATTTGACACATAAGCATGCAAAAAAGATCAAGGGGTCAGTATAGATAACCCTTCATTTTATTTTCTATTGGCTTAATTAATCTTAGTAACCACTAATCTAGGACATCCGTAATTGAAGATCGCCACCCACGCTAACGTCACATGATAGTTATCATGTGACACATTAGACCTTTTGAGTGCACATTAGGCGCATATAGAATGATGTCAGCATCATGTTTAGCGGCATCCAGCATGAATTAATACAGTACATCTATCAGGGTAAGGCTTTTTTCAGCTGGGCTTACTTTTATGGTATTGGCTGTTTACATAAGCTACTTGTGGATAGGGGATAAGTTATTTTCCCCCAAAGATCTCCTTTAATAGTTTTCTAAAGCATAACTGATAAAAAATAATTAACGTTTATTGTGTCACTGTATACATGACAAGAGCCATTCGAGGAATTGGTTGCTTATAAAAAGCTGGTTTTACTTGGGGAGGTCTATATTGGCCGATTATTTTCAATGCAGTTACTACAAGGGAAATGTAGTATTACATGAAGTCAACCATTTGAAATCAGTGTTCATGTGCTCTATATATGGTAAAATTTCCTTTGCCGCTTAATAATGTACGCAACAGCGTACACGACCACAGAGCCATAAGTAACTTCATATACTTCTCGGTTCACGTCCAGTAACTGAATCAAAATGAAGAGCTGTATTTAAAATGTGTTAAAATGTGATTTGAATGATTCATTAGTCGGCTTTTCCGAGCTTTCCCGGCTACTGTTTCTTCCCATTGAAACTCAATCAATAGCTCATCTGATATTAACTCCGCCATTAAAACAATAAAGTCATTTAACTTGGAAAGAGGAAAGAAGAGAGAGACTCTCGAGCTGAGGAAGATGAATCAATAAAACGCAAATTCTTCAAGAAATCAATCTTGTCTATTTTCCCCTCTTTTATTATGTTTTAAGGATTATTATAATGCTCTGCACTATATCACTGTAGAATGAATTTCTCTGTATATTTGATTTGGAAAGAAAGTCTTTATGGATCATTGCATTTTTGATGTCTCTCTTTATTGTTTAAAGGCAATGAATGTGGAGAGAATGGAGAAGATTTAATACTCCAGACAGCGAAATTGTAAACTCCCCTTCATTCTTGGCACTTGTGTACACAAATTTACACCACAGTGGAAGCATTCTGAGCTTTGGGATTCTTCCTAAATCAATGATGGTAAACCAATACTGAGTGTAAAGGAAATTTTAAATGACAACACAACTGTATACAAGCCACACAAAAAAACTTCAGTTGCCTTCTGTGTTCCTTGTATCCTCAGTGCAGAGGTATCAATAGCATTTGGAATCTGGTGCTCAAGGAGCCCTATGGTCCCTTCTCCACATATTATACCATGAAACCTCTTTAAGAAGATGACCCAAATTACATGAAAAAGTGGTCTTTTATAGAGGTGGAATTCTCAAACAAAATGTCCACTATGCATATGATGTACAGAGGGCTGAAAATCCATCACACAACATCTGGGGGTGGTCTTCTCAAAGAGAGGTTGTCTTTTGGAGAAGTTTCATCCCAAATAGCAAATGCATAGACAATACAATTTCGGTTAAAGACTGGTGCTGAAGAAGAGAATGCCTTGGCCATATAGGGGTAACAATATGAGAAAATGGAAAATGTAGGGAGAAGAAGATAGAAGGTGGGGGTAGAAAATGCCTATACATATAAAAAGTTGGTTGCTTTTAAACGTTGGATCAATGGAAATCTTTCCTGTTGGGGAAGTGAGTTTTGGAGTATGAGGTATTGAGTCTTGAAGGTGAGGAGTCTTGTGATGGAACCATATACAAGAGACAGATGTCGGCACAACCTGCACTTGCTCTCCCTATTCACCCCTCTCAGAGACCATCAGGTAACCTCATTGGACAAGTCCGCTTACACGGATAAAGTAAGTCACAAATAATTCTTGATAGAAATGATAAAAGAGGCAGAGACAAGGTAGGACGCCATGGATGGAAATAGTCAGAAGATAAGGTGTAGAAAATAAGGATTTTAAGAAATTTAAGAAATGTTTTAAGCAAGAACAGGCAGGAGGTCATAAGGACTTGTGTGGCCTTAAAGGAGTGGTCTCAAACACAAAAAAATGTATCCCCTATACACAGGAGATATTTGTTAGATCCCAGTGGGGTCCAAGCACTGGACCACTCCCCCCCCCCCCTCCCCCGCGATCTCCTGTATGGGGCCCCAGCTCTCCTTTGGAGCGGTGTGTCACAACTCCGCCAGAAGCGGAGGCCGCCATGCCCCCTCCATATATTTTTATATGGAGGGGGGTGGTGGATAGGGGATATGTTTTTGTGCATTAGACTACTCCTTTAAAGGGGTACTCCGCCCCTAGACATCTTATCCGGTTTCAAAGGGATAGGGGATAAGATGTCAGATCGCCGCGGTCCCGCTGCTGGGGACCCCCGGGATCGCCGCTGCGGCACCCCGCTGTTATTACTGTACAGAGCGAGTTCGCTCTGTGCGTAATGATGGGCGATACAAGGGACAGAGCAGCGTGATGTCATGGCTCCGCCCCTCATGACATCACGGTCCGCCCCCTTAATGCAAGTCTATGGCAGGGGCGTGATGACCGCCACCCCTCCACCCAGAGACTCGTATTTAGGGGGCGGACGTGATGTCACGGGGGGCGGAGCTGTGACATAACGATGCTCCAGCCCCTGTATTGCCCATCATTACGTGCAGAGCGAACTCGCTCTGTGTAGTAATGACAGCGGGGTGCCGCAGCGGTGATTCCGGGGGTCCCCAACAGTGGGACCATGGAGATCTGACATCTTATCCCCTATCCTTTGGGGCGGAGAACCCCTTTAAGGTTCTCCCACACCACCCACCTCCAGTGATAATCCATGTAAAGCAATAATTCTTGGTTTAAAATTGGTTCTGCTTATCTAGCATTGGTTGAAGGGCAGCTATCCCTCTGATTTGTCTGTAATCCAAACCTTACCATTCTGTTTAAGTCACATCGATTCTACAGCCAAAGATTGGGAGGAACAGGAAAAACACACTGTACTCCCATGTGGACAAGCTGCTCTGCATGCTTAAACAATGAAGCAATGAAGCTAGACCCCCGCTGTTCAAATATTAAACCTAAGGCTAGTTTATCATTGTTAAATGATATTTTATGTCAATATTTTCATCATAATAAACATAACTAAACTGGCTATAGCTTTATTTTGTAGGATCCTCCTAATTTTATTAAGCTTCTTTGTTATCTGCAAGAACAAAACCATCAGAATGTTCTAATGCCAATTCTATTTCAAGTTAATTTACAAGTCAACAGATGTAGCTGTGCTATTTCTGTTAACATAGTTATATTTCATTAGAAAGACTAGGTACATTATTAAAATGTCAATAACACGTGTAATATACAGATGGAGCGAATTTCATTTAGACAAGTGTTATCGTGATCAGATGCTTCATACAAACTGTATTCATTCTCATAGTCTTATATTGGCTTTTCTCAGAGTTGCACATCTGCATATAACATGATTGGCATTATCTGCATTATTCTAACCTTTACGTGAAAGGTCATCTACCTATAGTGTTTGTATTATAACTTGATTCATTTTACGGCACTTATTGTGAACATGATACACCACTATAGATGAATCAATCAATTAATGCATACATATTATTTGGACCAAAAAATTAAACACAAAGGCTAACACAGAGGAGGGGGTCCACATCTGAATCAACAATACCTGAATTAAATTGGGACCCATTCCTATTAATGGCTTATCTCATTGAACCTTCTAAGATTGCCAGTTTCTAGACAAAAATTGAAGGGTAGAAGTAGAATTGAGGATCTCAATTGTGCTTCATGCAGTGGTTATTTTCACTGACATTACACAAATCAACACATAAACCAATCAGACCTCTTAAAAAATCCTTTCTCCCTTATCTCTTTTGGTAACATTCTACAGGGTGGGCCAATTATGTGGATACACCTTAATAAAATGGGAATGGTTGGTGATATTAACTTCCTGTTTGTGGCACATTAGTATATGTGAGGGGGGAAACTTTTCAAGATGGGTGGTGACCATGGCGGCCATTTTGAAGTCAGCCATTTTGAATCCAACTTTTGTTTTTTCAATAGGAAGAGGGTCATGTAACACGTCAAACCTATTCGGAATTTCACAAGAAAAACATATATCACCTACACTGCGCATCGGGTAAACCTGGCGATGGCGGCCAAGCATGGAATGCGTGGCTCTGCAGAGGAGTTGGTGACACCGTCACGACTTGCAGGCAGGCCTGCTGCAACGTCCTCTACTCCTCCTACTCCATCCTCTTCCATAACATCCTCGGCCGAGTCCTCTTCCACTGCTGCGTCTTGCTCCCCTCACCGACACCCCCCCCAGCTCCCCAGGTGCTATTCCAAATCCCGTCAGTGTCACGCCATCTTGGGGTTGACTTTCCTCAAAGCGGAGAGTCACACCGCACCAGTGCTCCTGTCGGCCCTGAACGCACAGGTGGACCAGTGGCTGACTCTGCACCAACTGGAGATCGGCAAGGTGGTTTGTGACAATGGAACAAATTTGTTGGCGGCATTGAGGTTGGGCAAGTTGACACATGTGCCGTGCATGGCACATGTGTGTAATCTGATTGTACAACACTTTGTGCTCAAGTACCCAGGCTTACAGGATGTCCTGAAGCAGTCCAGGAAGCTGTGTGGCCATTTCAAGCATTCCTGCACAGCCATGGTGCACTTATCAGATATCCAGCGGTGAAACAACATGCCAGTGAGGTGCTTGATTTGCGACAGCCCGACACGTTGGAATTCAACACTCCTAATGTTCGACCGCCTGCTCCAACAAGAAAAATCCGTCAACGAATATTTGTATGACCGGGGTGCTAGGACATCATGTGCGGAGCTGGGAATTTTTTTGCCACGTTACTGGAGGCTCAGCGCAATGCCTGTAGGCTCATGCATCCTTTTGAGGATGTGACAAACCTGGTCAGTCGCACCGAAGGCACCATCAGCGACATCATACCGTGTGTTTTCTTCCTGGAGCATGCCCTGCGAAGAGTGCTGGATCAGGCAGTAGATGAGTGTGAAGAGGAAGAGTTGTGGACACCATCACCACCAGAAACAGCCTTATCAGCATCGCTTGCTGGACCTGCGGCAACGCTGGAAGAGGATTGTGAAGAAGAGGAGTCAGAGGAGGAATGTGGCTTTGAAGAGGAGGAGGAAGACCAACCACAGCAGGCATCCCAGGGTGCTCCTTGTCACCTATCTGGTTCCCGTGGTGTTGTACGTGGCTAGGGGGAAGAAGATTATACCTTCCCTGACATCCCTGAGGACAAGGAATGGGACATGAGTGGCTCGGCATCTGTCCTTGTGCAAATGGGGTCTTTCATGCTGTCGTGCCTGTTGAGGGACCCTAGTATAAAAAGGATGAAGGATAAGGACCTGTACTGGGTGTCCACGCTACTAGACCCCCGGTATAAACATAAAGTGCCTGACATGTTACCGCATTACAGCAAGGCCGAAAGGATTCAGCAGGTCCAAAATAAATTAAGAAGTGTGCTGTACACAGCGTATAAGGGTCATGTCACAGCACAACAGGGATCTAACAGGGGAAGAGGTGAGAGTAATCCTCCTCCTCCTCCCACGAACACACCGGCAAGGACAGGATGCTGTACAGACATGCTGTTGATGGAGGACATGCAGAGCTTTTTAAGTCCTACGCATCGCCACAGCCCTTCGGGGTCCACCATCAGAGAACGACTTGCCCGACAGGTAGCAAACTACCTGGCCTTAACCGCAGATATTGACACTCTGAGGAGCGATGAACCCCTTGACTACTGGGTGTGCCGGCTTGACCTGTGGCCTTAGCTATCCCAATTTGCGCTCGAACTTCTGGCCTGTCCCGCTTCAAGTGTCCTGTCAGAAAGGACCTTCAGTGCAGAAGGAGGTATTGTCACTGAGAAGAGGAGTCGCCTTGGTCAAAAAAGTCTGGATTACCTCCCCTTTCTTAAGATGAATGAGGGATGGATCCCTAAGGGACTGACACTGGGCGATACATTTGACTGAACAAGGCCTGATCAGATGAGCTGCCTTGGGCTAAAAATGGTTCACACGCTGCTGTATTTGAACTCTGAACGCCGGAGGACTTGCGTGACTTATCCGCCACCAACTTGGGTTCAAGCAGCAATGTTTTAGGGCACTTTCTGCCTGGCGAAACAAACAGAAATTTTTCTGTCCGCTGCTACAGCAGCGGCTGTGACAATACCAAATTTTCCAGCCAGGTGTACATGCCTAATTTTTCTGGCCTCTGCTGCTGCACTTGTTATTGTGCTGCAATTTTTCTGGCCACTGCTACAGCTGCGGCTCCGACAATACCCAATTTTTCCTCCATGTGTACATGCCTAATTTTTCTGGCCTCTGCTGCTGCACTTGTTCTGGTGCTGCAATTTTTATGGCCGCTGCTACAGCTGCGACAATACCAAATTTTCCAGCTAGGTGTACATGCCTAATTTTTATGGCCTCTGCTGCTGCACTTTTTCTGGTGCTGCAATTTTTCTGGCTGCTGCTACAGATGCGGCTGCGACAATACCCAATTTTTCATCCATGTGTACATGCCTAATTTTTCTGGCCTCTGCTGCTGCACTTGTTCTGGTGCTGCAATTTTTATGGCCGCTGCTACAGCTGCGACAATACCAAATTTCCCAGCCAGGTGTACATGCCTAATTTTTCTGGCCTCTGCTGCTGCACTTTTTCTGGTGCTGCAATTTTTCTGGCTGCTGCTACAGATGCGGCTGCGACAATACCAAATTTTTCATCCATGTGTACATGCCTAATTTTTCTTGCCTCTGCTGCTGCACTAGTTATGGTGCTGCAATTATTATGGCCGCTGCTACAGAAGCGGCTGCAACAATACCAAATTTTTCAGGCATGTGTACATGCCTAATTTTTCTGGTACTCTCTGATGACATTTCTGTCCATTTTAGCAACCGTGGATATTAGATGTATGCTAAGGGTAGCATTGTGGCTCAGAGGTTAGCACTGCTGCCTTGCAGCCCTGGGGCCTTGCCTAGGTACAAAGATCTTGCCACTAGGAGTCTCTGGAGGGACCAAGCCTTGATTATTAAATATACATCCAATAAAAATAGGTTCAATATCTCAGAGAAGAGATGAGCAAACTTTTGAAAAATTCAATTTGGCCGATTCGCCAAATTTTCCGAAAAAGTTTGTTTTGATACAATTTTTTTTGCAGCAAATCTATATTAAAAAAGGCTATTTCTAGCCTACAGACAGCCTCAATAGGGGCATAGAACACTTTGCTGTGTTCTAAAACGCATATGGAGTGTGCTGGGTTAGTTAAATAATACTGTTATTCAGAATAACATGCAGATTACAGGCATCGCTTTTAGAATCACTGCCGCACAGCAGCACAATGACAGAGCCTGGTGGTGGCATCAGTGTGAGGAGACCATATAGTGGCTGAATGACACAGCGGGGAGGTGTTGGCAGCATGAGGAGACCATAAAGTGGCTGAATTACACAGCTTGGATGAGGCTGAAGCATGAGGAGACCATATAGTGCCTGGATGGCACAGGGTGGAGGTGTTGGCAGCATGAGGACACCATATAGTGGCTGAATGGCACAGCGTGGAGGTGTTGGCCGCATGAGGAGACCATATAGTGGCTGACTGACACAGCGTGGATGTGTTGGCAGCATGAGGAGACCATATAGTGGCTGAATGACACAGTGTGGAGGAGTTGCCGCAGCATGAGGCGACCATATAGTGGCTGAATAACATAGCGTGAAGGTGTTGGCAGCATGAGTTGCAGCACCACAAAAAAAAAAAGAAAACAGGGATTAAACCCTAAACTGCACTCTGTCACAGAGTGTTAAGAATGGTGTGCTCTGTTTTTTTTACAGTCTACACACAATTCTGAGCAGCAGATGATTTGTGGAGCAAAAAAAGCACTGAATTGCACTGAAAAATTTGGAGATAATATGGTTCAAAAAGTTCAGGCAGCTTGTTGATCTGTATGAAGCAGTGAAAAGCTATCTGCCCCTCTCTGATGAAATGCTCAATAACGTAAATAGGAGGTTTATATATCGTAAGATCCTTCTCAGTGATCCTTCTCAGTGAGAACACCAAAGCCCTATATAATTGGCAGCCATCTTGCCGTGTGTGTGAATTGCTTATACCACAGCGTACCACTGCAACTGCTAGTCACTTCAGCATTGCGGACAGACAGGAGTGCAGTACTCCTGTCTGTCCGCAATGCTGAAGTGACTAGCAGTTGCAGTGGTACGCTGTGGTATAAGCAATTCACACACACGGCAAGATGGCTGCCAATTATATAGGGCTTTTTAATCACAGGGGTCAATGAATGCTGATAGGCTGCATCTTACATGTGATTCAGGGTCATCCCGCCTACCTTCATTCCCGCCGTGGTTTCCTGCCCTCCCATAATCCCCTGCCCAGTGTACTCACATGTGGATCCACCATTTTAGGTCTCCTTTAGCCAGGAACGATGGAAAATGGAATTTAATGAAGCGACTTGTGCGATCGAATCGCGGCGATATTCGCATTTTTTGCGAATCGAATATTTCATGAAATTCGTAACGAATACAGGTTCGTCAGCTTCGATTCACTCATCTCTACCTCAGAGTAACAAAAAAGCTTACCCACTTTACATACTGTCCAAAGAAATAAGCTTAAAGGGGTACTCCAGGGCTTAGACATCTTATCCCCTATCCAAAAGGTAGGGGATAAGATGCCTGATTGCGGGAGTCCCGCCGCTGGGGACCCCAGTGATCTTGCACGTGGCACCCCGTTTGTAATCAGTCCCCGGGGCGCGTTCGCTCCGGGACTGATTAACGGCGACTACAGGGTGGCATGTGATGTCACGCCCTGGTGTGATGTCACGCTCCGCCCCTCAATGCAAGCCTATGGGAGGGGGCGTGATAGCTGCCACGCCCCCTCCCGTAGACTTGCATTGAGGGGCGGAGCGTGACATCACACTGGGGCGTGACATCACACGCCGCCCGCCCTGTAGTCGCCGGTAATCAGTCCCGGAGCGAACATGCTCCGGGGACTGATTGCAAACGGGGTGCCACGTGCAAGATCACGGGGGTCCCCAACAGCGGGACTCCCGCGATCAGGCATCTTATCCCCTATCCTTTGGATAGGGGACAAGATGTCTAAGCACCGGAGTACACCTTTAATGAAATTACAGACAACATGATATATAAGATTCAAAATTTTATTAAACATGATAAAGTTACACCCAAAAAATTACCCATAAAATCATTTACACAGATAGACTTCATTAAAATCCATGGGGGAGCCAGTAATTTCATATCAAATCAAATATGCATGATCAAATAATATAGGTCTGTTACGCTGAGCGCTCCGGTCCCTGCTCCTCCCCGAAGCGCTTGCGGTGTTTCTCTCCCTGCAGCGCCCCGGTCAGACCCGCTGACCGGGAGCGCTGCACTGACATTGCCGGCGGGGATGCGATTCGCATAGCGGGACGCGCCCGCTCGCGAATCGCATCCCAAGTCACTTACCTGTCCCGGTCCCCGGCTGTCATGCTCTGGCGCGCGCGCCTCCGCTCTCTAGGGCGCGCGCGTGCCAGCTCTCTGAGATTTAAAGGGCCAGTGCACCAATGATGGTGCCTGGCCCAATCTCCCTGATTAGTTTCCACCTGTGCACTCCCTACTTATACCTCACTTCCCCTGCACTCCCTTGCCGGATCTTGTTGCCTTGTGCCTTGAGAAAGCTACTCTGTGTTACCACTACTGTGTTCTTGACCATCTGCTATCACCATTGACTACGAACCTAGCCTCCTGCCCCGACCTTCTGCTACGTCTGACCTTGCTTTTGTCTACTCCCTTGTACCGCGCTTTTCTCAGCAGTCAGAGAGGTTGAGCCATTGCCAGTGGATACGACCTGGTGGCTACCGCCGCTGCAAGACCATCCCGCTTTGCGGCGGGCTCTGGTGAATACCAGTAGCAACTTAGAACCGGTCCACCGGCACGGTCCACGCCAATCCCTCTATGGCACAGAGGATCCACCTCCAGCCTGCCGAATCGTGACAGTAGATCCGGCCATGGATACAGCTGAGGTTCCCCTGCCAGTTGTCTCTGACCTCACCACGGTGGTCGCCCAGCAATCCCGACAGATCGCCCATCTAAGTCACCAGCTGTCGCAAGTGTCCACCATGGTACAGCAATTTCAGTCGCAGCTACAGCAACTGCAACAGCAGCTATCATCTCCTCCGCCAGCTCCTGCACCTCCTCTGCAGCGAGTGGCTGCTCCTAACCTCCGCTTGTCCCTGCCGGACAAATTTGATGGGGACTCTAGACTCTGCCGTGGTTTTCTGTCACAATGTTCCCTACATTTGGAGATGTTGTCGGACCAATTTCCTACAGAACGGTCGAAGGTGGCTTTCGTGGTCAGTCTCCTGTCTGGGAAGGCTTTGTCTTGGGCCACACCGCTCTGGGACTGCGATGACCCTGTCACCGCCACTGTACACTCCTTCTTCTCTGAGGTTCGCAGTGTCTTCGAGGAACCAGCCCAAGCTTCTTCTGCCGAGACTGCCCTGCTGAACCTGGTCCAGGGTAATTCTTCAGTAGGCGAGTACGCCATCCGATTTCGTACTCTCGCTTCCGAATTATCTTGGAACAACGAGGCTCTCTGCGCGACCTTTAAAAAAGGCCTATCCAGTAACATCAAAGATGTGCTGGCCGCACGAGAGATCCCTGCCAACCTGCATGAACTTATCCATTTGGCCACGCGCATTGACATGCGTTTTTCTGAAAGACACCAGGAACTCTGCCAGGAAAAAGACCTTAATCCCTGGGCACTTCTCTCACGGTATCCCTTGCAATTTACCCCTGTGCCTCCCGCCGAGGAGCCTATGCAAGTGGATCGGTCTCGCCTGACTATTGAAGAGAGGTCTCGCCGTAGGGATAAAAATCTATGTCTGTACTGCGCTAGTACCGAAAATTTCTTGGTGTATTGCCCTATTCGTCCTCCACGTCTGGAAAATGCACGCACGCAACCTGCTCACGTGGGTCTGGCGTCTCTGGGTACGGAGTCTGCCTCTCCATGTCTCACTGTGCCCGTACGGATTTCTCCTTCTGCCAACTCCTCCTTCTCTGCCGTGGCCGTCTGAGACTCTGGTTCTTCTGGAAATTTTATTCTGGCCTCTTTGCTTGATAGGTACTGCATCCCGGTGACCCGTCTCATCAAGCCGCTCCACATTTCTTCAGTCAACGGAGTCAAGTTGCATTGCACTGTGCGTTATCGCACAGTGCCCCTGCTTATGAACATTGGACCACATCTCGAGAAGATTGAATTTTTGGTTTTGCCCGGCTGCACATCTGAAGTCCTTCTCAGTCTGCCATGGCTCCAGCATCATTCTCCCACCCTTGACTGGACCACCGGGGAGATCAAGAATTGGGGTCCTGCTTGCCTTAAGAAATGCCTCACTTCTGCTCCCAGCCCTGCCTGTTGAGCCTCAGTGTCTTCCCCTGTGCCTGATCTCCCCAAGGCTCATCAGGACTGTGCCGTGCCTCCTCATAGCCCCCGTCCTGGTGACACTCTGCCCCGTGCCAAGCCTCACCCTCTGCCCCCCCTCCCCATTCCCACTCCTTCTGGACTGTCTGCCGCGCATGGGCTTACCCAGGACTTCGCTGTTCCCCGGAGGGAGACTCTACAATCGCTCCCAATGTCCTCGTCCCAGGTGGAGCGATACCCCGACAAAAAGAGGGGGAGACCTAAGGGGGGGTACTGTTACGCTGAGCGCTCCGGGTCCCTGCTCCTCCCCGAAGCGCTCGCGGTGTTTCTCTCCCTGCAGCGCCCCGGTCAGACCCGCTGACCGGGAGCGCTGCACTGACATTGCCGGCGGGGATGCGATTCGCATAGCGGGATGCGCCCGCTCGCGAATCGCATCCCAAGTCACTTACCTGTCCCGGTCCCCGGCTGTCATGCTCTGGCGCACGCGGCTCCGCTCTCTAGGGTGCGCGCGCTCCAGCTCTCTGAGATTTAAAGGGCCAGTGCACCAATGATGGTGCCTGGCCCAATCTCCCTGATTAGTTTCCACCTGTGCACTCCCTACTTATACCTCACTTCCCCTGCACTCCCTTGCCGGATCTTGTTGCCTTGTGCCTTGAGAAAGCTACTCTGTGTTACCACTACTGTGTTCTTGACCATCTGCTATAACCATTGACTACGAACCTAGCCGCCTGCCCCGACCTTCTGCTACGTCTGACCTTGCTCTTGTCTACTCCCTTGTACCGCGCTTTTCTCAGCAGTCAGAGAGGTTGAGCCGTTGCCAGTGGATACAACCTGGTTGCTACCGCCGCTGCAAGACCATCCCGCTTTGCGACGGGCTCTGGTGAATACCAGTAGCAACTTAGAACTGGTCCACCGGCACGGTCCACACCAATCCCTCTCTGGCACAGAGGATCCACCTCCAGCCTGCCGAATCGTGACAAGGTCAAAGTTTTGTAGCAGCAACAAGGGGTTAATAGGATGTCAAAACACCAACTAATGAAAATGTATGCTATAGAATATGTGCATTTGATACCAGTGTCTGTCAAAATAGCTTAGTAACTGTTGGGAGTTATAACCCCCTGGTTAGAGACAGCATGTTATTGTATAGAAAGCATCAAGGTCACAGCATTGCACATAATAATAAATAGCAGCTAGTTAATAGTTAAAGTGCATCATAGTAAGATATTTCATCATAATAGACAGAGCCTAAGTATCCAAAAAGTGCATGGCAACCAAAATATTCATTAAAGGTACTGATACAGAAATAACAAATATGTTTAGACTATGCTGAATAGCTGACCCAATGCAGCATGTAGCGTAACCGGCTCACCCACCTCACCCTCCAACGTGTTTCACCTCTGCTTTGTCCAGGAGAGGTGATCTGCAGTGTCTGCTGATTTAACTTCTGAGAGATTGATTATTCAATATCTCGGAAGTTACATCAGCAGACACTGCAGAAATAGCCACACCTTCTGGAAGAATAGTCTCTGGATTAATCTATAGGCTGAGAAGCACTGAAACTCCGAGATAAGACGTCAGCCTTAACATTCTTAGTACCTGGTCAGTAAGTAATAACAAAATCAAACTGAGTAAAGAACAAGACCTACCGGGCTTGATGAGGATTGAGACATTTGTCAGATTCAAGGAAGGTTAAATTGATTGACAAAAGTTCTCGATGTTCTACATCATAGTTTTGTTCAGCTGCTGAAAATTCACGAGAGAAAAAGGCACAATGACGCACCTTGGTCAAAGAAGCAGTTCCCTGTGACAAAACTGCTCCAGCACCAACTTCAGAAGCATCAACTTCAACAATAAAAGATTTGGTCTGATCTGGTTGAACTAAAATTGGAGTGGAGATGAAGCATCCCTTAAGATGTTCAAAAGCTGTCTCCGCCTCCAGAGACCAGTTAACCAGATCTGCCCCTTTATAAGTCAAATGGTTTTGCGACAATAGAATTTTTAAAAATAATTTTTCTGTAGTAGTTTGCAAAGCCCAAAAACCGTTGTAGTGTTTTTAAAGAAGTAGAGCGTACCCAGTCAGAAACAGCCTTTACCTTCTCAGGATCCATTTTAAAATGTCCTGGAGTTAAGATGTACCCCAAAAATTGTACCTCTTTGACACCAAAGACACACTTCTCCTGAAGAACAGAACATACATGGTCAACATGAGATGACCAATCTCGAGAGAAAATCTGAATATGATGAAAAAATTCATGAAAATATTATTGACCAAATTCTGAAAAACTGCTGGGGCATTACTAAGACCAAAAGACATTAACAAATGCTCAAAAAGACCCTCAGGGGTATTAAATGCTGTTTTCCATTCTTCATCCTCTTTTATTCTGGTTAAGTTTTAAGCCCATCAAAGGTCCAGTTTAGAGAACCAACATGCCCCCTGTATTTGATTAAACAAATCTGGACTTAGGCAATGGATATTGATTTTTGACTGTAATCTTGTTCAGACCCTGTTAATCAATCCAAGGTCTTAACCCTCTGTCCTTTGCCACAAAGAAAAATCCTGCTCCCATAGGAGATACAGAAGGATGAATGTGACCCTTTTGCAATCTTCACTGAATATTATTCTTCATAGCTCTTCTTTCAGGACCAGACAAACTATAAATTTGCCCCTTAGGATACTTGACATCAGGTACAAGTTCAATAGCACAGTAATAATCTCGATATGGGGGCAAAGCAGAGGAGGCCTCCTCCGAAAAAAAACATCACAAAAATCAGAAATAAATTTGGGTAGATTACTTTGGGCCGAGAGTTGCAACGCATGTAAGAATGCATTTATTCATACATTCGGACCTCCACTTGATGAGTTCCAATCAAAGACAGGATTATGTTTTCTTAACCAAGGTAATCCCAAAATCACATTTACAGACAATTTTTCCAGAACAAAAAAATGGAACCCACCAGTAATCCCACCTCTGGAGTGGAAGAACAGGCACAAGCACCAGACAAGTGTGTATAATCTACTCCAGCAATGGGAATGGGACTTTCCAACAATTTCAAGGGCAAATTCAAAGACTTAATAAAATTCAGATCAACAAAATTAGCAGCAGAACCAGAATCAACAAACACTTTACCAATTACTTGTTTTTCAAGAAAAAATATTTGAACTGGCAACCAAGATAATTTCGGAGATACAGTACCTGTGCGCCCAAATGACCTCCCCAATTGTCACTTAGGCGCTGGTGTTTCCCGGCTGCGGCCATTTGGGGCAGTTCTGGATCTGATGTCCCTTCTCTCCACAAAAGAAACATGAGTTGTTTTTTCTCTGAATGGATCTTCTCTCCTGGGAGGACAATCTCCCTATCTGCATGGGTTTCTCAGAAGAGGCATGAGAGGTAGGAAAAGAGGAAAACATGTAGGAAGGAGAGTGAGAGACAGAAGAAACAGACTGTTCACGACTTATCTCTCTCAAATGTCTGTCAAGTCATACCGCTAAAGTCATGGCCTGTTCTAATGAATCAGGTGATGGATAGCTCATCAGGACATCTTTAATAGCATCAGATAATCCTAGTCTGAACTGACATCTAAGGGCCAGATCATTCCAACTAGATACAGTACACCATTTCCGAAAATCAGCACATTACTCCTCAGCCGTTCTTTGACCCTACTTTTAGATTAACCAGCTGAGACTCTGCAAAGGCTGCTCGGTCAGGTTTATCATAAAGAAGACCTATAGCAGAGAATTAAGCATCCACAGAACTTAATTCAGGAGCTGAGGAAGGTAAAGGGAATGTCCACTTCTGTGGATCCCCTTGCAGCAATGACATTACAAGTCCTACTCTCTGAACCTCTGTGCTAGTAGACTGTGGTTTTAGGCGAAAATACAGCTTACAACTCTCCCTGAACACAACAAATCTCTTTTGGTCACCTGAAAAGCTGTCAGGAAGATACATTTTTGGTTCACTCGAAATAGCTGGAGGACTGACCACTGGCTGAGCATTAGCTGTTTCCTGAGCCTGAACCCTTTCAGCAAGGGACTGTTCTAAATGTGTTAATCCCTGCATTTGCTCTACTAAGGCTGTCGTTGATTCCATCTAAGCAATTGCAGATATGTGGCATGTGAAAATGTCAAGTATGGGCAGGGAAGGTTCCCTGCCTACTTACATACCTGCCCTAGGCGACAGGTCCTAACCATGGTGATAGTCCTTCCCTAGGCAAGTGAGGGGCGTAACTGTCATAATAATAAAATACAATAATACAGACACAGGTCAAGGTTCAGTAGGGAGCAGAAAGACTAACAGAAGCAAAACGAACACACTCACACAATAAGTCAATGTCCACTATCCCCTAATACCAGAGAGAAGTCCAGAAGATAAGCCAAAAGTCACAGATGCTGGGTAAACAAGAATAAACGAGGTAAATCGCTGGCTACTGTAGTTGGACTCTTTCACAGGCATTGAATGAGAGCAAACTGCCAGGCTAAATAGGCAACCCCGCAGGTGCTCTCATCAAAAAGGTAAGCTGACAAGCCAGACAGCTAAGCGTAACCCGGCAACCAAAAACAAACAAAGAACCTGTCAGAACCTTTTAACCCTATAGGTTCTGACAGCATCAGCCAATACATCAGAATAAGAATTGTGGACATCCACATGTCTGGTCCATATTTCTCTGTTCAAATGATAATATGAATGTATGGGAGAATCTTAATGAGCAAGAAAAAGACATGTCCTGCCTTCTAGAGATGAACATCCTTTGGTGCATAAATACAAAGCAATTCAAGAACAAGAGAAGTACTATGCAAAGGTACCTACTTTATATCAACAGTAAAATGTGTCCCATGTAAAAAAAATTAAAAAAAATCATTGCTCTAAACCCTGCATAATGAAGCCAGGTTATAGGTCACAACTGCTCATGCTGACAAAGATCTTACTTTTTGGAGAAATGTCCTCTGGTCGGATAAAACAAAAATGTACTGTATTTTGTGGGCTATAATAACCATTGTCATGTATGGAAGAACAGGGGAAGGCTTAAAGGCCAAAGGACACCATTTTAACTGTGAATCCTGGATGGGCAGCATCGTCATCATGCAGAAAAGACTGGAGCACTTTATAAAATAGATGACTTTATTAGGATAGGCGATTATGAGGGGATATTGAAGCAACATCTCAAGACAGCAGCCAGGACGTTACAGCTTGCACTATGACAAAACATAAAGTTGTGACAAAACAGCTGAAAGACAACAAGAAGGTAATAGAATAGCCTCAATCCCACTGAAAAAGTATTGACAGAAGTGATATAAAGTGTGCAAGAAAGGAGGCCTACAGAACTTACTCCACCAGTCAGATTACACCAGTTCTGTTGGGAGGAATGAGCCCAAATTCAGGAAACTTACTGCTAAAAGCTTGCAGAAGGCCTCAAAATGTTTAAGAAATTTAAAAGCAATGTACCATGTAAGAACCACATGTATGTAAGTGTAATGAAGTGGAAATTAGCCATTGTCTATAGTATTATTTTAAGACTTAACCATCATGAAACATAGTAGTGATCTTTTATGACCTAAGATAAAGAATGTGTACTAGGATTAAAAGGGTACTCATGTGCCCCATCCTTCTGAATGTCAGGAGTTGGTAAAAGCTGAATTTTGATAAGTGTGGCTACGGTGTATGGCAACTTATGACTTCAAATGCAGATGGTACTATAGGCTTGTTGGTGACCCGATTATACCCATAGCATTTATCCATGTAGGCATAGCTCAGGTGTGTTGGAGTTGCTGCAGGGTAGCCCTATATTGGTAGCCCTATATTGGTCTGGACTTGTGTTCCTGTTGTTCTTAGGTTTGTTGGTTGTAGTATGCATTTCAGTAAGGTAGTAACTGAACTAGGTTGCCGCCTGTTAGTCTGTGTAACCGGAAAGCTTTGTGCCTGTTAAAACAATTAAAAATACCAAGCTAACTGGGCTGGTGCTTGCAAAAGGTTAAATTAAAAAAATATTCTCTTCATCTGCCTGTTTCTGTCTCTATATTTAAAGATGAACACTCGGCATATAAGCAGTATTGGGAATATTAGAATGTCTTATGTTTGCATTCTTAATGGTTAATCAGTTTACTCTTCTATGTGTGTGGGATCTCAATGAGGAGCTTATTCTGATATCAGAGTGTGTCACTTGTTTGTTTGTAATCTTCTTATGACTAAGAACCATTGTTATTCGGAAACATAACACACATCACTATATTGTTCAGATAATTGTCCTTTATATGAATCTAACATCATATTATCCATTGCTGAAAGATTTTCTGATGTCACCATACCGCTGATAAAATTTACCCTTTTCAAGCCAGATTTAGTAAGGACGGCAGTTGATGGTGAATCTCTTTATTTAACACTAATCAAAATGTAGAATCAGAAAAAGGTGTTACATAGTTACATAGTTACATAGTTAGTACGGTCGAAAAAAGACATATGTCCATCAAGTTCAACCAGGGAATTAAGGGGTAGGGGTGTTGTCTACCTAAGGATGGAAGCTAATGTATCCAGAAGGGATCAGCAAATCGAATCTGACGAATCCGAATTTGTTACAAATATCAGGAAAAATTAGCTTTAGAGTAGATTAACCATGGTGCCCCACCAACACTTCACAAATATGGATAGTGCAAAACATATTTAAGGTGCTGCTCCACAGTTACAGAAATTCCTCCGCATTAGACCACAAATAAATATTGAGGATTTGCATTAGCTAAAACTTAAAGAGTACCTGTCATCAACAAAAACTTTTAATATGTTGTTCATAATCATTAATGAAGAGATATTGTAATATATCTTCATTAAAAAATATTAATATTTATACCAGTTTTTTCATTTTATACTTTTGGCCACTAGGGCTCTCTCTTCTATGCCTGGTCTGCAGGCAGCTTCCTATGCTTTTCATAGTAAGTGTACAGCTTTTAGGACTAATGCTGAAAGGGCTCTGGTCCTTCCACTGGAAGTTCAGTACTGTGAGCTCAGGACTCGCTCCCAGCCTGTGAGCTACAAGCCTGCACATGCCTCTCATATAACAGCCAGTCACCTCCCCCTCCCCTGTGTTTTCCCTGCCCCTCACCACAAGTTATCTTATACATTGTATTATCTCACTGCACTCCCTGCTCATTCATCTTAATTACTGCCTCTGTAATTGCTCCCACCGCCCCTGGTTCTCAGCATTGACTTTTTAGTGCAGAGAGACACAGGAGAGAGATACAGGCTGCCGTCCCTCCCCTGTACTTAGTCTGTATGCACACTGCAGAGTAGTGTTGAGCGGCATAGGCCATATTCGAATTCGCGAATATATGGACGAATATTCGTCATATAATTGCGAATATTCGCATATTCGTAATATTCTCATTTTATTTTCGCGTAAGCGAAAATTCACGTAAGCGAAAATTAACATATGCGAAAATGAGCATATGCAAAATTAGCATAAGCGAAAATTTGCATATGCGAAAATTAGCATATGCAAATTTTTGCATATGCGAAAATGCGCATACCAGTCTCACACAGTAGTATTAGAGCCTTCTTTACACCACACAAGCTGGAAGCAGAGAGGGATGATCACTGTGATGTGTACTGTGAAAAAAAATTAAAAAAAATTACGAATATTCGTAATTACGAATATATAGTGCTATATTCGCGAATATTTGCAAATTCGTGAATATGCGATATTCGCGAATAAAATTTGCATTGCGAATATTCGCGAGCAACACTACTGCAGAGCAGTGTTTCCCAACCAGGGTGCCTCCAGCTGTTGCAACAGCTGTAGGTACCCTGGTTGGGAAACACTGCTGCAGAGGGAGAGCAGCATACAGGAAGACTGGCAGAAGCAGAGTCCCGGCCAGGCTTCATGTGACATCATGCCTGCTGGGACCCGCCTCCTGCCACCCCCCAGTGCTCCTGAGCTAATGAAGAGGGATAAAAAAAAGGTATTTCCACAGCGTTTTAAACCTCAATAAACACAGGGATAGGCATAGTTAGAGTAAGGGACAGATGGGGAGGGGGATCAGGGAAAGTTTAGATGATGACAGGTACTCTTTAACTTTTCTTAGGATAAAATATATGGACCCCATTTTTTTTTATATCTAAGAAAAGAAAAGGTGTGCAAAAAACGCCTACACCAACAAGTATTGATGTGATGCAAAGACCTCTAAAAGGTGGAAGGATAAAAACTTCCCCTGTATACCTTACTCTCGCATTATTAATTCCCTTCTTATCAAGTGTTACTCGCCCTAAAAAGGGTAGCCCCACACAGGAACTTCTCCCTATTTCCACCTACAAACACTGCCATTTCCCAGGGTTTTTAGGTGGAAATACCCCCACCTGCTACAATGGACAATACCTTCCAACATTTCAAGGAAAGTGTTCCCTTCCAATATTTCAAGGAAAGTGTTACTCATCTTAAAATACTGCCACCATCTGTTCTCCTCATGCTGCTGATGCCAGCTCTAGGTTGTCTCATTCTTCCACCATATGTTCTCCTCATGCTGATGCCAGCTCCAGGCTGTCTCATTTTGCCACCATATGTTCTCATGCTGATGCCATCTCCAGGCTGTCTCTTTCTAGACCCATATGTTCTCGTCTTGTTTATGCCAGCTCCAGGCTGTATTATACTGCCACCATATGTTCTCCTCTTGCTGCAGCCACCTCCAGGCTGTGTCATTCAGCCACTATATGGTCTTCTCATGCTTCTGCCACCTCCAGGCTGTGTCATTCAGCCGCTATATGGTCTCCTCATGCTTCTGCTACCTCCAGGCTGTGTCATTCAGCCACTATATGGTCTCCTCATGCTCCCGCCAACTCCAGGCTGTGTCATTCTGCCAGATTATGGTCTCCTTATGCAGGCTTTGTCACTGTGCCGCCATGTGGTCTCCTCATTCTGCTGGCACATTAAATAAAACGTTTTAGGTTCATCTATTTGAAATCTTCAATTTAAATGTTAAAAAATATCTTTAATCTTTTCAATTTTGAGGCCCTATGGTCTTGTCAGGCTGTTGCAACCTTCAGGCTGGGTCATTCAGCTACTATATGTCTCCTCATGCTGCCTCCCCTCCACGCTGTGTCATTCAGTCACTATATGGTCTCTTCATACTGATGCCACCACCAGGCTCTGACGTTCCTCTCTGCGACAGTGATTCTAATAACAACACCTCTAATCTGCATGTCATACTGGATAACAGTATTATTTCACAGCACACTCCCTATGCGTGTTATGGCAAGGCAAAGTGTTCTACACCCCTATTGAGGCTCTCTGTAGGCCAGAAATAGCTGTTTTTAATAGCGATTCACAGCGAATAAATTCTGGACCGGAAAAAAAAAAATTACATTTTGGCGAATTGACCGAATCAAATTTTTCAAAAAATTTGCTCATCTCTAGTATCCAGTTGTGATTCACTGTTTTATAAAAAACATTTCCAGAAACTAAATGTGCCATTTCACATGCTGAATTCAAATATAATAAGGACATTTGTTGGTTGGCTCTAGTTTTCATACAACAGACATTTTACTTTTTCCAACTTCAGGAAATAGGCAAATAATCACTGTTTTACAGGTGAAAAGTTGTGAGCATGAAAACAGCTGTTCTCACATAATTTCGGGGTGCTAAAAAGGAAAATAACATTAAAAAATTTATATTGGCTCTAGTTTCCATGACATAAGCAACCAACTAATGAAGTAAGGTTTATAAAATGCATGATGCAATTTACACCACAGATTACATACTCAGCATTGGTGACCAATAGAAAGCCATCAAGTATACCAAGAAGATGCAACATTAGCTAATATTATGTCACCAAATTCTATAAAAGTCACAGTATCTGTTGCTTGGCGAGTTTAGGGTGGGTTCCCACTGCGCTTACTAACTACGGGAACCGGTCCCCTTCTCATTCATTTGAATAGTGACTCCGGTCGCTAATTTTTGCCCTGTATCCGGTTTTCTGACCAGACTGAAAACAGTGGTATGCTGCAGTCTTCAGTCCAGTCCGAAACCAGATACAGGCAAAAAAAATGAGCTGATCTATCACTATGTGACTTTGGTCGGCTCATTCAAATTAATGAGAAGGAGACCGGGTCCAGCTGGATATGGTTCCCGTAGCTAGTAAATGTAGTGTGAATCCCACCCTAAATTCTCCAAGCAACAGATACTGTGACTTTTATAGAATTTGGTGATGTAATATTAATTAATATTGCATCATCTTGGTACGCTTGGCAGTTTTCTATTGGTCACCAATCCTGACTATGTAATCTATGGTGTAAGTTGCATCAGGCATTTTATAAACCTTACTTCATCAGTTGGCTGTTTATATAGTGGGGATCAAAAGTTTGGGCACCCCAGGTAAAAAATATTATTAATGTGCATAAAGAAGCCAAGGAAAGATAGAAAATTCTCCAAAAGGCATCAAATTACAGATTAGACATTCTTATAATATGTCAATAAAAGTTATTTTATTTCCATCATTTACACTTTCAAAAAAACAGAAAACAAAAAAATGGCGTCTACAAAAGTTTGGGCACCCTGCAGAGTTAATATCTTGTACTGCCCCCTTTGGCAAGTATAACAAATTGTAAACGCTTCAATTCTTGTTTGAGGTATCTTTGCCCAATCTTCCTTACAAAAGTCTTCCAGTTCTTTAAGATTTCTGGGCTGTCTGTCACGCACTGCTCTTTTAAGTTCTATCCATAGATTTTCAATTATGATGTCAGGAGATTGAGAAAGGCCATGGCAAAACCTTCAGCTTACGCCTTCTGATGTAATCCATCGTGGATTTCAAGGTGTGTTTAGGATCATTATCCATTTGTAGAAGCCATCCTCTCTTTAACTTTAGCTTTTTCACAGATGGCATCAAGTTAGCATCCAAAATTTGCTGAAATTTTATTGAATCAATTTTTCCTTCTACTCGTGAGATGTTCCCTATGCCACTGGCTGCAATACAACCCCAAAGCATGATTGATCCGCCCCCGTGCTTAACAGTTGGATAGAGGTTCTATTCATTAAATTCTGTTTCCCTTCTTCTCCAAACGTACCTTTGCTCATTCCGGCCAAAAAGTTCAATTTTAATCTCATCGGTCCACAGAACATGTTTCCAAAATGCATCAGGCTTGTCTATATGTTCATTTGCAAAGTTCAAACGCTGTTTTTTGTGGTGAGGATGTAGAAGAGGTTTTCTTCTGATGACTCTTTCATGAAGACCATATTTGTACAAGTATCTCTTTATATTGGAATAGTGTACCACAACTTCAGTGTCTGCCAGATCTTTTTGGAGGGATTGTGCAGTCAAACGTGTGTTTTGAATTGTTTTTCTCACAATCCTGCAAGCTGTTCTTTCTGATATTTTTCTTGGTCTTCCAGATCTTGCTTTAACTTCCACTGTTCCTGATTACTGCCATTTCTTAATTACATTCCGAAGAGAGGATATTGACATCAGAAAACATTTTGCTATCTTCTTATAGCTTTCTCCAGCTTTGTGAGCATCAACTATTTTCAGTTTCAGATTTCTAGACAACTGCTTAGAAGAACCCATGGTGCTGATTGTTGGGGCAAGGTCAGATGAGTCTGGGAATTTAAAACCTTTGAGATTGACATCACTTGGTCTTCTCAGATGATGATTGAGAACAATCCATGACACTGGCAGGTCTCAGTTTTGCAAAGGGGCAGTGCATGCTATAAATTCTGCAGAGTGCCCAAACTTTTGCAGACACCATTTTTTTGTTTTCTGTTATTTTGAAAGTGTAAGTGATGGAAATAAAATCTAACTTTTGTTGACATATTATAAGAATGTCTAATCTGTAATGTGATGCCTTTTGGAGATTTTTCCATCTTTCCTTGGCTTTTTTATGCACATTTATGCAAATTATTACCTTTAAACTTTTGATCCCCACTGTATCATGGAAACTAGAGCCAATATACTTTTTTAAATGTTATTTTCCTTTTTAGCACCACAAAATTATGTAAGAACAGCTATTTTCATGCTCATAACTTTTTACCTGTGAAAACAGTGTTATAAGGCTAAATTCACACACACTATTTTAGTCAGGGATTAGAATTTGTTTTGGTCCTTATTTGTGTCAGTGTTTTTACCAAAACCAGGAGTGGAACTGATATGCACTTTTTTCTGTGTTTTAGACCAGCTTTAAGTTTTGGTATAAATACTGACCAAAATGAGCTCCAAAATTATTTCCAAATGCTTACACAAATGCTATATTTGAACACAGCTCAACTGTATGGAACCTGCTGAATGCTGCATTTTAGTTGAAGAGGCTTTTTAAAGAGAATATGTCATCAAAAAAGTACATATTCAAAAGAGAAGTCAAATACCTGGAAATACAGAAAAACGTATCCCCTAGATAAGTTTTAGATCAAGGGGGGTTCGACCCGTTTGTCAATCTTCGGCGTTCCCCCATAGAGATATATTGAGGGGGCGTGGTGGGCCTCGCTTCAAGGGGGGTGGGTGTTGTGACGCGCCGCTCTGGGGGAGAGCCAGGGCTATGTACAGGATATCGGGGGGAGAGGCAGCGGTCAGACTCCCTGTGATCTAAAACTTAGTCCCTATCTGCAGGTTATCCCCTATCTGCAAGTTTTTCTGTACTTCCAGGTATGAGACTTCTCCTTTAAATAACATTTGTTTATGTTTAACATGTTTTTAAGAATTGTTGCTGTTTTAATTTTTTTTTTCATGTCAATATCTAAAAAAATAAAATAGAAATCCTGAAATTCTCTTTCAGTGTGGCCACTGAGCCGCATGATAAATCCATACCACCTGTCATTATTATCACATTATCACAGGAAAATGTAATAAAATCCACCACTATAGGTTATGGTCACAGTTCCCCTCCAGTGTACTCTAAAGCCATAGTGCCTAATACAGATTTCGTAATGGAGTGTATTGTCCTCCTCTCATAAGTGTAAACTGTACATACACCTAAGTGGTGTATGTTTTTTTTTCCTGTTAAACAAATTTTGGCCAGTTACTGTGGAAGGCCAGCCAAAGCTACACCCTTGTTTTTATAGCTTAACGTGCCTGGGGTAGACCACCTGTTTTGCGGCAGCCTACCTTCCCAGGAGGTAGTGGAACAGGGGTTCCTGTAGTCGGTGGCAGTAGCAGTCAGTCAGTGCGGACTGTTGAGGGGAAAATCAGCCACTCGGTGGTGTGGAAGTTTTTCATCAAGCATCCGGTGAATGTTACCTGGTCACATGCAAGATGTGTTGGCAGAAGGTGAATCATGGCCAGGGTCCCAATGTGGCCACCACGGCCCTGCGTCAACATATGCAGCGTCACCATAAAGCGGCCTGGAAGAACCGTGGCTCCGATGTGGTGGTCCAGCCTGCGGCATCACCCAGTGGCAAGTCGCTCCCTGTTTCAGCTAGCCAAGGCTCCACCACCTCATCCGAAGGGAGCTGTCTGTCATACCCATCTTCTGTCGCTCCAAATGCTCTTGCTACTCTTACTTCGAGTCAGTCATTCCGCCAACAATCCATCAACGAAGCCATGTCCAAGAGAAAGCGGTGTGTGCCCATTCATCCTACGGCACAGAAGCTGTCCAAGTTGCTGGTGCTGCAGTCCCTCCCTTTTCAAGTGGTGGACTCCCTTTTCAAGTGGTGGAGAGTCCCAAGCCATCATTTGTTTGCCAAAAAAGGCAGTACCAGCCCTGCACAATTATGTGGAACAGAAGGTGGGCCAGTCCTTGAGTCTGTCGGTGTGTTACAAAGTGCATGGAAGCGCCAATGTGTGGAGCTGTAACTATGGTCAGGGACAATACATTTCCTTTATTGCCTACTGGGTGAATGTGGTTCCTGGACAGCCTCACGAGCAACTTAGCAAGGTCACGCTGCTTCCACCTCCACACTCTCAGTCCTTCGCACCCTCTACTGTGTCCTCAGCCTCCACTGCATGGACATGTCTCAGTGCCCCTCCAGCATACCATGTGTGCAGGGCACGGCGGTGTTACACTGTTCTTCACATGGTTTGCCTTGGCGAACGGAGTCACACAGGGGAGGAACTGCTAAAAGTGATTCTTCAAGAAATCAAATCATGGCTTACTCCATGAAAACTGGAAATGGGAACCATGGTGACCGACAACGGGAAGAACATCTTGTCTGCGCTACATCAAGGTAGCCTGAGCCATGTGCCCTGCATGGCACACGTGTTGAATCTGGTTGTCAAGCAGATCCTGAAGTGTTTCCCCCCATCTGCAAGACATCTTAACAATGGGAAGGAAACATTGCATGCACTTCAGCCACTCGTACACCACAAAGCACATCCTCCTTGAGCTGCAGCGTCATAACGTCATCCCCCAAACATAGTCTGACATGTAATGTTTCCACCCGTTGGAATTCCACCCCCCAGATGTTGGACTGACTCTACGAACAGAGAAAGGCCATCAGCGATTTCTTGATGATCCAAGCGGACAGGGGTAAACCCCTGTGTAACTTCAATGTCAACCAGTGGCAGCTCATACGTGACACCTGCCATTTTCTCAGTCCCTTTGAGGAAGCCACATTATTAGTCAATGGCCAGGATTACGGGATGAACAACATAATTCCACTGCTTCCTTTCCTACAACACATGGTGGAAATAATGGCTGGTCAGGGCACTGGATCCATGGCGCTATATCTCATGGCCACATGAGCTCTGTGGGGGCTTAACTGGGAGAGGAGAAGGAGGGGGAGGGGGACAGTGGAGTACAGGCAATATGTAACGAAATGGGTGGTTTTTATAGTCATCTGACAGAAGAGCAGGAGCAGGCTGTGGAGCTACAGGATGATGAGGAAGACGAGCCAGAGGACCCAGACACACCTTGGCAATATGCAGTGGAGATGGAGGCAGGGAGTCCCTCCGAGTCACTTGCACAAATGACATGATGCATGCTCACTTGCCAAATTATCACCATTCGGCAGCGGGATGACTTCTGGATCTCCACCTTGTTGTATCCTCGCTACCGGCACAAAATTGGGGCCTTTTTTACACCCACTGACAGGGATGACAAACTGACCTACTACAGAGACATTCTACGTAGTTAGTTGGCCACTGCCTTTCTGCGCCACCGTCCATCATCTCGCAGGTCTGACTCGCGTTCCACTGCCAAGGGAGGGGTGGGGTGGCAGGAGCAGTACCAACTCTATCAGCAGCAGCCTGAGTCTACAGTTGCTGATGAGTAGCTTTCTTCACCCGCATAGTGAAGCAACTCATCAGCAGCCGGTTGACCTTGAGCAGGAGCTGAACAGCAGGTGGTGGCATACCTTCACATGACCCTGCCAACATATAAATATGCCAATATATAAAGGTACTGCTCCACAGTTACAGAAATTCCTCCGCATCAGACCACAAGTAAGTATTGAGAATATGCATTAGCTAAAACTTAACTTTTCTTAGGATAAAATATATGGACCTAAATATTTTTTTGAAATCTAACAAAATGAAATGTGTGCAAAAAACACCATGGGCCACCTACACCACCAAGTATTGATGTGATACAAAGACCTCTAAAAGGTGGAAGGGAACAACATATGGTCCATTGTGTGGCCACCTCTAGGGTCTGTCATTGTGCCACCATGTGATATCCTTGTTATATTGATCTTGTAGTGGTTATTATACATTATTGGAGCTTGAATTACTGTGACTGCTGCTGCCACCTCCAGGCTGTGTCATTCTGCCGCCATTTGGTCTCCACTGGCTCGTGTCAGTTTTTTTTATAGCTATTCCATGCAAATAAATTCATATCGAACACATTTTTTTCTGAAAATTCTGCTAATGGGACAAATTAAATTTTTTATAAAATTCAATCATCGCTAGTCCTCATGTGTTATCTCTGGAATTACCACAAGAATCCAAAGAAACTGGTTGGAGCGAGAAAATGTAACCATACCTGATTAAATGAAATGTTCAAAGCTTCTTACGCAGTTTCGCAGTACCAGCCGTGTTTACTTACACGTGCATGGCTTGATATTTTAAACAAGCATTTCATACTGGCAGAATCTACCCAGTAGCCCTCTTGGGTCAGGCCTTCACCACTGAGAGGGAGTACAAAATGACACACTACTCTAAAATTGTGCCGCTCTGCGGCCTACATAGGTTGCCGTCTCCTCCAGAATGTGTCATTGTGCCGCCATATGGTCTCCCCATACTGCTGCCACATCCATGCTCTCTCATAGTGCCGCCCTATGGTCTCCTCATGCTGCTCTCACCTCTATGCTCTGTCATTGTGCCACCATGTGATCTCCTTGTTATATTGATCTTGTGGTTTGACAGTATTTTTCAAAGTAAATGCTTCGGGCACCCGGGGCACTCAGTCATGAGCTTGGGGGCAGGGGGGGGGGGTTTCTGAGAGGCAGGGTCTGGGAGCTGGGCTTGTGGTGGACGTCGGGATAGGAGGTCGGAATAGGAGGATGGGATAGGAGGACGGGATAGATGGACAGGATAGATGGACTGGATAGGAGGACGGGATAGGAGGACGGGATATGAGGGCTGGAAAGGAGGACGGGAAAGGAGGTTGAGATATGAGGACGGGAAAGGAGGACGGGAAAGGAGGACAGGAAAGGAGGACAGGATAGGAGGAGGGGATAGGAGGAATGGATAGGATGACGGGATAGGAGGACGGGAAAGGAGGTCGAGATAGGAGGACGGGAAAGGAGGTCAAGATAGGAGGTCGAGATAGGAGGACGGGAAAGGAGGTCGAGATATGAGGACGGGAAAGGAGGACGGGATAGAAGGATGGGATAGGAGGACGGGATAGCAGGTCGGGATAGGAGGTCGAGATATGATGACGGGATAGGAGGTCGGGATATGACAACAATATATGAGGACGGGATATGAAGTCAAAGCTTCCTCTTTTGTTTATTTTCCTTCCCAACAAGGATTAGGAAGGAAAAACCGGGCAACGCCAGGTACTCAGCTAGTCTTCAATAAATAACAACATGGAAAATCTTTCCCTAGCTTGAAGAACGGATACTTTAAGCCTCCCTTATATCAGTTGAGTGCTTACACTTCATGAGTTAGTATGCATCTAGCTGCAAATATGGCAGCGTGCAATGATCAGGACCCCTTAACAATGCATATTAATCTGCCATATGGAAATTAGAGATGCAGCTGATTAATCTTTTTAGGATACTGCTGCCACATCCAGGCTCTATCATAGTGCCGCCCTATGGTCTCCTCATGCTGCTTCTCCTTGTTATATTGATCGTGTGGTTTGACAGTATTTTTCAAAGTAAATGCTTCGGGCACCCGGGGCACTCAGTCATGAGCTTGGGGGCGGTGGGGGGGGGGGCCCTGAGAGGCAGGGTCTGGGAACTGGGCTTGCGGTGGACGTCGGGATAGGAGGTCGGGATAGGAGGATGGGATAGGAGGACGGGATAGATGGACGGGATAGATTGACTGGATAGGAGGACGGGATAGGAGGACAGGATATGAGGACTGGAAAGGAGGACGGGAAAGGAGGTCGAGATATGAGGACGGGAAAGGAGGACGGGATAGGAGGACGGGATAGGAGGACAGGAAAGGAGGACAGGATAGGAGGACGGGATAGGAGGACGGGATAGGAGGACGGGAAAGGAGGACGGGAAAGGAGGTCGAGATAGGAGGTCGAGATAGGAGGACGGGAAAGGAGGTCGAGATATGAGGACGGGAAAGGAGGACGGGATAGAAGGACGGGATAGGAGGACGGGATAGGAGGTCGGGATAGGAGGTTAGGATAGGAGGTCGGGATAGGAGGTTGGGATATAATGACGGGATAGGAGGTCGGGATGTGACAACAATATATGAAGACGGGATATGAAGTCAAAAGCTTCCTCCTTTGTTTATTTTCCTCCCCAACAAGGATTAGGAAGGAAAAACCGGGCAATGCCGGGTACTCAGCTAGTCTTCAATAAATAACAACATGGAAAATCTTTCCCTAGCTGGAAGAACGGATACTTTAAGCCTCCCTTATATCAGTTGAGTGCTTACACTTCATGATTTAGTATGCATCTAGCTGCAAATATGGCAGCGTGCAATGATCAGGACCCCTTAACAATGCATATTAATCTGCCATATGGAAATTAGAGATGCAGCTGATTAATCTTTTTAGGATTTTCCAAGTGTAAATGCATTTCTAATGAGAACCCATTTTGTTAAATAAATGTGTAAAATTAGCAACACAGAGGAGGAGGGAGGCAGCGAGGGGGGACACGAGGGGAGGGAAATTTAATTAAAATAATTTGATTTAAATGTACAAGATTTCATTGATTTAGATGCTAATGGGCAGCTACTTTTGTAGAATTTAGCAGCACTTATTTAGAGAGCTATAGAGATATTACGCACTGCATGTTTCCCTTTAAAGGCAGATTAATACCTGTGATAGCAGACTGCCTAGTCTCCTGGGAAATATTAATCATTAGAAACCTGGACTGATATAAGTTGTTGTCTTGCAAATCTATCTTAACTACTCGCATGCTGAACAAAGCAGGGAAGGAATGCGGTAAGGGATGAGTAATGGAATTTACACTAATCTTCTTAATCTGGGCATATTTAATATCTCAGAATTGCTAATAGAGCAAATCCGCCCAAAAGAATCTGATGATGACGTGTCATAGATTTGTGTCGGTAGATAATATTGGTGGAATTTCTCAGTTCAAACCAAAAATTGTTTTTCATAATGAGGAAGCTCTTAACAGAGTGCACAAAGTGCCCCTGTCATTTGAAAAAAAGTTTTGACACATAACAGAGACAAGTTTTCAAGCTCTCATTCATATGAGATAGAAATGACGGATTGCTGCAAAACCAGGTGTCATACAATTAGACACTTGGCCTTGCCTCAAAAAAAGTGCTAAGTAGTTCTCTTGCTGCCCTATACAATGAGCCATTCAAGGCTACTTTTGGTTAGTGTACATTTTGGTAACAGAACATAGACTTCTAGATAAACCTCTACAACACAGTCAAAGAAATCTAGTTGACAGACTTTGACCTGGGGCGCATAACTGGACTGAGAAAAGCAGGATGAATTTCCAGCCCTCTAGACCATTCTGATCAAGCTATTAGGAAGTATTGAGTGCAATGGTTATGTGAGGACACACACAGAGAACAGGCTTTGGAGAACCCAGAAGGATTACCTGTAGAGAGGATTGTTTAATCCATCATCAAGCAGCTCCCACAGCTTCCTTGTCCACCATTCAAAAACAGGTGGCACTTTTACTACACACTCCATTTCTAGGTACTTAGCAGAAGAAAATTTGGTGTCATGGTGCCCATTACATGCCCTGCCATTGACAGACATGCACCATCACCTTTGTTTGCAGTGGTGTTGTGTATGAGAAAACTGAACTGCTACTGACTAGAAACACCGGGAGAGATTTATCAAAACCTGTCCAGAGAAAAAGTTGCTGTGTTGCCCATAGCAACTAATCAGATTGCTTCTTTCATTTTTAACAAGACCTCTGCAAAATGAAAGAAGAAATCTGATTGGTTGCTATGGGCAACTCAGCAACTTTTCCTCTGGACAGGTTTTGATATATCTCCCCCATCATCTTTAGCGACTAATCCAGGTTATATTTGGGATTCAATGATAGTTGGGTATGGAGGCCTCAGTGAATGCTTCCATCCTGTTTTTGCTGTGGAACAACACAATGTCCCAACTGCTGTTGTCAGGGCCGGCTCTGCCTGTAGGCAAAATAGGCAGCCGCCTAGAGTTCCCTCTTGATGGGGGGCGCCACTCTGCCTGTCACAACAAAGTTAGACAACCAGCATCCAAACCACTCGCTCAGCCAGCAGTATGAGGTGGAGATTTGTTACAGTGTCACCCCAGTAGTAAGCTTATTACATGAGAAGGGGACTTGTTACACTGTGTTACAGTAAGGTGGGGCATGTCAAAGGGTGGCCAAAGGGCGGAGTCAAGGGGGTGGCAAAATGAGCTTTTACCTAGGCTGACAAAAATCATTGCACCAGCCCTAGCTGTTGTGATGATCTAGGGAGCCACCGCATGGCACAGGCGGTGACTCCAAATAGTAATACGAGGAACACCAATTTAGTGATGTGTGCAGGACATCCTACATCTACATATGTTGCCTCTCATGGCAGGGCTGACAATTGACATTATTCGGGAGGATATTGCTCTCCCAGCAAGAACAGGACACAGATCTTTGCGAGCCAGGGAGTGAATCACTGCTCTTTCTAATAATTATGGGGGTCTCAGCATTGAGAACCGAACAATTAAAATTTTTGACATGACTCTGTGACATGCCAAAAGTTTTTATTTTTTTATTTTTGTTACAGGGACACTTTAACCTAGTTGCTGACAGCCATGTGGCCAATATTATTTAATGGACTATTTACCTCTGTACACTTTGGAACTTCAGACTGAACTTGCATAGATTTTTCTGTCTGCTCCTAGCTACGGAAAATGTCCCTTTTGTAACTAATTTGATTATTTCAATGAAAATATATTAAAAAATAATGAATTAAAAAAAACCTGATCCATGCAATGACTGAACATTGTTTATCAGTGACTCATGGAACCTTAACTTGTTTTTGGTTTTCTTTTCGGCTTTTACACTCTGATTATAGATCTTGAAGTTACGTAAACGGAGTTGTTTGCTGTTAGTTCCTGGATTTGGCACACAGCTACTTGTGCAGTTGTTGCTAAGGCAAAAGTAGAACAAAACTTGGATAGTACAGTGTAGGAGGTACAGAGATCGGCACTGATTTCTGATGGTGATAAACACTGTGCTATAGAGCAAGCAAAGCTTAGCATGGAGACATGGAGCCACAGGTGTATGCCCAAGAACAGTGGTTCTCTTTCTTAATAGCAATACTAATCAATCAAAACAAATAGAATAGAGATAGAAGGCCCTCAAAATTAAGATGGCATGCAATATTCTTTATTGAAGGTGCATAAAAACTTAATAGCGGGACGCCGGACTGGGATCAAGCAGGTGCCATGGTTATAGCCATATTGCACCTCGCCTTCGGCGCTTCATCAGACCACGCCTATCCTGAAAAGAATGGTCAGGTAAGTACCCTTTGACCAGTGACACCTCAGGATATGGGCGTTGACATCCTCCAATAAAACTGACATTATTAAAAACAAAGCAATATCAAAGGAACCTAAATGTACTTATCATTGTAGCAAACAGGTATATCAAGAAAAAATATAAGGATAAAAAATAAAAAAGAGACAACCAAAAAGTATTGCAGGAACCCCAATACAGCAGGAAAACAGTCCAATGGCATAAAAAATGTAAAAATCAATTAAGAACAACTGGTATTTCTTACAGAATAATAGCGACCTTAAAGAACATGTCTCTAATTTTCCATCAATAACATAAAAAAAAATTTAAGAGCACCAGAGACTACTTGGTATCTAGCAATTTAAAAACTAATAATCGCACAGAAAACTGGCTCGGTAAAACACTCAATCCAGGGAATTATCACTGTGGTTCCTGTAAGTGGTGCAGCTTCATTTGCACTGACAAAGTGGTAAATTTTGGTGGAGTGTCACATACCTTTAAAGATATAATGTGCTCTAGGTCCAACTATATAGTCTATGCAATTGTATGTGCCTGTATGTGAAGATTCTACATTGGTTGCACGATTAGAGCACTGCATACACAGTTTAGGGAACATGTTTCCTCAGTTAGAACTGGAAAGGGCTCCCCGAGACTTATATCTAGAGATGAGCGAAACGAAGCTGACGAACCCGAATTCGTTACGAATTTCATGAAATATTCGATTCGCAATGAATGTGAATATTGCCGCGATTCTATCGCACGTACCACTTCATTAACCACTTAAGGACCCAGTGGTCGGGCCCGGCTAACTACGGCCAGGACCCGTGGCTAATAGCGTACGGCACTAATTGCGGTGCTGCACGCTATTAACCCTTTAGACACGGTGTTCAAAGTTGATAGCCGCATCTAAAGTGAAACTAAACTAATGCCGGTTAGCTCAGGGGGCTGTTCGGGACCGCCGCAGTGAAATCGCGGCATCCCGAACAGCTGTAGAACACGAGGAGGGTCCCCTTACCAGCCTCCTGGTGTCCGATCGCCGAATGACTGCTCAGTGCCTTAGATCCAGGCATGAGAAGTCAAGCTGCAGAATCATCGATCAATGGTTTCCTATGAGAAACCATTGATCAATGTAAAAGATCAGTGTGTGCAGTGTTATAGCCCCCTATACGGTGTCCATTTTAGGACATTGTCATTCGTCAGCAGTACCTCCGGCCTCTCTCAGGCAAAACAGCGTCCCGCCTCCTCCCTCGGACCAATTGCCATCAGTTGTCAGCTGCAACTCCATCCTCCTTCAGGCAAAACAGCATCCCGCCTCCTCCCTCGGACCAATCAGCGTCAGTTGTCAGCCGCAACTCCATCCTCTGTCAGGCAAAACAGCGCCCCACCTCCTCCCTCGGACCAATCGCCGTCAGTCATCAGCCACAACTCTATCCTCCGTCAGGCGAAACAGCATCCTGCCTCCTCCCTCACACCAATCGCTGTTATCCTTCAGCCACAACTCCCTAATCCGAAAGTCCCTCATCCAAAACGCAGTCATGCCTCAGATGATTCTCCCTCAGACGCAACTTCCTGCCGCATAGCAGAGATGACGCTGCACAGCACTGTGTAGCAGAGCAGACAAAGAATAGAATGTACAGCAGAACCCATATAGCAGAGAGCCAACACTTACTCGGCTCTGCTACACGGCAGGAAGGTTTTTCATCTGAGGGATGGATGAGAGACTTTAGGATGACAAAGTTTTGGATGAGAGACTTTAGGATCACAGAGTTTTGAATGAGAGACTTTAGGATGACAAAGGAGGAAGATGCGGCTGATGCCTGATGGAGATTGGTCAGAGGGAGGAGGCGGAACGCTGTTTTGTCTGACAGAGGACGGAGATACGGCTGACAACTGACAATGTCCTAAAATGGACACAGTACTAATATAAAAGATGGGTTTTTGTTTCCCATCCCATGCATGTATATGTATGTGGTACTTCCAGTACCTTACACCACACTTGCCATGCATGCCACGCCTCATCTCACAAAGACACGTTTTAGTCCCACCCCTTTTATTTTCTATCCTTTTTGTGCAACAGTCTGACTTGCAAATCACGCCCTTTTCCACAAAGCCACGTCCCCTTCTATTTTTGGCTTAAAATATCTTCATCAAAACTCAGTCCCACCTGAGGACGGGACATAAGGATGGGATATGAGGACGGGATATGAGGACCGGATATGAGGTTGGGATCTGAGGTCTGGATATGAGGACAGGATATGGGGACGGGATATGAGGTTGGGATATGACAACAATATATGTTGGCGGGATATGAGGATGGGACATAAGGATGGGATATGAGAATAGGATATGAGGACAGGATATAGGGACGGGGTATGAGGACGGGACATAAGGATGGGATATGAGGATGGGATATGAGGATGGGATTTGAGGACGGGATATGAGGACGCGATATGAGGACGGGATATGAGGACAGGATATGAGGTTGGGATATGAGGCTGGGATATGAGATTGGGATCTGAGGATGGGATATGAAGACGGGATATGATGATGGCATATGAGGATGGGATATGAGGACCACATATGAGGACAGGATATGAGTTTGGGATATGAGGATGGGATATGAGGTCAGAATGTGAGGACGGGATATGAGGATGACTAGCACAAAATTGGTAAAAAAAATGACAATCTTTATTAAATAACATAAAAATATATGAATTCACAACAAGGAAACACTGAGCGAAAGTAGACACTTGGGTGTTTCATAGGTAGGGTGGAAAATGCTGGCCAATTTGTAACATGTCCCTGCTGAACTCTACATATAAAGTGCTAGAGCAGGACAAAGTAATAAAATCCCTCATATGCAGACAAAATGTGAACCCAGAATATAAACATATAAGGCGTATAAACATATATAACAACAGGAGAATACAGCAGCACACTGCTAGCACAAAGATATAGATAACACATGAGTATACATGAGTATATAGATAGAACATGAAAAGCTATACAGCTGTAATGCGATAAATGAAAATATGAAATTATGAAATTATGAGGTACTTAGCTTGCAAATTTGGCGGCCAAATAGCTTGGACCGTCCCACCACGGTAAGGTGACCTCATTCTGGGACGGACCCTACACTATGAATATGCCTCTGTGTGAACAGCTCAGCAGGCATTGCAAGATCTGAAACATCCAAAGCACCTTATATACACCTAATAAAGGTGGGTGGGGTGCAAGAGCCAACATGGAGGTAGTCACTCATGTTCTATCTATATACTCATGTATACTCATGTTTTATCTATATCTTTGTGCTAGCAGTGTGCTGCTGTATTCTCCTGTTGTTGTATATTTAGCCCAGCAGCCTGCACCTGTAAGCCAGGGCTATATAATAGTCTGGAATCAATAGTGCTGGCCAACTTATTCTTTGGATATATATATATATATATATATATATATATATATATATATATATATATATCAGTGTGCCACCCCAGTTACCAGTCGTTTTCCGCTCTAATTCTAAGATGACCAATCAAAACCTTTGACCATGTCTGCATGGCATGTCAAAAGTTTTGAATAAAAAAAAAAAAATTAATGACACATAATAAAGAGATACAGTACAGAGTAAAAATATGCCACCATCATATATTCTACTAATACTGTACTATAGCTAATTCATTCTTCAAAGAGGTCATTATAAATGGAATAGTCCAAGCCAATGTTCATTAAAGGGGTACTTGGCTGCCCCAGCATTCGGAACATTTTGTTCCGAATGCTTGGAGTGGGCGGTGGGGTTGTGATGTAATGACCACACCCCCTTGTGACGTCACACCACGCCCCCTCAATGAAAGTCTATAGACTTTCATTGAGGGGGCATGGTGTGACATCTTGAGGGGCATGGCAGTGATGTCACAACCTGCCACCGCACCCAGTGTTCTAAACAAACACTGAGTGCTGCGGAGAGATTGTGGGGGATCCAGTAGCGGGACCCCCACTATCAGACATCTTATTGCCTATCCTTTGGGTCTAGGGGCGGAGTATCCCTTTGAGTAAATAATAATGAAATTGCTTTGGCAGTTGTCTTTTATCCGTTCCATTCCAAATTTACAAGAGAACCCAGCTTTAAGCAAGATGTGTGTTGCAAAACAAATGTGAAAAATATAATCCTCCAACACAAGAAAACCGCAGTGCTATCCTTTGTCTTAGCCGTAAATCAACAGAAAAACATTTTTACTCTCATTAATACATATATAAATCAGTTTTACCATAACCATCGGAGAAGCAGCCAACCAATAAAAAATATTTCGCAAAGTTCTGCGTGCTTCACTTCTCTCCGCATCCCATCTCAGAAATGAATTACCTTGCCTTCTGTCTGACATACAACAAACACAAAGCAATACAATTTGCCTTCTCTGGCTGCAGCTATTGGGGGAATTTTTTGCACTCGGATTAGACATCTTGGTGACAGCTCTGCAGCAGAGTTCTGTCAATACAGGTAGGACTGGAGTGTGGCTGCTCAGGGGGAAAGGACAGGCACTTACAGGAAAGTAAGTGAATAGCTACAGTACATATTGTACTGTACTACTATAAATATCTGTACTATTTTATCTATCTATAGTTCACTTATTCAGCATTCTAGCTGCTGTTTTATTTAAATGGGCACTATTATTAAAACTCATTTTTGCTACTGCACTTCTTTTGGTAAATAAAAAAATCTTTCTAATATACATTGTAAAAAAAAAAAAAAAGTTTTCAATGTTTTATTTGTGTTTCAAAAAGCTGCCACTAGGTGTCTCCCTACTTGTCCAGAGCATATTTCCCCCCATCCCTTGCACAGACTTTGGACTCCTGCTGGCCTGGCAGAAGTACAAAATAAGGAAATGCTGTCTGGAGTGCTGAGGGAGGGCTTGTGTGCAGCCTTAGCCATATATAGCACATCTCAGACTGAACTGCTCTGGGCTGTGTTTAGCAGAGTGAGGGAGGAAGTTCTCCCCTGTATGGCTTCAGATGATGTCACGTCTGCTGGGTAACGCCCCTTCCCAGTCTGAGACTGAGCAGGCAATACATAGTAATATCAAGGTAGAAAATTGAAAAAAATAACAATAAAGCCAGGGACGGTTTATCATGATGGGGGTAGTGAACTGGGAGTATTATGAAATTTAACATGATCATGAGAGGTTCTCTTTAAAGTTCATGAAAGGGATGGGAAGGTTCTTATTTCTGGGGGCTTCAGTGATTAAAGGGATTATTGCGGAGATAAGCTTATCGCCTATTCACAGGATAGGGGATAAGTGTCTGATTGCTGGGACCCCATGATCTCCTATATAAGTTGTTCTACCTATCAGTCAGGGCAGCGCCCCCCCCCCCCCCCCCTTTGGACTGACAGCCTGCATAGTGACTGCTGATTGTCTCTACTAGCCCCCAAAGTGATGCACTGTTCCACAGGTCCTTCCCCTTTCTATGTGTTTACCGAAAGGTTCTTCCGGCCACTCACATATGTCCCAGACCAGCGTTGCAGTTTGTAGACTGAATGTATATAACATTTCTTCTGGACCAGGTTTGACCACTGTAAATTTAAACTATTGTAAGCTAAGGCCATTATGAGTGGAGGGACCACTGTACAGATGTAGTCAGCAGTATCTTGATCCCTGGTGTATTAGGTTATTGTACTGCACTCCTGAAGTTGAGATATGCATTGTACAAATAACATTTTACCAATACTGGAACCAAGGGGGCTTAAACATAAATGAATAAAATATTGTTATTATTATTATTATTAATAATAATAATAATAATATTATCAATATAATTATTATTATAGTAATAATAATGATAGAAATAACAATAACAATCACAATAATAATTAGGGATGAGCGAATTGAATCTGACGAATCCGAATTTGTTACGAATTTCAAGACAAATTTGCTTTGCAACGAATCCGAATATCGCTGCGATTCGATCGCATGAATCACTTCATTAAACTCCAATTAGTACGGTCCAGGCTAAAGGGCATCTAAGATGGTGGCTCCACGTGTCAGGACATGGGGCAAGTAACGCTGGGAAGGTGGGAACACGGGTAGGCAGGATGACCCTGAATCAAATACAGCATGCAACCTATCAGCAGCAAGCCACCCCTGTGATGTCACAGCCTTATATAATTTGCAGCCATCTTGTGGCCAGTCACTTCAGCGTTCTATTGCAGAGAGAGAGAGAGGGAGAGAGAGCAGTGTGTGTTGCACAGAAAAACATTTTTACAGCATGGATTCCCCTCAAGCCCAAATCCAGCCTAGAAGTACTGATAGGGAAGGAAGAGAGATTGAGAAAGAGAGTGCATTTTTGAGAGTATTACAGCAGCGATTCACCTCAAGGCCAAATCCAGACTAGAAGCACTGATAGGGAAGGGAGAGATTGAGAGACAGAGTGCAATTTTGGGTGTATTACAGCAGCAATTCTCCTCAAGCACAAATCCAGCCTAGAAGCACTAATAGGGAAAGGAGAGAGATTGAGAGATAAAGTGCAATTTTGGGAGTATTACACAGCGACTTGCACAGAGGAGTGGCAGAGGCCTAAATTCATCAGGTGCAGGCAGAGGTCATAGCAGATTAGGGGCAAGTGACATCAGGAGTCGCAGCGGGAGGCCTGAGCTCTTGGTATGAGCTAGCGGTCCTGTCTCGACCAGCAACCCATCTGCTATAATTGACTGTTTAACTCAGTCATCCACTTCATCACAAGTAACATCTGACACCCCCAGTCAACAGTCAGTGGGTTCCTCAGACACAGCCAGTAGTTGGCATGGCCCGGGAGCAGTCCCTGTCCTCCAGTTGCCTCTGTCCTATGCTGTTCCCTCCCCCATAAAAGTATCCTATGCTGTGGGTTCAGCTACACTTTTTAGTCAGGACGATCTACTAGAGGACAGTCAGCAGCTACTGCCCAGTCAGGAGGTGGAGGAGACATCCCCACTTCCTTCGCTAGGCGTGCAAGTAGTGATGAGGAGAGTGGCGTGGTAGGTGGTGTTGGCAGCATTCAGTCCCTGAAGCACACACACTGTTGAGGAACCAGAGGAGGATATAATTGATGCCAGATGAGCCAGCAAGGTGGTAGCATGGTTGAGAGTCAGCATGGTGGCAGCAGTGGGAAGTCTGGAACCAAACGCACCTGGAGTAGACCACCTGCTTTGCAGAAGCCTACTTGCTCGGGAGGTAGTGTAACAGGGGTCCCTGGAGTCAGCGGCAGTATCAAGTATCCTGAGGATGTTAACATGGCCACATGCAATTTAATTGCTGCCACCAATTCCAGTCGGAGACGCTGAGAGGAAGGGGCTGGAACAGGTGGTAGCTCGTCTCGCGGCGGTCCTCCAGCTCAATGGCTCACCAGAATGGGTCCTCAAAAAAGGATTTAAAAAAATTCAAATAAATTCAAATTAAGTTAAATAAAAATTACATAAAAATATCTCTTTAATCTCTTCAATTGTGATGCTACATGGTCTCCCAGCTGCCACATCCAGACACTCTGCGGCTGTGATTCTAATAGCGATGCTTGTAATCTGCATGTCATGCTGAATAGCAGTATTATTTTACTAACAGCACACTCCCTATGCGTGTTACGACAAGGCAAAGTGTTCTACACCCCTAATGAGGCTCTCTGTAGGCCAGAAAGAGCCGTTTTTAATAGAGATTTGCCGCAAATAAATTGGGACCGAAAATAATTTTGGGGGAAAATTCGGTGAATCAGCCTAATCAAATTTTTGAAAGATTCGCTCATCTCTAATAATAATACTAATCATTTCTGGTGCATTAGAATATACCCGCACAACACTTTGATGTGTTTGACTAACCAGATAGATATCCATGGCTACATTTGTAGGTCTCTTTTGACAAAACACAAAAATTGTAGTTATAAACCCTTTAGCAAAGGGTTTTAAGGAATCTCCTGACATAATACACTGCATAGGTAAATTGACCAAATATGCTCACAGCTATAACAATTTCAGAGTGAGAAGTATCACTAATTTATTTCAATAATAAAAGTTGCATAAAGCAATAAATAAAACTATTTCTTCCATGAAATCTAAGATGATGAAAAGTGGAACCAGTAGAAGTAAAAGTGATTAGGGGCCAAGGACGACGTCCCATGCGATACTAGCCCATGCCTTACACCCCCATCTTCTCATCAGAATCAAGCCTGGTGCAATAAGCTACATTACAGTGGCGGCATAGGGGCTCTATTCCTTTCGCCGGCCTGTCAGGGAAACAGGATCCTTAATTGCAAGTTAGCTGTAGGTTAGAGCTAAATCTTCATTATCTTTATTGGAGCTCAATGTAATTGCATAAATGCTCCCTATGGCAAAAAAAGCAATATACTTTATATCAAGCAGAAATGAAAAGCCCCTCTCCGTTATAGTCAGTCAATTAGATTGCTATCTGTGACAGTGCGACAGATGAACAGTCATCCTTTGGTAAAAAAAAAAGGCTCCAGGAAAGGTTAACCTATTCATTCCTGGTCATTTATCAGGGTATATAATCAATGGTCATCCTAAATCAGCAGTCTTTTCTGTAATATTTAATTCAATCATTCTTAAAGGGGTTCTCCGGTGCTTAAACATCTTATCCCCTATCCAAAGGATAGGGGATAAGATGCCTGATCGCGGGAGTCCTGCAGCTGGGGACGCCCGTGATCATGCACGCGGCACCCCGTTTATAATCAGTCCCCGGAGCATGTTCGCTCCGGGTCTGATTACGGGCGACTACAGGGCGAGCGGCGTGTGACGTTACGCCTGCACCGGCATGTGACGTCACGCTGCGCCCCGCAATGCAAGCCTACGGGAGGGGGCATGGTAGCTATAGCTATAGCTATAGCCATAGCATAGCATGGATCAGTGTTTTTTCTGCTCGAATGCTCCAGCCTGCTTAATCTTCCTGGAGCATTGGAGCACCAATCGGATGGGGTGGAGACAGGTAAGGGCCCTCCTACCATCCCCTCAGCTAATCGGTACACCGCATTTTCTCTGCGGTGGTCCCAATAAACTCCTCTGAGCTGCCGGGATGTTTTTTTTTTTAACACTTTAGATGTTTTTCAACTTTGATTACAGCATCTAAGGGATTAATGCCGTACATCACCACAAGTGATGATGTCCGGCAATAGCCAAGGGCATGAGCTCGCGTCATAGAAGGGAAGAAGGACAAGGGCGTACGGGTATACCCTTTGTCCTTAAGTGGTTTAAGGGGTACTCCGGTTCAGAAAAATCCTTTGGATGGGGATAAGTGTCTGATTGCAGACATTATTATGCCATCTCCAGTATTGAAAAACTCTTTAATATGACACTTTTTTTGAACAGAAGCTTTAGAGTGAGACTAAAGACTGGCATCTGTTGCGAAATATTGATCGATTTGCAATAGACAGTGTGACAAAGCACACAGAAAGCTAAGCAAACAGATATTGCTTTTTAAGTAAGTCCGTAATACCCTGATAACAATTTAGTGGATCTGACTTTATCATTGAGCTGTTTCTTTGATGCACTGTCATAAATCTACTGAGCTACAATAGTAACTATACCCACAGACCTATTGAAAATTACAATAACTAAAATGTCAAAATTCTACTCTGATCTGATGACAAACTCAAACTCAACCTTATTTCCCTAATACAGCCTTTCCCAACTATGTTGCTGCCAGCTGTTGCAAAACTACAACTTTCAGCATGCTGAGAGTTGTAGTCTTGCAACAGCCACAGGCACCCAGGTTGGGTAACACTGCCCTAATACCTTACACATGTGCCTGTGTGATGGATAGTTGTTTTACGTAGGAAGTAGAGGAAAAAGACAACAAAGGGACAATCCAGGATTTTCTTTTCTTTGACTATGCTACAGGGGCTGTCAAGTTAGTGTAGTTCATAATATAGTGTCTGCAGAGACACTTGGTGCCATGTGGTGACTGAGTACTGCAGGTACTGCTACATTCAGTGGGGATAAAAAGTTTGGGCACCCCAGGTAAAAATTGCATAAAGAAGCCAAGGAAAGATGAAAAAATCTCCAAAAGGAATCAAATTACAGATTAGAAATTCTTATAATATGTCAACAAAAATTAGATTTTACTTCCATCATTTACACTTTCAAAATAACAGAAAACAAAAAACTGGCGTCTGCAATAGTTTGGGCACCCTGCAGAGTTAATATATTGTACTGCCCCCTTTGGCAAGTATCACAACTTGTAAATGCTTTTTGTAGCCAGCCAAGAGTCTTTCAATTCTTGTTTGAGGCATCTTTGCCCATTCTTCCTATCAAAAGTCTTCCAGTTCTTAGAGATTTCTGGGCTGTCTGTCACGCACTTCTCTTTTAAGGTCTATCCATAGATTTTCAATTATGTTGAGGTCAGGAGATTGTAAAGGCCATGGCAAAACCTTCAGTTTATGCCACTTGATGTAATCCCCCGTGGATTTCGATGGGGGGGGGGGGGGGGTAGGATCATTATCCATTTGTAGAAGCCATCCTCTCTTTACTTCAGCTTTTTCACAGATGGCATCAAGTTAGCATCCAAAATTTGCTGAAATTTTATTGAATCAATTTTTCCTTCCACTCGTGAGATGTTCCCTGTGCCACTGGCTGCAATATAACCCCAAAGCATGATTGATCCACCCCATGCTTAACAGTTGGACAGAGGTTCTTTTCATTAAATTCTGTTCCCCTTCTTCTCCAAACGTACCTTTGCTCATTCCGGCCAAAAAGTTCAATTTTAATCTCACCGGTCCACAGAACTTGTTTCCAAAATGCATCAGACTTGTCTATATGTTCATTTGCAAAGTTCAAACGCTGATTTTTGTAGTGAGGGCGTAGAAGAGGTTTTCTTCTGATGACTCTTCCATGAAGACCATATTTGTAAAAATATCTCTTTATAGTGGAATAGTGTACCACAACTCCAGTGTCTGCCAACTCCAGTGTCTGCCAGATGTGCGGGATCAGCAGATCTTGTTAGTGGGGGTAGGGGACGGTGATTCCCAAGCCGCTTACCAAAGTTGGTTGTGCGCCCACACACAACAAGGTAAAATGCAGAAGAAATGTAGAAGAAGGTCCACTGCAGCCCTCCTGGGTAGAGGTAAAATCAAAACCGAATGACCATAGATTCAGGAGTTTGTCTGGCGTAGAGAGGAACCATCAGGCAGCCAAGTAAAATCAATGGATTTATTAAATGCGTTTAATAAATCCATTGATTTTACTTGGCTGCCTAATGGTTCCTCTCTGCGCCAGACAAACTCCTGAATCCATGGTCATTCGGTTTAGATCTTTCTGGAGGGATTGTGCAGTCGAATGTGGGTTTTGAATTGTTTTTCTCACAATCCTGCGAGCTGTTCGGTCTGATATTTTTCTTGGTCTTCCAGATCTTGCTTTAACTTCCACTGTTCCTGATGACTATCTTTTTTTTTTATTACATTCCAAACAGAGGATATTGACATCTGAAAACGTTTTGCTATCTTCATATAGCCTTCTCCAGCTTTGTGAGCGTCAACTATTTTCAGTTTCAGATTTCTAGACAACTGCTTAGAATAACCCATGGTGCTGATTGTTGGGACAAGGTCAGATGAGTCTGGACATTTAAAACATTTTGATTGACATCTCCTGGTCTTCCCAGATGATGATTGAGAACAATCCATGACACTGGCAGGTCTCAGCTTTGCCAAGGGGGCAGTGCATGCTATAAATTCTGCAGGGTGCCCAAACATTTGCAGACGCCATTCTTTTGTTTTCTGTTATTTTGAAAGTGTAAATGATAGAAATAAAATCTAACTTTTGTTGACATATTATAAGAATGTCTAATCTGTAATTTGATGCCTTTTGGAGATTTTTCCATCTTTCCTTGGCTCCTTTTTGCACATAAATAAAAACTTTTTCCTGGGGTGCCCAAACTTTTGATCCCCACTGTAGTGTATGCTGAGGAGTTCTTCATTGCGTCTGAAGGAGTCCTAGCTGTGAGTGGCTGAATGCCGCCTCCGAAGCTGTTTTGGAGGGACCTAAGCGCTGATCTCCACTCATGGCCGTCGCAGGTGAGGAGGCCAAGGGCGTGCGGGGGGGGGGGGGGGGCGAGGTGGAAGTGATGGAGTGGGGGGGGGGAAGGGAGAATGGTTGGTTGTATATGTGTGATGTGTGTATGTATGATGTGTGTATATGTAAGATGTGTGTATGTGCGATGTGTGTATGTATGTAATGAATATACATACACCCGTCTCTGGGGGCAGAGACGGGTGTATGTATGATATGTGTATGCATGATGTGTGTGTATGTTTGATGTGTGTATGTACGATGTGTATGTACGATGCATGATGTGGGGGGCAGCAGCAGGCATATGTATAATATGTATATGCAGGATGTGTGCATATGTATGATGTGTGTATGTGTATATGTATGGTGTGTGTATGTGTGATTTGTGTATGTATGTACTGTATGATATGTGGAGGAGCAGCGGCTGATGTATGTATGATATGTGTATGCATCATGTGGTGTGTGTATGTGTGATGTGTGTAGGTATGTACTGTAGCAGTAGCATTAGACTTTTAGCCCCAAGACAAGCGTGGATTCTTTCTAAGCATGCCCATTACTGTCTTGCAGCAAAGTACTAAAATCACCTTATGGTGGATAACCCCTATAAAGGCATGTACCTGAAGATCAATGATAGATTCTGTGGAAGTGAATTATAATGAGATCAATGGCTAGACTGGCATTAAACAAACAAGCATTTGCACCCCTTGACTATTAAAGGGAAAATTGCAGAGTCAACAAGATAAAAATAAAACAGAACATTTGCTAAAGAATTTGTGGCTGTAGACATAGATCAAATGGCCATTGTAGACTGACAATCTGCGTCCGCCACATTTATTATGCGACTTATGGCAGGCGTACATGCCATCTGCACCAGAAGTTGTGTTTGTTGGACAGAGTGGGTTGTGGTTTGCATGGTAAAAAATAATGTTGTAATGTAAGTAATGTATTACTTACTAGGTCGTGCAGATGCTTTACATGTCTTTTTATGTGTCTAGCTTCTGTATTTGGCTTACAAATCCCTCTGTTCTGCTTCTCACTTATTCTGACATCCACTGCTCAGGAAGGGGCGTATCTGAGGCAAGCACTGTGCCGACCCTCACTCACCATGCATTCACTTTCGCCCTGAGTCTGCTGTGCAGTGCTGGGTCACTTCATCCAATCACTGCAGGCTAATCTGGTTGATTTGAATTGGCTGATGACAACTGTAACTCTCTGTTGACAGTTGGTCATTCAGGATCAGTTCTTACAAGAGGCGACTCTGTATCTGATCTGCCCGTCCAAGCGGAAACCCTTTGATGTAAGATATCACTATATAAACAGATAAATGAAGGTTTCGGATAGCTGGTGTTACCTACCATAACAAAATTTTAATTCCCAGACCCAGGCCCAGCAGCGACATCAGTAAACCATATATTTCCAGAATGACACAGCCTGGAGTTGGCTGAAGCATGAGGAGACCATTAAAATGTATGATTTTTTTATTTGAAATTGAAATCAAAGTTTTAGTGTCCCGGACCTCGGCGTGTGGGTACAAAGGACCTAATCTAATAAGCCCCCACAGGGCTCATGTGGCCGTGAGATGTAGGCGCAACGTCTCCATTGCCCTGACCGGCCATTGTTTCGAAGACTTTTCACCAAAGCAAACCATGTGAAGAACAGCGTGACACAGCCGTGCCCTACACACATGGTACGATGAAGGGCCACTGAGATTTGTAGTGGAGGCCGAGGACACGGTGGAGGATGAGGAGGTGGAGTCGCACACAGTCACAGGACCAACTGCCTGAGAGCGTGGAGGAGGAAGCGGTGTGACCTGTCCAAGTTGCTGTTGTGGCTGTGCAGGAACCACATTTACCCAGTGGGCCGTAAAATACATGTATTGTCCCTGCCCATAGTTACAGCTCCACACGTCGGCGCTGCGGTGCAATTTTGAACACACCGACAGGCTCAAGGACTGGCCCACCTTCTCTTGTGCAAAATTATACAGGACTGGTACTGCCTTATTCACAACAAAATGACGGCTTGGGACTCTCCACCTCGGCTCGGCACAAGCCATCAATTCTCTGAAACGTGCAGAGTCCACCCACCACTTGAAAAGGGAGGGACTGCAGCACCACCAACTTAGACAGGAGAACATTCAACTTCTGCGACCGCTGGATGAGTGGGCGCTTACTGTTGTCTCTTGGACATGGCTTCGCCAATGGATTGTTGGTGGAATGGCTGACTGAAAGTAGGAGAAGCAGGAGCATCTGGAGCGACAGAAGGAGGGTATGACACACAGCTACCTTTTGCTGAGGTGGTGGAGCCTTGGCTGGCTGAAGGAGGGAGCGGCTGGCCACTGGGTGATGCAGCAGGCTGGACCCCTACATTGGAGCCACGGTTCTCCCAGACCGCTTTATGGTGGCGTGGCGAAGCATGTGTTGACGCAGGGCCGTGGTGCCGACATTGGGACCCTGCCCACGCTTCACCTTCTGCCGACATATCTTGCATGTGGCTTTGTGAACCTCCTCCAGATGCTTGTTGAAAAACTGCCACACCGCCGAGTAGCTGATTTTCCCACTTACAGTCCGCACTAATTGACTGCTACTGGCGACGTCTCAGGAACCCCTGTTCCACTACCTCCCAGAAAGGTAGGCTGCCTCAAAGCAGGGGGTCTCCCCCGGGCACGTTTGGCTCCAGAATTTCCACTACTGCCACCATGCTGACTGCCAACCATGCTACCACCCTGCACCCGGCTACCGCCTTGCATGAGGCCCCTTCTGCACCCGGCACCCAATTGTGATCGGCTTTATCATCATCTAGAAGTGTCTGCATGTCACTGATGTCCTCCTCAGGTTCCTCAACAATGTCTGCTTCAGGACCCTGAACCCTGACAACACCGCCTCCCACGTCACTCTCCTCATCACTACTTGGCTGCCTAGCGGAGCAAGCGGCGCATGTCTGCTCCCCAACTTGGCTGGGCAGTAGCTGCTGACTTTCCTCTATTAGATCATCCACATTAAACAGTGGAACTGAACCCACAGCATAAGATACTTCTTTAGGGGAGGGAACAGAATAGGACAGAGGCAATGGGAGGACACGGACTGCTCCCGGGCCATGCCAACTGAGGGTTGTGTCTGAGGAACTCACCGACTGTTGACTGGGGGAGTCAGATGTCACTTGTGATGAAGTGGATGACCGTGTTAACCAATCGACGATGGCAGATGGGTTGCTGGCTGATAACGGGAGCTCAGGCCTCTCGCTGCGACTTCTGCTGCCACTCGCCACTAGTCTGCAGCGACCTCTGCCTGAAGAATTTAGGCCTCTGCCACTCCTCTGTGCACATCCTGGCACTTCTCTGCCTGACATACTTAGTGTGTATATGAGGGTATTACAATACGCTTCACTACTCTTTAACCCCTTCACGACGAGCGACGTACATGTACATGCGCGCGGCGACGTACATGTACGTCGCGGGGTTCCGGGAGCGCCGCGTCACTGGTAGCGGTGATCGGGCTGGGATGACTGCTGTTATCTAACAGCAGGCATCCAGGCACATCGCCGAGGGGGGTCCTGAGACCCCCCCATGACCGCGATGGGCGCAAATCGCAGGTCAATTCAGACCTGCGATCTGCGCAATTCCGGGTCATACAGGTCATTGGTGACCCGGAAAATAAGAGGGATCGGGGGTGTCCGAGACACCCTCGATCCCCCTGAAGGGATAGGAGTTTGGTGGCAGGGGTGCCACCCCTCCTATCCCTTCTATTGGTCGGCCGAGCGACCGACCGATAGCAGACCGGGGGAGGGGGGTCAAAGTTCGGTTTCCCCGCTTTGCCCGTGTCCGGGCAAAACGGGGGAACTGTTCAGGGAAGGTCGGCGCCGAAGGTCCCTTACCTGGATCCTGGATCCCCGAGCGCGATCCTCCATGCGCGGATCCCCCATGTGCGGCGGCGGCGGCAGCAATACTTCCGGGTCCTGCTAGGTGAGTTGTTGCCTAGCAACATCTGGAGGGCCACAGTTTGCAGTGGTCTCTAAACCGTGGCCCTCCAGATGTTGCAAAACTACAACTCTCAGCATGCCCAGACAGCTGTTTGCTGTGTGGGCATGCTGGGACTTGTAGTTTTGCAATATTTAGAGGGGTTCAGGTTGTAGATCACTAAGTGGTCTCAAACTGTAGCCCTCCAGATGTTGCAAAACTACAACTCTCAGCATGCCCAGACAGCAGTCTGCTGTCTGGGCATGCTGCGAGTTGTAGTTTTGCAACATCTGGAGGGCCACAGTTTTGAGACCACTGGACAGTGATTTACAACTGGAACCCCTCTAAATCTTACAAAACTACAACTCCCAGCATTCAGGAACAGCATAAGGCTGTCTTGGCATGCTGGGAGTTGTACTTGCGTGCCTCCAGCCGTTGCAATGCTACATCTCCCAGCATGCCCTTCCGCAATCAGTACATGCTGGGAGTTGTAGTTTTGCAACAGCTGGAGGCACACTGGTTGGAAAATACTGAGTTAGGTCATAGAACCTAACTCGAGGTTTTCCAACCAGTGTGCCTCCAGCTGTTGCAAAACTACATCTCCCAGCACGCATGGTCTGTCAGTGCATGCTGGGAGTTGTAGTTTTGACCCCACTCCCATGTGAATGTACAGGCTACATTCACACTGGTGGCAGATTACAGTGAGTTCCCCGCTACAAATTTGAGCTGCGGCAAATTTTCCGCCGCAGCTCAAACTCCTAGCGGGAGACTCAGTGTAATCTGCCTCCAGTTTTAATGTAACCTAAAAACACTACACTACACGAACATAAAATAAAGAGTAAAACACTACATATACACACATACACAGCCCCCCTCCCCTCCCCAATGAAAATGAAAAACTTATTGTATGGCAGTGTTTCTAAGATGGAGCCTCCAGCTGTTGCAAAACAAAAACTCCCAGCATTTCTGGACAGCAATTGACTGTCCAAGCATGCTGGGAGTTTTGCAACAGCTGGAGGCACCCTGTTTGGGAATCACTGGCATAGAATACCCCTATGTCCACCCCTATGCTAGTCCATAATTCAGGCCTCAAATGCGCATGGCGCTCTCTCACTTTGGAGCCCTGTCGTATTTCAAGGCAACAGAATAGGGTCACATATGGGGTATCGCCGTACTCGGAAGAAATTGCCTAACACATTTTGGGGGGCTTTTTCTCCTTTTACCCCTTATGAAAAGGAACAGTTGGGGTCTACACCAGCATGTTAGTGTAAAAAAATAAACATTTTTACACTAACATGCTGGTGTTGCCCTATACTTTTCATTTTCACAAGAGGTAAAAGGGAAAAATGCCCCCCAAAATTTGCAATGCAATTTCTCCCGAGTACGGAGATACCCCATATGTGGGCGCAAAGTGCTCTGGGGGCGCACAACAAGGCCCAGAAGGGAGAGTGCTCCGTGTACATTTGAGGTGATTTGCACAGGGGTGGCTGATTGTTACAGCGGTTCTGACAAACGCAAAAAACAAACACACCCACATGTGACCCCATTTTGGAAACTACACCCCTCACGGAATGTAATAAGGGGTGCAGTGAGCATTTACACCCCACAGGTGTCTGACGGATCTTTAGAACAGTGGTCCGTGAAAATGAAAAATTTTGCACAGCCCACTGTTCCAAAGATCTGTCAGACACCAGTGGGGGGTAAATGCTCACTGTACCCCTCATTACGTTCTGTGAGGGGTCTACTTTTTTTTTTTAACATATGCAAAAGTCGTGAAACACCTGTGGGATATTAAGGCTCACTTTATCCCTTGTTACATTCCTCAAGGGGTCTAGTTTCCAAAATGGTATGCCATGTGTTTTTTTTTGCTGTCCTGGCACCATAGGGGCTTCCTAAATGTGACATGACCCCCGAGCAAAATTTGCTCTCAAAAAGCCAAATATGACTCCTTCTCTTCTGAGCACTGTAGTTCGTCCGCAGTGCACTTCAGGTCCACTTATTGGGTAACTCCATACTCAGAAGAGATGGGGTTACAAATTTTGGGGGTCTTTTCTGCTATTAACCCTTTAAAAAATTTGAAATTTTAGTGAAATATATATTTTTTTTTTTACGTATGCAAAAGTCGTGAAACACCTGTGGGGTATTAAGGCTCACTTTATTCCTTGTTATGTTCCTCGAGGGGTCTAGTTTCCAAAATGGTATGTCATGTGTTTTTTTTTTCTGTTCTGGCACCATAGGGGCTTCCTAAATGCAACATGCCCCCCAAAAAACATTTCAGAAAAACGTACTCTCTAAAATCCCCTTGTCGCTCCTTCGCTTCTGAGCTCTCTACTGCGCCCGCCGAACACTTTACATAGACATATGAGGTATGTGCTTACTTGAGAGAAATTGGGCTACAAGTATAAGTAAACATTTTCATCTTTTACCCCTTGTAAAAATTCAAAAATTGGGTCTACAAGAACATGCGAGTGTAAAAAATGAAGATTTTGAATTTTCTCCTTCACTTTGCTACTTTTCCTGTGAACCACCTAAAGGGTTAAAACATTTACTGAATGTCATTTTGAATACTTTTGGGGGTGCAGTTTTTATAATGGGGTCATTTATGGGGTATTTCTAATATGAAGACCCTTCAAATCCACTTCAAACCTGAACTGGTCCCTGAAAAATTGTGAGTTTGAAAATTTTGTGAAAAATTGGAAAATTGCTGCTCAACTTTGAAGCCCTCTGGTGTCTTCCAAAAGTAAAAACTCATCAATTTTATGATGCAAACAAGTAGACATATTGTATATGTGAATCCAAAAAAAATTTTTTTTTGGGAATATCCATTTTCCTTATAAGCAGAGAGCTTCAAAGTTAGAAAAATGCAACATTTTTTATTTTTTCATCAAATTTGGGGATTTTTCACCAAGAAAGGATTCACGTTACCACAAAAATTTACCAATATGTTAAAGTAAAATATGTCACGAAAAAAACTATCTCAGAATCAGAATGATAGGTAAAAGAATTCCAGAGTTATTAATGTTTAAAGTGACAGTGGTCAGATTTGCAAAAAAGGGCTTCGTCCTAGAGGTGAAAATGGGCTCCGTCTTTAAGGGGTTAAACAGCATTTGTCTAGAACAGCAGCAGGTGATTACTTTCGGCTGTCCTTTCACAGTATGTAGGCCCCGTGACAGATTAACAGGTACAAAATGGTACACTACTTAGATGTACGTATGTGGTATGCAAGTATGAGGGAAAAAAATGTGCTACAGTACACTTGGATAACATATATTCGTAAAACACCAGCCAGTGATTACTTTTGCCTTGACTTTCCCAGTATGTAGACTTGTTACAGATTTACAGATACAAAATAGTAGACTGCTTTGATGTAGGTATGTGGTATGCACTTATGAGGTCAGAAAAAAGCGCTACAATGAGCCTAAAAACTCTGTAAGTTTTATAAAACACCAGCCGGTGAGTACTATTGTTTGGACTTTCACAGTATGTGGGCCCTTGACATATTAACAGGTACAATATGGTACACTACTTGGATGTAGGTATGTGGGATGCACGTATCAGGGCAAAAAATGTGCTACAATATGCCAAAATACACTGTCTTTTTGTAAAACACCAGCCGGTGAGTACTGTTGCTTGGACTTTCACAGTATGTAGGCCCTTGACAGATTAACAGGTACAAAATGGTACACTAATTATATGCACGTATGCGGTATGCACTGATGAGGGCAGAAAAATGTGCAACAATAACCAAAAAAACTCTGTATTTTTGTAAAACACCAGCCGGCTATTACTTTTGCCAGGACTTTCCCTTTATCTAGACTTGTTACAGATACAAAATAGTAGACTGCTTTGATGTAGGTATGTGGTATGTACATATGAGGGCAGACAAATGCACTACAGTCCGCTGAAAAAAACTTATTTTTGCACAGCAGCAGGACACAACAGTGCCGCACCACAAAAAAAAAAAAAAAAAACAGGGGTTAAACCCTAAATTGCACTCTGTCACAGAGTGTTAAGAATGGTGTGAACTGGTTTTTATACCGTCTACACACACTTGTAAGCAGCTGATGATTTCTTGTGAAAACAAATGCACAGAATTGTGCTGAAAAATCTTTCTTGCCTCCTGTGATAAGTTGGTTGATAAAGTTCAGGCAGCTTGTTGATATGTACGAGGCAACGAAAAGCTATCTGCCCCTCTCTGATGAAATGCTCAATAAAGTGAATAGGAGGTTTATGGCATAAAATCCTTCTCAGCCTGAACAAGCAAAGCACTGCACTTCTCTCTGTCTACAATGCTGATGTGACTAGCAGTTGGCAGTGGAACATCATGATATAAGCAATTCAGCGTGTCTGTGTAAGGCTGGGTCCACACTACGTTTTGTCCCATACGGGAGCGCATACGGCAGGGGGGAGCTAAAAGCTCGCGCTCCCGTATGTTACCGTATGCGCTCCCGTATGTCATTCATTTCAATGAGCCGACCGGAGTGAAACGTTCGGTCCGGTCGGCTCATTTTTGCACCGTATGCGCTTTTACAACCGGACCTAAAACTGTGGTCAACCACGGTTTTAGGTCCGGTTGTAAAAGCGCATACGGCGCAAAAATGAGCCGACCGGACCGAACGTTTCACTCTGGTCGGCTCATTGAAATGAATGACATACGGGAGCGCATACGGTCACATACGGGAGCGCAAGCTTTTAGCTCCCCCCTGCCGTATGCGCTCCCGTATGGGACAAAACGTAGTGTGGACCCAGCCTAACACACACAGACAGTCCATCCTATCTCTGCAGTGTATATGGCATGAAATGAGCATCCACAAGATGGCTGTCGATTATATAGGGCTGTGACATGGGGGTCGATGAATTCTGATATGCTGCATCTCGCATGTGATTCAGGGTCATTCCGCGTACCTCCCTTCCTGCCATACTTTACCACCCTCCCATAATCCCCTGCCCCATGTAGTGACATGTGGATCCACCATTTTAGGTTTCCTTTAGCTGTAAAATGGAGTTTAATGAAGCGATTCGCACAATAGAATCGCGGCGACATTCGCATTTGTTGCAAATCGAATATTTCATGAAATTTTTAATGAATTCGGGTTTGTCAGCTTTGGTTCACTCATCTCTAATCAGCTGCATCAGGGGAGAGGTGGGAGGTAAGTTAACCCCTCAAAGACAATGAACGTCCATTGACAGCTCCCACGCTTCATATCTGGCGGGACCCAACAATCGGGACCCACACAGATCAGAAATTGGGACCTACACTAATGCCAGATATAGCAGATCGGACTGATGTCCAGCATTAACCCTTTAGTCTCCGTGATCAAAGTTGATTGTGGCATCTATAACGAGAAAAATCAATCTGCGGCAGCTCAGTGGAAGCTGACTGGAACACCCACGGCAATATCGCAAGGTCCTGATCAGCTAAGAGGACAGCAGGATGGTCCTTACCTGTCTCCTCACTATCTGATTGGTGCTCCAATTCTCCAGGAAGCTGGCAGGCTGGAGAAATGGAGCACGGATAACACTAACCAATGCTTTTCTATAAAGCAGTGTTTGCAATCGAAAGATTGCCTGTAATAGAGGTTACCAAATGTGAAAAAGCTTTACATATTTGGTAAAGCTGTGTACGAAAATGTCCAAACTATTAAAGCATAAAGTTAACGAAACCGCACCATGAATGGCATAAAGGGAAAAAAATACCAACCTCCAGAATTGCAGATTTTTGATCACTTCTTATACCAGTAAAAAAATTATATAAAGTTATTAAAAAGATTTTAAAAGTCCCATTAAAACAAAAATAATATCCATAAAAACAACACTTCACGGTGCAACAAATAAGCACACATGCCGCCCGGTAAACAAACAAAAAAAACAAAACAGAAGACATTTTTAACCTCTTCAGGACAACCCTTTATTCCGAGTCCTTAAGGATGCAGGGCGCATGCATACGTCCATGGGAATTCCGGTCCCCACCGCTAGCCGGTTGGGGACCGGAGCCGAATGCCTGCTGAAATCGTTCAGCAGGCATCCCGGCATATCGCCCAGGGGGGTCATTATGCCCCCCCATGTCAGCGATGGCTGCAGATCGCTGGACAATTCAGTCCAGCGATCTGCGGTTATTCCGGGTCAATCGGGTCTCTGACGGCTCCGAACAGCCATAGCCAGCAGGGGTGAGGTGGCACTGGTATCACCTCACGATCGACCTGATTTACCAGCCGACCAATCAGGGCACCTGCTGCGGGTGTCACTCCCGCAACCCACTCCGCCCCTCTTCCGAAGGACGTGAGCGGGTGCGGGAAGAAGACCCCAGCAGCTGGGGACCCCGATCCCCGGCGTCCCTGTTGGGATCGGGGCCCCAGGAGCGACGGCGGCGGCGAGGGACTGACCTGCAGCGGAGCAGCAGCAGGAAGCGAGTGACAGCCTCCTGCTGTTGCTTAGCAACAGCTCCCAGCATGCAAAAAGGGCATGCTGGGAGCTGTAGTTATGCAACAGCAGGAGGAAGACCATCACAACTCCCAGCATTCCCTTATGGGCATGCTGGGACTTATAGTTTTGCAACAGCTGGAGGCACATTTTTTCTATGGAAAAGTGTACCTATAGTATAACGAAGTATAACTACAACTCCCAGCTTGCACAAACAGCTAAAGTGCATGCTGGGAGTTTTAGTGGTGCCTTTCCTGGTTGCATAACTACAACTCCCAGCATGCCTGTTGGCTGTCGGTGACTGTTGAGAGTTGTAGCTTTGCAACAGCTGAAGGCACACTGGTTGTGAAACGCAGAGTTTTTTTGACCTAACTCAGCGTTTCACGACCGGTGTGCCTCCAGCTGTTGCAAACTACAACTCCCAGCATGCACCGTATATGCTGGGAGTTGTAGTTTTGCAACAGCTGGAGGCACACTGGTTGTGAAACAATGAGTAAGGTCACAAACTCAGTGATACATAACCAGTGTGCCTACAGCTGTTGTAAAACTAAAACTCTCAGCATGTACAGTCTGCCAGCGCATGCTGGGAGTTGTAGTTTTGCAACAGCTGGATGTCCCCCCCCCCAATGTGAATGTACAGGGTACACTCACATAGGAGGAGGTTTACCTTAAGTATCTGGCTGCAAGTTTGAGCTGTGGCAAATTTTCTGCCTCAGCTCAAACTACCAGCGAGAAACTACTGTGAACCCCAGCCCGTGCGACTGTACCCTAAAAACACTACACTACACTACACTAACACACAATAAAATAAAAAGTAAAAAACACTACATATACACATATTCCTACACAGCCCCCCTCCCCAATAAAAATGAAAAACGTCTGGTACGCCACTGTTTCCAAAATGGAGCCTCCAGCTGTTGCAAAACAACAACTTCCAGTATTGCTGGACAGCCGTTGACTGTCCAAGCATGCTGGGAGTTTTACAACAGCTGGAGGCACCCTGTTTGGGAATCACTGGCGTAGAATACCCCTATGTCCACCCCTATGCAATCCCTAATTTAGGCCTCAAATGGGCATGGCGCTCTCATTTTGAAGCCCTGTCGTATTTCAAGGCAACAGTTTAGGGTCACATATGGGGTATTGCCGTACTCGGGAGAAATTGTGTTACAAATTTTGGGGGGTATTTTCTGCTTTTACCCTATTTAAAAATGTAAAATTTTTGGGAAAAAATCGCTTTTAGAATCACTGCCGCACAGCAGCACAATGATAGAGCCTGGTGGTGGCATCAGTGTCAGGAGACCATATAGTGACTGAATGACAGCGTGAAGGTGTTGGCAGCATGAGGAGACCATATAGTGGTTGAATGGCACAGTGTGGAGGTGTTGGCAGCATGAGGACACCATATAGTGGCTGAATGACACAGCTTGGATGAGGCTAAAGCATGAGGACACCATATAGTAGCTGAATGACACAGCATGGAGGTGTTGGCAGCATGAGGAGACCATATAGTGGATGAATGGCACAGCCCGAAGTTGCCAGCAGCATGAGGACACCATATAGTGGCTGAATGACACAGCATGGAGGTGTTGGCAGCATGAGGAGACCATATAGTGGATGAATGGCACAGCCCGGAGTTGCCAGCAGCATGAGTAGGCATTAGGCCTTCGCAATCCCTAAGATTAAAAGATGAATTAAGTAATTTAAACCGAAGATTTTGGATAGCGGGTGCTACCTGTGAGAAAATGTGAAATTTCCAGACCCAGGCCCCACAGTGGCATCAGTAAACCATATATTGCCTGAATGACACAGCCTGGAGTTTACTGAAGCACGAGTACACAGCAAGGCTTCACAATCCCCCCCAAAAAACACAACAATTTTATAAATTTTTGAAAAAGATTTTGGATAGCGGGTGATACCTAGGAGAAAATTTGAAATTCCCAGACCCTGGCCCAGCAGCGCCATAATTTTTTGATTTGAAATGTAAAACAACCTTTGCGTGTCCCGGACCCCAGCGTGTGGGTGCGAAGGACGAAATCCAACAAGCCCCCACAGGGCTCATGTGGCCGTGAGATTTAGGCGCAACGTCTCCAGTGCCCTGACCGGCCATTGTTTCCAAGACTTCTTGCCAAGGCAAACCATGTGAAGAACTGCGTGACACCGCCGTGACCTGCACACATGGCATGCTGAAGGGCCACTGAGACTTGTTCGGGCAGTGGACTCTTAAAACACAGTGGAGGATGTGGAGGCAGAGTAGCACACTGTCACAGGACCAACGGGCTGACAGAGTGTAGCAGGAAGCAGCATCGAGTACACACCAGGGCTTCAGAATCCCAAAGAAAAACCATTTAAAAAACAAAATGTTAAGAATATTTAGGACAGTGGGTGCTACCTATATATTGCCTGAATGACAAAGCCTGGAGTTGGCTGATGATTGAGTACACACCAGAGCTTCACACTCCCCCCCAAAAAACACAACAATTGTAGAAATTTATGAAGAAGACTTTTGGATAGCGGGTGCTACATATGAGAACATTTGAAATTCCCAGACCCAGGCCCAGCAGCGGCATCAGTAAACCATATATTGCCTGAGTGACACAGCCTGGAGTTGGCTGATGCATGAGTACACACCAGGGCTTCACAATCCCCCCCCCAAAAAACACAAACATTTTATAAATTTTTGAAAAAGATTTTGGATAGCGGGTGCTACCTATGAGAGAAAATTTTAAATTACTAGACCCAGGCCCAGCAGCGGCATCAGTAAATCATATATTGCCTGAATGACACAGCCTGGAGTTGGCTGATGCATGAGTACACACCAGGGCTTCACAATTCCCCCCAAAAAAACACAACAATTGTAGAAATTTATGAAGAAGACTTTTGGATAGTGGGTGCTACCTATGAGAAAATTTGAAATTCCCAGACCCAGGCCCAGCAGCGGCATCAGTAAACCATATATTGCCTGAATGACACAGCCTGGAGTTGGCTGATGCATGAGTACACACCAGGGCTTCACAATCCCCGCAAAAAACACAACAATTTTATACATTTTTGAAAAATATTTTGGATAGCGGGAGCTACCGATGAGAAAATTTGAAATTCCTGAACCCAGGCCCCACAGCGGCATCAGTAAACCATATGTTGCCTGAATGACACAGGCTGGAGTTGGCTGATGCATGAGTACGCACCAAAGCTTCACAATCCTTAATAAAAAAGACAAACATTTTTGATGAAATATTTTAACGAAAATTTAGGACAGCAAGTGCTCTCTATATATTACCAGAATGACGCAGCCTGGAGTTGGCTGCAGCATGAGGAGACCATTGAAATGTGTGATTTTTTTATTTGAAATTTAAATCTAAATTTGTGTCCCGGACCCTGCAGTGAGACCTAATCTCACAAGCACCCACAGGGCTCATGTGCCCGTAAGATGAAGGCGCAACGTCTCCATTGCCCTGACCGTCCATTTTTGGTTTTTGTACCTTTGTTTAAGAACAAGCGCATATCCAAGAGTCCAGAAGACTCTATAATGCAGGACGGTGGACCACCAAAAGAAAATTTTTTTATGAAATGAAGAAGCAGAGTTCAGCCCTCTGCGTATTTTTTTTGAAAAAATTACTTAAAAAATCACACGCAACAAGCGTTCAATGGTATAATGATTATTATTGTGGAAAATTCAAGTTTATTACTGTGATAATTATCAGAAAATTTGAAAAAAACACTACCCAAGAGTGTTTAATAACCCCATACATTGCACCATAAATGTTGAAATTTAAATTAAGCATGTATGTATTTCAAAAATCCTAAAATTAAAGGCCCTAGCCCAGAAGCATCATGAAGTCAAGTAGTTCCTGAAAGACACAGGAGCAGTCAGGAGTAGGCATCAGCAGTACCCAAGAGGCTTTAATAACCTCTTACATTGCACGATCACTCGCGAGATCGAGCAATAACAGGTGTGTTATGCCCCCAGATGTCTGGGGCTGCACGCGTGCTACATCCAAAAATTAAAGGCCCAAGGCCAGAAGCATCAGTGAGGCAAGTAGTTCCCGAAAGACATAGGATGAGCCAGGAGCAGGCAATGGCAGTACCCAAGAGGGTTTCATAACCCTAATTGATAACCCAAGAGCGTTTCTTAACCAACCTTAATTGGTAAATGTTGGTGTAGCAGCATGTTCAATCTACTCTGAGGCATCTGGCATTGGTGGCTGGAAATCCTGATCCATCCCTGATTCATCTTGACAAACGTCAGTCTCTCCACATTTTTAGTGGACAGACGAGTTCGCCTTGGGGTGACTATGGCCCCGGCCGGACTAAACACCCGCTCTGATGGCACACTACTGGCCAGGCAGGACAGCTTTTCCACGGCAAACTCTGCTAGTTGCGGCCATAAATCAAATTTGGCTGCCCAGAAGTCCAGCGGATCTTCAATGGTTGTTGTCAAGGTATGCCACCACCTGCTGGTTCAGGTCCTGCTCCATGTCTACCTGCTGTTGATGAGTTGCTTCACTATGCGGGTGAAGAAAGCTACTCATCAGCGACTGTAGACTCAGGCTGCTGCTGATTGAGCTGGTACTGCTCCTGCCACCCCTCCCCTCCCCAGCAGCCATGGCAGTGGAAGGTGAGTGCAGAGGGCCCCCTGAGTCAGACCTGCGAGTGGATGGATCATGTGGCCGATAGGCATCAGCCAACTGACTACGTAGAATCTCTCTGTAGTAGGTCAGTTTGTCCTCCTTCTCAGTGGGTGTAAAAAAGGCCCCCATTTTGGGACGGTAGCGAGGGTCTAATAAAGTGGAGATCCAGAAGTCCTCCCGCTGAGGAATTTTGACAATTCGGGGGTCGCTACGCAAGCAACTGAGCATGCATCGTGCCATTTGCGCCAGTGACTCGGAGGGACTACCTGCCTCCATCTCCACTGCATACTGCCACAGTGTGTCTGGGTCCTCTGTCTCAACTTCCTCATAACCCTCCAGCTCCTCTGGCTGCTCCTGCTCCTCCTCTCCTGTCCGATGACTAGTAACACCGGCCATCTCATCCAACCTAAACTGTGCTCCGCTCTGCCCCTCATCATCCTCCTCCTCCAGTTCAGCCCCCACAGGGCTCATGTAGCCTTGAGATGTAGGTGCATTGCCGTGACCAGCCATGGTTTCAATCATTTGTTGTAGGAAATGTAGGAGTGGAATTACGTCGTTCATGGCGTAATCCAGGCGACTCGCAAATAATGTGGCTTCCTCAAAGGGCCTCATCAAACGGCAGGTGTCACGTATGAGCTGCCACTGGTTCACATTGAAGTTACACAGGGGAGTACTCCTATCTGCTTGGATCATCAAGAAATCGGTGATGGCTTTTCTTTGTTCATATAGTCTGTCCAACATATGGAGGGTGGAATTCCAACATGTGGCAACGTCACAAATAAGACTATGTTGTGGGATACCGTTCTGATGCTGCAGCTCGAGGAAGGTGTGCTTGGCAGTGTACGAGTGGCTGAAGTGCATGCAGTTTTCTTGCCATTTTCAGGATGTTTTGCAAATGGGGTGAAGACTTGAGGAAGTGCTTGACAACCAGATTCAACATGTGTGCCATTCGCAGCGCGGACACGATGTTCTTCCCATTGTCGGTCACCATGGTTCCCATTTCAAGATTTCGTCGAGTAAGCCATTTTTTATGAATTTACGGATTTCTTTACGAATGAACTTTAGCAATTCCTCCCCTGTGTGACTCCGTTCGCCAAGGCAAACCATGTGAAGAACAGCTTGACACCGCCGTGCCCTACACACATGGTACGATGAAGGGCCACCGAGATTTGGTCGTGCAGTGGAGGCCGAGGACTCTGTGGAGGATGAGGAGGCGGCGTTGCACACTTTCACAGGACCAACTGCCTGGGAGTGAGAGCGTGGAGGAGGAAGTGGTGTGAGCTGTCCAAGTTGCTGTTGTGGCTGTGCAGGAACAACATTTACCAAGTATTGTCCCTGCCTGTATTTACAGCTCCACACGTCAGCGCTGCCGTGCACTTTTTAACACACCGACAGGCTCAAGGACTGGCCCTCCATCTTAAGGGCTGGTACTGCCTTGACGGCTTGGGACTCTCCACCTCGGCTCGGCACAAGCCATAAATTCTCTGAAAGGTGCAGAGTCCACCACTTGAAAAGGAAGGGACTGCAACACCAGCAACTTGGACAGGAGCACATTCAACTTCTGCGCCGTTGGATGAGTGGGCGCATACTGTTGTCTCTTGGACATGGCTTCGCCGATGGATTGTTAGCAGAATGGCTGCCTAAAAGCGGGAGAAGCAGGAGCGACAGAAGAAGGGTTTGACACACAGCTCCCTTCGGCTGAGGTGGTGGAGCCTTGGCAGGATGAAGGAGGGAGCGAATGGCCACTGGGTGATGCAGCAGGCTGGACCACTACATCGGAGCCACGTTTTTCCCAGGCCGCTTTATGGTGGCGAAGCATGTGTTGACGCAGGGCCGTGGTGCCGACATTGGGACCCTGGCCACGCTTCACCTTCTGCCGACAGATCTTCCATGTGGCTACGTGAACCTCCTTCGGATGCCTTCCACCAGCAGTCTGCACTAATTAACTGCTATTGGCGCCGTCTCCAGGAACTCCTATTCCACTACCTCCCGGAAAGGTAGGCTGCTGCGAAGCAGGTGGTCTCCCCTGGGCACGTTTGGCTCCAGAATTTCCACTCCTGCCACCACGCTGACTGCCAACCGTGCTACCGCCTTGCTGCCTCAAGGGCAACCTGCAACTCTCTTCTCCTGATGATGATGAAGCCCCTTCTGCACCCGTCTCCCAATTGCAATCGGCTTCATCATCATCAACAGGTGTGTGCACATCACTGATGTCCTCCTCAGGTTCCCCAAGAGTGTCTGCTTCAGGACCCTGAACACTTGCAACATCGCCTCCCACGTCACTCTCCGCATCACTGCTTGGCCGCCTAGCGGAGCAAGCGGCACATGTCTTCTCCCCTTCTTGGCTGTCCAGTAGCTGCTGACTGTCCTCTATTAGATCGTCCTTAGTAAATAGTGGAGCTGAACCCACAGCATAAGATTCTCCTTTAGGAGAGGGAACAGCATAGGACAAAGGCAATGGGAGGACAGGGACTGCTCCCTGGCCATGCCAACTGAGGGTTGTGTCTGAGGAACCCACCGACTGTTGACTGGGGGTGTCAGATGTCACTTGTGATGATGTGGATGAGCGTGTTAATCAATCGATGACGGCAAATGGGTTGCTGGTGGAGACACGACCGCTGGCTTATAATGGGAGCTCAGGCCTCTCGCTGCGACTCCTGCTGCCACTCGCCCCAAGTCTGCTGCCAACTCTGCCTGGAGTAATTAGGCCTCTGCCACTCCTCTGTGCAGGTCCTGGCACTTGTTTGCCGTACATACTTAGTGCGTTTATGAGGGTATTACAATACGCTACACTACTCTTTAAATAGTATTTGTCTAGAACAGCAGCAGGTGATTACTTACGGCTGTCCTTTCACAGTATGTAGGCCTTTGACAGATTAACAGGTACTAAATGATGCAATACTTGGATGTACCTATGCGGTATGCACTGATGAGGGCAGTAATATGCGTAACTATACGAAGAAAAAACTCTGTATTTTTGTACAACACCAGCCGGTGAATGCTATTGTTTGGACTTTGACGGTATGGAGCACCTTGACAGCTTAAAAGGTACTAAATGGTACAATACTTGGATGTACGTATGCGGTATGCACTGATGAGTGCAGTAATATGCCTAACTATACGCAGAAAAAACTCTGTATTTTTGTAAAACACCAGCCGGTGAATACTATTGTTTGCACTTTGATGGTTTGGAGCACCTTGACAGAATAACAGAAAAGAAGAGGGGAGGTAAGGCACAGTGAAGGGCTTAACCCCTTAAGGACACATGACGTTCTCATACGTCTCCATTTCCGAGTCCTTAAGGACACATGACGTATGAGAACGTCATGTGTTTTACCGGCCCCCCGCAACCATCTGGAGCGGAGCCGGTCCCCGATGCCTGCTGAAATCGTTCAGCAGGCATCGGGGCATATCGCCCAGGGGGGTCATTATGACCCCCCATGTCGGCGCTGGCCGCAGATCGCTGGACAATTCAGTCCAGCGATCTGCGGCGGATTCCGGGTCAATCGGGTCTCCAGTGACCCGGTGACCCGGAATTACAGGCTGTTCGGGGCCGTCTCCGACGGCCCCGAACAGCCAGAGCCTGCAGGAGTGAGGTGGCACTGGTGCCACCTCACGATCGCCCTGATTTGTCGGCCGGATTACCGGCCGACCAATCAGGGCGCCTGCTGCGGGTGTCACTCCCGCAACCCGCTCCGCCCCTCTTCCGGAGGACGTGAGCGGGTGCGGGACGTGCACCCCGGGTGCTGGGGACCCCGATCCCCGGCGCCCCTGTTGGGATCGGGGCCCCAGGAGCAGCGGCGGCGGCGGAGACGACGAGGGACTGACCTGGTGCAGCGAGGATCGTTGGAGGTGAGTGACAGCCTCCTGCTGTTGCTTAGCAACAGCTCCCAGCATGCAACAAGGGCATGCTGGGAGCTGTAGTTATGCAACAGCAGGAGGCAGACCACCACAACTCCCAGCATGCCCTTATGGGCATGCTGGGACTTGTAGTTTTGCAACAGCTGGAGGCACATTCTTTCTATGGAAAAGTGTACCTTCAGCTGTTGTGTAACTACAACTCCCAGCTTGCACAATCAGCTAAAGTGCATGCTGGGAGTTGTAGTGGTGCATCTGGTGGTTGCATAACTACAACTCCCAGCATGCCCGTTGGCTGTCGGTGACTGCTGAGAGTTGTAGTTTTGCAACAGCTGAAGGCACACTGAGTTAAGTAGCAAACCACTGTGTCTCCAGCTGTTGCATAACTACAATCCCCAGCATCCCCAGCCAAAGTAGTATGCCTCCAGCTGTTGCATAACTACAACACCCAGCATGCCCTTCCGCTGTCCGTACATGCTGGGGGTTGTAGCTTTTGCAACAGCTGAAGGCACACTGGTTGCAAAACACTGAGTTTGTTACCAAACTCTGTGTTTCACAACCAGTGTGCCTCCAGCTGTTGCAAAACTACAACTCCCAGCATGCACTGATAGACCGTACATGCTGGGAGTTGTAGTTTTGCAACAGCTGGATGTTCCCCCCCCCCCCCCCCCCCCCCAATGTGAATGTACAGGGTACACTCACATGGGCGGAGGATTACAGTAAGTATCCGGCTGCAAGTTTGAGGTGCGGCAAAATTTCTGCCGCAGCTCAAACTGCCAGCGAGAAACTACTGTGAACCCCCCGCCCATGCGACTGTACCCTAAAAACACTACACTACACTAACACACAATAAAATAAAAAGTAAAAAACACTACATATACACATACCCCTATACAACCCCCCTCCCCAATAAAAATGAAAAACGTCTGGTACGCCACTGTTTCCAAAACGGAGCCTCCAGCGGTTGCAAAACTACAACTCCCAGCATGCACTGATAGACCGTACATGCTGGGAGTTGTAGTTTTGCACTGATTCCCCCCCCCCCCCCCCCCATTGTGAACGTACAGGGTACACTCACATGGGCGGAGGATTACAGTAAGTATCCGGCTGCAAGTTTGAGCTGCGTCAAATTTTCTGCCGTAGCTCAAACTGCCAGCGAGAAACTACTGTGAACCCCCGCCCGTGCGACTGTACCCTAAAAACACTACACTACACTAACACAAAATAAAATAAAAAGTAAAAAACACTACATATACACATACCCCTATACAACCCCCCTCCCCAATAAAAATGAAAAACGTCTGGTACGCCACTGTTTCCAAAACGGAGCCTCCAGCTGTTGCAAAACAACTACTCCCAGTATTGCCAGATAGCCGTTGACTGTCCAGGCATGCTGGGAGTTTTACAACAGCTGGAGGCACCCTGTTTGGGAATCACTGGCGTAGAATACCCCTATGTCCACCCCTATGCAAGTCCCTAATTTAGGCCTCAAATGCGCATGGCGCTCTCACTTTGGAGCCCTGTCGTATTTCAAGGCAACAGTTTAGGGCCACATATAGGGTATCGCCGTACTCGGGAGAAATTGGGCTTCAAATTTTGGGGGGTATTTTCTGCTATTACCCTTTTAAAAAATGTAACATTTTTGGGAAAACAAGCATTTTAGGTAAAAAAAATATATATTTTTTTACATATGCAAAAGTCGTGAAACACCTGTAGGGTATTAAGGTTCAAATTACCCCTTGTTACGTTCCCCGAGGGGTCTAGTTTCCAAAATAGTATGCCATGTGTTTTTTTTTTTGCTGTCCTGGCACCATAGGGGCTTCCTAAATGCGGCATGCCCCCAGAGCAAAATTCGCTTTCAAAAAGCCAAATGTGACTCCTTCTCTTCTGAGACCTGTAGTGCGCCAGCAGAGCACTTTTCACACCCATATGGGGTGTTTTCTGAATCGGGAGAAATTGGGCTTCAAATTTTGGGGGGTATTTTCTGCTATTACCCTTTTTAAAATTGTAAAAATTTTGGGAAACCAAGCATTTTAGGTAAAAAAAATATATATTTTTTTACATATGCAAAAGTCGTGAAACACCTGTAGGGTATTAAGGTTCACATTACCCCTTGTTACGTTCCCCGAGGGGTCTAGTTTCCAAAATGGTATGCCATGTGTTTTTTTTTTGCTGTTCTGGCACCATAGGGGCTTCCTAAATGCGGCATGCCCCCAGAGCAAAATTTGCTTTCAAAAAGCCAAATGTTACTCCTTCTCTTCTGAGACCTGTAGTGCGCCAGCAGAGCACTTTTCACCCCCATATGGGGTGTTTTCTGAATCGGGAGAAATTGGGCTTCAAATTTTGGGGGGTATTTTCCGCTATTACCCTTTTTAAAAATGTAAACATTTTGGGAAAACAAGCATTTTAGGTAAAAAAAAATATTTTTTTTTACATATGCAAAAGTCGTGAAACACCTGTAGGGCATTAAGGTTCACGTTACCCCTTGTTACGTTCCCCGAGGGGTCTAGTTTCCAAAATGGTATGCCATGTGTTTTTTTTTTGCTGTTCTGGCACCATAGGGGCTTCCTAAATGCGGCATGCCCCCAGAGCAAAATTTGCTTTCAAAAAGCCAAATAAGACTCCTTCTCTTCTGAGACCTGTAGTGCGCCAGCAGAGCACTTTTCACCCCCATGCGAGGTGTTTTCTGTATCGGGAGAAATTGGGCTTCAAATTTTGGGGGGTATTTTCTGCTATTACCCTTTTTAAAAATGTAAAATTTTTGGGAAACCAAGCATTTTAGGTAAAAAAAATATATATTTTTTTTACATATGCAAAAGTCGTGAATCACCTGTGGGGTATTAAGGTTCACTTTACCCCTTGTTACGTTCCCTGAGGGGTCTAGTTTCCAAAATGGTATGCCATGTGTTTTTTTTTTGCTGTCCTGGCACCATAGGGGCTTCCTAAATGCGGCATGCCCCCCAAAAACCATTTGTCGCTCCTTCCCTTCTGAGCCCTCTACTGCGCCCACCGAACAATTAACATAGACATATGAGGTATGTGCTTACTCGAGAGAAATTGGGTTTCAAATACAAGTAAAAATTTTCTCCTTTTTATCCCTTGCAAAAATTCAAAAATTGGGTCTACAAGAACATGCGAGTGTAAAAAATGAAGATTTTGAATTTTCTCCTTCACTTTGCTGCTATTCCTGTGAAACACCTAAAGGGTTAATACACTTACTGAATGTTTTTTTGAATACTTTAGGGGGTGTAGTTTTTATAATGGGGTCTTTTATGGGGTATTTCTAATATGAAGACCCTTCAAATCCACTTCAAAACTGAACTGGTCCCTGAAAAATAGTGAGTTTGAAAATTTTGTGAAAAATTTCAAAATTGCTACTGAACTTTGAAGCCCTCTGGTGTCTTCCAAAAGTAAAAACTCATAAATTTTATGATGCAAACATAAAGTAGACATATTGTATATGTGAACCCAAAAAAAATATATTTTGAATATTCATTTTCCTTACAAGCAGAGAGCTTCAAAGTTAGAAAAATGCAAAATTTTCATTTTTTTCATCAAATTTTGGGATTTTTCACCAAGAAAGGATGCAAGTTACCATAAAATTTTACCACTAAGTTAAAGTAGAATATGTCACGAAAAAACAATCTCGGAATCAGAATGATAACTAAAAGCATTCCAGAGTTATTAATGTTTAAAGTGACAGTGGTCAGAATTGCAAAAAACGCTCCGGTCCTTAAGGTATAAAATGGCCTGGTCCTTAAGGGGTTAAAGTCCTAGGTGGTTGCACAGCTCCAGGGATCCGACCCACAATCCCAAAAGTTCAGTAGAGACAAAAAGGATGAAGTGGCACTCCAAAGGATTAAAATCCAAAATGTGAATCTATTCACCCATCAGTACAGATGCAACGTTTCGCTCCACAATCAGGAACTGAGAAAGTTCCTGATTGTGGAACGAAACGTTGCATCTGTACTGATGGGTGAATAAATTCACATTTTGGATTTTAATCCTTTGGAGTGCCGCTTCATCCTTTTTGTCTCTATTGACAGATTAACAGGTACTAAATGGGACAAGACTTGGATGTACGTATGCTGTATGCACTGTTGAGGGCAGTAATATGCCTAACTATACGCAGAAAAAACTCTGTATTTTTGTAAAACACCAGCCGGTGAATGCTATTGTTTGGACTTTGTCGGTATGGAGCACCTTGACAGCTTAACAGGTACTAAATGGTACAATACTTGAATGTACGTATGCGGTATGCACTGATGAGGGCAGTAATATACGTAACTATACGCAGAAAAAACTTTTTTTTTTTTTAAACAGCCAGTGAATACTATTGTTTGGACTTGCACAGTATGTAGCCCCTTGACAGATCAACAGGTACAAGATGGTAAAAATGCACTACAGTCCACTGAACAATCACGTATTTCTGAAGAGTAGCAGGACACAACAGTGCAGCACCACACAAAAAAAAAAAAAAAAAAAAAAAATCCAGGGATTAAACCCTAAATTGCACTCTGTCACACAATTCTGAGCAGAAGAAGATTTGTGGAGCAAAAAAAAAAAAAAACTCAATTGGGCTGAAAATGAGGAGATAAGATGCTTCAGAAAGTTCAGGCAGCTTGGAGATCTGTATGAGGCAGCTGACAGCTATCTGCCCCTGTCTGCTGCAATGCTCAATAACGTGAATAGGAGGTTTAGCAATCAATGATCCTTCTCAGAGTAACAGCACAGCACTGCACTCCTGCCTTTCCCTAATGCTGATGTGACTAGCAGTTGCAGTGTAACGCTGTGGTATGAGCTATTCACACACACACAGTCCCGTCCTCTCCATCTGAGTGCATAGATGAAATGAAGAGAGGCAAGATGGCCGCCGATTATATAGGGGCTGTGACATCACAGGGGTCAGTGAACACTGATAGGCTGCATCTCACATGTGGTTCTGGGTCAGCCCGCCTACCTTCATTCCGGCCGCTGTTTCCCGCCCTCCCATAATCCCCTGCCCCATGTACTGACATGTGGATCCGCCATTTTAGGGCTCCAATAGCCTGGAACGCTGTAAAATGGAGTTTAATGAAGCGATTCATGCGATCGAATCGTAGCGATATTCGCATTCGTTGCGAATTGAATTTTTCATGAAGTTTGTAATGAATTCGGGTTCTTCAACTTCGATTTGCTCATCTCTAGTATATATATATATATATATATATATATATATATATATATATATATAAATATATTTTTTTAATCACCATTAGAGATGAGCGAACTTACAGTAAATTTGATTCGTCACAAACTTCTCGGCTCGGCAGTTGATGACTTATCCTGCATAAATTAGTTCAGCCTTCAGGTGCTCCGGTGGGCTGGAAAAGGTGGATACATTCCTAGGAAAGAGTCTCCTGGGACTGTATCCACCTTTTCCAGCCCACCGGAGCACCGGAAAGCTGAACTAATTTATGCAGGATAAATCAGCAACTGCTGAGTCAAGAAGTTCGTGACGAATCAAATTTACTGTAAGTTCGCTCATCTCTAATCACCATCATTACTTAAACGATAAGAAAAAAAAAAGTGTTGAAAAGACAAGCCAGGCAAAGGAGCAAACAGCCAGAGAATTTACTCCGCTTTCTGAAACTTTATACATGCATTCAAATGTCAGGTTTTCTTCTCAGAATTTCAGAGTGGTTTTAGGAAAAGACAAGTGATTTTAGCTGAAATGTAGGGAACGCGCCCCTTTTCCCGAAAACAACGCCCATTCGGTCGTTCCGTTCGACAGAATTTAGGCGCAAAACCTGACAAAAATAGTCAGAATCATGTTAGTAAATAAGGGCCAATGTGTTATTTTTACTCAAAAATGCACTATATAGAAACAATCCACCACCCCCCCCCCTTTTTTTTTCCATTCTCCCCACAATTTTTTTTACTCATTTCACTGTACATTTTCTGGTATAATTAGTGATGTCCTTATATAGTACACTGCTAAAAAAAATTAAGGGAACACTTACACAACACAATGTAACTCCAAGTCAATGACACTTCTGTGAAATCACACTGTCCACTCAGGAAGCAACACTGATTGACAATCAAATTCACATGCTCTTGTGCAAATGGATCAGACAACATGTGGAAATTATAGGCAATTAGCAAGACACCCCCAATAAAGGAGTGCTTCTGCAGGTGGTGACCACAGACCACTTCTTAGTTCCTATGCTTCCTGGCTGAAGTTATGGTCACTTTTGAATGCCGGCGGTGCTTTCACTCTAGTGGTAGCATGAAACAGAGTCTACAACCCACACAAGTGGCTCAAGTAGTGCAGCTCATCCAGGATGGCACATCAATTCGAGCTGGGCAAGAAGGTTTGCTGTGTCTGTCAGCGTAGTGTCCAGAGCATGGAGGCACTACCAGGAGACAGGCCAGTACATCAGGAGATGTGGAGGCGGCCGTAGAAGGGAAACAACCCAGCAGCAGGACTGCTACCTCCGCCTTTGTGCAAGGAGGAGCACTGCCAGAACCCTGCAAAATGGCCTCCAGCAGGCCACAAATGTGCATGTGTCCACTCAAACGGTCAGAAACAGACTCCATGAGGGTGGTATGAGGGCCTGACGTCCACAGGTGGAGGTTGTGTTTACAGCCCAAAGTTTGGCATTTGCCAGAGAACACCAAGATTGGCAAATTCGCCACTGGCACCTTGTGCTCTTCACAGATAAAAGCAGGTTCAAACTGAGCACATGTGACAGACGTGACCGTCAGGAGATGCTGTGGAGAACGTTCTGCTGCCTGCAACATCCTCCAGCATGACCGGTTTGGCGGTGGGTCCCTTATGGTGTGGGGTGGCATTTCTTTAGGGGGCCACACAGCCCTCCATGCGCTTGCCAGAGGTAGCCTGACTGCCATTTGGTACTGAGATGAGATCCTCAGACCCCTTGTGAGACCATATGCTGGTACTGTTGGCCCTGGGTTCCTCCTAATGCAAGACAATGCTAGACCTCATGTGGCTGGAGTGTGTCAGCAGTTCCTACAAGAGGAAGACATTGATTCTATGTACTGGCCTGCCCGTTCCCCAGACCTGAATCCAATTGAGCACATCTGGGACATCATGTCTGGCTCCATCCACCAATGCTACGTTGCACCACAGACTGTCCAGGAGTTGGCAGATGCTTTAGTTCAGGTCTGGGAGGACATCCCTCAGGAGACCATCCGCCACCTCATCAGGAGGATGACCACGCATTGTAGGGAGGTCATACGGGCACATGGAGGCCACACACACTACTGAGCCTTATTTTGACTTGTTTTAAGAACATTACATCAAAGTTGGATCAGCCTGTAGTGTGGTTTTCCACTTAGATTTTGAGTGTGACTCCATATCCAGACTTCCATGGGTTGCTAAATTTGATTTCCATTGATAATTTTTGTGTGATTTTGTTGTCAGCACATTCAACTATGTAAAGAAGAAAGTATTTAATATGATTAAGTCATTCATTCAGATCTAGTATGTGTTATCTTAATGTACCCTTTTTTTTGAGCAGTGTACAATTGGTGGCCCACAAAAAAAGTTCTTGTATGGATCTGTAGGTAGAAAATGTAGGGAACAAGAACACCCCCCCCCCCCCCCCCTTTCACACGCACAAAAAAAAAAAAGTGTCCCACACCCAGGGCCGGCCTTCGGGGTGTGCGAGCTGTGCGGCCGCACAGGGCGCCATAGCAACAGGGGCACCGGGCGGATGACACAGCTCGCACCAAGTATATATAATTTGTATTGCCCGACGCCCGTGATTTAGCCCTGGTTCGTGCAAGCAGCGCTAAATTTTGGTGTAATGAAGAAAACTATGCCCTGTAGCGGAATGTGACCCTCCGCACAGGGACACAGTTTTCTGCTTTGCAGGCCGCTCCCTCTCATTGCATTCCCACTACCCTCCCTCAACTGTGTCCCTATGCGGAGGGTCACATTCCGCTTCAAGGCACAGTTTTCTTCATTACACCGGAAGGCTTCACTTACCCCGACCTCCTCCGCGTCTTCGGTTGGCTTTCGGCCCGAGTCTGAAGAGGAACGCCGCACATGTGACGTACCTCTGCAGACCCGCACAGGACGTCAGTGATGTGACTCATCAGGCCGCCGCCAGAGAGAAGGGAAGCGCAGGTCAGGTAAGGTTGTCCATGTGTATGTGTGGGTGTCTGTGTGTGTGTGCATGTGTGGTTGTCTGTGTGAATTTGTGTGTGTGTGTGTGTGCGCATGTGTGGTTGTCTGTCTGTGTGTGTGTGTGCATGTGTGGTTGCCTGTGTGTGTGTGATTCGGTGGGGGGAGGGGGGGTATGGGGGAACGACAATGCTACCGAATTTGGGGAACCTGCTACTACCTAATGTGGGAAAACTGCTTCTTCCTAATGTGGGGCTATACTGCACCTAATTTGGGGAGCTATACTGCACCTAATGTGGGGAGCTATACTGCCAACCTAATGTGGGGGAGCTATACTGCACCAAATGTGGGGAGCCATACTGCACCTAATGTGGGGAGCTATACTACACCTGATGTGGGGAACTATACTGCCAACCTAATGTGGGGGAGTTATACTGCACCTAATGTGTGGAACTATACTGCACCTAATGTGGGGAAATATACTGCACCTAATGTGGGGGAACATTATATTGCACCTAATGTGGGGGAACATTATACTGCACCTAATGTGGGGGAGCTATATTGCACCTAATGTGGGGAACTATACTGCACCTAATGTGGGGGGAACTATACTGCACCTAATGTTGGGAACTATACTGCACCTAATGTGGAGAACTATACTGCACCTAATGTGGGGAGCTATACTGCACCTAATGTGGGGAGCTATACTGCACCTAATGTGGGGAACTATACTGCCAACCTAATGTGGGGGAGCTATACTGCACCTAATGTGGGGAGCTATACTGCCCCTAATGTGGGGAACTATACTGCTCCTAATGTGGGGGAAAATTATACTGCACCTAATGTGGGGGAGCTATACTGCAACTAATGTGGGGGACTATACTGCACCTAATGTGGGGGGTTACTACACTGCACCTAATGTGGGGAGCTATACTGCACCTAATGTGGGGAACTATACTGCACCTAATATGGGGAACTATACTGCACCTAATGTAGAGAACTATAATGCACCTAATGTGGGGGAACTGTACTGCACCTAATGTGGGGGAACTGTACTGCACCTATTGTGGGGGAATTGTACTGCACCTAATGTGGAGGAACTATACTGCACCTAATGTGGAGGACTATACTGCACCAAAGGTGGGGAACTATACTGCACCTAATGTGGTGAACTATACTGCACCTAATGTGGGAAACTATGCTGCACCTAATGTGGGGGAACATTATACTGCACCTAATGTGGGGGAGCTATACTGCACCTAATGTGGGGGAACTATACTGCACCTAATGTGGGGGAGCTATACTGCCAACCTAATGTGGAGGAGCTATACTGCACCTAATGTGGGGGAACACTATACTGCACCTAATATGGGGAGCTATACTGCACCTAATGTGGGGGAACATTATACAGCACCTAATGTGGGGAGCTATACTGCACCTAATGTGGGGGACTATACTATACCTAATGTGGGGTGCTATACTGCACCTAATGTGGGGAGCTATACTGCACCTAATGTGGGGAACTATACTGCACCTAATGTGGGGAACTATACTGCACCTGATGTGGGGGAACATTGTACTGCACCCACTGTGGGGGAGCTATACTGCACCTAATGTGGAGAACTATATTGCACCTAATGTGGGGAGCTATACTGCACCTAATGTGCGGAGCTATACTGCACCTGATGTGTGGAACTATACGGCCAACCTAATGTGGGGGAGCTATACTGCACCTAATGTGGGGAGCTATACTGCACCTAATGTGGGGAACTATACTGCTCCTAATGTGGGGAACAATACTGCACCTAATGTGGGGAAACATTATACTGCACCTAATGTGGGGGAGCTATACTGCACCTAATGTGGGGGAACTATTCTGCACCTAATGTGGGGAGCTATACTGCACCTAATGTGGGGGAACTATACTGCACCTAATGCGGGGGAGCTATACTGCACCTAATGTGGGGGAGCTATACTGCACCTAATGTGGGGAAACTATTCTGCACCTAATGTGGGGAACTATACTGCACCTAATGTGGGGGAACATTATACTGCACCTAATGTGGGGGAGCTATACTGCACCTAATGTGGGGGACTATACTGCACCTAATGTGGGGGTTACTACACTGCACCTAATGTGGGGAGCTATACTGCACCTAATGTGGGGAACTATACTGCACCTAATATGGGGAAATATGCTGCACCTAATGTAGAGAACTATACTGCACCTTATGTGGGGGAACATACTGCACCTAATGTGGGGGAACTGTACTGCACCTAATGTGGGGGAACTGTACTGCACCTATTGTGGGGGAATTGTACTGCACCTAATGTGGAGGAACTATACTGCACCTAATGTGGAGGACTATACTGCACCAAATGTGGGGAACTATACTGCACCTAATGTGGCGAACTATACTGCACCTAATGTGGGAAACTATGCTGCAGCTAATGTGGGGGAACATTATACTGCACCTAATGTGGGGGAACTATACTGCACTTAATGTGGGGGAGCTATACTGCCAACCTAATGTGGGGGAGCTATACTGCACCTAATGTGGGGGAACACTATACTGCACCTAATTTGGGGAGCTATACTGCACCTAATGTGGGGGAACATTATACTGCACCTAATGTGGGGAGCTATACTGCACCTAATGTGGGGGACTATACTACACCTAATGTGGGGTGCTATACTGCACCTAATGTAGGGAACTATACTGCACCTAACGTGGGGAACTATACTGCACCTAACGTGGGCAGCTATACTGCACCTAATGTGGGGAGCTATACTGCACCTAATGTGGGGGAACATTGTACTGCACCTAATGTGGGGGAGCTATACTGCACCTAATGTGGGGGAACATTGTACTGCACCTAATGTGGGGGAGCTTTACTGCACCTAATGTGGAGAACTATACTGCACCTAATGTGGGGAGCTATACTGCACCTAATGTGGGGGGCTATACTGCACCTGATGTGGGGAACTATACTGCCAACCTAATATGGGGGAGCTATACTGCACCTAATGTGGGGAGCTATACTGCACCTAATGTGGGGAACTATACTGCTCCTAATGTGGGGAACTATACTGCACCTAATGTGGGGGAACATTATACTGCACCTAATGTGGGGGAGCTATACTGCACCTAATGTGGGGGAACTATTCTACACCAAATGAGGGAAGCTATTCTGCAGCTAATGTGGGGGAACTATACTGCCAACCTAATGTGGGGGAGCTATACTGCACCTAATGTGGGGAACTATACTGCACCTAATGTGGGGGGAATTACACTGCACCTAATGTGGGGAGCTATACTGCACCTAATGTGGGGAACTATACTGCACCTAATATGGGGAACTATACTGCACTTAATGTAGGGGAACATACTGCACTTAATGTGGGGGAACTCTACTGCACCTAATGTGGAGGAACTATACTGCACCTAATGTGGAGGACTATACTGCACCAAATGTGGGGAACTGTACTGCACCTAATGTGGGGAACTATACTGCACCTAATGTGGGGAACTGTACTGCACCTAATGTGGGGGAACATACTACACCTAGTGTGGGGGAACTGACCGCACCTAATGTGGGGGAACTGTACTGCACCTATTGTGGGGCAACTGTACTGCACCTAATGTGGAGGAACTATACTGCACCTAATGTGGAGGACTATACTGCACCAAATGTGGGGAACTGTACTGCACCTAATGTGAGGAACTATACTGCACCTAATGTGGGGAACTATACTGCACCTAATGTGGGGGAACATTATACTGCACCTAATGTGGGGGAGTTATACTGCACCTAATGTGGGGGAGCTATACTGCCAACCTAATGTGGGAGAGCTATAGTGAACCTAATGTGGGGAACTATACTGCACCTAACGTGGGGAACTATACTGCACCTAACGTGGGGAGCTATACTGCACCTAGTGTGGGGAGCTATACTGCACCTAATGTGGGGAACTATACTGCACCTAATGTGGGGAACTATACTGCACCTAATGTGGGGGAACATTATACTGCACCTAATGTGGGGGAGCCATACTGCACCTAATGTGGAGAACTATACTGCACCTAATGTGGGGAGCTATACTGCACCTAATGTGGGGAGCTATACTGCACCTGATGTGGGGAACTATACTGCCAACCTAATGTGGGGGAGCTATACTGCACCTAATGTGGGTAGCTATACTGCACCTAATGTGGGGAACCATACTCCTCCTAATGTGGGGAACTATACTGCACCTAATGTGGGGGAACATTATACTGCACCTAATGTGGGGGAGCTATACTGAACCTCATGTGGGGGAACTATACTGCACCTAATGTGGGGAGCTATACTGCACCTAATGTGGGGGGAACTATACTGTCAACCTAATGTGGGGGAGCTATACTGCACCTAATGTGGGGAGCTATACTGCATCTAATGTGGGGAACTATGCTGCACCTAATGTGGGGAACTATACTGCACCTAATGTGGGGGAACATTATACTGCACCTAATGCGGGGAAGCTATACTGCACCTAAAGTGGGGGGCTATACTGCACCTAATGTGGGGGAACATTATACTGCACCTAATGTGGGGGAGCCATACTGCACCTAATGTGGAGAACTATACTGCACCTAATGTGGGGAGCTATACTGCACCTAATGTGGGGAGCTATACTGCACCTGATGTGGGGAACTATACTGCCAACCTAATGTGGGGGAGCTATACTGCACCTAATGTGGGTAGCTATACTGCACCTAATGTGGGGAACCATACTCCTCCTAATGTGGGGAACTATACTGCACCTAATGTGGGGGAACATTATACTGCACCTAATGTGGGGGAGCTATACTGAACCTCATGTGGGGGAACTATACTGCACCTAATGTTGGGAGCTATACTGCATCTAATGTGCAGGGAACTATACTGTCAACCTAATGTGGGGGAGCTATACTGCACCTAATGTGGGGAGCTATACTGCATCTAATGTGGGGAACTATGCTGCACCTAATGTGGGGAACTATACTGCACCTAATGTGGGGGAACATTATACTGCACCTAATGCGGGGAAGCTATACTGCACCTAAAGTGGGGGGCTATACTGCACCTAATGTGGGGGGAACTACACTGCACCTAATGTGGGGAGCTATACTGCACCTACTGTGGGGAGCTATACTGCACCTAATATGGGGAACTATACTGCACCTAATGTGGAGAACTATACTGCACCTAATGTTGGGGAACATACTGCAACTAATGTGGGGGAACTGTACTGCACCTAATGTGGGGGAACTGTACAGCACCTATTGTGGGGGAACTGTACTGCACCTAATGTGGAGGAACTATACTGCACCTAATGTGGAGAACTATACTGCACCTAATGTGGGGAACTATACTGCAACTAATGTGGGGAACTATACTGCACCTAATGTGGGGAACTATATTGCACCTAATGTGGGGGGACATTAGGCTGCACCTAATGTGGGAAGCTATACTGCACCTAATGTGGGGAGCTATACTGCACCTAATGTGGGGAGCTATACTGCACCTAATGTGGGGGGACATTATACTGCACCTAATGTGGGGAGCTATACTGCACCTAATGTGGGGGACTATACTCCACCTAATGTGGGGAACATTATACTGCACCAAATGTGGGAAGCTATACTGCACCTAATGTGGGGAGCTATACTGCACCTAATGTGGGGAGCTATACTGCACCTAATGTGGGGGGACATTATACTGCACCTAATGTGGGGAGCTATACTGCACCTAATGTGGGGGACTATACTCCACCTAATGTGGGGAGCTATACTGCACCTAGTGTGGAGAACTATACTGCACCTAAGGTGGGGAACTATACTGCACCTAACGTGGGGAACTATACTGCACCTAATGTGGGGAGCTATACTGCACCTACTGTGGGGAGCTATACTGCACCTAATGTGGGGGAACTATACTGCATCTGATTAAGGGGGACATGGGACTGATTAAGGGGGCAGGGGAATGATTAAATATTAAAAAAATTTATTTGTTACGCCACAAGGTTAGCTGGCACAGGGCACCTGAACACCTAAGGCCGGCCCTGCCCATACCTTAAGTGGATCGCTTCCTCCCATCACTCTATGGTGCAGCGCAGAAGTGTTTGGGGTGCAAGACAACTATGCTACAGTGTGTGCAGCCTATACCAGGTCAGGCACATGAAATGCAGAGGAGGAATTAAGCTCATTTCCCCTCATTTTATTTACAATCCCATCCATTTTATATTTAGACAATGAACCTAAAATCGAGCAGATTGGCTGTATGAAATAAGGAGAATCACTATGTGAATTCCATTCCCCCCTTTCTATTCTCCCCATTCTTATACTATGAAATGATGGGAATGGCTATTTGAAAAGTGGGGAATGGTCATGAAATGGAGGAGCTTTCTCGCAATTACACATTGAAATCACAATATTTACTTCAATAATCGCTGTCGCATATTTTCTACAAATTGTGCAGCCCTATTGTCTATGCAAGGAATCTGTCTGTAGCGCAGCAACAGCAAAATACAGAGATGTAACCGCCATAAACACATTTTAACACGTCGGTTTTTGTGTTATTTTATTTGTGTTATGACATATTAGCTAAGAGTATTTTTTCTACCCTCTATCATTGTATAATGTCCACTACACAGATTAGCGGTTAATACCTATTATGTCGTTTCCCTTCTGCCCTGTGAGCTCTTAGGTCCAACATGCTCTCCCATTTTATCTCATTGTTTGATAGCTTTCTATTCATTATTTTGTGTCATTGTATAAGTTCCCATGAGTACAAACTGCTGCCAAATACGTTGGCACTATATTGATAAGGTTTATTGTTATTAACACTGTTACTGTTTTCTCCCAATTCCTTCAATAATTATTCAAACAAAGCCATAAAAGTCAACAATGTCTAAAATGTTTTAACCCCCTCAGATGGTGTTTTATTGTATAGCAACATAAAATCACAATTTATCCAATTAGATTTTCCACAATAAACCATGGACTGTCTGAGCATGCTGGGGGTTGTAGTTTTGCAACAACTGGAGGCATCTTGGTTGGGAAACACTGTCCTACAGGATTTCATTTTATTTTGCATAATTTACAGAACCGGAGGCTCCAAATAATATGATAATAATCAAGACACACAGACAACTAGACTTGGTGAAAAGGTCAAATGGGGAGAGCTATCAAAACCTGTGAAGAGGAAGAGTGGTTGTTACGCCGAGCGCTCCGGGTCCCCGCTCCTCCCCGGAGCGCTCGCTTCACTCCCTCCGCTGCAGCGCTCCGGTCACGTCCTCTGACCCGGGGCGCTGCGATCCTGCTGCCAGCCGGGATGCGATTCGCGATGCGGGTAGCGCCCGCTCGCGATGCGCACCCCGGCTCCCCTACCTGACTCGCTCCCCGTCTGTTCTGTCCCGGCGCGCGCGGCCCCGCTCCCTAGGGCGCGCGCGCGCCGGGTCTCTGCGATTTAAAGGGCCACTGCGCCGCTGATTGGCGCAGTGGTTCCAATTAGGGTTTTCACCTGTGCACTTCCCTATATTACCTCACTTCCCTTGCACTCCCTTGCCGGATCTTGTTGCCTTAGTGCCAGTGAAAGCGTTCCTTGTGTGTTCCTTGCCAGTGTTTCCAGACCTTCTGCCGTTGCCCCTGACTACGATCCTTGCTGCCTGCCCCGACCTTCTGCTACGTCCGACCTTGCTTCTGCCTACTCCCTTGTACCGCGCCTATCTTCAGCAGCCAGAGAGGTGAGCCGTTGCTAGTGGATACGACCTGGTCACTACCGCCGCAGCAAGACCATCCCGCTTTGCGGCGGGCTCTGGTGAAAACCAGTAGTGGCTTAGAACCGGTCCACTAGCACGGTCCACGCCAATCCCTCTCTGGCACAGAGGGTCCACTACCTGCCAGCCGGCATCGTGACAGTAGATCCGGCCATGGATCCCGCTGAAGTTCCTCTGCCAGTTGTCGCTGACCTCACCACGGTGGTCGCCCAGCAGTCACAACAGATAGCGCAACAAGGCCAACAGCTGTCTCAACTGACCGTTATGCTACAACAGTTGCTACCACAGCTTCAGCAGTCTTCTCCTCCGCCAGCTCCTGCACCTCCTCCGCAGCGAGTGGCCGCTCCTGGGATACGCTTATCCTTGCCGGATAAATTTGATGGGGACTCTAAGTTTTGCCGTGGCTTTCTTTCCCAATGTTCCCTGCATCTGGAGATGATGTCGGACCTGTTTCCCACTGAAAGGTCTAAGGTGGCTTTCGTAGTCAGTCTTCTGTTCGGAAAAGCCCTGTCATGGGCCACACCGCTCTGGGACCGCAATGACCCCGTCACTGCCTCTGTACACTCCTTCTTCTCGGAAATCCGAAGTGTCTTTGAGGAACCTGCCCGAGCCTCTTCTGCTGAGACTGCCCTGTTGAACCTGGTCCAGGGTAATTCTTCCGTTGGCGAGTATGCCGTACAATTCCGTACACTTGCTTCAGAATTGTCCTGGAATAATGAGGCCCTCTGCGCGACCTTCAAAAAAGGCCTATCCAGCAACATTAAAGATGTTCTGGCCGCACGAGAAATTCCTGCTAATCTACATGAACTTATTCACCTAGCCACTCGCATTGACATGCGTTTTTCTGAAAGGCGTCAGGAACTCCGCCAAGATATGGACTCTGTTCGCACGAGGCGTTTCGTCTCCTCGGCTCCTCTCTCCTCTGGTCCCCTGCAATCTGTTCCTGTGCCTCCCGCCGTGGAGGCTATGCAGGTCGACCGGTCTCGCCTGACACCTCAAGAGAGGACACGACGCCGTATGGAGAACCTCTGCCTGTACTGTGCTAGTACCGAACACTTCCTGAGGGATTGTCCTATCCGTCCTCCCCGCCTGGAAAGACGTACGCTGACTCCGCACAAAGGTGAGACAGTCCTTGATGTCTACTCTGCTTCTCCACGTCTTACTGTGCCTGTGCGGATGTCTGCCTCTGCCTTCTCCTTCTCTACAGTGGCCTTCTTGGACTCTGGATCTGCAGGAAATTTTATTTTGGCCTCTCTCGTCAACAGGTTCAACATCCCAGTGACCAGTCTCGCCAGACCCCTCTACATCAATTGTGTAAATAATGAAAGATTGGACTGTACCATACGTTTCCGCACGGAGCCCCTTCTTATGAGCATCGGATCTCATCATGAGAGGATTGAACTTTTGGTCCTTCCCAATTGCACCTCGGAGATTCTCCTTGGACTTCCCTGGCTTCAACTTCATTCCCCAACCCTGGATTGGTCCACTGGGGAGATCAAGAGTTGGGGGTCCTCTTGTTCCAAGAACTGTCTAAAACCGGTTCCCAGTAACCCTTGCCGTAACTCTGTGGTTCCTCCAGTAACCGGTCTCCCTAAGGCCTATATGGACTTCGCGGATGTTTTCTGCAAAAAACAAGCTGAGACTCTACCTCCTCACAGGCCTTATGATTGCCCTATCGACCTCCTCCCGGGTACTACTCCACCCCGGGGCAGAATTTATCCTCTCTCTGCCCCAGAGACTCTTGCCATGTCCGAATACGTCCAGGAGAATCTAAAAAAGGGCTTTATCCGTAAATCCTCCTCTCCTGCCGGAGCCGGATTTTTCTTTGTGTCCAAAAAAGATGGCTCCCTACGTCCTTGCATTGACTACCGCGGTCTTAATAAAATCACGGTTAAGAACCGCTACCCCTTACCCCTCATCTCTGAACTCTTTGATCGCCTCCAAGGTGCCCACATCTTCACTAAATTGGACTTAAGAGGCGCCTATAACCTCATCCGCATCAGAGAGGGGGACGAGTGGAAAACGGCATTTAACACCAGAGATGGACACTTTGAGTATCTGGTCATGCCCTTTGGACTGTGCAATGCCCCTGCCGTCTTCCAAGACTTTGTCAATGAAATTTTTCGTGATCTGTTATACTCCTGTGTTGTGGTATATCTGGACGATATCCTAATTTTTTCTGCCAATCTAGAAGAACACCGCCAGCATGTCCGTATGGTTCTTCAGAGACTTCGTGACAACCAACTCTATGCCAAAATTGAGAAATGTCTGTTTGAATGCCAATCTCTTCCTTTTCTAGGATATTTGGTCTCTGGCCAGGGACTACAGATGGATCCAGACAAACTCTCTGCCGTCTTAAATTGGCCACGCCCCTCCGGACTCCGTGCTATCCAACGCTTTTTGGGGTTCGCCAATTATTACAGGCAATTTATTCCACATTTTTCTACCATTGTGGCTCCTATCGTGGCTTTAACCAAAAAAAATGCTGATCCCAAGTCCTGGCCTCCTCAAGCAGAAGACTCCTTTAAACGACTCAAGTCTGCCTTTTCTTCGGCTCCCGTGCTCTCCAGACCTGACCCTTCCAAACCCTTCCTATTGGAGGTTGATGCCTCCTCAGTAGGAGCTGGAGCTGTTCTTCTACAAAAAAATTCTTCCGGGCATGCTGTCACTTGTGGTTTTTTCTCTAGGACCTTCTCTCCAGCGGAGAGGAACTACTCCATCGGGGATCGAGAGCTTCTAGCCATTAAATTAGCACTTGAGGAATGGAGGCATCTGCTGGAGGGATCAAGATTTCCTGTTATTATCTACACCGACCACAAGAACCTCTCCTACCTCCAGTCGGCCCAACGGCTGAATCCTCGCCAGGCCCGGTGGTCTCTGTTCTTTGCCCGATTTAATTTTGAGATTCACTTTCGTCCTGCCGATAAGAACATTAGGGCCGATGCTCTCTCTCGTTCCTCGGATGCCTCAGAAGTTGATCTCCCTCCGCAACACATCATTCCACCTGACTGCCTGATCTCCACTTCTCCTGCCTCCATCAGGCAGACTCCTCCAGGAAAGACCTTTGTTTCTCCACGCCAACGCCTCGGAATCCTCAAATGGGGTCACTCCTCCCATCTCGCAGGTCATGCGGGCATCAAGAAATCTGTGCAACTCATCTCCCGCTTCTATTGGTGGCCGACTCTGGAGACGGATGTTGGGGACTTTGTGCGAGCCTGCACTATCTGTGCCCGGGATAAGACTCCTCGCCAGAAGCCCGCTGGTTTTCTTCATCCTCTGCCTGTCCCCGAACAGCCTTGGTCTCTGATTGGTATGGATTTTATTACTGATTTACCCCCTTCCCGTGGCAACACCGTTATTTGGGTGGTCGTTGATCGATTCTCCAAAATGGCACATTTCATCCCTCTTCCTGGTCTTCCTTCTGCGCCTCAGTTGGCTAAACAATTTTTTGTACACATTTTTCGTCTTCACGGGTTGCCTACGCAGATTGTCTCGGATAGAGGGGTCCAATTCGTGTCTAAATTCTGGAGAGCTCTCTGTAAACAACTCAAGATTAAATTAAATTTTTCCTCTGCATATCATCCCCAGTCCAATGGACAAGTAGAAAGAATTAACCAGATCCTGGGTGATTATTTGCGACATTTTGTTTCCTCCCGCCAGGATGACTGGGCAGATCTCCTTCCATGGGCCGAATTCTCGTATAACTTCAGGGTCTCTGAATCTTCCTCCAAATCCCCATTTTTCGTGGTGTACGGCCGTCACCCTCTTCCCCCCCTCCCTACCCCCTTGCCCTCTGGTCTGCCCGCTGTGGATGAAATTTCTCGTGACCTTTCCATTATATGGAGAGAGACCCAAAATTCTCTCTTACAGGCTTCTTCACGCATGAAGAGGTTCGCGGATAAGAAAAGAAGAGCTCCCCCCGTTTTTTCCCCTGGAGACAAGGTATGGCTCTCCGCTAAATATGTCCGCTTCCGTGTCCCTAGCTACAAGTTGGGACCACGCTATCTTGGTCCTTTCAAAATTTTGTGTCAAATTAATCCTGTCTCTTATAAACTTCTTCTTCCTCCTTCTCTTCGTATCCCTAATGCCTTTCACGTCTCTCTTCTCAAACCACTCATCCTCAACCGTTTTTCTCCCAAATCTGTTCCTCCCACTCCTGTTTCCGGCTCCTCGGACGTCTTCTCGGTCAAGGAAATTTTGGCTGCCAAAAAGGTCAGAGGGAAAAATTTTTTTTTAGTAGACTGGGAGGGTTGTGGTCCTGAAGAGAGATCCTGGGAACCTGAGGACAACATCCTTGACAAAAGTCTGCTCCTCAGGTTCTCAGGCTCCAAGAAGAGGGGGAGACCCAAGGGGGGGGGTACTGTTACGCCGAGCGCTCCGGGTCCCCGCTCCTCCCCGGAGCGCTCGCTTCACTCCCTCCGCTGCAGCGCTCCGGTCACGTCCTCTGACCCGGGGCGCTGCGATCCTGCTGCCAGCCGGGATGCGATTCGCGATGCGGGTAGCGCCCGCTCGCGATGCGCACCCCGGCTCCCCTACCTGACTCGCTCCCCGTCTGTTCTGTCCCGGCGCGCGCGGCCCCGCTCCCTAGGGCGCGCGCGCGCCGGGTCTCTGCGATTTAAAGGGCCACTGCGCCGCTGATTGGCGCAGTGGTTCCAATTAGGGTTTTCACCTGTGCACTTCCCTATATTACCTCACTTCCCTTGCACTCCCTTGCCGGATCTTGTTGCCTTAGTGCCAGTGAAAGCGTTCCTTGTGTGTTCCTTGCCAGTGTTTCCAGACCTTCTGCCGTTGCCCCTGACTACGATCCTTGCTGCCTGCCCCGACCTTCTGCTACGTCCGACCTTGCTTCTGCCTACTCCCTTGTACCGCGCCTATCTTCAGCAGCCAGAGAGGTGAGCCGTTGCTAGTGGATACGACCTGGTCACTACCGCCGCAGCAAGACCATCCCGCTTTGCGGCGGGCTCTGGTGAAAACCAGTAGTGGCTTAGAACCGGTCCACTAGCACGGTCCACGCCAATCCCTCTCTGGCACAGAGGGTCCACTACCTGCCAGCCGGCATCGTGACAGTAGATCCGGCCATGGATCCCGCTGAAGTTCCTCTGCCAGTTGTCGCTGACCTCACCACGGTGGTCGCCTAGCAGTCACAACAGATAGCGCAACAAGGCCAACAGCTGTCTCAACTGACCGTTATGCTACAACAGTTGCTACCACAGCTTCAGCAGTCTTCTCCTCCGCCAGCTCCTGCACCTCCTCCGCAGCGAGTGGCCGCTCCTGGGATACGCTTATCCTTGCCGGATAAATTTGATGGGGACTCTAAGTTTTGCCGTGGCTTTCTTTCCCAATGTTCCCTGCATCTGGAGATGATGTCGGACCTGTTTCCCACTGAAAGGTCTAAGGTGGCTTTCGTAGTCAGTCTTCTGTTCGGAAAAGCCCTGTCATGGGCCACACCGCTCTGGGACCGCAATGACCCCGTCACTGCCTCTGTACACTCCTTCTTCTCGGAAATCCGAAGTGTCTTTGAGGAACCTGCCCGAGCCTCTTCTGCTGAGACTGCCCTGTTGAACCTGGTCCAGGGTAATTCTTCCGTTGGCGAGTATGCCGTACAATTCCGTACACTTGCTTCAGAATTGTCCTGGAATAATGAGGCCCTCTGCGCGACCTTCAAAAAAGGCCTATCCAGCAACATTAAAGATGTTCTGGCCGCACGAGAAATTCCTGCTAATCTACATGAACTTATTCACCTAGCCACTCGCATTGACATGCGTTTTTCTGAAAGGCGTCAGGAACTCCGCCAAGATATGGACTCTGTTCGCACGAGGCGTTTCGTCTCCTCGGCTCCTCTCTCCTCTGGTCCCCTGCAATCTGTTCCTGTGCCTCCCGCCGTGGAGGCTATGCAGGTCGACCGGTCTCGCCTGACACCTCAAGAGAGGACACGACGCCGTATGGAGAACCTCTGCCTGTACTGTGCTAGTACCGAACACTTCCTGAGGGATTGTCCTATCCGTCCTCCCCGCCTGGAAAGACGTACGCTGACTCCGCACAAAGGTGAGACAGTCCTTGATGTCTACTCTGCTTCTCCACGTCTTACTGTGCCTGTGCGGATGTCTGCCTCTGCCTTCTCCTTCTCTACAGTGGCCTTCTTGGACTCTGGATCTGCAGGAAATTTTATTTTGGCCTCTCTCGTCAACAGGTTCAACATCCCAGTGACCAGTCTCGCCAGACCCCTCTACATCAATTGTGTAAATAATGAAAGATTGGACTGTACCATACGTTTCCGCACGGAGCCCCTTCTTATGAGCATCGGATCTCATCATGAGAGGATTGAACTTTTGGTCCTTCCCAATTGCACCTCGGAGATTCTCCTTGGACTTCCCTGGCTTCAACTTCATTCCCCAACCCTGGATTGGTCCACTGGGGAGATCAAGAGTTGGGGGTCCTCTTGTTCCAAGAACTGTCTAAAACCGGTTCCCAGTAACCCTTGCCGTAACTCTGTGGTTCCTCCAGTAACCGGTCTCCCTAAGGCCTATATGGACTTCGCGGATGTTTTCTGCAAAAAACAAGCTGAGACTCTACCTCCTCACAGGCCTTATGATTGCCCTATCGACCTCCTCCCGGGTACTACTCCACCCCGGGGCAGAATTTATCCTCTCTCTGCCCCAGAGACTCTTGCCATGTCCGAATACGTCCAGGAGAATCTAAAAAAGGGCTTTATCCGTAAATCCTCCTCTCCTGCCGGAGCCGGATTTTTCTTTGTGTCCAAAAAAGATGGCTCCCTACGTCCTTGCATTGACTACCGCGGTCTTAATAAAATCACGGTTAAGAACCGCTACCCCTTACCCCTCATCTCTGAACTCTTTGATCGCCTCCAAGGTGCCCACATCTTCACTAAATTGGACTTAAGAGGCGCCTATAACCTCATCCGCATCAGAGAGGGGGACGAGTGGAAAACGGCATTTAACACCAGAGATGGACACTTTGAGTATCTGGTCATGCCCTTTGGACTGTGCAATGCCCCTGCCGTCTTCCAAGACTTTGTCAATGAAATTTTTCGTGATCTGTTATACTCCTGTGTTGTGGTATATCTGGACGATATCCTAATTTTTTCTGCCAATCTAGAAGAACACCGCCAGCATGTCCGTATGGTTCTTCAGAGACTTCGTGACAACCAACTCTATGCCAAAATTGAGAAATGTCTGTTTGAATGCCAATCTCTTCCTTTTCTAGGATATTTGGTCTCTGGCCAGGGACTACAGATGGATCCAGACAAACTCTCTGCCGTCTTAAATTGGCCACGCCCCTCCGGACTCCGTGCTATCCAACGCTTTTTGGGGTTCGCCAATTATTACAGGCAATTTATTCCACATTTTTCTACCATTGTGGCTCCTATCGTGGCTTTAACCAAAAAAAATGCTGATCCCAAGTCCTGGCCTCCTCAAGCAGAAGACTCCTTTAAACGACTCAAGTCTGCCTTTTCTTCGGCTCCCGTGCTCTCCAGACCTGACCCTTCCAAACCCTTCCTATTGGAGGTTGATGCCTCCTCAGTAGGAGCTGGAGCTGTTCTTCTACAAAAAAATTCTTCCGGGCATGCTGTCACTTGTGGTTTTTTCTCTAGGACCTTCTCTCCAGCGGAGAGGAACTACTCCATCGGGGATCGAGAGCTTCTAGCCATTAAATTAGCACTTGAGGAATGGAGGCATCTGCTGGAGGGATCAAGATTTCCTGTTATTATCTACACCGACCACAAGAACCTCTCCTACCTCCAGTCGGCCCAACGGCTGAATCCTCGCCAGGCCCGGTGGTCTCTGTTCTTTGCCCGATTTAATTTTGAGATTCACTTTCGTCCTGCCGATAAGAACATTAGGGCCGATGCTCTCTCTCGTTCCTCGGATGCCTCAGAAGTTGATCTCCCTCCGCAACACATCATTCCACCTGACTGCCTGATCTCCACTTCTCCTGCCTCCATCAGGCAGACTCCTCCAGGAAAGACCTTTGTTTCTCCACGCCAACGCCTCGGAATCCTCAAATGGGGTCACTCCTCCCATCTCGCAGGTCATGCGGGCATCAAGAAATCTGTGCAACTCATCTCCCGCTTCTATTGGTGGCCGACTCTGGAGACGGATGTTGGGGACTTTGTGCGAGCCTGCACTATCTGTGCCCGGGATAAGACTCCTCGCCAGAAGCCCGCTGGTTTTCTTCATCCTCTGCCTGTCCCCGAACAGCCTTGGTCTCTGATTGGTATGGATTTTATTACTGATTTACCCCCTTCCCGTGGCAACACCGTTATTTGGGTGGTCGTTGATCGATTCTCCAAAATGGCACATTTCATCCCTCTTCCTGGTCTTCCTTCTGCGCCTCAGTTGGCTAAACAATTTTTTGTACACATTTTTCGTCTTCACGGGTTGCCTACGCAGATTGTCTCGGATAGAGGGGTCCAATTCGTGTCTAAATTCTGGAGAGCTCTCTGTAAACAACTCAAGATTAAATTAAATTTTTCCTCTGCATATCATCCCCAGTCCAATGGACAAGTAGAAAGAATTAACCAGATCCTGGGTGATTATTTGCGACATTTTGTTTCCTCCCGCCAGGATGACTGGGCAGATCTCCTTCCATGGGCCGAATTCTCGTATAACTTCAGGGTCTCTGAATCTTCCTCCAAATCCCCATTTTTCGTGGTGTACGGCCGTCACCCTCTTCCCCCCCTCCCTACCCCCTTGCCCTCTGGTCTGCCCGCTGTGGATGAAATTTCTCGTGACCTTTCCATTATATGGAGAGAGACCCAAAATTCTCTCTTACAGGCTTCTTCACGCATGAAGAGGTTCGCGGATAAGAAAAGAAGAGCTCCCCCCGTTTTTTCCCCTGGAGACAAGGTATGGCTCTCCGCTAAATATGTCCGCTTCCGTGTCCCTAGCTACAAGTTGGGACCACGCTATCTTGGTCCTTTCAAAATTTTGTGTCAAATTAATCCTGTCTCTTATAAACTTCTTCTTCCTCCTTCTCTTCGTATCCCTAATGCCTTTCACGTCTCTCTTCTCAAACCACTCATCCTCAACCGTTTTTCTCCCAAATCTGTTCCTCCCACTCCTGTTTCCGGCTCCTCGGACGTCTTCTCGGTCAAGGAAATTTTGGCTGCCAAAAAGGTCAGAGGGAAAAATTTTTTTTTAGTAGACTGGGAGGGTTGTGGTCCTGAAGAGAGATCCTGGGAACCTGAGGACAACATCCTTGACAAAAGTCTGCTCCTCAGGTTCTCAGGCTCCAAGAAGAGGGGGAGACCCAAGGGGGGGGGTACTGTTACGCCGAGCGCTCCGGGTCCCCGCTCCTCCCCGGAGCGCTCGCTTCACTCCCTCCGCTGCAGCGCTCCGGTCACGTCCTCTGACCCGGGGCGCTGCGATCCTGCTGCCAGCCGGGATGCGATTCGCGATGCGGGTAGCGCCCGCTCGCGATGCGCACCCCGGCTCCCCTACCTGACTCGCTCCCCGTCTGTTCTGTCCCGGCGCGCGCGGCCCCGCTCCCTAGGGCGCGCGCGCGCCGGGTCTCTGCGATTTAAAGGGCCACTGCGCCGCTGATTGGCGCAGTGGTTCCAATTAGGGTTTTCACCTGTGCACTTCCCTATATTACCTCACTTCCCTTGCACTCCCTTGCCGGATCTTGTTGCCTTAGTGCCAGTGAAAGCGTTCCTTGTGTGTTCCTTGCCAGTGTTTCCAGACCTTCTGCCGTTGCCCCTGACTACGATCCTTGCTGCCTGCCCCGACCTTCTGCTACGTCCGACCTTGCTTCTGCCTACTCCCTTGTACCGCGCCTATCTTCAGCAGCCAGAGAGGTGAGCCGTTGCTAGTGGATACGACCTGGTCACTACCGCCGCAGCAAGACCATCCCGCTTTGCGGCGGGCTCTGGTGAAAACCAGTAGTGGCTTAGAACCGGTCCACTAGCACGGTCCACGCCAATCCCTCTCTGGCACAGAGGGTCCACTACCTGCCAGCCGGCATCGTGACAGTGGTGCAGTTGACCATAGCAGCCAATCAGATCACTTCTTCATTTTTAATAAGGCCTCTGAAAAATAAAATAATCCATCTGATTGGTTGCTATGGGCAATAGAGATGTCGCGAATTGTTCGCCGGCGAACAGTTCTCGGCGAATTTAGCACGCTCGCGTTCGCCTCGCCGGGCGAACATATGTGAAGTTCGATCCGCCCCCTATACTTTAACATTGCGGTAAACTGTGACCCTGTGAGTCAGAGACAGCAGACACATTACAGCCAATCAGCAGCAGTCCCTCCCTTCCAGACCCTCCTACCTCTTGCACAGACGCCATTTTACTCTCATTCGGCATGCTGCAGGCTTAGGAAGTGTAGGGTCAGAGAAGCTGCTCCTGCTGTATAGGGAAAGCGATAGCTAGGTTGCTGCTAGGTGGTGTATTCAGGGTCCAGTTTACTCCTAAAGCACTAGTCTAACATCTGCTTTAAGGACAGCACTCAAAAAGCCCTTTTTAGGGCTCAAATATCAGTCCGCATGTCGTGCAACAGCTGGAGGCACCCTGGTTGGGAGGGAACCGCTGGTTAAAAGGGGTACTCCAGAATAAAACTTAAGTTACTTCAAGCAACTAACTACTACAGTATTCAAAGGGCTGAAAGATCTCAGTCTGTGTGTTTTGCAACAGCTGGAGGCACCCTGGTTGGGGACCACTGCTTAAAAGGGGAACTCCTCTGGCAAGCTTTTCTGCTCATAGTCACACTAGTGCAAATCCTATTTGGTGTGACAGTTGTGCAAATTAAAAAAAAAATACCTTTTTCGGCTGTTAAATAAAACCAGTCACTGTCAGTTCATGTCACAAAGGCCAGTTTTTTTTTGCCTGCAGGGCAAATTGTGTCACTCTAGTGCAAATCACATTTGGTGTGATAGTTGTGCAAATAAAAAAAATAAAAAAACTTTTTTGGCTGTTAAATAAAACCAGTCACTGTCAGTTCACGTCACAGTTGCCAGTTTTTTTTTTTGCCTGCAGGGCAAATTGTGTCACCCTAGTACAAATCACATTTGGTGTGATAGTTGTGCAAATTTAAAAAAATACCTTTTTTGGCTGTTAAATAAAACCAGTCACTGTCAGTTCATGTCACAGTTGCCAGTTTTTTTGCCTGCAGGGCAAATTGTGTCACCCTAGTGCAAGTCACATTTGGTGTGACACTTGTGCAAATAAAAAAAAAAATGTTGGCTGTTAAATAAAACCAGTCACTGTCATTTCAGGTCACAGTTGACAGTTTTTTTTTGCCTGCAGGGCAAATTGTGTCACCCTAGTGCAAATCACATGTGGTGTGACAGTTGTGCAAATAAAAAAAAATACCTTTTTGGCTGTTAAATAAAACCAGTCACTGTCAGTTCACGTCACAGTTGCCAGTTTTTTTTTTTTTTTTTTGCCTGCAGGGCAAATTGTGTCACCCTAGTGCAAATCACATTTGGTGTGACAGTTGTGCAAATAAAAAACAAAATACCTTTTTTGGCTGTTAAATAAAACCAGTCACTGTCAGTTCACGTCACAGTTGCCAGTTTTTTTTTTTTTTTTTTGCCTGCAGGGCAAATTGTGTCACCCTAGTGCAAATTACATTTGGTGTGACACTTGTGCAAATTTAACCAAAAAAAATGACAGGCAGAGGAAGGCCACATCGCAGGGGCCATCATGGTGCTGGGATTCCCTTTGGCCCTAGAATGGCCAGTGTTCAGAGGCCACGTACCCTGGACCCCCAAAGTTCTGAGGACTTAGTTGACTGGCTATCACAAGACACCCAATCTACTACAGCTTCCACTCAGAAACTTGACGCACCATCCTTCTCCTCCTCTAGCTTAGCTTCGGGCACATCTCATGCTACCACTTGCCGTCTGCCGCCACCACCAACACTAGCACCACAGCAGCTTTACTTGATCCATCAGAGGAGTTATTTACACATCAGTTTGAAGACATGAGTGATGCGCAATCATTATTGCCAGAGGATGTAGTTAACAGGGATATATCTCAGTCACACATTACACACATGGACATACGGTGGGATGATGATGTTGTACCCGCTGCTGCTTCCTTTCTTGAGGTGTCAGATAGCGGTGAAGGTGTTGATGATGACGATGTGTCCGTGGATGCCACATGGGTGCCCGCTAGAAGAGAAGAAGAGGGGGAAAGTTCAGATGGGGAGACAGAGAGGAGGAGGAGACGAGTTGGAAGCAGGGAGGTCGTTGCAAGGAGCTAGTGGCACAGTCAGACAGCATGCATCGGCTCCCGGGGTCAGCCAGATGGGATGCCTATCAATGCATGCTGTTGCCACCACCAGAATGCCGTCATCGCAGAGCTCAGCAATGTGGCATTTTTTTTGTGTGTCTGCCTCTGAAAAGCGAGGCCATTTGCAACCTGTGCCAGAAGAAACTGAGTTGTGGGAAGTCCAACACCCAACTAGGCACAACTGCTTTGCGAAGGCACATGATGTCACATCACAAACGCCTATGGAATCAACACGTCAGTACAAGCAGCACACAAAGTCAAAGCCGCCATCCTCCCCCTGGTCCAGCATCTTCGGCCAGGTCAACCACTGCTGCCCTCCTTGCCCCCTCTCAACCATCCGCCTCTCCGTCTCTCGCCTTGAGCAGTTCCTGCTCATCTGCCCACAGTCAGGTGTCTGTCAAGGAGATGTTTGAGCACAAGAAGCCAATGTCTCAAAGTCACCCCCAAGCCCGGTGTCTGACAGCTGGCTTGTCGGAACTGCTAGCCCGCCAGCTTTTACCATATAAGCTGGTGGAGTCTGTGGCCTTTAAAAAATTTGTAGCCATTGGGACACCGCAGTGGAAGGTACCCGGCCGAAATCTTTTTGCACAAAAGGCAATCCCCAACCTTTACTCCATTGTGCAAAAGGAAATTGTGGCATGTCTGGCACACAGTGTAGGGGCAAGGGTCCACCTGACCACTGATACCTGGTCTGAAAAGCATGGTCAGGGCAGGTATATCACCTAAACTGCGCAGTGGGTAAACCTTGTGACGGCTGCCAAACATGGAATGCGTGGCTCTGCAGAGGAGTTGGTGACACCGCCACGACTTGCAGGCAGGCCTGCTGGCACCTCTTCTACTCCTCCTACTCCATCCTCTTCCATAACATCCTCGGTCGAGTCCTCTTCCTCTGCTGCATCTTGCTCCCCGGGTGCTATTCCACATCCTGGATACGGCAGTGTCATGCCATCTTGGGGTTGACTTGCCTCAAAGCGGAGAGTCACACTGCACCAGCGCTCCTTTCGGTCCTGAACACACAGGTGGACCAGTGGCTGACTCCGCACCAACTGGAGATCGGCAAGGTGGTTTGTGACAACGGAAAAAAATTGTTGGCGGCATTGAGGTTGGGCAAGTTGACACATGTGCCGTGCATGGCACATGTGTGTAATCTGATTGTACAACGCTTTTTGCTCAAGTATGTCCTGAAGCAGTCCAGGAAGGTGTGTGGCCATTTCAGGCATTCCTTCACGGCCATGGCGCACTTGTCAGATATCCAGCGGCAAAACAACATGCCAGTGAGGTGCTTGATTTGCGACAGCCCGACACATTGGAATTCAACACTCCTAATGTTCGACCGCCTGCTCCAACAAGAAAAAGCCATCAGTGAATATTTGTATGACCGGGGTGCTAGGACATCATCTGCAGAGCTGGGCATTTTTTTGCCACGTTACTTGAGGCTCATTCGCAATGCCTGTAGGCTCATGCGTCCTTTTGAGGAGGTGACAAACCTGGTCAGTCCCACCGAAGGCACCATCAGCGACATCATACTGTTTGTTTTCTTCCTGGAGCGTGCCCTGCGAAGAGTGCTGGATCAGGCTGTAGATGAGCGTGAAGATTAAGAGTTGTGGACACCATCACCACCAGAAACAGCCTTATCAGCATCGCTTGCTGGACCTGCGGCTACGCTGGAAGAGGATTGTGAGGAAGAGGAGGAGGAAGACCAACCACAGCAGGCATCCCAGGGTGCTTCTTGTCACCCATCTGGTTCCCGTTGTGTTGTACGTGGCTGGGGGGAAGAAAATTATACCTTCCCTGACATCAGTGAGGACGAGGAAGGGGACATGAGTAGCTCGGCATTTGTCCTTGTGCAAATGGGTTCTTTCATGCTGTCGTACCTGTTGAGGGACCCTCGTATAAAATGAATGAAGGAGAACAACCTGTACTGGGTGTCCACGCTACTAGACCCCCCGGTATAAACATAACGTCCCTGACATGTTACCATAGTACAGCAAGGCGGAAAGGATTCAGCAGGTCCAAAATAAATTAAGAAGTATGCTGTACACAGCGTACAAGGGTCATGTCACAGCACAACAGGGATCTAACAGGGGAAGAGGTGAAAGTAATCCTCCTCCTCCTCCCACGAACATGCCAGCAAGGACAGGATGCTTTACAGACATGCAGAGCTTTTTAAGTCCTACGCATCGCCACAGCCCTTCGGGGTCCACCATCAGAGAACGACTTGACCGACAGGTAGCAGACTACCTGGCCTTAAAGGGGTACTCCGCCCCTGGCATCTTATCCCCTATCCAAAGGATAGGGGATAAGATGTTAGATCGCCGCGGTCCCGCTGTTGGGGACCCCGGGATCGCCGCTGCGGCACCCCGCCATCATTACTGCACAGAGCGAGTTCGCTCTGTGCGTAATGACGGGCGATACAGAGGCCGGAGCAGCGTGACGTCATGGCTCCGCTCTCATGACATCACGGCCCATCCCCCTAATGCAAGTCTATGGCAGGGGGAGTGATGACTGTCACGCCCCCTCCCATAGACTTGTATTGACGTGGGCGGGCCGTGACATCACGAGGGGCGGAGCCGTGATGTAACGATGCTCCGGCCCCTGTATTGCCCGTCATTACGTGCAGAGCGATCTCGCTCTGCGCAGTAATGATAGCGGGGTGCTGCCGCAGCGATCCCCGGGGTCCCCAGCAGCGGGACCCCGGCGATCTGACATCTTATCTCCTATCCTTTGGATTGGGGATAAGATGTCTACGGGCAGAGTACCCCTTTAACCGCAGATATCGACACTCTGAGGAGCGATGAACCCCTTGACTACTGGGTGTGCCGGCTTAACCTGTGGCCTGAGCTATCCCAATTTGCGCTCGAACTTCTGGCCTGTCCCACTTCAAGTGTCCTGTCAGAAAGGACCTTCAGTGCAGCAGGAGGTATTGTCACTGAGAAGAGGAGTCGCCTTGATCAAAAAAGTCTGGATTACCTCACCTTTCTTAAGATGAATGAGGGATGGATCCCGAAGGGACTGACACTGGGTGATAGATTTGACTGAACAAGGCCTGATCAGATGAGCTGCCTTGGGCTAAAAATGGTCCACACGCTGCTGTATTTGAACTCTGAATGCCGGATGAGTTGCGTGACTTATCCGCCACCAAGTAGGGTTCAAGCTGCAATGTTTTAGGGCACTTTCTGCATGGCAAAACAAACAGAAATTTTTCTGGCCGCTGCTGCGGCTGCGACAATTAAAAATTTTCATCCATGTGTACATGCCTAATTTTTCTGGCCTCTGCTGCTGCACTTGTTATGGTGCTGCAATTTTTCTGACCACTGCTACAGCTGCGGCTGCGACAATACAACATTTACATCCATGTGTACATGCCTAATTTTTCTGGCCTCTGCTGCTGCACTTGTTATAGTGCTGCAATTTTTCTGGCCGCTGCTACAGCTGCAGCTGCGACAATACCAAATTTTTCATCCATGTGCACATGCCTAGTTTTTCTGGCCTCTGCTGCTGCACTTGTTATGTTGCTGCAATTTTTCTGGCCGCTGCTACAGCTGCGGCTGCAACAATACCAAAATTTTCATCCATGTGTACATACCTAATTTTTCTGGCCTCTGCTGCTGCACTTGTTATAGTGCTGCAATTTTTCTGGCCGCTGCTACAGCTGCAACAATACCCAATTTTTCATCCATGTGTACATGCCTAATTTTTCTGGCCTCTGCTGCTGCACTTGTTATGGTGCTGCAATTTTTCAGGCGGCTACTACAGCTGCGACAATACCAAATTTTCCAGCCAGGTGTACATGCCTAATTTTTCTGGCCTCTGCTGCTGCACTTTTTCTGGTGCTGCAATTTTTCTGGCCGCTGCTACAGCTGCGACAATACCAAATTTTCCAGCCAGGTGTACATGCCTAACTTTTCTGGCCTCTGCTGCTGCAATTTTTCTGGCCGCTGCTACAGCTGCGGCTGCGGCAATACCAAATTTTTCATCCATGTGTACATGCCTAATTTTTCTGGCCTCTGCTGCTGCACTTTTTATGTTGCTGAAATTTTTCTCTCCGCTGCTACAGCTGCGGCTGCAGCAATACCAATTTTTTCATCCATGTGTACATGCCTAATTTTTCTGGCCTCTGCTGCTTCACTTGTTGTGGTGCTGCAATTTTTCTGGCCGCTGCTACAGCTGCAGCTGCGACAATACAAAATTTTTCATCCATGTGTACATGCCTAATTTTTCTGGCCTCTGCTGACATCTCTGTCCATTTTAGCAACCGTGGATATTAGATGTATGCTAAGGGTAGCATGGTGGCTCAGAGGTTAGCACTGCTGCCTTGAAGCGCTGGGGCCTTGGGTTCAAATCCCACTATGTGCTGCCTAAAGGGGAGCTCTAACTATATGCTGCCTAATATGAGGGAATCTTATGTGCTGCCTAAAGGGGAGCTCTAACTATGTGCTGCCTAACATGGGGAATCTATATGATGCCTAAAGGGGATCTAACTATGTGCTGCCAAAAGGGGGGCTCTAACTAGGTACTGTCTAACATGGGGGAATCTAACTATGTGATGCCTAAAGGGAGGCTCTAACTATGTGCTGCCTAAAAGGGGGCTCTAACTTTGTGTTGCCTAATATGGGGGAATCTATGTGCTTCCTAAAGGGGGGATCTAACCATGTGATGCCTAAAGGGGGCTAAAGCATGTTATTCCAAACTATTTATGAATGTTAGGTGATTTATGCCATTTATGGATTAAAACCAGACTCTGCATCAACTATGTAATTTTGGATCCCCCTCCGGCACACCACAGTCCAGGTGTTAGTCCCCTTGAAACAACTTTTAAATCACTATTGTGCCCAGAAAGAGTCCCTGTGGGATTTAAAATTTGCCTGTCCATTGAAGTCAATGAAAATGTTATGTTTGCAACATCACTAATGGGCAACTTTACTAGATGAGCTGAAGTGACAACCTGCTAAGCCAATTATTGGCCGCTGCGATGTCCAGCCAGGAATTAGCTGAGTGAATTGTTACTTGTGTTTGTCCAGGAAGGTGGGGGCCACTCTGCTCCAAGGATGTGTTAGTAGCCGGGGCCCCATACAGGAGATTGTCTGCCCTCGGACAATTAGACACTTATTCCCTATTCTGTGGATAGGGGATAAACGTCTATAAAGTTCAGTTCCCTGGGCTACCCCTTTAAGGGGAAGATGAGGTTGGATAAAATAATAACTTTAAAGGAGAACTTCAGAATAGAAAAATTGTCCTCCATACTGCCGGCAGTAAAAAAAATAAATAGATACATACCTTCCTTTGCTCCTCCTGTGCCTCCGGGAACCCAACCCTGTTCCACACTGCGATCCTCTTCCTGGTTGCCGGTGGTCGGCGAGTCATACTGCACTCAGCCAATCACCGGCCGCAGCGAAGTCCTGACTCGTCCAGCGATAGGCTGAGCGGCGGTGTGACGTTTTCAGCCCCTGCACCTGCTACCATAATTCATGACTGGTGAAAGTATGTAAAAAACAGCTGGATTGTCCGTCTATCTGTTATTCATTGGCATTTCTTGCTAGTTTTTACAAATAGCAAGAAATGGATACATGCAGGGCATGTGAAGCAAAGGTGCTGTCATAAACACAATTACATATATATATATATATATATATATATATATATATATATAGTGATACTGTGGCAAGGAAAGGGTGTATTTCCTTTTCTTACCCTGGAGAAACCTCCACCTGTGGCGTATTTAACCCCTTGGGGATGGAGCCCATTATGACCCTAAGGACGGGAGCATTTTTTGCAATTCTGACCACTGTTACTTTAAGCATTAATAATTCTGGGATGCTTTTACCCATAAATTTGATTCTGAGATGGATTTTTCATGACATATTCTATTTTATGGTAGTGGTAAATTTTTGTCGATACTTGCATCATTTCTTGGTGAAAAATACAAAAATGTATGAAAAATTTGAAAATTTAGCATTTTCCTGACTTTGAAGCTCTCTGCTTCTAAAGAAATAGACATTCCAAATAAATTATATATTGATTCACAGATACAATATGTCTACTTTATGTTTCCATCATAAAGTTGACATGTTTTTACTTTTGGAAGACATTAGAGCGCTTCAAAGTTCAGCAGCAATTTTCCAATTTTTCACACAATTTTCAAAATCGAAATTTTTCAGGGACCAGCTCAGTTTTGAAGTGGATTTGAAGGGTCTTCAAATTAGAAATACCCCACAAATGACCCCATTATGAAAACTGCACCCATCAAAGTATCCAAAATGACATTCAGTAAGTTTGTTAACCCTTTAGGTGTTTCACAGGAATAGCAGCAAAGTGAAGGAGAAAATTCAAAATCTTCATTTTTTACACTCGTATGTTCTTGTAGACCCAGTTTTTTTTATTTTTACAAGTTGTAATAGGAGAAAAAGCCCTCCAAAATTTGTAACCCAATTTCTCTCGATTAAGGAAATACCTCATATGTCTATGTCAAGTTTTCGGCGGGCGCAGTAGAGGACTCCGAAGGGAAGGAGCAACAATGGGATTTTGGAGAGTGAATTTTGCAGAAATGGTTTTTGGGGCATGTCACATTTAGGAAGCCCGTATGGTGCCAGAACAGCCCAAAACCCCCCACATGGCATACCATTTTGGAAACTACACCCCTCAAGGCACGTAACAAGGGGTCCAGTGAGCCTTAACACCTCACAGGTGTTTGACGACTTTTCGTTAAAATTGGATGTGTAAATGAAAAAAAAAAAGTTCACTAAAGTGCAGTTTTTCCCCCCAAATTTACCATTTTTACAAAAGGTAATGGGAGAAAATTACTCCCAAAATTTGTAACCCCATCTCTTCGGAGTATGAAAATTCCCCATGTTAGGAGGTAAAATGCTCTACTGGCGCACTACAATGCTCAGAAGAGAAGGAGCGCCATTGAGCTTTTGGAAAGCAAATTCATTTGGAATGGTAGTCAGAGGCCATGTGCGTTTACAAAGCCCCTGTGGTGCCAGAACAGTGGACCCCCCAACATGTGACCCCATTTTGGAAACTACACCCCTCACAGAATTTAATAAGGGGTGCAGTGAGTATTTACACCCCACTGGCGTTTGACAGATCTTTGGAACAGTGGGCTGTGCAAATGAAAAATTAAACTTTTCATTTTCACGGAACACTGTTCCAAAAATCTGTCAGACACCTGTGGGGCGTAAATGCTCACTGTACCCCTTAATACATTACATGAGGGGTGTAGTTTCCAAAATGGGGTCACATGTGGGGGGTGCATTGTTCTGGCACTATGGGGGCTTTGTAAACACACGTGGCCTTCAATTCCTGACAAATTTTCTCTTCAAAATCCCAATGGCGCTCCTTCTCTTCTGAGCATTGTAGTGCGCCAGCAGAGCACTTTACATCCACATATGGGGTATGTTCTTACTCAGAAGAAATGGGGTTACAAATTTTGGGGGGCTTTTTTCCTATTTTCCCTTGTGAAAATGAAAAATTTAGGGTAACACCAGCATTTTAGTGAAAACTTTTTTTTTTTCATTTTCCCATCCAAATGTAATGAAAATTTGTTAAACACCTGTGGGGTGTTAAGGCTCACTAATACACCTTGTCACATTCCGTGAGGGGTATAGTTTCCAAAATGGGGTCACATGTGGGTATTTATGTTTTTGTGTTTATGTCAGAACCGCTGTAAAATCGGCCAACCCTGTGCAAATCACCAATTTAGGCCTCAAATGTACAAGGTGCGCTCTCACTCCTGAGCCTTTTTGTGCACCCAGAGAGCATTTTACACCCACATATGGGGTATTTCCGTACTCAGGAGAAATTGCGTTACAAATTTTGGGGGTCTTTTTTTCCTTTTACTGCTTGTGAAAATAAAAAGTATGGGGCAACACCAGCATGTTAGTGTAAACATTTTTTTTTTTACACTAACAGGCTGCTGTAGCCCCCAACTTTTCCATTTCATAAGGGGTAAAAGGAGAAAAAGCCCCCCAAAATTTGTAGTGCAATTTCTCCCAAGTACGGAAATATCCCATATGTGGCACTAAACTGTTTCCTTGAAATACGACAGGGCTCTGAAGTGAGAGAGCACATGTGCATTTGAGGACTAAATTAGAGATTGCATAGGGGTGGACATAGGGGTATTCTATGCCAGTGATTCCCAAACAGGGTGCCTC